>NC_045645.1:17672000-18281750 GCF_009829145.1 Chiroxiphia lanceolata | reverse complement strand
AATTCATGTCTTAGTAGGAACTCACAAATAAAGATGTGGGTACCCATGGTTTTTCCTCTTTTTCACACCTTGTATACCTATGCCCTTCATCAGATATTTAGGATATTCAAGGGCTCCAAAAAGACCATAACTGCAGAGCCTATACTCCTTCACTATAAGGTTAAGCATACATAGAGATCTTATTCCTTATCTTAATATTTGGTTTCTGTTTTAATCCTACACAATTAAATAAAAGATATAAAATTGCAAATACTCCTCTTCCATTGCTGAATTTTCCAGTACTCCCTGATGACTGCAGAAATGGTAATTCAGTTTGAATTTGAGTGTCTTAAACCATTACCATTTGTAGAGCAGAGAATTATAGCACCTTATATAGTTATACCTTACCTCAATCTTCTAAGGGTTTTAAAAGATATAAGTTTCTCATCACAAAGCACAATTGTATTACACAGGAGTAGTGAACTCACGCTAATCACATTTAACCTCTTATTCCAAATAATGTACAGAACAGATGTGAGCAGGAAAATAGGGCAAGCAATCAACAGGTCTTAAGCTTGGCTTCTACAAAATAACCCAGTCACCAGCAGTCCAATGTTAATTTAAAAGACACCAGACAAGCCTCATGTGACAAAGGAGGAAAAACTCAGCAAACTTTTAGCCAGGGAGATTAAGAAGGAAAAAGGTCTGCAGAATGGTATTTTCAATTAGCATCTTCTATGTTTCCCAGTCAATGACCTGCCCAAAAGTAATGACAACTTTCATGTACCATGTGCTGATTTACAGGAATCTTGGCCGTAAGGAAAGAGTGAATAACTTCTTCCTTTTACCCTGACACCAGCCGTAAATATCTCAAAGCAAAAAAATTCCCACAGGAAAGCATCATGCACTTGGAACTTGTGTTTCTCTCCTGCTCACACAACAATCATCTGAGCCTCTGTGAATTTTCTCCTGTTTCTTGCTCTGCGTTTTTGTTTAATTTTCAACAATTCTTTCTCTGAACCTGAGATCCATACCACTGCAGTTGATCATTCTTTTCAGATGGTTTCCTTCACTAACATCCTGAGACTTAATTCTTGTTACAGTCCTCTCCCTACCCTGAGGAGCAAATTTCCTATTGACCAATACTCAGCTCAATTCTGATTACAATTGTAAAGGCACTGCACTGAGATTAAACCTCCTACTTCCACATCTCATGCACAGCAATCTGAGAGTGTTATTAAAACAGACTCCCTTCTGATCATCTCTGTAGACATTTTAATCTTACATTCAGTGTTTTTATAACCAAACCTCAGTCCTCACACACAGGGGGGAGGGAATTAATTGAATTGAGGGGGAGGTTGATTTTGTGGAGTCCATTGGAACTGAGCAAAAGTATCTCTCATCTACTGAAAAGCATTTACTCTGAATTCTAACAAAATAAGCCCATTTTTAAACTGCTCACTTCAAAGGGAAGAGTGGGAATTGTTTGTGCTCTGTCTTTCCCAGCTAGTGTTTCTATTATCATTTTTCTTAAAAGCAACACAGGCATCTGGGAAAGGATGATACAGCTGCAATGTATGGAGTGGAGCGTGGTTGTTGGTTTTTTTCCCCTGCTAATGTTATTTCTAATAGAGAAATGTGAAAGGCCTTTCAATGGAGTCATGGGGTGAGAATGGACTGAAGGAGACAGTGAGGTAGGCAGTTAACAATACTTCATTTTCTCTCTCTTCTCACTGCATGAAAGCAAACAGCCTGGATCCCTTGCTGATTTTCTCACATCTTCTCGTTTATATGTAAAGGACACATAAAGCAGTGACAGTAGAAGAAAGCATCTGCCTAAAGCCTCCACTCAAGACGTTTGGGCATAGTGCAAACTGCAGCTTCCTCCTGTTAGGATTGTGAAACTTCCCATAAACCCCAGCACCTCCCAAAACATAGTGTGCTTTAAAGAACAGACTACTGGGTCTGCTTTGGAAAAGAAGAGGATCATGAACTCTGAATACATTGGGTGTGCTGCTAGGTTTACTCTCATGACGTGTCAGCATCTCTGGAGAGATGTGTTCATTAGGAATGAATCAGGATTTGCAAGAGTCAAGGAAACGAGAATGTGTAAGTGTCCCATACGCTGCCCTCACACTGAGGATCTTCAGCAAGAAAGCAGAATATGCGCTGTGAAGGTCAGGGAGAAGGACTAACACTAATATTAAACATAAGGATATTCATGTGTCTGACCCCCAAGTTTTCAGCCAAGGCTCAGAAATAGATCTCTTAAATCCTAACATCCTTCTACCTCTTTCAATAACCTAAAGCATGACACAATATTACAGTACTTTAACGTAACATGGACACAGTGAGCTCAAAATCTCCTCTGCTTTCCTGGGCCATGTTAGGACTAATTAAATACAAACCTATAAAGAAAGTCTGGGTACTTGCAATCCAGCTAGAAATCCTGGGAGACAAGACCTTATTTTCTGCTAAGCTTCAGTGGTTAGTTCAGTGTGAACGGCATCAAATGCTGAAGCACAAAGAGGCCCTCCAGGAGGAATCTAAGTTCTCTAGCAAGTAACAAGGAGTCACAACTTTGTGTGTAACTTCAGGAGCACCAGCAGTTCTGTAGCCTTTTGCTCTTCCTTATGTTAAAGCTCTCCTTACTTTTATTCAACCTCCTCACTATTTTCAGTTAATTGCTTTTATTTACCAGATTTTACATCTGTTAATCTGATCAATATCAAATTAACCTCACCTTCAAGGTCATTAGAGAACATGCTGAAAGAAACTGTTTTAAGAAAACCCTTGGAGCAGCACGTACATCTTCTCTGCTCAACACTAGCAATCACCCTCTCTCCTGTCAATTGATCCTCTCTCATTATTAGCCCTTCCTTTAGTATATCAGTAGATTTTGTGATCTGAAAAACCCAACCTAACTAGCAATTCTGCTATATCCCATCAGTACCTTGCCTGAAAAACAGGAACAGGCCCAGACAGATGGGAAGGGATAGGGTTAGAACCCCCAAAAAAGCCTTATTTTGCTTTGCACATCAATAAAATGGAAAGCTCTGGAGCGTGTTTTTTGAAGTGTTGCTACCAACATTATAACACTATCCAGCAAGATTTAAGGTCTCATTTCATCCTGTATATACATCCGTAAAAAACACATCCTCAAACAGTCCCACCCCTCATTTCAACATGAAGATGGTCCCCATTACCTGGACTCCTTGCTGGTAGATCCTGCGATGTTCCGATCAGACACCAGGTTTTGCCCAAGTCCCCCATTGCACAATTTCTGATGTACTTCTAGGTAAGGTCTCCTGAGGCCAGTACGCCATAAACAGGACGGGAAGGATGAAGATGGTACATCACAAGGCAGGATTCTCTGCATTCAGCTTTAGATCCATGCAGTCCTCCCAAACTCAGTTTTGGCTGCAGAAGACAAGCACTTTCTGAAACTGCTTTAAACCCCCTGAGTTCCCAGCATGCTGACACCTGCAGATGGCCAACAATAGCATTTGGATGCTGGGTTTGCCTCTGCCAACAAGCAAAAGGAGCCCAAAGCAAGTTCATGGGGATCATTCACAGGGGAAAGATGGTGCACAGAGGACAAGGACGCAGCAAAATCAGGAGAATAAGGTACAGGGATGCAATGTTGGATGGAGAACAGATCAGGAGAGCAGTTGTCAAAACCAAACAGAATGTAAACAGTGTAAATGCTCCAAACTTGGGGCAGGTAGGGCAATGACAGGTAGGTGCTAAGGTAAAGAAAAACATTAATTTTATTTAAGGCTTGGTGCATCTAGCTGGGTGAGCTCGACAGGAAAAGAGAATAGAAGACATGATAGAACAAGGGAGAAAGAAGCGTGCAAAGTTTTGGAAAAGATGTAAACTGAGTCTAGCAGAACTCTTTTTTTTTTAAACTTAATGTTCAGTCTGCTTCAACTCTAAAGAACAGGGCTATTAATACACTTCAGAAATTTAGTGCCAAAACTAGTCTACAGCTACCTTTGCAGCATGTAATCAGCTGTAAGTATGACACTTACATCACCTTTACTTTGTCACTGGCTATAAACAGAAATATTGTCTATTTCTCAAGAACCTCCCTTATCACAGCTTCTTAAAATATTCCCTTAGTACTGAATCAATTTGGTAAAACAGCTTTATTTTTGGCTCATTTTCTATGACATCCAGATCTGTGTTAATATACGTGGCAATTATGTTCTAAGTAGAAATGCCACAATATTTTACTTTATTCATTACTACATAAATATGTAGATTTATGTGCATGGCTCGTAAGTAGTAAATATTACCAATATCTGTCACCATAAAACAGTAAAAGCCTGGCTCATGAAACACCATTTTTCTGCCTTTCTCCTCTTACACTACAGTGATGAGTCAAAAATCAGAAGTGTTTCTTTGAGAATTCTTATGGTCTTGTCTGACACCTCAAAGTAAAAGAGAACCTTTGCTTTAAGAAACTTAAGGTGTAAATGTCAGCCCAACTCCATAAAATAAAAGCAAACATCATTCTCAGCATGATTAACAAGGAACTAACACACTGTTTCAAGAAAGCATGTCTGGAAAAAGAACAGAAAGTTCCCACTGAGATAATAACCTTGACTTGAAAAGAGTTGTGCCTGGAGAATCCTGCTCGGACATAGAGCAGCAGTTAACAGAAACACAACAAAAATGGCATGATAGGCTAAAGGTAGAGGAGAAAAACACAATCCCCCAAAACAACCCATGCAAAATAAACAGCATCCCCAGATCATCCTCATTAATCCACAATTACAAGTATATTCACTGAAGGAAAAACACATTAAGAATTTAAATAACATTACTTAAGCAAAACATTCCACATAGTGCATGAAGCTGACGCAATCCACTGCTTTGGCAGTGTGGGGCAAACCATTTCATTAGATGTTCTTGTAAAGTGATGTGTTTATTATGTTATGTTACATCTCTGTATAATATACAGTATTTTATTAATTATTAATATCTAGAAACTAAACAGGTTGATATGGGCACTTAGGCCAAAACATCACGGTGTGTATTAGCTTAAGTCCTAGAGCTACTTAAAATTTCCACCTGTATCTCAAATACATGCCAGTCCAAGCCATTAAGGCTGGAACAATGATATCAGCATAAAGTGTTTTCAAGATGAGATTTCGTTACATTTTAGTTGATATTTGACTTTAGCTGATAGCTGAAGCAGGCAGTGTTGTTTTCCTGCTCCTCCCAGGAGCATGCTCGATGCACTTCAGCATTTCTCTAACCATTCAATGACTAGGTTCAGTCCACTAAAGGACAAAAAAAACCTAATACCAAAAAGGAGAGAGGGTAGAAGACAAGTGATAAGTTTGACTTTTTTGGTAAGGATGTTGTCAGTTTAGCAGGTTGAATCATGCAAATTAAGGGCAAGAAGATAGCAGGCATGAGAGCTGGCAGAAGATCCCAGCCAAGAATGGCACGAGGAGAACTAATCCTTTAATAGCAGCAAGCCTTAAGAACAGCCCAACTGTAATTTGAAAGCACCTGCTGAATGATTCCTGGCTACTTCTTGCAGTGCAAGAGGAGCATTTGGAACACCTTCCTCTCCTTGAAAGCCACATTAACAAAGGGATAGGAGAGAAAAATAGGTTACATTGTTAGTACCAATATATTTAAAGTTATGTGTCTATTGTGTATAGCTAAGTCTTTCATATAACATTGCATCTTGTACAAGGAATCAGGCAGTTGTACATAGCAGACTTTAAAATACAGTTACAATTTTAAAAGCATTAAGTAGCTTACTTCTGACTTCTACTTATCGGCTCCTATAATCCCATCAGTTTCACTAGTACAAGATGCACAAATTGGTCATTTTTCAACTTTACTGAATCAGCACTTATCAGAACAATGTTTAGAAGTTTCAGGTCATAGCAGTCTGTCACCTTCATATAGATAACTAAGGGAGAAAACAAGTACTACTTCACTGGATCAGTCATATCATACTACATACATGCACAAGGAGCCACTAATGTTTTAGTTACTGATAACCTAATACCAGTCTCTAAATACTCAGAATGTGGATATAACACTACAAGTCTAGGACTGTTACACATCTCCTGGCAATTTATCAATTATTCATTTCTAGCGATAATAAAGTTAAGTTTGATTAATCTATGTCCAGCACAAGGAAATTCACTACAGCAGTGAGGCAATGTTAGGAACTATATTCTAAGTGCAAGCAGCAAAAATGAAATTTGGAACAAAGATGATATCCAAAATATTTGAAACTTGTAATTGTTCCATCTTCATTACTGCTTGAAATGACTGAAAAAGGAGGTGCTTAAACATTTACAAGTGTAAGACATTTTGACACTTCTAAAATTGCCAAACAGAGGGGAAGAATAAGTTGATAACAAATCTGGTAACTCATATAAATCAAGCACTTTAAAACATCAGCTCCTTATCAGTGGAAGGAGTAGTTAATGTCTCTGAACAATAGAATGATAGTAAATAGGCATGCTGTTACCTGACAGAGAAAGGCAACTTTATGTACAAGTACTTACTCAATACGGGATTTTGCACAATAGATTACGGTAGCCCAAAGATCAGGGTTCTATTTGTGACAATTATTACTCTGTCAAAGACTTTAATAAAATCAACACAGTCTGCGAAGTTTCAGCTAAACCAGTGTCTTAGATTGTTTCCTGTTTTAAGTGAATCATACCTGGCCTCAGTGACATACAGCTCACCTCCACAGTGTTGCTTGACAAATTTAAAACATCTCAAAACACTGCAACTTAAAGATTAGCAAATTAATTTTGAAATTCAAAAAAGAAGAATAATAATTCTTCCAAAAAGGGGTGCAGGCACATAGGCTGAAAACAGCTGAGAAAGTGTACAACTCCAGGACCACACCCCCTGCCACCTTTCACCCAGTGTGTTCAGAGGAAGCTCTCAGCTACTGTCTCATCTCTAGAGCAGTGAAGTTCTTGTATAGCAATTCACTATTTACATATTTTCTCAGTTTCCTTTTCTTTGTATACTCAGTCACTACATCTGGATGAACTTTTTCTTCTCTCTAGGAACATGGTTTTGGCAGGGCAGATGTCTGCAAAAGAGAATCTCTGCATTCAGTAGTGGTTGCCTAGATACCACCAACTAAATGCCAAAAGCCTAGGCTAAGTTTTTCTAGCACAAAAAACCAATGCCTACTGCTCCAAGTGGTAATCCTACTGCAAGTTCACCAAGTTCTACATTGACTATTATTAAGTTCTACTAACATAAATGTAAATTACTGAGTTCCTGACAGACAACATTGAAAAAAATTACAAAGTAGGGGACAGATAAGTATAACATTCTTGTTTTAATTACAAAACAATTATTCAGAGCATAACATCCAGTTCCTAAAACATTTCAAAAAACAAGAAGCATTTGAAGAGCTTCTGTCTTAGTGTAACAATGACATTATTTAGGATTCAAGCAGGTTGCTAAATATTAAGTGAAGCTGAAATGAATATAACTTATAAGATCCAAGGATTTCTGATGATGAAACTGTCTCAAAACAGACTGGAGGGCTCCTAGATTTTTCTAGGGCTACTCTAAATCCAAGAGCCTGAAGTGCATATAGCCCTAATTTCACTATACAGCATATACCCTAAAAGTTCCAAAATCATGAATGCAATTTGCTATGGTCATTGAAGGGTCTCAAAGGTGCTGAAGAGTCCTACAGGCCACTGAATCTGCAAGTCTTGAATTCCTAAAAACCTCGCAGCTGCAGCATATAACCAGGTCTGGCTTCAAGTGTGTTGTTTCTCTGAACCAAGATTAGCATTTAAAATATTGTCCAAGTATACCAACCACATTATATTTATTTTCCAGTAAATCTCTCTGGAAGCTTACCAAGCAGTTCTAAGTGTAGAAGGCAGTTGGATAACTGTTCCCAACATAAGAAGGAGGATCTCTGTACCTTTCTTTAGCTATGAAGGAATATGTCAGGTATGTTGTTTCAAGCCACCTTGAAAAAAGATCTGTTTTACAGAATTCCCATCTTCAGAAACTGAGGAAGCTGCTGTGGACTGACAAAGGATGGGAACTGAATGGTGTACCACTTCAGATCAGCAAAAATCCAAGTTTTCAATTGGCTCAAAACTTGCAAAAGCTGGAATTAGAAATGAAATGAAATGTGGAATCCCCTTCCTTAGGAGAACCTATTCAGGAGGCTTATGTAAAGCTTATAGATCATAGCCTATGCAAACTAACAGTCTACGTTCATGTGAAAAAATTCTCTTTAACATGTTTGCTTTGATAAGGGAAGTACTTTAACAATTTTCAGGTATCTGTAAGAAACTGCAAATAAATGTTAATACTGATCTGTTAGTAACAATACTTGCATTCTATAGACTTCAGTTTTACTGAGCAACTCCAGTCACTTGCTAATGATAATGGGTGGTGATGTGGCAATTCTTGCATCGCAAGAACTCTGAGCACATCCTTTGGTGGGCCAAACATGCTGCACACCTAAACAAGGTATGCCACATGGAGGGGAAAAAGCTATTTAGAGTTGATCCACAGCAATGCACAAGTGTTTGGTATTATCATTCTCTAATCAAAAGAACCATTTATTCAAAGTACACACATCTCTGTGTAACAAGACGGCATCACAAACACCTCCCTTTTTAAGAACCATTTTGAGTGAAGAGCCATAAGGTCATCTACCATTAACCATATATTCTGAAGTAACTACCCTTGAAAGAAGATGAGGGTTAGATACACCTATCAGAGGAATTTGAAAATAACTGCTTTCTGAAAACCAAAGTGGATTTAAATTGCAGCCAAAGATTCAGGTCAAGAGTATTTTTTTCTTCTAAGTTCTATTAGTAAGCATGGCAATGCAGTGACACAGACTAAAGAAGTCATGTAGCTTTTGTCATCAGTTTAAACAAGTCAGACGCACTTCTGATCAAAATGGTTAAGGTTTACCAGAATTTGCTTATGAACTGGAAAATTAAGGTGACCTCTAGTTTATTTTCTATAAACATCATCAGTAAAATCTATCTCTAAAAAGAGAGGAAAAAAGAAAGAAAAATGCCCCACACCTTGAAAGACAACCCTTGTTCACAAAAAATTTACTTAACCTTTGAATTGAATATTGAATTCAAGGTAATTTAACGTTTAGGCATCAAAGCACAGCACACTGGAAAGTGTGCTTTGTTGACACAGCACCATGACTATTTACTAGCTGAGAACTGTCAATGTTTTAAAGCAGTAGCAAGGCCGGTGCCCCACCATACACTGTAAATCACTGGTGTTTGTCAGACAGAGTTGCCAAGAAAGCTTCCTTGCTTCAGAAAAGAACAGACTAGTCTAGCATTATTTCAGCTGAAATCTTCAAAGGGTGTTGATGCTGTCAGAGGTAAGCCCAAGGCATTAAGGAACCAGAGGGGATAGGGTTAGCCCAAAGGATACTGGTGTACCCTTCCATGGAATACAGATGGTTAGAAATTTTACAGTATACATTTTTTATCAAAAAATGCCAGTGTCACTTGATGACTCTTCTAACAAATCTCTTTCTAGATCCCACTAGCTCACTTTATCTAGCTCTTTGGCAAGTCATCAGTGTCAATCATCCTAAACTACCCTGACATGTAGCCTATCCTAGGGCTAGAGGCTTCAGGCTTTCAGTCTCCCTGGCTTCCAGGAATGATCAGTACTCATCCCCAGGAAAACCAGCTTCCACAGTAGTCTGCATGCAATTGCTAAGTTTTGACACCTCTGTACCTGTTGAACTGAAGTGAAAATACATTACATTTACCTCACAACCTGGACCAATTTTGCCCAGACTTGCTTGTAAAATAATCCTACAAAATAATTCAACCAATACCTCTCACCTTGTCAACATTTTATGTCTATTTATGCATGAAAACAACTGAAAGAAAGCTCTTGAAACTTCCTCAGTGCTCCTCTGTCCCCTACTGATCCTGCTGCAGAACATCCCTTCCCTTCAATTTCCCATGTTCTGTACCCAGTATTCTCAGGCCCTGCCATGTTTGCTACCTCACAAGCTGCCGCTTGTTAAAGAGGGAGAGAACTATGTCCATGCCTGCTTGATAATTCCTGGCAAAAGACAACGCAGCGGATTCTTTCCTTCCCTTACCCATAGCACTGAAAGTCAGGACTTTGACCTAGCAAGACAACTAATCATAAGGACAGAAACAGTAACACCTTAGTAAGGGACACCTTCATCCCCTCTGACAGAAAACCAGCCAAAGGCAGCAGGAGTGACAAGGAGGAGACAAGGGTTATCTCAGGAACAGTACATTCACACAGAGACAGTGCAATTACGCATGCCTCATTTCCTTATGAAACTGGGATAAAACTCATAAAACATGCAGAACTCTTCAATAATAGGAGTGCTATTTTGAGCTAATTTTTTTGAGACATTTAAGTCAATCTGCATTTAATTCACATTTTCCCAAGGAAGAAAAGTTCTTTGCTTTTCCTTTGCTGCCTGTATGCAGAACTAATGAAGAAAAATATAGATTTTAAACATTATATGCTGTAAAGTTTGAAAGGGAAAAAACAAAGCAACATAATTCTCTTCCAAATTTAGTTTCTTGATCGGAGGAAAATTCAGTAAATTCAGAAAGTAACAAAGGTACAGCCAGCTGTAAAAATTTTAAGGTGAAGCAGGAACTCACCAATCTCATTTTGTTAACCATCCGGAAGAGACCAAACACATGCACACATATGCACAGACGCACTGGAGAGAATTTCAAAGCTCAAAATACTCAGAATTAGTGTGTTCTAAATAAATTCTTACATTAAAGGAAAAAAACAAGTTAAAGAAATTCTCTAAAGCTTCACTATTGTGGTATATAATTTCTCAGCAAGACACTGGTTCTAGCAAGCCAATGGTGGACCAACAGAATAATTCATAATGGATTATCATTCTCTACATTTAGATTACTGCAGTCTACTGATTAACTTTACCAAGGCCCATTAAGTAGAAAACAGCATGCCAAATCCCATCATTTTGGAAAAATCGTTCTTTGTCCTTATCCTCTGTGTGGACAAGAGCCACACTAGCAGGCTCAGCTCCCCAAGAGACCAGGAAGGTAAGAAATATTGCAGATGTTGCCATACATATTAGCCTTTTTACATACACCAGGACTAAAAGAGATGGGACATTCTACCTAATTATTTAACAGAAAATTTGTTGTTCATCTAAGCAAAACTCTTAAGTTCAAGTTGCCTCAATGTCTGGAACAGAATAAGGACTTCAGCCTCGTCCCCACCTTACACAAACCTTTTGCAGAAGCCTTGTTTACTGTAAAACATTTAATACCAGGACAACCATTTCTTGAGACGCACTAGTGGATTTATATGCCTGTTTGCAGAGAAAAACATAATTTTTTTTCTAATGTTTCAACAGAAGTACATATTCACAAAGCAGAGAATTGGACAAATTATCTGAAGTAGACTAAAGTTTGAAATTGCAGTGCCTTAAATCCTGCAAATAGCTATCTGATTATTCCTGCCACGCTGTAACATACTATAAAACATAAGGAAACTTATAATGAATCAAAGGAATTGTTTTTGTAAAATGGCTTATAAAGCTGAATATTAATGTAAAACCTTAAAAACTGCAATCTACAAATAATCATAAGAGCTGTTATTTCTGCAGGGGAAAAGGTGCCTTTCATATAACATTTAAATCACAACTTCTAAGTGAATTCATTTAACTTCTAAGTTTTGCCACAATTTTTAATCAGAATGCTATCAGGTTTTGGTTTTACTTCATTTACATGCTGTATTTGTCAGTGGACATTACCTGATCAAAGAACCATTTTTGGACTTCTCCAACCAATTTCATTGCTCCATTAAACAGCTCACAAAGAAAAAAAAAAAAAAAAATCAGCAACTATCTTCTGTCAACTACCCAAATTATTTTAAAAATCTGAAACTGAGGAAAATCACCATGTCTAAAGTTCTACTAACATAATCTGAAAACTCACATTCCATTGAGTGTAAGAAGTTATTCATGAACCTTATTTTTAGTAAAATTTTAATAAAAACGATGCTTTCCATTTTCACATTCTGACGAGCTAAAAATACAGAAACTTATTTACATTTTATAACAACAAAAATGTACAAATTACTATACAAAATGCAGTACCATCTCATTAAAAACAAGTTTTTGAAAGTTCTAGCAGTAAGGAGATTATTAAGCCCGTATTTTCTGAAGAGAAAAGACTAAGTATCAATAACTGAACAGTAATTTTCTTCAGGTTAATAAAAAAATGCTTTCATGACAATTATGACTATCAGTACTTTTAATTTTGGCTGATACAAATATAACTCATAATAAAAGCTGCTGAATTTATAACAAGTCAAAGTCGATATATATTCTTTCCCTTGAGGCTTTTGCCACAAATTTTCACAAGAAAAGTACAGAAACTTCTTTTTAAGGAAATAAGCTTGGCAAGAAATTAGTAAGTTACAGTTTTACAAAACCTCTGTATCTGTACACACTCAGTGCAGATGTTTACAGTTATTTCAAAATGATACATATGGCAATCACTGTATGCTGACACAGATGTTTTAAAGTGGAAATGGTTCGGCACAAGCTGAACCCATGGAATGGCAAATTTCAATTCACACTTCTATTTGAAACACGCAAGCACATTCTGAGCCGCAAAAGGAAATCTCTCACACTTTAAAAAACTACGGGCCATCATATTGCATAGACGAAAAATCTACAAGATCAGCTCAGTCAGACCCTTAACTACTGCTTAAATCGACTGGGATATAGTCACATCTATGGATTTGAGTGCTTGAGTTGTAAAAGGATGCTGATTCGTAGTCTTTGTGTATGGATGAATCTGATTCTAACAGCATTTCAGACTAGGTGATCACTGTAATACCTGGAGTAGAACTTAACTCACATATTGGGTGTAATTCTGATAAAACAGGAAGAATCCAGTGCATTTTATTTAACATATTAAGACTACTGCAAGCCCTACATTATACCATGACCTTTAAAAAGCTGATAGCTATTTACTGATTTGAAAGTCAACCCAGAGAACAGACATCAGTTCACAAGGTATTCCAACATCAGTATATCTACAGTGGTTGCACTGGAGAAGTGACAGAAAAATGCTTTGATTTGAACACTGACAGCTTTTACCAAATGCTCCAGGATCATACAGCTACTCTTTAATGGAGACTGTGTAAAATTCTATTTCTAATCAAAGAGAAAAAAACCCACAACAATCGGTTCAAAGTAATATAAAGAAACACTACTCAAGTGTCCAAACTGTTTTCACATTAATTTGAACCCATGGCTCTGAAAAGGTGAAATATCCTGGTCTCAAATATGTATGGTCCACTAATCTCATGTTAAATTTTGTTACTTTCACCCATGAATACACCATATGATTAGTAGGAAATCTTTAGCAGACACAAAAAAAATGAAAGATGAAACTTGCAGCAAGAGAGCATGGCAAACCTGAGAGATCTATTAGTGCATAAATTTGCTCAGAAACTAAAAAGATAGAAAGAGAGAGCTAACAAACTACAATAAAAGTTATGTCTTTAAAGCAGTAGGTTATAACAGGGTGGGAAATGTTTAATATGCACATATACCTGCAAAGGGGTCACTATCTTTCTGAAAATAAAGAGCTGATATTTTTCACAGCATCAGATTTATGGTAAAAAGCCATAAAGAGTAGTTTTTAATATTATGCTTTTCCCACCCTGGCAGAGAATAAACATGAATTTAGAAGCACAGTAGAAGTGAAAAACAAAGAAGAGGAGAGATAGAAAGCAGCAGAGAAAGACAGAAAAGGTGAATACAGAGCTACAGAAGTGTTTATTGAGCATGCTACAGAGGTAAGCAGAGTACACACAAAATGAAATTAAACAACCATCAAACCTCCCAACTTTGTTAGAAAATTAATTTTTAATTGTGCCACTTTCAAACTATACTGAATTTTACAATTCTAAAGATGTAAAAACTCAACTAATAGAAAATATACATGACCTTTTTTCTCTACATAGGTAACAGAATCTATGAATCTTGAAACTAAGTACATCAATTTCAAAAAGTATTGGTCATTTAAACAGAATCAAGGTAACAGTTCAGACTGACAGAGAACTGCTTTCAAATTAAGTGGATCTGCAGATTCTGAGCCATGTTTATAGTAAAGTCAGATCAATTTCTAAATACAAAATATTTTGAAGAGATTTATTAAAACTGAATATTACAATGCAAGGTAAATTAAGACTAAAGGCACATAAACTTTGGTCCCACCTGGTTGTCAGTTTTAGGAAACTGCCACAAAATTTCCTGCAAGCATTTGCAGCAAACTTTCTTCATCATTGAAAAATACATGCACCATTTCCTGAACTAGCTTGACCACTCTGTACATGCTCAGAAATCCACAACCATATTCCATATCTTAATTACAAACTAAAGATGGCAATATATATTGAAATGCACATAAGTCATGTCAACTTCAAAAACATCTACGAAAAATATTCAGCCACAAACAAGACATTACTTAGTGCTGACATTTATATGATACATCCCACAAGAGTGTGTACAAAAAGGTTAAGATTCCACAATGCTTTTCACGTAGGGCTCAAAGTCACAGAAGTCACTTTTTGTCCTTTGAGAAATTAATATTCTGTACCTTGTTAATTTTAACTAATGCCTACATTCATAACTGAATCTAGACCAGAACAATGTAATACAAAAGGCCTTTTAAAAAAAAACCACAAAGCAAAAAGTAGCAAAAAATCAAATAATGTAATTGTACTCTGTCAGCATAATGCATCTAATCCAATTAAAAAGAAAAATAAGTGACAAGCCAGCAGATAAAGAAATCAAGCAGGAGAAACAAAAACTTAACCTTTTTACACACCCCTGCCTAAACATATTTAAATTATCATGTAACAATGTGCCCCAGACAACCAAATTTGCTTTTTACTAGTTATGCAATTCCAGCAGTACTAGTTTTCCTTTTTAAGGCACGTACGTCAACTAAGTTGAAAAAATGTGGTATTATCTTGAAATCTTTTAAACAAAACAATGGTTTATCTAAACAACAGTTGACTACAGCAGTTAATATCACTGCTTTTTATTTTTTTAAATTTTTTATTTTTGAAAACAATCAAGGAATGATAACAGCATGAAAAAAAATAAAAAAACAGAAGACAAACTCTGGTCCCCACTTTCCTGAACAGTCAATAGGTGACAACACCAAACAATGCAATACACCTTCATTCTCAATCTGCCTTTTTTAAATAGTTGACTTAGAGAAAGAAACTCTCAGATGGTGACTTTCTCCCAAATTGTAATTGTGAAGATCAATCAAAGCCTGAATAGCTTCTTCTACTGTTGACATCTGAAGAAGTGCCATCTTGTGATCTCTTCTGAAACAAAATAACGGAATTAGGAACTTGAACACCACAGCGGTTGCTTCTAATGTTTGCTATCTGATATGTGCTTTTTCTTAAGATGTGCTGCAAAAACTCTTCTGTTAGAGCTATGTGCAGAAAAGCTACTTACTGAAAAAATTTAAATGCTTTCACAGTGCCTCCAGTGTTAGCAAACAATGTGCGTAGATCCTCTTCCGCTACTGATGGTCTACAGACAGAAAGAAAATAAGCATAAGCAGGGAATCATTAGTCAATTCAGTGTGTTATGATGCACATTAATATTACTGGTTTACTGACAGTGGACACTTACGGAATATTGGACAGATGAAGTGTGGCAGAAGGAGGGAATATATTTTGGAAGTTCTTTGAACCAGGTTTCTTGAAGCGATGCAAAGGTGAATTACCAAAATCTTTAGTCAGCCCTTGGTCATCAAGTCCCTCTCGAGGTAGTTGTACTGTCTGATGTTTAGAAAGGGTAACCCGAATAATCTTTCCATACATTTTTTGTCCATTAAGATGGCTCATGGCTGAAAAAAAAAAAGTTTACTCAATTGAGTGTTACTTCCGATAGTTTGTGGTACATCACACAAGCAAGAAAAACACCCAAGCAAATCAAAAGGTCTATTATGCTAAAAGACTGAAATCAAGACTTAAGTCTGCAGACGCTTCAAGAATATTCAATTTTATTTAAAGATAATAACATGATTCAGCTGTTGAATTCATTTAGGATATCACGCAGACCTTCTGGAACACAAGTGTATGCAATAAGATTTTGGATCTGGTAGGTAACCAGGATAAAAGACAAACTGACAAATATAAACACACTTAGTTCACCTGATCTTAAACAGCCTAGTTTCCAAACATTTAGACTAAAGAGAAAATAAACAGAAAACTAATCTTACCCAGTTGTGACTGGTTCCCATCAGCCATCTGTATAAGAGCACTATCTTTCTTATTGTATAAAATCTTCACGCGCTGCACATCACCATAAACACCTTTTCAAAGTCAAAAGTAACCCAAAAGAAAAAGTTGATTTTAAAGCCAGTCACCTGAATAATATATTTTGACATATCAATGGAACATTCAGACAGCAACAAGATCACTCACTCAAACTCAACACACTCACAAATGAATAAAGGAGATAAAGATTTTGAATAGTGAATTTTGAAAAGAATAATTTCTGAAAAACCCTCAAAGCTATGTGAATGATATTAAATTAAAGATCATGCAAAATATATTAGCATGCATTAAAAGAAAAACTGTGTCTATGGAGAGTTTTAAACAGCAAAAGAAAAATAGCAAAAGATTTACTATTCAACTTTAAGCCAAAGTGCTAGCTACAAATAAGAATTAAGGTGAAACAAAAAACCAACCAAACAAAAACCATAAAAACCAAAATCAAATCAATAATAAAAGTATAGTGCTAACAATAACATACCGAAGAGGGTAAACAGACTTTGGGGCGTAACCATCTTTAGAAGGAGAGAAGAGCAAGCAGCGTAAGACAAGAAGAGAGAAGAGTCGAGGAAGAGCGGAGATGAACAGATCATCCATAACGAAGGGTGGTTCCCGCAGAATGGTGAGGTGGTCATGGATCATGGTTTCAAGGCGGTTAATTGGGGCAAGTTGGTCCGAGGAACATTTTGTTCAAGCACAGAAGCATGAACATAGGGAATGAAGACAGGGAACGTAGACAAAGACGAGGAGAAGGGCAAGACAGGGAAGGGCATGGGGATTTGGGTAAAGACAAGGAACGGGAAGTTGAACACAAAGGGAAAAGGATGAAATGGGGGAGGGAATACAGCAATGCAGAAGAAAAAAAAATAAGGAAGTGGGAAACAAAAAAAAAAATAAAATATAGGTCAGTACATAGGAAATGCAGGAATTTGGTCAGAAAATGGTTGGTTTATGTACTGTACAAGAAAAACTGAGTAAAATGTAGTCACCCAAGACAAATATGGGTAAAGTACATTCATATTAAGAGTAAACTACAGCATTTCATCTCAACATGAAAATAAATTAAAAAAGGCATGCAATAGAAATTTTAAAATTTAAACTTTAACTGCGTAAGCATGGCTGGTTATGAAATGCAGGCAAAAAATCTTTCAAAATGGCACTCTGATCTAAAACATTTTAACATGCAAGACTGTGGATGACAAAATAGTATCAGATGATAAATAAAGCTTCATGATTTACAGTGACAGAGGCCACTTAAAAATGGAACAGCTAGACTGATACAAACTTCCCACATTTCATACCAGCTTTCACAGCCATCAAAATAAATGTAAAGGACAGTAAAAATGCAAAACTAAATTAATCCCTTTAGATTTCAGAGTTAGCAAGAAAGATATAGTTAAGGTGAAATTGCTTTGCCACCACATTTTTTTTTTTTAAAGACAAATGAGTAACTGCAAAGAAAAAAAAATTACTAAGAGAGACTGGAAGAGTGCCTCATCAAGATCTTTGGGAGAACCTTCAAAGAAAAATGTGTTAGAGTAGTTTACATAAATTAAGACCTCAAAATGTGAGATAAAAGCATGAAATGAAACAGCAAACAATTAGAAACAAAACAGAAATTCTAGTTTACATGATTATAAATGCAAAAGAAATCACAGTTGCTGTTTTCTAAAAATAAAGCTTTCAATTCAAATGTCAAACATGCAGTGGAGTTACCACATTTTTCTTAGGAAAAAATAGGTAGCTGACTATGAAAGGATATTTTAAGTTGTTAGCTACCTGGGAAAACAAATGTATTTAATAATAATGGCTTTAAAAGTAACTTTGGGGATTATTAAAAAAAAAGAAAAAATACTTCGAGCTTAAAATCCAAATGTAAGAGGACAAATGCAAAGAAATTATAAAATACTGACAAATGAAGTGTGACTAAAGAGTGGAAAAGTAAAATTGTTTTACTGACCTCTTCATTTAAATTGCTAACCAGGAGGACTGTATTGCCACCAGCTGCAACTCCAGGCATTCCTACACGACCAGCAGCAGCAGCTGCAGCTGCAGCAGCAGCATTTGGAATAGCCAAAGGACTCAGAGCCCCTGGAACAGCTGCAACAGGAAGCCCTAATTTTAAAATAAAGCGTATTTTACGAAACACACACAAGTCGTTTAAAAAGAAGTTCCTATATCAACACAAGTGTTGCATACAACACTCTACACAGCAGACGATTCCACTCTTAAAGTAATTCAAATGGTTGTAAAATGGGTTGCTAAATTAACATAAGAAAGAGAAATATGGCGGTTTTTTGAATTCAGATCAAGTCCGCAAAGTTACGAGGTGTAAAAATACTTTCTTTTCAAATCAACATTATTGTGTACCAAAACAGTTTCCATTGAGCTCCAAAATGCTTCAAGAGTCTAGTTTATCAAAGTGGTCTAACGTAAATGTTGATTAAATCAGTGAGAATAAACACTAATTGTGCTCTCTGCATCATGACATCTTTCTTTTCCATCACCCTTTGAGAGACATTCCTCACTTCCATTTGATGCTTGACTAAATATGCAGCACCGAAGGTGGCCACATAAAAAGGTGTATGTATCTCTCACAGCCTCAGCATAAAGGTGAGGAAGAAACCTTCTAAATTCAAGATTCAAGATGCTCCATGGCTTTTGTAATCCAATTCTCTGAAGAAGCACATAACTATTAGCTAAACCTTCAGTTGTGCTTTCATTTTTTATTCTTCCAAGGAAACTCAGACCCTGTAGACACATGTTGGTTTTGCCTGGTCAAGTCCCTGGAATACCAGACAAGTGTGTCACTCTCAGGATTCACGAAAGGTTCTTGTGATAAATATGCACTACACATAGTTATATAGGAACAGCTTTATCATATTTGATCAACGCTGTATTTGCACATAATATACAGTCCAGTAAAGGGGCACAAATTTAGCAAAATATGTTTCCAGGACAGTAAAGCACGACATGTCCACCCGAAGGAAAACAACTGATTTTATACTAGGTCAATAGCAGTCACATAAGTTTTAGAAAATGTCAAGCTACTGTGTCTTACTAGAGCATATCAAATCTTCTAGTACATCTAGGCACCTCTCCCTAGCCTTAGGAAGCTTTAAGCCAGTCCAGCATTTTTAGAAATAAAGGAATCTAGAGACGACTAGTGAAGTTTTTATGGTGCTTTCCCTAGCTGGGCACAGCATAGTTGAGTAATTCATACTTTAAAAGGCAAAATTCTTCATGGAATTCAAATTCTTAATTTTCAGTTAAAACCAAAGATTAATTTAACACTATTCCTACAAAAATATTTTGAATTATTATCCTTCAAAATGATTAGTAAGAATCTTAAAAGGGGTATTAGCAGAAAGTGTTAACAAGGAAAGCCAGCAATGACAGCAAGGGATAAAGATGAACCCTAAGCACAACAACATATTTCCAGCTGTAATATTAAACATATATAAACTGGGGGTAAAGTATTATTTCTTTGCGATAAGTAGTTCTTACATAAAATATTTTCTTTGTCATGGTTCAGTATAATACAGTTGTTGTTTACCCAAAGGTTTTTTTATGTAACATCTGTAACTTTTTTGGAGGGAATGAGGAAGGAGAGTATAGATACATTTTCATATGTGAGGTACAAAAACAGAAAATGAAAAAAACATTGCTTCTGATAATTCACTTGCAACCAACCAGCTCATTTTGTCCACTAGTTATTCTCTCCTTCTTTCAAAAAATAAGACTCATTGAAAAGATGTCCAATTTACAGTCTCAAAGATTTCTGACACCTTATTTCATCACAGCCAAGGATGTAGTAGATGAATGAGTAATGATGCGCGTGGGTTAGGATCATCTATTTGATTGATATGTTTCTAACTGATTACACAGCACACACAGATCTCATTTCTCGGAAAGGTCAGACAAATTACAAAGCCACAGCAAACAATTCTTGTTCTGTAGACTCCACTGCACTCTGATTTGCCATTCTGATTTAAGCAAGTCAAAAATTTTTAATAAATAAGAACAGCTTCTATCATGATTATTAGTCACAATGTAACACACTGTTTAAGATTTGAGGACTTATCTGAAACTACTTAGAAATGTTAGCTACTTTGTCAACATGATCAACCAGTATTAGACATCTTTGTCCCTAGCTTTATTTTAGCTTCCAACAACTATAGATTCCAGGTTTTTGTTTTTTTTCAAGATATTAATGAAAACATACAAATATTATACACCTTTTTCCTAGACTTTTGAGGTCTTTTTCCTCAATGAAGTTGAAATACAACATGTCACATTATTTATCCCCACTCAGTTTACCCTTTTGCGTTAGTTCTGAAATGCAGATTAGTAATGGCATTTTAATAGTAGGCAAATTAAAGCTAAACTAAAGATATAGTATGAACTTATGTGAAAACCACAGGAAGTGGTAGTCATATCAATGCAGGTAAGCACAGCTGTGACTGAGAACTGGATTTAGTCCCTGGTCCTGTTATGAACCCTTTTTGTGGCTCTATGTCAAGTAACTACCATCTTTTTGTAACAAATATTGACCTGATTCTCATACTCAGCCTGAATGGCTTTGAGGAAGATAACAGGTTCTTTTAAAATCTCTGCATAACAGCTTACAAAGGTGCAAGTGTTACTACACTACATCCTAAAGTTACATTTACTGTAGAGGAGAGTTAATTCCATCCAGAAGGAAATTGAGATATGTAATGGTTTAGTATTAATGCAGATTTAAACATCAAGAGTAACAAGATTCACATCCTGTCACTAAAACTCAACTCACAAAATTATGTTAAACCTAAATCTCACTTTTGACACGTGAATTATAGTATCCTGTTAAAAACCCAAAACCAAAAAGGCACCCAAGTTTTGTACAAGTCTCCAGCATACAGTAGCTTATTACAGCAAAAGGCAGAAGTGAGTCCTTACCACATTTTCTGTTAGTGATCTCATTATATACATAGAACAGCTACAGCAAGCATTTTTACAAGAATGCCACAGGTTCAACTCATGGTATTCATTTTGAGCACGCAAAAGAACCTGAAGAGCATCACATTAAGCTCAAAACAGAGCTCCGCTCTTTCATGGGAGAACACGCCCTCTGGGAATCACGTATGAATAGGGCATGGCAGACACTGAGTATACACTGAAGACATCTTTATCAGCATTATAGAAAGAAATTCAACATAAAGACGAGGAGGAAGGTCGCTGCTACCTTTCTGCCACATTTCACATATCATAGTTCACCAATCTCCATCTTATGACTCTTTAAGTCTTTCCATCCTTCTTCTTTTGAGATCTGAATAAAAACGCAGCTATAATTTCTACACACAAGCATATATTTTCAGGTTTTGAGTTTTTCCTATCTTTTGTCCTCTTATTTACATCACTTACATTTTGTGCCTTTTTACACAGTGAGCAGCCCAGAATGAGAACCCTGTTCTTTCATATTCAAACTAGGCCACTCCCATTCTAACACCTATCCTAAATGACTAAGGCACCAACAGTATTGTGGAGTCTTTTTGTGAAGTTTTTCAGCTGCAGAGCTCAAATTCTGTAAAAACAGCAAAAAATGCCATCTAAAAAAATCCCTCTAATAGCTATCCCCATTTGACAGAGGATGAAGAGTTAATACACCAAGCTCAGCCAACTGGTAATGAGCAGTTAGAAAATGTACCCAGCTCCCTTAAGTCTCTTTCAAAACGATGAATGCTTTTATAGAAGAAAAAGTCAACCATGATATATAATCTCCACTACCCATCAAAATAAACATGACTGACTTCAATGATGCTCTGAAAATGTTTCATAGCTGCAATGAAAGTTACTCATGTCATGTACCTTTTATTTTCCTGCTGCTTGGAAAAACAGTACGTTTAAGGAGGTGCATCCAGAGAGTAAGAAATAAAATATTTAATTAGTTATGACTGTCATCTTCATAATTTTACTAGGAGCTACCTTTAATATACACAAAAGAATGAGTGATTAAAATCAAAAGGTTAGAGAACTTGTGTAGTTTTGCAGACAATCACAAAAGCATCTAGGTGACTTTCAGGCCTAAACCACTAAAAAATAAAATCTGCTAAAGTCACTTGGATAACTGGAGAAAGTACAATAAGCCCAGTTAAACATATCTAGAGCAATGCAATGATCCAAGCATCCTCCGAGTGTGATTCCACTATGCCAAGCAAATTAAACCTGTTAATTTGATGCATACTGTAAGTATTATATACAAAGAAACATATAAGTAAGCCTGAGGCTAGAAAGCAACTTCTTGGGATTCAGGAAAATGTCAGAATTAGAGTTACATAAGTAGTGCTGCATTTGGCACTGTTTTATAACTCACGAATCTTTACTCTCTCCTCTCCTAAATCCCTGCCTTACAACACCTAATATTACAGGTCTCATTTAATAAGCATCTTTATTTTGCTTTTGTCTTCTTACTACTCATACTGCAGCCCCATGCCTACGTTCTAGTCATTATGCACTGACAAAAGAATTACTAACTGCCTCAAGGGTTTTTCTACAGCACTCATCTCTGTAGTGTCAAACTTCCTCACAAACACTCATCCGCTTTCCCTACTGAACCATGAAATGAGAGATTTTAATATTTAAACTATGGGAAGTTAAAAGAGAAAAAAAGAAAATAAACTTTAGCTACAGGTTTTTCTGAGACTTTGGATTCCTATGATTTTTTTTTACTTTCCAGAACTTTTGCTGTAGCTGCAAGTGATACATTTTGCAAGTCATACTGGAGATGTGAACTCAAGCACTTTGAAATTCGTGGGAAGTGGGTTTGTAGGTACTTTATAACTAGATATGAAAAGTATCCTTCAAGTAATCTGATTTCAGAAAAGGAGAAAATACAGCACAGCATTCAGAAGCCCTAACTATAATATTCATCCTCTTCCTGGGCTTACATCATTCACTAAGAGCCTTCTACCTTTTGCAACATACCGAGAACAGAGGTCCCTCTTTTCTACATTAACTCAGACTTACTTTAATTTGGCCCAGTCTGTACAAAAAACTATGAAATCTATGTTATTCTGATGTTTTCTTCAGAATAAAAATGGGAAATTACGAAAGAAAAAAAAAAGAAAAAGACTAAGTGGGAAGAACAATGATCACAACATACTCAATCAGCTTTTATGGAAGTAATGATTCTTTATCTGAGTACTATTACATTTTAAAAAAGTGAAAGGTGTTCTCACCAAAAAACAGCAATTTGACAGAAGTAGGAGTATGCATTGATTATTTTGGTAATAGTCAGAAGATAAGATACATCTGTATCTTTCCCAGATCATTTCACCAATTTATGATGAACTCAAAGGCTGACAGAATATTAGAACTCAAGTACCATAGCACTAGAAATGAAACTACAGATTTTTTTCCTTTTATTCACAAAATCCACAGATTTAGCACCATAGTGTTGGGTTTTTTAACCAAAGAGCATAATTGAATTTCCTTATTGAAGGTAACCAACAAAATCTTGTTTTTATAATCTGATACAAACATTTGCATGAAGGAATCACACAAATGTTAAGTCCCTCTAACAAAGTTGGTGGGAGAGTGAGTAAGGTGGCCAGTAGCAACTGACAGGAACATATGAAAGAAGGAAGGACAGATTTGAGACTAAAGTTGTACTACTTTGACTTTTCCTAATACTTTTTGCATTTCTCATTTTGTCATGCATTCTCCCATTCATTTTTGCAGTATTTCTAAGACAATATAATTTGTTACTATAATTCAGACTGCAATATAGACTGAACCCTGAGTGGACCTTTGGATACTATTGCAATTTAAGATCTTTAGTTGTTAGAAGGATTAATAAACATTTTCATCAAGTGGCTTTGCAATACAGAAGAACAATGAATGTCAGCATCGTACCTAGAAGAGAGGTCTCCTTTGCAAATGCTGCAGCAATAGCTGGGTCCAGTGTTGGCTGTCCATCACCAGATGGAAGGTCAGGACGAGTGTAGTCCCTGCTTTTGTCGTTGTTGTACTTGACATTCAAATTCACCAATTTGGAAAAATCAATCCGTAGGGTACAGCAAGCATTATAAATATTTTGACCATCTAAGGCCTGTAAAAAGGATCACAATTTATTTAAAAGACACACAATACAGGTTGGTTGCACAACACTTTTTTTTTTAAACAGGGTCAGTGTATAGATGTTTATCCAATCTTGCTGTCTAGTTTAAGACCGATTAAGATTAAAACGCATTAACCTCTCAAAATGATTCCAGGAAGGTCGATGTTTACCTCTTTTACCTAGAAACTGATTATGCACCAAAAACCCAAACATTTTAATGCTGTTGAACTTAAATTTTGTTTGTTGAATACAGCTAATTAACCAGTGCAGCTTAAATTCAGACAAAATGCCAAATAGATTTTTCAAAGGGGGGGGTAAAAAAAAAAAAAAAAAAAAATAATCTCATAAGTACTCAATAATATGGAAAGTTGACCTGAGGAAAAAAAAATAAAATCTAGACTTAACTACCAAGTTAGACAGCTATCTGTTAAAACAGAATATATACACTGTTCTTGCATGCTTTCCTTCTCCTACTACAGGTAATTAGTGCCGAAATGGAATGACAAGCAACTTTAACTGCTAACCTGATGTTACTAACACTTTTTAAAAAAATTCCCATTTTCACAATTAATGAGTACTTCTGAAATGCCTATGAACAGTGAAATTCACATGAACTCTGAACACACCACCACTTAGAACTCTATGAAAACAGTCTCTAAAAAAGCCAATGCAAATGTTTTCTCCATCTTCACTTTATATCATGCAAATTGATATACTTGGATTTTAGTCCATTTACATTTTGGGCATACCTTCCTTTCAGTTGAAGCACTAACATTAAATACTGGGAGATTGTTACAAAAGTTTCCATTTTTTAAAAAGTCAGTTTAATTCTTAAAAAATGCTAAAACGTGAAGATACAACTCACCTTAAGAACTAGCATTCAATCAAGTCATTATGTTAGCTATAAGACAACCTTATATATATATATATATACACACACACATGGTGAAAAAAAACAAATAAACCACATTTTCAAATACGAAAATCAGATCTTTTATTTCTCTACATTAATGATGGACTAAAATATATCCCTTCTGGACCCAAGTTTGGTTACACCTGCAATGTACTTTCCAACACGTTCAAGTTATGGTAAGACTTACTATTTTGAGCTAAGCACTGCACAAACCTAGTGTGCCTGCTGGCTATGGAAGCAACAGAGCTGTTTTCATACAGTGATACATCTGGAAACTGAACATCCTGAAGACAACCCTCTGCTACGTCTTGCCCAGCAAGGCTGTCCCTACAAAAGGTATTATCACAGCTGACATCTCCAGGGCTCATGAAATCACTTAAAAGAATTACCTCCATTAGCAGTCAATGGAAAAAAATATGTAAGTCAACATAATAAGAACTTCCAACTTATGGGAAAATAAAATCATACAGAAAGAAGTATAGAAACTGGACAATGTACACTTCATTTCAACAAATACTTAGCAATTTAAGAGAAACTCCTATGCTTGAAACTCAGCTAAAAAAATGCTTTATACAGTATTGGAAAAGGAAAATCTACTGTCCTTTTTATAGAATACAAGCTGCATTGTTGGGGTGGTGGTGGGTAACACACCTACAGCATAGAGAATTTGCTAGCTCCTTTATACAGAATTCAAGCCTCCAAATGCTGGTATTTCGGAAAAGAATCTCACCTTAACACTTACACCTAAAAAAGTATATACTGAGAATCAGTCATCACTATTAGAAGACTTCTTATCTTCTAAAATCCACTAATATATGGATTAGAGGTAGGTTCAGTTTACGCAGTCAGAGTTTATATACTGTCAAAGACAATGCCATTGCCATCAAGGAAATACCCATTTCACATAATGAAGAAAACAGGTACATATGAGACCGAAAGGGAGTATCCTTTAGCTTTGTCCAAATAACAGGACCATGACAGAAAGTTGCAAGTCTTTAAAACACAATCAAGATTCATACTATACCTCTGAGTGGAGTCTGTTGACTTACAGTTGGTAGAAGACTATTAAATTGATGAAACTATTTTAGACTTAAAAAGTAGCCAGCCAAGATATCCCATGTTAGTAGTTTCTAGAGCAGTCAGTGTTTAAAAGGAGCGCCATAAGTAGCTAAAACTTCTACTGAAACAGCACAAACTCCTCTTTCTGATAAATACAAAGAGACCTAAGTATATACAAAAGGTCCTGCAGAAGAGAAATGCCTTGTAGTTGAGACACATATAGTTTGAAAGAACATCCTGAACCAGAAAGGAAGGAGAGGCACTCTTAATGAGCACTGTACTCACGCTCCAGGAAAAGCTCCAAGCACCAGATCAAAACCAAAAAAACCTCACCCCACCCACCTCTACCAACAGCATCACAAACCTCTAACAACATTGCTACCATCCAGCATTTTTTTCAAAATTAACTGTTCACATGCAAATTCACACCTATGAATGTGTAACCTGAGCTCCTTCTTGTATAACAATAAAAAAATGTTCCTCTCAGGCAGACATCCTGACAAACATGACAAGGCCAGTCATACTGTTAGTGAATGTACATACAGACATTATCTCAAAGATCTCTATTTATGCTAAGAAAATTCTTTCTTTCAGTATTTATACATACATTCACATGGGACACCATGCCACACCACACACATGCCAAATCAAGGAGATCAAGTATCATGGGACCCTTCTACAAATCTGAGTATCATTCTTTATCTTGCCTGTGCCAGCAAACCCAAAACCAAAGCCTGAACAACGGAAGCATCAAAACTTCCGTAATCATGCAATACTAGGAGTGTAATGATACCAAATAATTTCTAGGCCCCTGCCCTTCCTCTCTCTCTGTTTTTATTAAAAAGTACCCTCCTCTTCGACTTTCACAAAGGGGAAAATGATTGTGATGAGTTGGTCATCAAGAATCAATCGAGAATTGCCAACAGCTTGTCAGCAGACAATTGACAGATTCATTTAGGAGCTGTAGTACTTAGCAGCACACAATCCAGAAAGCTAGTAAGCACATGCAGAAAACAAATAGAAAACAGCAATTTAAGAAAAAACAAAAATCCCTTTCTCAATCAGACTGACACATAATCCAAAGAGAAAGGTGCAGGCCTGAACTGATACAATGACCTCAACTCCATAGTGCAAACACAATCATCCATACAAGTTTCTCTATGGCCACTTAGATTGTATTTTGGGGAAGGGGAAAAAAACCCACCAATACAAAAACCCAACCCCCTCCCCCCAAAAAAACCCAACCCCCCAAAAAACCAATAAAAAACACACACCAAAGACAAGTCCTAATAACCAAATATGCCCCATGGCTCTACATCAGCCATAGAAATTAAAAAAATGAGCCAATCAGAAATAATGAAACTCACGTTACCCAATACTAGTGAAAGTTCCAAAATAGTGGAATATTCCTAGTATTCCTAGACAACTACTATAATCATGGCTAGGCTTCGCGAACGAAGATTTGGGAAAACTAGTATAATAAAAACATTCAAAATATTCAGAAAGGGTCTCAACAACTGGGGTTATACTCACAGAGAATCTATAATCTGCTCATGTCTCAAGACAGCACTTTTTACTGAAGGCAAGGATAGGCAAACAAGGCCTAATACAGAAAATAGCAGAAATAGCCTGTGGAAGTCTTCAGGATCCACAATAGAGTGCTATGACTGTCTGTCACAGACAGTAAAAAAGATTGTACAGGAAATGTCAATTAAATGGAGGTCTGCACCACAAAACACAATACTCTCCCAATTTCTTGAAAGTAATGTCAAATCATCCTCTCTTTTTGCTCATAGCAATCAGAAGGATGAAGAGATGAAAACTGCTGAGAAAAGAACTGCAGACTAAGAGGTGAGACAAGAGACTGTTTCAATGGGAAAAAAAAGTTAAAGGAGTTCAATAACTAATATTACAGAATTTTCTGATGCTGATGACACAATCAACCACAACAAAGCTTTTCTGCAAAAGGACAGTAATGAATTCTATCTAGCCAACCTGGGCACATGACACTAGGATGTCTCATTTCACAACATGACTGTGGATGTTGAAAGAAGTGGTAATGGCAGCAAAGGTGATCTCAGAGGGCAAAAGCACTCTACAAAATTACCAAGTGTTGTAACACCCTGAGTGAGTGATGCAGCTTTATGCAGGTAAGACTCAGATTTATCAGTAGGCTTCAAAGTTGAAGAACGTTCCTAGAATCGTTACTTTCCTCACGGTTTTCCTCACCTAAATGAAGGGGTTTTTGATGCAATTAATGGAATTCACTGCTGCTCTTCACATGTTCAGGGTTCAAGATGCCAGAAAATCCTTGTGAAAGAAGAGTTCCTTGAAAAGTGCTATATTGATAGGAACTATGCTTTGATGAGCTTCTCCTAAGGCCTTATAGACCATCAATCTGTGCAATGAAACTCCCTCACAGGAGATGGTCAAAGCAGTCCTCTAAAAATCAGGAAGATATACTCTTTAGCTAATTCACACGTGGTACCCCTAAGACTGACAAGAACATAGTCTGGAAAACAGAAAATGATTTGACATTTTAATATTCTCATTTCCCAGTTCAGAAATTGAGCCCAGAGACTAAGCAGGTATTTCTGGAGACACAAGACTTCAAGCCACAACAAATATTGTATCTGCCCTTCACTCTGTCAAGCACTGTAGGTATCATTCAAGACGAGAAATAGATCTCTTTCAGGACGAGGGTAGCTGGAAAGCATTTATCAAGGTCCAATAAAGGAAAATCTAATTAGAGTGGGGAAAAAAAAAACATGGAAGAGAAGAGCAACACAACAAAACTAGTGCCTTCTCTCCATAATCATGAAATAAAGAGAAAATTTAGTCCCTACTCTCTCTCTTCCCAAAGCAGAAAAAAAGAAAGACAAGATCTTTAGAAGGACGTAACAGCTTAAGGCATAAAAAAAAATAGGAAGTAATACTTACAAAATATACTCCAGCTCAAATAAGTATCTCCAAGTAACTGAAGGTCATGTGGTAAATATTTCTTGGGAGAAATGCGTCCCAAGTGCATCCTACAGATACATATCTGAATGAAATTAATTTCTTTTGAGACAAGTGTCTTGAATACAAGAAGTTTCTGAGGTTAAAAAGTCTGTGTAAAATCATTCCATTCTCAAAAATTATGTGCAGTTCTTTGACTGAAGGACCTGTTGCTGCATTTCCTGGGTTTTCTGATACAGCACTCTTCTGTTTACCTGAATGCTACTTATCATTTTTGAGCACAAATTATGCTCCTCAGGATTAAAGATGTCCAAAAATGTTTAATACAATAATAGCGGATAATAGCCCTGAAGTTAAGTACCTGTTCTAGAGGTGTCCATTCTTCCATTCTGCATAGATTTTAGGGCAATGTAGCCTAGCAGAGATCTTTTGTATATCAGTGCAGAGCTACTCTGAAGCTGTAAGTCAAAACAACTGGGAAGATAACATCTTGAATGTACAGTCAAACCTCACTGGAATCTCTGCAGAGATTCTCAATCACCTATGGGCCAAGTAAGGTTCAACTGGCTAACTATAACAGAAACTCTCAATTAGACTAGTGATATTTTTAACCTGTGTTGGGTTAAGATGACTGTCATGCACTATGTATGAGTTTCAGTTAATCATCTACAGATGAGGCATTAATAACTGTTAATATCCACGATTTGGCAAGAATACTTTCAGTACACTTACACAAAGGCATCAGCTATTTTTAATGCTACAATATCTCCTTACACATACAGACATCTCCAGGACAAAACCTTCTTCATTAGGAGAAACAGCAGTCCAATGTGCTCTACTGTTGCACATTATGAGTTCCTTCTCCACCCCTGGCTAAACTGCTGCATTACACCTGAAGTTCGCAGTCTTCACCCTTACTTGCCAGTATAATGAACCTATAATGATCCAATCTGAGGGTGATGATGAAACATCTATCAGTGTAGGCACTATCTACTTTTACAGGAAATGAGTTTCTCACAAAACAAGTGGAGCAGGAATGCAATTTTTCACTAGTTGCTCATTCAAATAGCAAAAGACATCCCATGGGGCTAGAGGTTTCGTACTGTACGTTCTTGTCAGTGTCACTATCTTCTCAGAACCTTCAAATGCATAGCATCTCTCCTTGGTACTTACATCACTTGAGTTTTTCAAATTGCTCTTTAACTTCCTTAATAAGTCTTCAATTTCTATTAAGGCCACATTCTGATTTCCTGTGAAGAGTGCCAGCGGAAAATTAAATTTCCCCATTATCTTCTATAGTCAAAATGGATGGAAAACAAATTGAAAACTTTTTTTACTCTTATACCATGCTTTTAATTTCGAATTCCATGCAACTTAGGTGTAGCTGCCATATCCTCTTGCTTTTACTTTTACTGTATTTCCAGACATATTTAAACTGAAGTCCTATCCTCTGACTGCTTCTTTCCTTTACGTATTTTTTTCTGGTGGCACTTCACATTTTATCACAGTAGCTCAAACATAAGAACTTTATTTATTTTACTCTAGGGTGAGGGCAGTGGGGAAATCAAACCTTCCTTCAAATTTAGCATCCTTCAATAACTGCAGTTGGTGTCACTTAGCATTTTGTCTATTTATGTACAGATTGGTTAAAATATGAAACTATAAATGCAAGACCATTTCAATTTGTCACTAAGGCTCTAAGATCACTCTGACAAGGACTGTACATGCAGAATTTACTTATTCAGTGAAATTTAGTCATTCACACGTGAGCTACCACTAGTCAACAGGTACCCTAATCAAAACATGCAAAACTGGAGAAACAAATACATGCTTTTTCTTTTTTAATTATGACCAATACAGTATCCCACGAGCTAGTATCAGTTTGCCAGAAGTCAGCAACAGCAAGAGATTCTTAGGTTCCTTTCATACTTTTACATACCTCACTCTTTAGTTATTTGTCACTTTTTAATAATATATTTCTAGAATTATACTGATAATTTTCAAATCACTACAGTCCATTCCACAGACGTCACATTTCCAGTAAGTCTTGTGATAATATATGTAAGACTCAAAAAACAAAGTCAAAAGACTTATACTTTGATGTCACATTTTGCATCAAAAATGTACTTTAAAAGCAGCAATAACATCTACAACTGAAAATTACCTTTCCAAACATGAACCAAAATTGAATTACAACCTTCTGCAACAAACACATTTAGCAGCCAACTGTTTATTGAATATTTCAAATATGAATCTAAATGTCTAGAATTGATTTCTGCAGCATTTGTAGGTTCTGTACTACTACATCTAGTTCTGTACTACTATTCTAAACCTACTTAAAACCTGCAAGGTGTATCCCACCCATACAAATTCTTACGTAGCACAGAGACATATCTGCATCTCCCTCTACTCTGAGGCAAAATCTAATATTTGATATTACTTCAATTCTGAAAAGGACATCCCTAATTTAAATTGTGCTCCAGATCTAAAAGTATTTCCAGACGGCTTTTCAGGAGTAGATTATATTAAAACAGATCACCATAATCAAGCTGCAAATCATCTTGTCTCTTCTCTCTTCTTCTGTTCTCCTCAATAGCATGAAAACTTACACTCTGTTTTTTGAAAATGTCTCATTTTTTGGGATTCCCTGTCCTGACCAGCTCACAGGTTTTTACTCAATGTCCAGTATTTCATTTGGTGATAAGGACAAAAGTTACCATCCTCCACCACTTAATGAAATCTTTATTTCAATGTAGTCCCTATTCTTTACAACAGAAAATTAAGTCCATTTTTGTCTTTCCTCTACTAAGAGATATTAATTGCTAACTTAGCCTGAGGTGTGAGCTTTTCGCTTTCATGAAATTCTCACATGAATTTCATGCTATTCTGTCATCTATGGGCAATAAGCACTTTCTGTGCTGCCAAGCAAAACTTAACCAGCACATCAATTTTATTCAGCCTTCCTCAAACCCAGACTGCATGTGAAGGTTTGAAAATATAAATTCATTCCACTTATCTCTTGAAAGTTATCATAATAATAAAAATCTAGCCTTCACCTTTGGTTTGACTTTCCTATTGCCACAAACGTGAACATATCCCATTGAATTAATTAAAAGCATCTGGTCTAGATGACACGCTGTTGATCTTTGTCATAATTTATCCATAGGCTCTCTCCTGCCATAATGAGTAAAACCAGTTACCTGTTCTTACCTCTCCTACAGGACAGGAGAATTTCCTATAGAACAAAAGCAAGATCCTGCTCATCCGTCACTGCTGCAAAGCTTCTTCACGGTCTGGTCACAGGCAAAACTGCACTCACTCTTCTGGGTATTTACAGTTATAACGGAGTCTAGACTATTTTTTTAGGATACTATAACTAAATACTTTCACAAACCTATAACTAATCCACAAAGTACATCTTTGTTTTGATGCTTAGAAGGTATCTAATAACAACCCAATGGGCTTACTAAATTTCCTGCTTAGAGTGAATTAATTATGCATCACCGTTAAATCCCACATTTTTACTTCCGGTTTTCACAATTGCAGTCTTGCATGTTATTTCATCTCTGTGCAGTCTTATTATAATATTTGTTCATGTAGAAGTATAAAATACTTTAGACACAGTATCTGTAAATAAACTATTGTGTGAAAACTGATTTCACACAATGTAACAACATTATATAATAACTCCCAATTATTTTTTAATCTCAAAAAATTGACGCAAGTGGAGGAGGTGTATAACACATTATTCTGTTAGATTAACATTTTACAAATGCTTAGAATACAGGACTATCTCCAGACTTCAAGAGAACTATACTTACTTGTTTTGCTTGCTGTGCGTTTACTGGATCACCAAACTGCAGTAAAGCTTGAAACTGGTTATTCTTTGTGAATGTGATTATCTTCAACACAGCACCAAATTTAGAGAATATCTGCCAAAAACATCACAGAGTTTTACACATGCATTCCTCTCAATCATAGCTTAAGTTAAAATGAAATTTGACTTACCTGATGAAGAACATCCAGGGTTACTGGATAGTACATATTGTCAATAATTATTCTAAGTACTGGACTCTGCGCTGGAGTCACTGCACTCTCACTAACAGTGGTCCCACTAATGGGAGCGTTTGTTGCCTGCACAGCCGTCACCGCCTGAAGAACAGCTTGGGCCCGCTTTAAAAAAAAAAAAAAAGACAGAAGAGAGATTAATATTTCAAGATAATAGCTTGAAATTAATTAGTAATATTAATATAGTTAACTCCAGAAACATAAAATACTTCACTTATTTAAAACTCAGAGCTACAGACATAACACAACGTAAGTGCAATGCAGTCTGACTCTGTGAGAAGAGACAACAAAAATGAAAACATCAATTAATCCTTATGTCACAGTAAGGAGGGGCTTCAAATGGCACCAATATCAGTCTTTCTAGTAGCAAGCTTATTGTTCTACTAGTAAGGATAAAGGAAGTGAGGATTTTGTAGGTTCCAAGACTCTTTCCTTTAAAGGAAATAAAACCAAATAAACCCACAAACCAACAAACAAAAAAAACCCAACCCTACAAAAAACAGAAGTATCTTATTTTTCAAAAGACTGTATCACAGTTAACATTTTACTGCCATTTTAATTATGTAGAAGGCTCTGATAGAAAAGGAAAATGCTAAACTAAACTTCCAAACTTCTCAGTTTTAACACAATTAAATAATACACAAGACTGACAAATGTCAGAAAGTAGTATCCAAGAGGTAAACAAACTGGTGTCTGTTATCCACCCTCTTTTGTAAAAAGAAAAACAAAATCCTCTCCACGTGTGGGGATTTTTTGGTTTTTAAACACAAGCAGGATTTTAGAAAATCAAGGGTAACCACAGGATGATATCACATGAACACACATCTATGTAACTACTTCCACTGCCAAAGCTGACAGTATCAGAAAGATTAATGTCTTTTTCTGAGAAAGAAAAAGTGCAGAAAAAAGGGTTCCATTTAATACTTTCATTACAGTAGCCTTATGAAGCAAAACAATACAAAACAAGAGAGACAAGTGAGCATGCCAGGTAAAAATAATAACCACCATATTAATGCATACTGCATATTTTAAAGGTATTAGAGCTACTACACATTTTCATGTCTCACAACTTACATGATACTCCTCATACTGAAACGAATCAATGAATAAGGAAAGTGGGGGGGAAGGAAAAAAAGAAGACCTAGTGAACACCAGTTGGGAAAACAAATTTTACCTCTACATTTAACATTAATTACTGTAACTCTGCGAAAACATCTTTTGATAACAACACTTCTTTTCCCTAACATATGAAACACTCAACTTTCGAGCTGGCCAGACATTTGGCCGAGCTGCATAATTACTTCCTATTCTTCCTATAAGCACAGAAGCACATATGAGATAAAACACACTCGTAAAATGACTAGAAAAGTTTAGACTGTATAACCCAAGGAACTAAAACTTGTGAAGTCAATTTTAACATAAGACTAACTTGTTAGCACTGCCTATGCTTATACACTACATTTCATTCCACTAGAATCAATGTGAATACATGAAGGAATAGAGGACTTAGCAGTGGTAAATGATGAGTATTTTGTCAAACAAGTTAAAAATAACAACAAAAATAACATTATATATAAATAGCCGATTTGAAGACATACAAGTAGCATGCAAAGCTTTTTTTTTATTTTTGCAAAACTTAAATTTTCCAAGATCAGATATACCACTGGAAGTATAACATTTATTTCTAAATGTTGCAATGTCTATGCAGAAGGACTAAACCCATGCATTTATGACAGGAGGATGATTAAAGAGATCTACAGTTACAGAGGTCATTCTACTCTCAATTCTCCTGAGTCTAGAAACTGCACAAAATAAAGCAAGAGATATTTGTTTTATATCTGAGTTTAAATGCTCTTCTTGGTGTTTTGATATTTCACAGGAAAAGGATTTTCATAGAATTACAACCTGAAATGAAAACTTCAATGGTCTCTTTTGAATCTGTTTATTCAGAACGAACTCATTCTGAGCATATAAGTAAAAATAATCTCCAAAGCTACTATTACTGAGAAGTTCAGAAAAGCTCAGTTCAATGGAATATCTCCAGCCAAGGCTTGGTTGTCTAAAGTACCCCTTGGTTAAACAGGGGTTTTTTTCTATCTTCTTTATAAACAACATACTTGCACTTTTCTCCTGTTTTTTTATCCTATCTTTCCAGTTACACATACTAACATTCTGACTTCTTCACATCTTCCTGGCTTGAACATCCAGAGAAAGACAACTTCAAAATGAATCTGAGTTGATGAGAAAGCCTTCAAATATAGATTAAAAATTTTAAGTTTTGAGTATCCAAAAGAACACCAGATTACACAAGTAATACCTGCACTATCTTTATTTTTTCTTACAGAAAAAAGAATATCCAACCATCTTATACTTTATAGAATGCCTCATGAGATAGTAGAATACTTACTGCCAAGTACTTAATTATATCATTTAGTTCTAAATTAAACTTAGTTTTAAGTTCCCAAAGACTTGGAATAGATGTTAAGACTGGGTATTAATATGTATGGTAGCAAAAAGCTGCTGAACAGTCAGCACATCCTATAGGTTGGAAAGGTGAATATGTCAAGTACGAAACCAGTGTCAGGAGAGAAACCAGAGGACAATGCAAGAACCTTGCTTAGGGAATATGTCCATCCACTGTATGTGCAGACAGAATTCATCCTCTACTCCACTTTTTCAAAAGTAAATGAAAGTATTTATTTTTCTTTGTAACTGACAATTGCTGGGTTGGGGAGTCTCAATGTTTAAAAAGTACTTTTAGCAGATAATCAAAAGATTCTAAGGAACAAGAAAGTTTAGAAAGATCAACAGGAAAATCAACACTGCACTTGATGTGAAACAAAAGGTCTTTCAACAGATTACCCGGAAATTGTTTTCAAAGGCAACAGCTATAACTGTACTATTTATGTGTCCTAAGAGAAGACACAATTAACAGAAACTGTAACTTGGCACTTACACTCTTTTTATATCATCAAAAAGGCAACACAAAAAATTAATCTTAAAATAACTATCTGATTTGTGGTAAGTTTAGTGCCTTTTATCCCTCTATAGTTTGTACGAAATGGTCACTATGTTACTTTTTCTAATTCTTATGTTCTACTAAAAACAGACATATGCATCTATATTTATTGTGAAATAGGTCCTGTAGAGGCAAGAGCAAACTGTTTTTTGTTATTAAGTACATATGTCTCTAGAGCAATCATTATGGTATTCTTCTCCAGGAACAGCAGATCACATGAGCTGAGGTTACCAGTGCTACTGCAGTGATCATTAAAAGCACTGGAATGTAGGCATTGGCATTAGCCATTACCACTGGGGAAATTCAAATCAGCATTGGAATTTCAGGTGTCAGAATTAAAAAGTTAATTTTATTATCCTACAGTCTCTAAACTAAGACAATAACTTTAAAGTTATTTAAAGGTAAAACACCCCTCAGAATATTTTTACTTCAAGGAAAAATTAAAAAAATTCATCATAATGGAAAGATCACAGAGAAAGCAGAATCCCTTCAAGTGTCACAAAATGGAATGATCATAGTAAAGACTACAGTAGTGTTAGAATGTCAGCAAAACCAAATAATTTAAACATATGTCACATGAGCCAAGAACACATGCCATGCCTCATCCTCTACTGTGTGCGTTTTTTTCTTATACTACTGAACAGTAAATGTACCTGGTTAAGTGTGTTATCAGTCTTTAGTTCTTTATGATTGGAATATTGGATATAAATAGGTTGGTTACGAAGATGAGGTGTCACAGCAGAGTAGTAATTAACCATAGTGATAGCTGCCTCTTCTGTAGCAAGTTCCAAAAATGCCTGTAATGAAAACAGTTAACTTTCAGTATTTACAAATCAGATAATCTTCATATTAGCAGCATATTAAAAAAACACAGGGTTTGATAACACATTTTAACAAATATCAGTCTTCAGAAAATGTTATTCTCTATATACTAATTTATATAGAGAATTTATTTATTTCCTAAGCTACTTGATCTCCAAAAATTCATCTGTGAAGACACAGGAATAAGTCCTTATCTTACAGCTAACTTTCTGCTTTAGTTAGCTGCCAATCATTTCCTGATTCACCCCAAAATTTACTAAAAGGCGGTGTAAGTTCATTAAAAAACTGAAAGGAACAAAAGTTCTTTTTTTTCTTTACTGCTTACTGTTACATGACTTAATTCAACAACATTTTAACAATACATTTTGAAATCAGACATATTAAAAATGGGAAGTAACAAATTACCTGATTTTTCCCTTTCAGCATCAGGATGTTGGTTACTTTACCAAAGGGTAAACCTAAAGCAATAACTTCTGTTTCTGTCACTTCCCCAGGCAATTTCCTGATATGAAGAACACGAGAAGGAGCCCCATCCATTTTATCATCACCTTTGAATTTCTTGTTGTCATTACCATTAGCTGAAAGACATATTCAGACTGTATTTGAAAAGTTTACTGATATTATTAGTTATTTATTAAAAAATGCTTTCAATCATAAACATGAAGTTATAAGTAAGCCAGCTCTTTATTTGGTCTAAATAAAATTCAAGGGGTCAGAACAAATTCTGCAGAGATAAACACTAGTTTCATGAAAGGTGGACTGTGCGAGACTAACTTAGTAGCCCTCTGTAATAACTCATTTTCCAAATAAGACGAAAACCACAGCAAAACCTTCACTTTAACTGAAGCAACTCATTTTGGTCTGCTGCACAGAAAGACAAATTTTGATGGAACACAGGAGAGTAAAATTTCAAAAATACACACTGAACTAGGATTTCAAGTCTATCCTTAGTCTGCACAACGCTCTAACTTGTATCATTTTGGAAAACATGGTGAGATTGAGCTTCCAAGTAGCCAGATTTTAACTCTTCAAAATTATACAATACAATGTTTTGTCTCAAAGGGACAGGCAGTCAAAGTTTATGAAAATTAGTTCTGTTTTTCACCTGAGGCTCATCATGCAACAGTCCTCCCTAGTCATCAATTTAAATTTCTATTAAAAAAAAAAGGAAGAAACAAGGTGAAGTGGGATAGGCTGGACAATGCACTGCCAACAAACTTGCAAAAAGTAAAAGAATTACAGTGATACTAAAACTGCATGTCCAATGCCCTTCATACTTAAGCTTTCTCATAATTTCAATTCATTACAAGTTTCAAAAATTAAATATGAAACATTAACAATGAGAAAATGAAAATAAAGTTTTTTAAATGAAAGCATTTTCTGAAACTGATTAAGAAACCTCTGGTTTTATTACACCACCAGAAAAATATACACCATGAAAGCTCAGATCACTGCTTAGAGAGCTGTTTTGTCTTTTGTGTGGTTTTAAACATACAACTTTGACATATTAACTTTTCCACAGCAAGAATAATTCCACGAATTATTTTTTAAATGAAAGCTTTTATTTGAATTAGGTTTTAGGTAGTCCCAGCATTTTTAGTAAAAGTATCGCTGGCCAGTATATAAAGACTCATATATATGTATATGAAATGTTCCTTTAAGAATTATTTAACACAATGATTTAATAATTATTGTATTATCCAAATAGATTGATTTTCCATCTATTAGCATTGTTACCTAATATTGGCATTTTACACAGTTATTCAACTTTTGTTGCAGTAGGTTTAAAGTTTAAAATAAATATTTTGTTGTACTAAATACATATATATCTTTTCCTAAAGAGCAGTTAACAGCTTTAATTTAACTCATGTATACAAATCTCACGCAATTTTATCTTTTAAACTGCCTCAAACATCTACTAAACTATTCTTTAAACTTTTTTTACTTACTGTAAAAAAAAAAGCTATGTAGAGAAATGCCTGCACAAAAGTGTCTATATGAAAAAGTACATAAATATATTAAAGTAGTATATACAAAAAGATACAGAATTAGGCACTAAGGAATGTATGGCAATGAGATAAAAAGGGTGTGGAAGGGAAAGGATGGGGGGACTGGCAACAAGCATTCTCCGTGCCATGTAATTGCCCAAAGAAAATTTTCAGCAGTTGGGCAAGTAACCATGACAAAAGCTCATTATTACTTTTTGGCAGGAGTATATCTTGTACAATGAAAGCTGAACATGTGGGAAAAAAATGAAGCCCACCATCTTAAAGTAAAATTTATGTCAAATTTAACAGCAGATTTTGGAAGTCGGAAGAAATTAACATATCAGTTGTTGAAAGCAAAGAGAACGGGTACTTTTTCTACTTTTGATCATTCAGTATAGCCTAACACTAATTTACTGTTTCAGTAATGGCAGTAATAAAGTGTCATATCCTAAATACACATGCACATACACAAGTAAATTTTTCAAAACATTCGTGGAACAAATTTAATTTAGTTTTTAGAAGAGTTATTGAGAGTTTCTGGCACTGTATGAAACCTTTCTCCTTAACTGTAGTCTCTTATTTATCATTACAAATGGTAATTCTCAGCTGAAGACACATCATTAAACTGCACTTGGGAACAGAAAACCATGTTTTCAACATGGGAACACAACTTGTACAGAGCCACTGAAAGGTGAACTCAACTACCGTTGAAACAAAAATTTCATTCTCTAGCAGTTATATTGGCATAATCAGCATCCATAAAGGTCAAAAAGTAAGTCAAGAGGAATAAGGTACCTGAGGAATAACATGGTCTTTTGGTAGAAATGGAGTCTATGGCTAAGCAAGTAACCCAAAAGATCCTTCCCTAAACAGCAGTTAAAACAAAATTGGTAAAAATTATGGGGAGATCAAGGGATATTGTCAGGGGAAACCTCAAAAGTTGACTAATAACTACAGCTGAGAAACTGCTATTAAACTGGAAGCTTATTGGCAAGTAGTTATTTCATCTGTAGTTTGGCTTTCATCAGACTTGGATACCCTGATGCAAATCAAGCATCTTGTGCTAACATTTTAACAAATATAAAGGTGCACTGAAAAGGACCATGCTACAACATTTCGAGGACAAAAGTTTTAAAAAATCACAGTGGGAATGGCTAAAACACAGTGTTCATTTACTAATCAAGTTACAGCCTTAAATACATAGTTTAAAAAAATATAATCAAAAAATCAGAACCATAATCCTGAATCATAGAAACATTTTGGTTAGAGAAGACCTTTAAGATCAAGTCCAACCACTAATCCTGCACTGCCAAGTTGCATTGAACCACATCCCCAAGCACCATATCTACATATCTTTTAAATACCTTCAGGGATGGTTATATTCAATTCAGACTACCAAAATCCCCTGTGTTCTGCACCTTTATACCTTTGTACTGATCAATTCCTCTTCTGCTCTCCACTAAGGAGAAGAAAAATTAGTTTTCAGGTGACATCAGATGTGTACTTCTACACAAAATCTTATCTCTATTAATGGCATTCAAAGCATTACTCTCCCATATAAATAGGATACTACAGTTTAAATATAATTGATATATAAGCCACATCCCTGCTGCACACAGTTCTTTCAATTCAGCATAAATCAACTCATTGAAATTGAATGCTTACGAGCTAACAAAGCCTATAAATGGCTACAATCTGAGCAACTTGGGTCCTAATTTTCAATTAGAAACTCCTATTTTATTAAACACAGAAAAACCTATATAAAAAAGCAACAGAATGAACTGCAATATACACAAGGCATATTTTAAGTCCAAGTCATTCATTCAAGCTATGAAGATTCAATGTTCCCAAGCAGTTTTTGCAGAAAAACTGATCTTCAAGTTCAGCATAGCTGCTAGCAAAGACTGAACAGTTTACTTCCTGATGACAACTATTTTTGAAAAAATATGTTTCATAAAATTTCATCCTAGAGGAGTTTCTCTGCACACTTTTTATTTGTTGATAAATACACAAATAACACCTAAAAGTTCTGAGATCTTTATTTTAGGTACTTTATTTTAGGCCTTCTTTAGGCCTTCTTGTTGTCCAGTACAATCAGTTTGTATGTAGTAAAGACAAGAAGCTTACTAACAGCATTATTCATTACTGATGCTAATGTAGAAAGTACTTCTTGTTTCACCTTGGCTAAATATATGAAATTTAATGTTATCAGCAAGTAGAACAACATAGGACACATATCAAGATAGGAAATAAGTAACTAAGAGAAAGGCAGTGGAATTATGAAGATATCTAGTTTACAGTTGTGGATTATGACCACACAGAAATATTAAATGTTGCACTGGCTACCGAACACAATCATCTGCCTCAATCAACCAGCTATGGAAACTGCAGATAATTACAAATTGAGAGGGTATAGCAGAGATCATGTGGTTTCATTTCTGGAAGGTTCTTTCCTTAAATATATGTACCCGGTCCTGATGTAAGTGATAGAATGTAGGAAAAGGAGACCTGTTGTCTGACCCAGTGACAAACTTCTCCACAAGTGCCAACAGGTTCCCAAAACAAAAAAAATAGGATCTTTGTTTTAATACACAAATCTTCAAAAGCTCAAATTAAAGATAAAATCTGGAATTTAAAATGCTTGAAAGAACAAAAAAGGAGATACCATGCTCGAAAATAAGGTAGAGACACATAGAATATGAACTTGTCTGAAGTCTGCATTTGTTAATCTTAAAATTAGAGATTACATGGTCATTGTTAATTACGCTTTGGTTGGTGGGGTTTTTTTGTTGTTTACCACGGACGTGGGTCATGTGCAAATGAAAATCTTGACCAATCAACTAGCTTTAGTACAAAGAATATTGCTTAACAGGAGTATGAACTTAAAGAAGTAAACAAGGTGAAGCAATTAAGAAATGTAACTACACAGCTTTTATCTGGCACATCTGAACATAGGCTGCACCCCTATTTCAAAATCCACTAAGCACTATGTTTTCTAAGTAACAATGATAACACCTTTACACTATGATATAGTGGCTGTTCAATGTTGCACAGCCTAAAACTAATACACTTCAATTTAGTCCTTAAAAATATATAAAGATACTACAGCTAGAGTAAAATCCAACTGAAGTGGAACAACAATGAATTACCATGGCATAGTGATGCAGACAGAAATTACCTAAATTAATAATAATAGCCACATTTAATTTCTCTCATCCTGAGGTTTTTTTATTTTTGTAAGTTTCTTAATTTACAAAAAGATTATATTGTTCAGACATTCAGAGCATTAAAATGTAGCTCATCCACATGCATATCCGTAGAAAAATGTAAATTATACTATATTATTAAATTATTATACTTTCCCATCACATGTGATGTACTTCTTCAAATCTTTCCAATTATTATTAACTGTAATCAATTTACAAACTTCAGAGGTAAATTATCTATGTTTAGGCATCATTAATGTTAACTAATAACCAATTTTACTTAATGTGCTATCAAAAAATGGCACATCTATGTTTATTCCCCAAGTTAAACACAGCGCTTTAAATATTATTAGCTTGTAAGTATTCTTACAAGTGCTAAGTATTCTGTTAATACAATGAATTACCTACTGAAGTCACTGCTAAGATTTCCTGCTAATTAAGTAAAAACAAGATCAAGATTAATAGTATCATTTAAAGCTCCAGGAGTTTGGTGAGCTCCAGTTGCAAAAGGATTTTTGGAATGTTTCTACCGATTTACCTTAAACACACAAACGTGAACAATGAAATTGGTGGCAGCTGTAACAAGAAAACCTGGCAATTTCTCTGTTTCAATCCCTTGTCTTTGACAAGCCAATTTTCACAGAACTGTCATTAACATTTTTTACTTTTTATCTACATCCCTTAAAAATGTTACATTTACAGTTAATGGCATGAGCAGCTTCATACAGGTAACTATTCCTAGAACTTCCATTAAGCACTACTCCATCTGAACAGCAAAAGCCTTACAAGTTCAGCATAAAAACAACCCATTACAGAGGAAACACCTTTCCTAGTTCTTAAAGAGAAGGGACTTTTTTCTTCAATTTAAAAGCTGCAGAATAAACAACTGCAGTTATGTATTTACTGAACATAAGCACTGAAAGGTAAAAAAGTTATTTATGTACAATCATTTACAATGTGCATTACTAATGTCTTCAAAAACATCCAGAGTCAAAAATATTTTTTAAATATCCTGGTTTCAGCTCTGGTTTCTCAGAATCCTGTTACCAAATCATTTTAGTTTATCCAAACAGCCTTTCCAGTCATTGTGCACCAACATGAAAAAAATTAACTCACAGATCTTTATGACAAGGTTATGCTCTACAAAGAGATCAGAATCAAGCAAGATTAAGATGGAAAATACAAATAAACTTTAAAAATATTTTTCAGAAAAGCTAAAGGAAAACACTAGTAGTAGTTCAAGCAGTAGCAGAAGGCCTGTAGTTCCGACAGTACAACTTCAACATATCAGTGTCACCTGGTGTCAAAAAGGTCAGAAACTTAAACATCTAAAATAAAAAAAGAACTTCTTAGAAAAGCTTAGATATTTGCTGACCTGGAACTTTACAGGCTGTCTTCCCTTGCTACAAATTCTAATCTAGTAGATGGGATCCTTCCCTCAGTGTTTACAGACTGCTGTTCTGCCATACTATTCAAACTAGTTTAGGAAAAAAAATACATCTTGTATATTTAAATACAAATGCTTATCTGAAATTCCACAATTCCACAATGACAGGAATCAAATTATGTTCAGGAGATACAACAGTTCTGAATTAAGTGATAAAAGAACTCACACAGGAGTCACGCTCATCGCAGTCTAACTTTCTTTTAAGGCTGCTCTATGCAAAAGACACAGAAGGTACCTAAGACAGTAACTTCACTTGTAGTCAATGTTAAAACAACACATCGTCAATCTCCTCTTACCTGTACAGTCTTGAAGGTGGATACTGATGACACAACTGCTTAGGAAATGCCCAAGGATCGGGCCTTGGATTTTGAGCCATGTCCAACACAGGAGGCTTTTCCTTAATTTCATATTGTTCATAAAATTACGAGTGGTTCAAATAATCAATAAGAATGTAAATGAAATGTCTGCCCACCAATTTCACATATTTCTTTCACAAAAAAATATGACAGGATTCATATGTAATACTCTCTATAGGGCAGAAAAACCATTCCTCTCGTGCCTTTCACTAAGAAAAAATTAGAGTAAGAGTATTCATAAAAGCATTAAAGTACTACAGTATTCTGACTGAATGGCAGCTGAATACAAAAAACCACTACCATGATAAAAGGGTAGGAAGTTGGTTTTTAAAAACTCATCTTCAGTCTCATCCATAATGACAAAACCCTCAGTTCCACCAAAAACACACATTTCCATAAAAAGTTACATTTGTTTTATAACTTATACATTTTGATTTAGGTTAATGTTTCTACAGCACAGATTCAGAAAGAAATGAGGCTGTGATTGACAAGGTTTTGCTCTAAGTTCAGGCCTGCTAGGGCACTACTAGTGACAACTGGTTTTTTGATTGTGTATACTTTTACCAATGAGGCTCAGAGGATTACAAACTGTCTCTTTCTTCTGTTGATCTCTGTATCTGCTTGAAAAAATATCATGGGATCAGATGCTGGAAATATCAAGGTCAAAACCAGAATAGGTTTCTATATATGCCAGAAAACAATGGCCAGGTTGGATAAAATCATGACACTTCCCAACTCTAAGAATGAAAGGGCATTAGCCCTAAAAGGTATATCAGTTTTAAGAGCTACAGAATAGGCCGATTTCTACAATGTGTCTCATTTACACAGAACTTAATAAGTGATCACAGATCTCTTAAGCCCTAGAAAATCTGAGAAAGATTCCTCACTACTATGCCTTGGCTACAGCAAAATAAATTCTATTCACAGAAGTTTTAAATTCTTCTAAAGAGAACAGTAATAGCAGAACTGAAGCAAAAGGAGGACATCAATTCAGACATAAAGAACATTTGAACTCATTAGGTTTCAGGAGGTGGTGACAGAAAAATTAACACACGAGTTTCCATTTCAGATCTAATTACTTCTGAGTTTACAATCTGAATTTGTAAACTGTGCAAGTCTGGAAAAAGTACTTCCAGGTCCACAATAAGCCAGACGGCTACAGGAGGATACATTCAGAAATAATACTGAACTGTGGATTTATCCTAATCTACAGGGGTTTTTATGCTATTTAAAAAAGGCAGGCAGAAATTAAATTTGAATACAATAACAAGAAATTGTTTTTTAAAAAAAAAAAATATCTCCAAACAAACTAGCCCCCTTTCCACTGACCTCTGTGGAGAATTATTAGAATTACAGGACTGTATTCAGAGCATGGGTTTTTGTTTGTTTGTTATTATTTTTCCACCAACCTCCTTTACGTATTACACAACTTATATGAAACCTTTTACAACAGTCAACTGCTACTACAGGAGCCAGGTCACTGCTCTGGTTGCTGCTGCTTGCTAATGAGATTGTTTCTTGAGAAGTCACTCATGGTTCTGGATGCAAAAACAAAACAAAAAACAACAACAAAAAAAAAAACCACACACACACAAAAAAAGGAACACACACAAAAACCCAAAACACCATACAACAAAGAAACTCACAAGAATGAAATCCAAACCCTAAATCAGCTTAAAATGGGTGGAAACAAAAACAAGATGGGAATGAACATCTGTATTTGTTAAATACATCAAACTCCCAAGTTAACCTCATGGGATCAAAACAGCCTTTTCCATTTTAAGAACTTTTCACAAAGAGAAGAATTTCTTTGTAAAGGCTGCTTAGACAAGCTTCTGCACTTTTTCTTCTGAAAACTCAAAATTATAATAATTCTTATTTCAATTATTTTCCTTTAGCCTTTTTTTCCTTTGATAAATTAAGTCGCATTTAGTTTTCCTGAACTAAAAGTTTTTCTGAAAATATACGTGGAAAATTATGTAATATTTAGAACTTTGTCCTCTTAACAGTGTTCTCCCTCCCCCTCCCACTGCCCAAATCCAAACTCTTACACATACAACTTGAACTCCTTTTCATTCTAGTTTCTCATTTAAGTTAAGAAAATTGCTGAAGCAAGCACTAATTAATATTCAGGACTGCAGAGGACATCAAGAAAATGAAAACAAGAGGGACCTCTTTCAGAACCAGAAGAAAGTAAGAAAAACAAATGTTCTGGTGGTTCAAAATGGCTATGAATGCACTACACTGCACTTTTGATCTACTCCAAAGTATCATCACCTTTTCACCTCTGGTTACAGAACTGCCAGTGGAAGTGGTTCTCTTCCTCCTCCCAACACAGCACTGTGTTTAGCAACTGTGCAATCACATGACTGATCCATGTGCAAGCACATGACTGCTCCAAGGGAAAACATCATTTTGTTAGTATAGTTAAATGCTGGATTAGCTTATTCTGCAAGTTTATTAGCACTCCAACAGAAGAGAGTATAGCAGAAACATGTGAAGTTGGGTGAGGTTTTTTTCTGCCTGTGCTAAGGATGTAGGATGAGAAAGCATAGAGTTACCCATTCTGGCAACAGCTGCTACCACAGCACCCTAAATATAACAGGAAATTGCATCCTGAATCCCAATCTCTTACTAATAGATTAAATGAAAAGAGTCTGCTACTAAAATCAGTGATTACAGTGCTCAGCACATAAATACAGAAAATCAGGCACAGTAAAGCAGTGAACCAGGCAACTAATTGGAAAGCCCAGCAACCCTCTGATACCATGAATCAATTCCTCCACATCTCTAAGGAAAAAAAAACAAACAACAAACCAAACACAAAAAAACAACTGACAAGATGAAAAAAAAAAAAAAAAAAAAAAAAAAAGGCAAGACCTCTAAAATAAGCTTTCCAAGGGAATTCAATGCACATTCAACATACAGGAGCATCAACTGCAAAAGAAGACATTTTAATAAGTGCCAAAAACCTATCTTGCATCACCAGAAATTTGATTAAAGAGTAACCACACTCACTTTGCACTGACATTCCCCACTGCGATCTCAAAGTGTAGGAGCAAAGTGAAGCTTCCTGCTTTAGCAGTCAATCAGAACAGAGGAAAACTGTTCCCCTGAACCCATACTGTATTACGAAACTGGCACAGTGCGCTTCCCTGTAATGCCCAGACTTGCAGGTGTCTAAGTGTGAAAAAGTTGATGCCACAGAGGAGTTAAGCTGTTTACCTTTTCTTGGCACTTGGGATTCCTTACTTTAAAAGCAGCTGTACAAGACAAGTGTAATTTTTCATCCCATCACTCACCAACAATTTAGTGCGCAGACATCTCGAAGTTGCCTACTGTTTTATGGGATTATTCTTCTCAGATACCCAAGGTTTGTGAATATATATATAAGGTCACTACACTCTAATACATGCCAACAGTTTATCCCTCTATAGCACGACAGATTCTTGTTTCAGTGTTCTCCCCTTGTAAAAAGGAAATGAGTCCAAGTATAAATTAGAGATTTCTCCTTTGAAAGGGCATCACTTACCAGTAACTACCATGCTGCTCATGTTAGAGTTCGGGCTATTGAGTACACTGCCTGAAAGAAGTTCGTCAGATCCTCTCTAAAAAGAAAGAGACAGTAAGAGATTTTTTTTCCTCTATTTTGTGATTTTTAAAGATGATACTTCCTCTTTTCAGATAAGTGCAACAACTTGAAATCTAAGTAAAACGGTATATTTACATGGCAATCTGAAATGAGAGCAGCTTAAGCACAGTTGTTTAACCCACCACTGAAATGAAGCCATCTCTGGACACAATGAGAACTGCTGAACAATAATTTTGTCCAGCATTTCAAACTAAAATATTATTATGATTAAATATAGTCTATTTCAATAACATTTAAATTAACTCATAGTTTTATACTTTAATACACATATATATTAAATTATTATATCTAGCTGAAACTACAAGGGAAATCTATACAAATAGAAATATGGAGTTTAGCTCAATTCTGACACCCCTATTTAAAAAAAAAAAAAAAAAGACTTGTCTTCACAGGAAATGATCAATTTTCATTTTGGGGACATCCATTTGTTCTGCAAAACACAATTTAGGGCAGAGAATTACATCTTCATTGTAATTCTTAAAACATGACAAATATCAATTAATGAATGACTTGAAAGTGGGTTGCAAAAATCAGAGGAGGGTTTATGCTAAAAACACACAAGATAATCCTTTCTTCTCAAATTATTTGTAAGACAGGCATTTGATGTAACTGAAGAGACTTATGCTTTTCACACCTTTTTCTTTCCTTTTTTTTTTCTTTTACCACCAAGCTCCCTTCATCCCTCAAGACTTAACCTCCCAAAAGGCCTACAAAATATTTACATGATCTTTCAATAAAAAAAAAAATTAAAGTATCCTTTGAATATTATCTTTAATTTCTTATAGGTTCTATTCCCACTTAAAAAGTATTTCCACAGCACCCTTAAGACCAATCCAGATCACAGCTAAAATGGAAATGATGAAAGAAAACAAGTTACTACCCATCTTTATAAAAATAAATATTTTCATCTCTGTTGTGGATACTACAACAGAAGCATGACTAGTTAGTGAATGCGTTTTACAGAGCACCTCAATAATGTATAATAAATTAATCTGAGGCTATCACCTTTCTAGACAGCACAACTGAAAGATGTATAAAAACCAAACCTTTACCACAGTATGTGGTACACAGAACAGTATGTTAAAGTTTATATAGGTATATGCACACATAGAGCCATTAAAGTTTATGAAGTTTTCAACATCAGAATCTTTATACAATTTATCGAATGCTCTAAGCTCTTAAGGGTACATAGCAAGTAACAAAGCCGTGCCCATCAGATCAGCAACAGAGTTACTTTAAAATTGCATCGTGCCTAATACCAAGATTAGGTAGGACCATGAGAAGGACTAAGTCTTGTCCTTTTCAATATAAGGATGCATTTTTAATCAGATATAACCAAGGAAAAATTTAGCTAGACAAAGCTGAGAAACAAGATAGAGAAGTTATGGAAACTGTTATTCAAACCACATTGCTTTCTACTATAAATACAATACACTAACAGGGGCACCCACTGTGAGCTGAAACATAGACATTCCTTCTTTCTCTTTAATGTTCTATTTTCTAACGTAATGTTCAAGATTACTAGCAGCATTAGCTTACTCAGTGATAACAGCAGCTTTTTCTGCTTGCAGCTACCCACCTAGCCTTGCCTGCAAGCCCCCGTCTGCAGCCTGGACAGCTCAACTCAAGAGGCAGAAGTAGCAGCAGAGACTGAATCCGTTCACAGTCAAGATGATTAACATAATTCAGCAGCATTTTTTTTCCCTCAATATGACAGACATTAATTTGCAATGGTACAGCAGTTACTACATAAACAGCTGAAGCAACCCCAGTACCAAATGAATGCTCTTCCCAGAACATGCAGGAACTTTACAATTCTGAAATATCTCAAATTTGAGTTGTCTTCAGCTTCAGAAAGTTACTTACAAGAGCAACTGCTGAATGACAGAAAGCAAGTGTGACTGCATAAACTTCTGGCTCCTAGTAAATCAGGCTTTCAAAAAGCACAAATTACTCAATAGAGTGGATATTCAGTTACTGTATTTGTGTTTCATGAACAGTTCTCTCTTCATTTTGAAACATATCATTTTACATTTCATGAATACCTTCATAGTCAATCACAAGATTTTAGCATTGCACTTGAAAGTTTTAACATTTTTGCTTCAGAAGAAAAAATATGAAGTTCTTACATTGGTCTGTATCATAATTCTACAGTTGTCTTATCCGCATAAATTAGTGTTCAAAAGTCTGATTCACAAATGAACAGGTTCATATGTGGAATGTTCTTCCAGCCCCCCATGAAATCACAAATGTATAGCAACCCTCTGCTAACTCACTCCCATACATACTTGTCAAGCTTTTGGTCAAAGATCTCTCACCGTGTGAGTAATCATCTTTACTAGATATACATGCCTGTTTTTCCTAAATGGTTCTTAAGCAGCCTAGTCAGCTCTATACTTCATTCAATGTGTAACTTTAAAACCAGCCATGCAGCAAAAGACACATGATGTACTTGGACACAGAATTATTAAATTACAAAATCAAAAGCAGTAACTGCCTGCTAATTGTGATTTACTTCAAAAGGGTTATCTGAAGATGCCGGTTTTCTAATAAAGCAATTTAATATAAGCATCCCAAGTAAGCCAATGTGTGCTCTTAGACTGGCACTACTACGTGACACAAGCATTTCCTGAATTACATAGACATAAATACTTATTTTACTTACATTTATTCAGCAGAGATGAGATTTTATTCAATTTGTTCTTTGGGGTGCTTGGGTTTGGTTTTATGTGCATCTTCTCTCAGAGGGTGCTAAGACACAAAGGACTGGCATCTTGCTCCAAGAGCAAAGCTTTTCGTAACTCTGCTATGTCAAAGACATAACTCTGCTACAAGTTTCAAGAACTATAACTAATTTTCCAAGCATCCTGAATATTTAATTAGTCTTATTTCCAAGCACAGCAGTTCTGCTAGTTAAATCATGCAAAACAAAGAACCCTTTAAACTAAATTAGGTAATTGTATTGAGTGTTTCAGAGGTTAAGGAAACTAAAGTCAGATCTTCGAAGAGCATAGTGAATCATATTCAAGAAGAATGGAAGATCCAAGAGCAATGTTCACTTCATTTTTTCCCCCACCTGTGCAAACTGCTGAGTTTAAAGAATCAAAGCAAGCTTGAGATTGTGTAACGATACTGAAGATCACGAACACATAGATGGCAGAAACATTCACATCCAAGTTAAAATAACAAACAAAAACCACCACAATGATTTTATTTCATCACAGACTGCAAAGAAATGTTACTGTAATAGCAACGTGATAGAGACTAATTGAATATCCATTTTAGCATGAGGCAAGGAGATTATAAAGGACAAAATAAGAAGTACAAACTGCTATTATACTATTAATAGGTCATCTTCTGACATGCAGTCCTCAACAGTACAAGTTTTCACTGCCTTGTTTCTATTCCTACGAATGTTAAGAAGATTAATCTACATTAATCTTCCATAAAAGCTAACCACTAACTACTCCTATCAGAGATATTTAGAACATTTCTTTATGAAACCAGCATCTGCAAAAATACTAGTACAGAAAAAAAAATCTCAAGAGAATTGCCAAACTAACATCTTGCAGTGAGTGAACCTTGAATTTATTGCAGTCAATACTGTCCTTTCAATGAAGCTCATGTTATCCCACCCTTGCCCCCATGAGGGCATTTCCATCCATGGTGTGAAAACATCATGTTAATGTATAGCTTCAATCAATGGAATTATGTAAAACTCACTTTCAAAAAAGATAAAAAATACACCAGCTCAGACTTTTAATACATAATTAAAATTCAAAATTATATATACAAAAATTATTTTATATACTGTAAATTGAAGATACCACTTTGGTATTTTAGTTGATTTCCCTAAATGAATAGTTATTGTATATGCTGTCACTTCTAGAATTTACAAAATCAACTATACAAAGAAAAAGAAGCCCCTAGCTTAGCAAATTATTCTCCTAGCTCCTTGCTTTAATAGTCATAGCTAACTCAAAATCCCTCACTACACAAGCTGGATTTACATAGAAGGATTTCAGATTCTGCTCCCCCCCCCGAACAGACCACTATAAAGCTTCATGCTATCACAGGTTATATTAAGTAGCTATGTAATTTCAGGAAGTCATTACAGGCATACTATCCTTCCAGGCTAATCAAAATTATACTATATAGAACTCTTTGCCAACTATTGTCCTCACATGCCAGATAGGGCTTTAAATATTTCAAACACTGCCCAGATTTTATTACATCCAAGGTACAACCAGAGAGTAACAACTTTGGCTTGAGAGTTACTAAAGCGATTTAGTCTTTTATGCATGCAAGTACTTTTTGTAAACTGTTTATGACCAAGAAACATGAGCTATTTTCTCAATAATTCAGGGCTATGGAGACTGATCAGCAGTTATGGCTGAACCTAACACAGCAGTGTATTACAGAAGGCATATTACAAATGTGTGTAGAAGCACTACAATACTACAAGAACACTAAACCAATACTATTAGAAACAGTAAAAAAGTGACAAAACTGCACTTTGTTAAGAAGTCAACAGTATCATCTAAAATAACTTCTTAAATTTGCACTGGAAAATATAAAGATGACACTCGAAGATATTGAAAAATACATTTTCTGATAAATCTTCTCATTTGTGGTATTCAAATTTGTTGATATTAAAAACCTTTCTCAAAAAACATGATGCTTCTGCCCTCCCCATTTCCCTCTCTCTCCCCTTCTGCCCCAGCTGAAAGAAAAACAGGAAAACTTTAGTTGCACTGCACATTTACCACAGTCATTCTCAGCCCACAGGCACGAATTTCCCAAGGGGTATGACAAGCCAGGAGACAGATCTCACGATTTAAGGAAATCCAACAGCACTGTAAAACACTTCATTTCTAACATCTGGGAACAATTTAAGAGCGAGCCAGAAACCCGATAGTATGGGAGAGGAATAAAAGGACATGACAATTTCAACCAAGACATTAAGCATTCCCCTCTAACAGATACGCACCTGCAAACACACTACTTTAGTATCTGAATTAACTTTAGGGACTGGACGTTGGAAACAACAGAACAACATATTTTAAACCCCCCAACACAACATTTATAAACTTTGTTGAGTTTACATGTGTGATGGATCAGAATTCAACGAATGCTTCATTTTTAACACGATATATTTTTAATGAATCCCTGCATAAATATATACTCTTTGGTGAAGAAGAAACACCTTATCTGCCTTATGCTCTGACTACATGCACTGATATAGATTACCCTAATGAATTTGTTGCACCTCTCATATGTACAGGATCACAGAAGACCTGTTCAGGACAAGCCAAGCCAAGTCCAAATGTACAATCCAAAAGAAACTCCATGCAGGTTCATAAATACTTTACAAACCACACCGTTTAAACTATAAGCTTGTTATCACTGAAGCTTACACAAAAGGAGTACACCTACTTGATTTTTTTTTTTAAAGGTTACACTCTTTAAATATATTAGCAGGAAATCTTATCAAATAAGGTCATGCACTCCACGGGTGCTTAATAACTCACTTGTAACTTAATACTGAATGAAAATCCAAATGTTAACTGGATACAATATGACCACCTTTCCATACTTACTACTCTCCATATATTTACTTTTTCACCCTACTTCAATTCTTTTCCATACTCTTCTCAGCCAAGCATATATTGTTCACATAGCCAAACAACTAACTTTGCCATTTTAACACTCTCAGTTTTTCAGTAAGAAAGGATCTAGGAGAAAATTAAGCTTTTATACTTGCAACTATTCACATAGTATATGCTATGTACCTCATTCATAAAAACACTAGTTTGTAGGAATTGAGAGTAATCAACGGAATTTGAAAAGTCTTTAAGATCAAAAGGAGACAATTCTCAACTCCCTTGAAAAGAGTAAAATTTCTCAAAGCACCAAAAGATCAAGATGGACTATTAAACCAAAAAGCCAAAGAGTGGAGAATTAAATCTCCAGTTGCACCATGTCACACAGCCCCATCTGGAAACCTCCAAACTTTCAATTGTAAGGAAAGACGCCAAGCAAGAACCTTGTTTAAAATGAATCAACACTTCAAAGATCAAGGAGAAAGTACACTAACAAGATCATTTATTCCAGTGTTTCAGACTTTCTATTCCACTTTTACCAGAAAAGAAAGTGTTACTCTCAAACAGCTGTACGTTACTGGTAGTAAATTAGAATAGGTGAGAACAACTTACTAGAGCTATGATCTGGATGTGTTCTCTGCTTTCCAGACAGAGAATCATGGCACCCAGATGTACAGATTTGGTCCTTCAGTAGCAGTTTCTACACCTCAAGGTGGGATCAACATGGAAGGTATTTCCTACTAAATTATCTGCTATTTCCAATAATAAATTAAAAGCACTAGTGTTAGTTTATCTGTAAGTCAATACTCATGTTAAACATTTACAGAACTGATTTTATGAAAAGCTAAATACAGATGCATGTGCTTGCAGCTATAAAAAAATACCCAAACCCCTAAATCAAACATCACAGTCCCATTAACAGCTTGTGAAACCACAGCCTCATTTGAACCAACTACCATCAAATGCAGCAATCCTACCTTCTCCCTGGCCCCAGCATTTGTTCGCATTCCGTCCTTCCCAATTCTATATTGCTACAAGCACTTATGCAACCGCACGCTTTGGTACCAATCTGAGTAAAAAGATGTAACTCACTATTGTGTCAGCTTAGCTTTATCCTGGTTAAGTTCCCAAGAGAGGTCTGTGAATTGGCTACCTAAACAGCTGTTGCTCAAGTATTACAGTGACAGAAAAAACTGGAATGAAGCTTGTGAAAACATGGCTCAAAGCTTTAAGAAATGGGAAAGGTATTTTCATGCTGGTATTAGCTCATATTTTTCAGATTATAAAACCATAGAATATGCCAAGCTGGAAGGGACCCACAAAGATCACGGATTCTAACTCCTGGCCCTGCACAGGACCATCCCAAAGCATTTCTCTTTGTACAACTCCCCCATTAAGATGCAAACATAAGTGTTCTGTTACAAATAAAAAATAGGTGATTTCCAATTAGTGACAGACATCAAAACACATCAAATAGATACAGTAAATCTTCCTTACATTGATGCATACTTACTACAGAGCACAAACTAATTTTCAACATTCTTCCTTTCCTTCCACTTTCAGCTCTCCTTATTTTTCACATATATTACAGTGGTAGAATGAGCATTAAAAAAAAAGGTACAAAGAAAAAAGAATTGGAGTAAACTGTTCTGAGAATAAATACAAAAGCCACTTCAAACAGGGTCAATTTATAAAATTTACTGCTACAAAGAGAGCAAATGTCTTTCAGTGTAGGAAGTTATTTTTTGTCACCAAGGACATGCCACTGCTGAAGAGACAAATCCAGAAGCCAGTTCTAAACTTCTGAACATGGTCACACCATTCTTACTTCACTGCTATAATGTTCCACGTGGTTTTTTGCTATCAACTGCTACTATCACAACTAAGTATCATTGAACACAAAAGTTGTTTAGAAACATTATCCTAGCTAAAACAAAACTAAAACAGCTTCTCCAATTCATAAACAGTCCATTTTTCTCAAATCACTGCCTCTTTGTAGAATCTACTAGTAATTATATTAGACATGAAAATACAGCTCAAAACTATAATTCTAATATTTTAAATACAATAAAACAGACAATCACATGGCATTTGTCTGTAAGAATGGATCAGTTTTTTATCCTACCACTTCCTTCATTTTAAGTAGCCAAAATGACAACAGTGAAGGCAAAAGATTTCAGAAAAAGAAAAAAACTGAAAGGAACAAGCTACTGAAACAAATTTTTCCACTTCTTAAATTTAGTCTTCTGACAACTTGCTAGAATTTCTGACTTTTCAACACAAATTTTCATTATACAGGGCACAGATGAAATAAGTCACAAAGTACCCACAGTATTTGTTTCCACCATGAAGAAATTCTGTTATTAGTAGCAAAAAAGGGTCAGTGTTCTATAATTTTGTAAGAGAAGACTACCCCTTAGAACTTGAGTTAAAAAAACCAAAGTGGACAATGCTTCAACAGTACTTTACAGATTGCTACTTTGTGCTCTCTCCCTTCTCTCCATCAGTTCATATCTCTCCTGGTTTTAGCTACTGTCCTTCCCCCATACTATATTCCTCCATGTTAAGTTTCAGCAACCAGGAAATGTTTATTGGAATATGAGTTTTCCATTCTAGCTATAAGTGGGACTGTCTATGCTTGGCGGCTGAAGCTCTCTGGTTTTGGCTAGTATAGCCCAAAATACTCTCAACAATGTCAAAAATTCCCAAATGCTGAAGCCAAACAATGCATCCATAAATAAATGACTGCTTCTTTTCTCCTCTCAGGTAGAAGCACACCTCAGCCATTCTGAAACATGCATTCCATATATACAAAATGAGTCGCTCAATTGTTCAGGTCCCATTTACTGCACAGCTACACATCATCCAGGAGAAAGATGATACATTAGACTGAAGTGGCACACGCTGAAATACAGTAAAAGAGATCATCCTCAACATGCACCCAAAATTCACTTAAGTTATTCCCTGTACCTGCGTGACATATATTCTTTACATCGTGTTTTACACCCCCCCAGAGTCTTTTAATTACTCCAGAGAAGAGATACATTATATACTTCATACATGGCTCTACCACTCCAAGCACCTAATCACTTTACTTACAAGATTAAAGCATTGTAACTGCAAAGAGAACACAGGAGAGCAATTCAAAGTACAGTTATTAGATGCTGATTATTAAATACCCAAATCTATATAGCCAGTGAGCAATGAGAAGATTGAGACTAGTAGCTAACTAGCAAGCCGTTTTATTTTTAGTAACTAAGGACCTCATGTAATAAGAGCAGAGCAACTGTGATGTACCTTTTTTAAACAAAAAAGCAAACATTTTATATAACGGCAATTTTTAAAACTGTGCATGAAGAAATCCATAACATGTATAGAACTTCTTCAAGAAACTGAAACTTTTTAAAAAATTGAACTATGTAATATACTGCCATTACTGGAATTCCTAGCTCTCTTCTATTCAAGTACACTTTACACAAACTGCTTATATACAATGTGAGTTCACAAACTAACACACAGAAATAAAGTTCATTCTTTCTGCATTACTTTGTAAATAGTAATGTAAGGGGTGAACTGTGTGCAGAGTGACATTTCTTTGCCTCCATGAATTCTAGGTAAGCAAAACAAGACATTACAGACCAAATCAGAGTTATTTCATATGTATTTACAAGATGACTGGGTTTTAACATGTTCTAATGCTTTCAGAAATTAAAGCACACTGCTCCTCTGACAGATTTTAGCTAGGAAGTGTGCTCCCATTACATATTTTGAGTTGCACAAATCCCCATATTTACTGTATGCAAACCAAGTTTTCAAGTAGTATTTGTCATTTTTTCCACCTCCATTCCAAGTTTTATGTTTTCATCCGTTTTTGGTGTTATTTTCTGGTGACTCAACATGTAAATAAAATGAAGACTGAACATCAGATGAAGAAAAATGTCTTAAATCAAGTGTACAGCACAAATAAATGGCAATAGCTTCAAATTTATCAGCTTCACTTGCAGGTAACTCAGACTATATATTTCTTAATAAAACATTATAAGCAAACATTCCTTCTACTATATACTTGCCTTGCCCATATGAAGTCCTCAAAGCTCAAAAGCCCTCTTTTAATTGAAAAACAACACCTACAGTACAGTACTTAACTCTTTTATGAATGGGTTTAAAAATATAAGTAACATGTTCACTTTTCTGTTTAAGAGAGAAACCAGCCAGACAACAGTTAATAAAATTTTCAAATTTGTATTGACATGACTGATGATAAAATAAAGCAAATTTTCCAAACAGAAGAGTCTTGTATCACAATTCATTTCTTTAAGTGTAACTGAATATATCACAACATGCTGTATAACTGACCAGCATATATACTGTAGGTAAAAAATCTCAAGAAAACATTGGTTGAAACTAATATCCTGGATAAGTTGATTTCACACAGGTAAATCCCTGCTCACCTCCAATGCCTATCCAGTCACAATAAAAGCAGCATTGGAACAGCATTAAAACTGCTGATGCAATTCCTTAGATTCAAAACTTAATGTCTACACATTTCCATAGCACCCCAAAGAAAAGATAACAGCCAAGGAAAGGCCGGATGAATGATCCTAGTTGTTTATATACACCCACAGTAAAGCATTCCTCAACTTTAAAACTTCAGTGCATCAAGGGCAGTGAAAAGAACAAAAAGGAAAAATGTTTCACATGGCCTTTCACAAAATATGAATAAAGTTGAATAAAATACTGATACCCACACTGTATATATCAATTAAAAAGAAATTCCATTTTCCATTATTAGTATCTTGAGATAATTACAGAAGCTCCAGAATACAATCCAGTTTACTCCTCCCATATTTAACAGCTTTTCCAGAAAATCATCACCTTTATTTATTCCCACTACTTCCATGCACAGACTGTTTTCTTTTAAAATCTGAACAACAAGTCTACTTTTACAAGGCAAAGAACACAACTTTTTGACACTTCTGTGCCTTTCCTTGTATTTATTTTAATTACTGCCTTCAATACACCTGGCTTGCTTTCTTTCTTATATTCATAATATAACTTCCATAATCTCATAATCTCATAATATAATTTCTATAATCAACAGAAAGAAGCAGTTACATCCTCTGGAGCGTCTTCATTTCACTGTCTGGCTAGTATCTGAAAGTATGGTTCCAAAATTGCAACATATAACACTCAAATTCTCATAAACACTCCAGTTGCTCATAGTAAAGAATGAAAGGGATACTGAATCCATTTACTTCTCCTGAAGTGAGAACGTCAGAATCCAAGGTTCAAGTAATACGTGGTTTACCTGAAACTGCTTCTTCACTAGATAGGACTGAGGGCAATTTATGGATTTATTTTTTTTTTCCTCAAAGCAAACGATCAGTTTACTTCAGAAAAACTTCGAACTCTTGGAACTTCCTTAGGTATTCCTCCAAACTACTAAATACATTCTTAAACTTTAATCAGTCCTCCCAGGCAAGAAAGAAACAATCATGCCAGTTCATATTTCTATTGTGATTAGCTCCACAGAAGTGCTTTAATAACTACACTTGACTCACGACTCAGAGAGTGATTTTAAGCCTGTCTCCAACACTGCATGAACATATGGAGCCAGATGGGTCCAGAATCCATATAACTGACTTCTTATAGCTCTTCCTAGAAGCAAGCCTGCTCAGGAACATCATACAGGTACATCTGACAGAACAGCTGCTGTATCTATAGGCTGGCTGTATTACGTAGGAACTAGTCCAAATCCAGCAGGACTGATACTGGATCTGTGCACCTGAGCCTTACTAGACAAAGCCTGCCTCAGCAAGCAGTTAACACAGATCAGCTTCAGGTGAAAAGGTAGGTAAGTAACACAAGCTAAAAAGTCCCTGACCACATGTGAAGAGTTAACTGTATGCACTAGTAAACTTTTATGTTCCTACCACTGAAAGAATTGCTCACAAGCATTCATTAAAGTTCCCTTGTCCCATATATCTTTACTTCATAGTAGCAGACTAAGAAATAACGAGAAAGTTAAGATCTAATTCCTGAGACAGATTTGAATAAAAAACTGAATAGTAAATTAACAACCCTTTTCCTTGCTATTAAAAAAGAGATAAGTTCATAACCAAACTTGAGAAATAAAAAGTAAAGCAAAGCAAACACCCACTTCTGTGTCTACATAACAAATTCTACCTCCCATATTTCTGAGTCCTATTACAGGCAGTCACTTCTTTTTTAACTTCAGCGGTAACTGTTTTTAAACAAGGAGGGGGAGGGAGAGAAGAAAACAAGACTTTTACAGGCACCATGCAACAATGAGAAAGTGTTGTTTGAAAAAAATACGCAAAACGAAACTTTAAAATAAGAAGCTGACACCACTGCATTAATCTAGAACCACTGTTTACAGTTCAGTGCCTAGAAAGGTCTTTTATGTAGAGCCCCCGATTTACCTCTGGGGATTTCTGGTTAATAAAGCATATACTGCTGACTGGATACCAGCTCACAATGACTAGCTAAAATCTTCCAATTTGCAATACTGATACTCAAAGTAGTTAATTTTGTATCAACAGTTTGCCCCCTTATTTAAGTGTACATCCTACCTTCACACCAACTGCAACATCAGTGACAATGCTGTAAAAAAAAAAAAACAAACAAGAACACAAGTTAACCAATTTATCTTCAAATTCAACTTTTCAATGTATCGCAATGACAAAATAATGAGGAAACAAACAGCCAACAACTTTCCTGATCAAGAAACTGTGTTCCAAGAACACAGCAGGACTGAGGGGAAGTACAAAAGAAACCTACAAAAGCCACTGCGCTCCCCCAGATTACAGGCTACTCCAAAAGAGTACAAAGTTTCAAGTAAACGTCACTCCAGTGCAGCACTGTCAGGAAATTTCATTAGGAAACTTGGGTCTCCGGACTACACGTGGACCACAGGGTGGAAATAAAATAATTTGAAAGCAAGCACAGAACTTTTCTCAAACATCTCTGCTAACTAGACAGCTAATTCAGCAACACAGCCTGCCCTAGAGATCTTCTTAAACCAGAAAGCAACAAAAACATTTTTTTTAAAATTAGCTTGGAAAAAAAAGGAATGCATTGGCAGTCACACTTATATGAAATTTAATGAGGTACACCTATACAAAACTCTGCAACAGGTATGTCAAGGTCCACCTTTTTCTTAGAGGTTGTGACATCATCACTCTGTGTAACACAATCCCAACAGAAATGTAAGTCCACACGAAGAAAAAAAAAAGAAAACACGAATATATGAGAGCATTCCATCATGTAGTACTCATTAGTGACAAGACTGCTCAGACAGGATTTGTAAAACCTAACATTATAACCACAACTAACCATAAAAAGCCTTTAGAACTCTCACAGTTGAAAGGTTATATGCTTTAAGCATACCAAAGAGATGGCTTCTCTGTTTGAAGTAGAGTAAACAACTTAATAGGAAATGCGGGAGCTGGAAGCTGCTGTATTTACACTGACGAGGGCTACAACCAGCAGCCCCATTTTCCAAATCCAACAAAAAGCAGGCCTTGTGTGTGGTGCCTGCCCACCGCAGCCCTCGCTGTCCCGCATGGTCGACTCCTTCCAACCTTCCCTTCTTTGGCTCTTACAGCCAGTCCACAGCATATACAAAGACATCTTTCTACCTGGGGGGGGGGGGAAGCCAAAGGGCTTATTAGGCAGTTTCTGAAAACAAAAGAGCTCGACATCTGGCTCCCGCTGGTATCGCTCCTCCCCTCCAGCCAGCTCCAAAACAAACCCGAGCCCCGCAGCGTGCCCCTCGTCACCCCCCGCCCGGGGGGAGACACGGCATAGGCGGGAGAGCAAGAGGGAGCGAGAGGCTCTGGGGGGCCGATGAGGGTAGATCGCGCTGCCTCTTCACGTCGAGACGCGCCGTATCGGGCACCGCACCGAGCAGAGGGCGGCCCAAATCCGTCGGCGACTCGAGCGGGGGATCCTACCGGGGGGTTACGGAGACGCTGAGCCCCGTCTTGCCCCGCTCCCAGCCTGCACGGCGCTCTCAGGCTCCAGCCGTCCCGCGGCGGGCAGCCCGCCGCTCCCCACACCCTCCGAGACGCCTGCCGTCAGCCAGCGAGGCACCGAGACAGGTCCCAGCACCGACCGGCAGCAGCAGCGCGGCAGCCCCTCGCCCCCAGCGCCCCGGCCCCCACTCACCCGTCCATTGCCGAGCAGGACAGAGCGCGGGCAGCGGGACAGGAGCCGCGCACGGGGAGGCTGCGAGAAAATGGCGGCCTGGCCTGCACGGGAACCGCCGAGCGTTGCCGAGTGCCGGACTCCGCTCCGCGTCCGCCGCCGCTACCGCGCACGCGCCGGCCGCTCGCGCATGCGCCTTGCGCGCCGGTGAAGCTTTTGCCCTCAGCTGCCCGGCCCGAGCCGGCTCGTGAGGCGGTGCGAGCCTGCCCCGCCCGGGGCGGGAACGGGGCGGAGGAGTCCTTCACACACATGGCGGGTCTGGCATCCGCGTCCCGTGTCCGTCACGCACGTCCCGAGGGGCGGCTCCCGCTCCTTCCCCCCCGGCGCCCCGCTTCGGGACTGCGGGGTGGGGGGACACACGACAGCGCCCAGGCCGCTGGGGGCGGTGGGGACGGACCCGCCCCGGTCGTTCCTCAGGCCGTGGCCGTTCCCGGCCGCCCCGCCCGGGGCCGCGGCTGAGCCGCCGGACCCCACTTGTTGCGTGGAGAGAGTTCCCGCGTTTGTTGCCAGCGTTTACCAGCGCCGGGAGCTGGTCCCGTGTACTCAGGGAAAATGTTCAGATGGCCTGGACAGCCCCGTGCACCCCGTCCCCCTACAGGGAGTCCTGTCCCCATCGCTCGGTGCCCTCGGCTGCGCAGTCACTGACAGGGAAACAACGTTGACTATATGGCTGATCACTGATACTATTTAAAAAATAATTAAGATGAACGTACAAATCAACCATTGCAGTGAGCTGGGTTGTTTCCTCACGGAAATCCGTGTCGCTGTGGTTTTCTATAAACTTATCATGTCAGGGTACAAACTATTTGCTCTGCCTGGCCATTAGGAAATACACTATTTCTCCCCCTTATTTTTTGGCAGGTCTCAATGTTTCATCACAAATATCAAAATGTTTGATACAGGGTTTCTAGAAAGAGCTGTGTGTGAGACAGTCCTGGATTGCATTCAAACAAAAAGTCAAACTAAAGGTTTTATACCTATGAAAGAAAATTTGAAAATGTGATCCAAATGTTCCTATAAGATCCCAAATACAGAAGACTACTAAAAAGTATTCAAAACGTCTTCTGTCATTTTTATATTTTCAAAAATATGTTTTGAGGAAGTAGTCCCTTACTTGATTGCACTTTATTTTTTTCAGGTTACTGTAAGTGCCATGGAGTCTGTCACTGAAACTATTACAATGAAACTGATAAAGAATTTAGGAACCGAAAAACTATGCATACCTCCATAACTAGAAAATTTTCAGTATGCTTTAATACCCCTGTATCCTTCTTCTCTACAGCGACCTCATGAATAGCTTAATAACTGACTTAACATTTGTATGTAGGAGTACATACAAATTCTACTCTGTGACTTGTTCTGTTCTGGAAAAGTCACTCTGGTTCTCTGCAGTAACCAGTTTACTAGATGGAAAATAGCTCAGTTTTATATTTGTAAAAGTACTAATCCTTCTACTTCTTAGTAATTAATAGAAAAGGTGTCTTTCCATTTGACTTCTCTGTCTCACTGCCTGACTTGCTTACCTCCCTTGCCTTTATAGTAATGCCATCTTCAAACCTTATATTCTCTTCTGTAGCATTCCTGTTTTCTTCTTCTTTCATGACACCTAGCAGAATCTATCTAATTAAGTGAGCTAATTCTCATTCAGTTTATCCTCTGAGTTAGATGCTCTTCCCTATAAGGGAGACTGAGGAGCTCCTGTTGAGTGTTTATAGCAGAAAAGGCACTGGAACTGAGTTTGCAAATTTGAGTTTGAAATAATGGATGTGACTTTTTAGAGAAAAACTCTGCCCCTTCCCCCCACCAACCATCAATAAAGTGATAATTAATCAATCGGGATTTTACCTTAACCATAACCCTAATCTAGAGCATTTAATTTTAGAAGGGAAAAAAAAGATACCAACATTCAGTGTGTTACTAATAAAATACCATGACACTCTCTTGCTCAGGTGTTTGTGCAATGTGGTATTCCACTTTCCTCTTCAAGTAGCTTTGCTTTTTTATACTATTAGATCATTTTTAGTATGCTTTTGGGTGCCTGATGAAATGTCTGCCATATTTGGGACATTGTGATAGCACAAATAATGACTTGGTCATCTGTTTTCTCTGTTGCTAGAGTATGTCTTTGCTTTGTTTTTCTAATGTTTTAGAAGGTCAGAAAAAAATTGCTGCAAAAAAACACCCCCTTGTCCTTACGACCTGTCAACTTTCTGCTGAAGTTCTGCATCAGATATTTCAAAAGGCAGCTGAAATGTCCAATGAGACAATCATTCAGTAAAACACCTCAAGCAAAACCCTCCACATTCAGTTGTTACATTATAAAACATGAGGGCTTAAATCCTCAATCCATTTTATTCTAACAAAAGTTTAAGTGTAGATACTTCTATAGGCTGTACAAAAGTTCCAAAAGTTCTCTTTTGAAATCCTACTGCTGTAGGATTTGAAATCTTACTGCTGTAATAATATTTTGTTTTCCAAAATAGTTTCCTTTGACTGATACACTTAGATGTTTCACTTTGATTGGCTGTTGCCCTTTTATTTCAAGAACAGCTAATAGCTGTGTAGTTCAGTAGCATTATGAGTAGTTAATGCTTAGTGAAAGATTTTAGGAACTAGAAAGCACACAAAGATATTTTCTGCTGTATGTTGTCTCAAATTCAATCTGTGGAGATACTGGGGAAAAAACCCAGGATCCACATTCTCAGAGAATATCTTGTCCAAGAACTTGCCTGAGTACTTTTTGACACCTGCAGCATTCTAGGGCAACAAATTATGCAATTTTGGAAATCTCTGTGTGAAAAATATTTTCTGTCAGGCCCACTGCCTAATAATTTCCTTTGATGTCCACTAGTTAAAAAATAGATAAGTTTCCCCATTCGCCTAAACATGCATTCACAAATGCATATAGCTTCGTCATATTTTCTTCAGTTCTATTTCCAGAGTCCTACTAAATTTAATGTCTTCCCTATTAGAAGTCATTCCATGTTTTCAATAATTTGTTTTGCCTTTTTATACACCTTTCCTAATTCTGTTCTATAAGACCGTAATGGTCATCATTATTCAATGGCTTTATATAGGTGCATAATGAGTGCTTTCCGGGTTTATATTCTTTTTCTTTTCTGATAATACCAATCTCATTTGCATGTTTGAATGCTACACAGCCATGAGCTGCTGTTTTCACACCCCCCACAACTCAAGCACTCTTTGCTGTGTGGAAGCCATTCATTTAGATTCCAGGACTTTGCATATATATTTTGGCTTTTTTTCTCCCTTGAATATTACTTCCATTTTTCAGCACAGAATTCAACTTGCCATTTCATCATTCAGTCACACAGTATCATGAGAGTTTTCCACAATTCTTCACGGTCAGCTTTTGTTTTTATTACCATGAATAATTCAGCATCATCAGCAAACTTGGTCGCCTCAATAATCACTCTTTTTTCCAGATCATTTAAGAATATGCTGAACAGCACAGGTCCCTGTGGTACTCTACCACTGACCTTCCTCTACTGTGAAAAAACCAGACCATTTTTCTTGTCCTTCATTTAATATCTTTTAATAATGTAGTATTAATAACTAATAATTAAAAATTTATTAATATGTCAAATAATATACCTGTTAATACTGTATCACCTTAGTTTCTCTCGAGAGCCTTGGGCAGAGAATTTCAACAAACTCTTTTTTTTTAATTATATCATACTGTTTCAATCAGAGTATGTGAAAACTCGAACTCAGTGACTCCTTCAATGAACATGATACTTCTTACTATTAGATGCACTTACACAGTAACCATTTTTCCCTATCTCCAAACTAAATAGCCCTGTCTATTTAGTTTCTCCATATTGTTAACAGCAGTGTCATTAAATGGTGTTGCTTAGAACAACAGATCCTCTGGATATTATGGGAAAGGTTGATCATTCGGTGTACCAGTCTTTGTTATATTAAACCACGTTAATCTATCTTAAGCCAGTTCTTATCATCTTCATAAATTCCCCAGATGCCTTTGAGCGAAGTCCCAACATTTATTAGCAGCTATTCATCTTTTTGTGGTCCTGTAAACAATGTCCTTAATCAACATTTCTTCTCAGCAGTCTATGTTGATTTACTTTGTTTTCTTAATCAAAGTTTTGAAGCTATTGTGTAGTTCTTACAAGCACAGTGCCCTAAATAAATGTCTCTTTTTCAAGTTCAAGTCAGAACTCATCTTGCTTGTCTGAATCCCACAGGCTGCTCTACAGCATTTTATTTCTAGCGTCCTTGCTAGAAAGACAGCTTATCTTGGGCGGGCTGGGAGTGTAACTGCTCTCTACTGTATCAAACACTGAAACATGTGACATAGCTCAAACTGTACGTCAGTGAATGTTCCTATGGGTTCAGAGGCCTATATTTGACTCCGAGATTATCATCTCTCTGCCTACTTTCCCTCTCTTGCTTGTACCATATCCACCTGGAAATTTATTTTCCATAGCAAATTCACCTTTTTCTATCACTGTGATTAAATACATGTACATTTACTTTCTTCAGGACTGGAGAACAGTTTTACTTTTTATTACAAACATTATATGCCATTGGTGATTGCAAACATCTTTCATTCCATGGGGTTTTCTTGTTTTTTGTCTTAGCTGATTGGTGGTGGATTGAAGATCATGTTGTGGGTCGTGTACAGCCATGGCTGCAGCTCTGGCAAGAGTGCTGTTTCTGTTAGGGAAAAGAAGTGAAATGAATTGTTGGGGGTTTTTTTCTGAATGTAAAGGTGTTTGTTGAGGTTATAAAACAAAAGGTGGAAGTTCTCTTCTTCTTGACCTAAAAAAATGTAAAGATCTTTCTGTTGTCACAAACAGATGTCTAAGTGCTGGCCTGGCGCTCTACAAGACACAGGTGAAATATTCCAACACCAAAGCCATGACTGCTCTTCAAGTACCTAGTAAAGTAATTTAATGGATAGTGAGAACCTAGTTGTCCCCTGGGCACAGCATGGTTGACCAGTACTGATGAGGGCTGCTCCCTAATGATGGTGCTTTTACCAGCCTGGATCTTTACATTGCAGATGGCATAGCTTTCCTGCCTATCAGGCTGTCACAAAACCCACTAAAAAAAAACCCCAAGCACTGTACTTTTAAAATCATGTGTGGGTTACATGAAAGACCCACAGTCAGAAAAGATTTAATTCTTAGAGACTCCTTCCTTACTACAATAGCTTTTACCAACAAGTATTGCAGGTAACGAAGGTTCTCCACTTGAGGATCAGACAAGGTATAGATTCAGGGACTTCAAGATGATTTTTATTTTTAAGCTGAAGTGATGCTACCTAAATTTTGGCTAATGATACTCATGTAAGGGTATGGCTAACTTAACCGAGCTCAAGCATTTAGTCCAGCAATGCCCTGGCAAGCTGTTTGTGCAAATTGGTGCCCAGTCTGGCATGATGTCTCAGCAAGTAGGTGGTGACTAGTAGCTGAGAGGTGGCAAACATTAACCCCTCATCCAATACGCCTGCTTTTGCAGGGGGTACTTTTCTTCTGTTCCAGTGCAAAATCAATGTAGACCCACTGCTGCAGGTGATCTGAACTCATCTGGTTTGACTTTGCACTGAAGCAATCTAGACAGTCATTTTTATCAGACAAAAGATCCCAAGCCCCCAAACCTCCTGCCTCCGGCTGCTCATTTGCAGTCTGAGAGCCTTTCCTGCTCTATGCCCTGCAGGCAGGAGCAAGCACAAGCCAGAGGTTTCAGCCACAGCCCAAGTCAATGTCCCAAAAGTGGGCTAACAGGCAAACTGAAGGGTGTACTAAGGTGTATTTTGACTCGCCCTCTATCTTACTCACAGACCAGCATCAGACAGAATACTTTTTAACATACACAGTGAGCCCAGTCTTGAACAAAATCTGAGGTTGTCTAGTTTTACAAACATAATTATGATTACTAAAAAGGTGACAAAAAAGTAATGGACAACACAACTCTTTTGAAAAAACTGAACACCAGCAAGGAAAAGATTTCAAATCCCCAATAACATAGTAGTAAATTAAAGCAATACATTCTCAAACAAATAAAGAAAACTTATAGCAATTTCAAAGAATGTTCTTTGCACAGCTGGACTGAAATGGGACTTTTGCTATTGATTTCAGGAATACCAGAACCTGAACTCTGAACTCAAATGATTTAAAAGGAGTAAAAAGTGTCTCACAGTAATTTTTAAAAGGCCATATAAGTGACAGATGAGCTCACCTTTCCACTTTACTCTTTGATGTTATAAAATGGAAATTTTTTTCTACAGTTTTTCCAAAACTGGACTCTTGCAACATCCCATCCTACAGAAGTTCTTCCAAATGCTTTTGTACCTTGTGTAAGAACGCATTATGTTCCTGGGCTTTTTTGATAGGGATTATTTTATGGGCTCCTACAAGACTGTGTAAATTATCAAAAAGAATATCATAGAGGAAAAAATATTTCCAAGCAGATGCTATCCATGGTGGCAAAAGATATTTAAAATGGAAACCTTTTAAGTGTTACAGAAAAATGTCTTCAAGGAGGACACCCCAGAAATGTGACTGTTTTTTAGGAAATGAAAATCTTCAAAGCAGACACCTCTTTCTGTGAGGAAATCCTCAAAGGGGCATTCCTCCAAAGTGAGAATCTTTGAAAATGAAATCTCTTAACTGATCTGAAAACTTTGAAAGCAATAAACCATTCCTAAAACCAAAAGCAATATTTCTTTGGCAGAGTGTTCTTAAAGAGAACTGCACCATCATTAACTACAGAAGTAATCAATGTCTACTTCTCTTACAAGAAGGAATAAGTATTATTTAAAATCTTTAACATCATCACAAAGTTATTAAAATAAATTTTTACAATATTTTTAACAATAAAAAGTATTGGTGGCAGCATACTCTCATCACTGGGCAGGCAGTTGCTGACTTAAAAATAGCTTCTTCATTTTTAAAGGTATAAGTAAGAAAGTTCATGGAGTGGAGCTTGTTGGAAATATTTCTGTGAATTATATTGCCATGGAGTAATACTTTTTTTTTTTTCAAGTAAAACAGAAAATGGCAGCTTTGCAGTATAATTTTCTAGTCCAGAATAGTATAATTTTTGAAATCTGGCCTATTTTTCCAGGATTGAAATCCATTTCCCAATGTTTTCCAGCTAGCACAGTCCATGGAGTGCTTTCTGGTCAAAAGTTTTACAGGGAAGTGATGTAGGAGCATGGATGTGACAACCAAGCAAAGTAAATAGCCTATATATATAACTTAGAAAGGAAACAATGAAAAGGCAATTTGTTCATTTTGCCATATTGAAACATCATGGCCTTTAAGATGACTGCAGTTGAAGCACTCCTTTGAGCAATGCAAGGAGATGGATCTATAGTATCATTTAAAGAGGCTGACTGCTGTGGCACTAGACAAGCTATTGGACTGTGAGTGAACTGCATCTGACCCAAAGCCAAGGGCAAGCCAGAATTATTTTCAGGATAAGACATTGGAGTTTAAAGCATCCTGGAGAGACACCATCTTTTTTGAATTAAGAAATTCAGAAATTAACAAATAAAATACATCTTTGCTTGCCTGAGCAGCCACTTTCTCTCTTACTGACAAGACTCATGGAAGCAACATTCCATTTATCTTCTACTCCTGGCTGTGTGGACCTACAGTGGTACCAACCACCCTCTCACAGTTCCTACACTCAAAAATATTCAGCAACACAGTGTCTCCTCCACTCTCCCTTGTTATCTTTTCATGCTGTCCTCACACACTCCTCACTTCAGGATTTGGGTATCATAAAGACTCTTAGGAAAATGTAGCTAAGGTGATGCATTGTGGCATTCTGGTTTTTAATTGCTTTACTGTACATACTTTTCCCACTGTTTTTTTTTATCTAGCAGCAAATTTAACTGGGATCACTTAGGCATCTTTCTATATTAAATATTCCAGATAAAATTATTCTTTCAGATCTACTCAGCTGAAATACTTTTTAGCATATCAATTTCACAGAACTGTTATTTCTGTAGTGTGCAGTACTGGGAGGTTCAATATGTACACATACGAGGCAAATTTGACCCAATCGGCATAGCCTATATGACAGAGCTCTTTAATAACAGCTTATAACTGGGATGTGGGTTTGAGTTTTAGAAAAAATAAGACAACTACAAAAAGTAGAAGTTGTTTGCATGCTAAAAGGTAGTGTGAATACTGGTTTTGCTAATAGCAGAAAAATAATCCAGACTGCAAGGACCAATTTCAGTGCTCAGTTGCTAGTACAGTCTTTTCAGTTACTGAATGCAGGCAGTCAATGCAGCTGGCAACACTTGGAGAATTAAAGTAAAAGCTACAAATACCTTGTGAGACTGTTCGAAGACAATCTGCCCAAATAACTGCACATAAAAACCTTTCTCTAGCGCTGCCTCTCAAAGCACCAAAACTCCCAAACTTGGCTGCAGGCTTCCCTTCCCTGCCCTCCTGGCCACTGAAGCAGAGAGCAGCCCACGCTGTGGACACTGGACACATTCTCCACCTCTCTGCAGCTAACAAGCAGCTCCCAAAGCTGCCTTAGGCTGGGACCTTAACTGCAGGCACTATTGAGCTTTTCTGCATCTAAAACTCTCTCAGCCTTGTAGCCAGTGCCTCATATCAACCCATGAGAAAATAAAAAAGCCCCTTCCCAGGCTCTTGCTCAAGTCCAGACTGGTAAATTTACTCCCACCCTCCAAACAATATTTTTGGAGGAGTGTGTACCCCTGCAGCTGTGGTATGGCACAGTTGCTCTGGTGAACATGGAGCTGTGGTGTCACAGCATGAATGCCGGAATAAAATGAGACTTCACTGTCACAAGTAGAATTAGTGATTTCTGCTGTGCCTTAGGTTACAAGGCTAAAAAAGCATCAGAAAGCAATCCATAAACTAATGTTTTGTGGGTTTTTTCTATTTTTCATGCTCCGCAGGAATTTCGTGGTATGTTAGCTGTAATTTAAAGTTGACCCGCTGCAGCAAACAAAAATCTCACTTATGGCGAAGTACAGGCAACAGATCAAGCCACCTCAGTAACCTTCCTTGTCAAACCTAACTCTTCTTGTCTCTTTAATTTGGATATGATAGAAAACAATTCAAATGTTTCTGAGGTCATAAATATTCCTCTCTAGACTAAATGATATTTTCCATTTGAAAATTGTAATTTGCTCTATCGACCATACAAAGCAGATACAGTTTCCATTCTTATGTAGCATAAACAGTTTCACAAGGATTAAGTGGTAAAAGGTACATCAGCTCACTGGAAATCTGAAAATGGGTGCCGAGTAGAAGAGTTAAAGATTAGATATGGAAGTCAGAAATAATCCTGTTCTTAAATTCATTATGTATCTAGAATGGATGTTATTCTTTTTTAAATTTCAGTTTACCATCCCCCCAATTAATTAACTTTATAATTTTATGATGTAATCTTCTGTGTAGTCTGCTGTCCTTTAGCAGTGCTGATGTAGCTGGAGAACAAGAGCAGCTTGTCACACTGCATTACTGTCTGTTTGCAAACTTCAGAGAATTTCTGGCCATGTGTGACATAATATCTTATTAACCTTTTGCAATATCTGAATCCAACAAAGATATCTGCATTTTCAGAATAAATAGCAGCTATCATCTCAATTCCTCCTATGAACAGCAGCAACTTTTAATACCATCAGCAGTATCAGATGCAGTCCAGTGCTATGTTGACTCTTCAAGGCTTAGACCATAGCAATCATCTTTCTGTCAAATTTACATATCTGTATTTCTTTACTAATTTCTTAGTTCACCTATGAGTCCAATATTGTGCTTGTTGTCTAATGTGGTACTTAGCAGAAGAAAAATATGATTTTAAAAGGGCAAAATTGACAATTCACAACCATTGTAGTCACAGAGCATGTAAAGTAGAAGTCATCATCCTGTAATAAGTAATCAAAATACTGTATTGCTGCAGTCCTAGTGCAGGTTTTCAAAGGAATTACAGTCAGGGTAGTCACATCCCTCCTGTTTTCTGCACAAGGGCAGGCAGAGTTAAGCCTTGGCCTCGGGGCACAGGAGCTCACTGGCTAAGTGAGAAGGGATCAAGGCCACTGACACATACAAGTGCTTGTCAGGGTGAATGGGGTATTTGGAGGCACAAAAGATCTCAGGGCTCCGACCCAACCTGAGGCAATGCAGCTTGCTCCGATTAAAGGCATGCACTGCTGAACAAAATATGGCTCTGCACAAACACTGTCCTAAAAACTGTAGAGACTGTTTACATATCTCTAGACTCCTTTTTTCAGCTCAGTCTTATTATTTTAGTTCAGACAGAAATTACCCTGCACTGATTTTCATTCTTCGTTGCCTTCAAAATGTTGCTGAGATCATCCCACACTTAAAGCTTAGGGACCATCTTAAGGACCACCTTAAGCTTAAGGGCCTAAACCTTCAAAACTCTGGATTTTGATTGTCTAACAGTGCTAAAGGTATGTTCTTAATGGTAGAGAAACAGCAGGCCTACATGCTCCGTTGAAAAAGAAAGTTTTAGTACAAAATATGCTCTTATTCAGACACCACAAGTTTTTATTAGCAGTAAAGAGTATAGTAAAACACCAGGCTATCATTATAGTATCCAAGGTATGTCTGCTCCTCAGCTTGCTTCTTACCTGCAGCATGCTTCCTCAGTCTGTCACTTTTGGAATTAGATGTGATGGCCTATCCAGTGCCCTGTTGAAACCATACTCATCTGGACAAAGCATTCATTGTGTAGGTTGAGAGTCACAAAAATGCAAAGCCAACAAAACTTCGTGACTAATTTTCACAGTCTTCCGTCTTCACTTTCAGTTGGCTTTGCTTTATTTTTTTCCTAAACAACACAAGCAAAACAAAGCAGACTTGACTGAAGCACTGTTCCGGAGAGGTTTACAATAAGATGTTAAATTTTAATAACACATAAGCAGCTTTCATCCAAAGATCACAAATGCTATACCAGTATAAATTAAGTCTCACAAGTCCTCTGTAAGACATATAATAATTATTATTATTATATATTTTCATTGTTGGACAAACTGATTCATTTCAAGTCATAAGAGCAGCAGCATAGTAGCAGAAGAAGAAAAGGAGCTTTAGGGTTGAGTCCAAGACTCTCATTGTAGTGGTACCTTCAAAACTGTAATACATACAGATGGATTCTTTGGTAACAGGACAGTCACGCCTTTGAATTTCATATCTGCAACAATAAAATACTTCATTCAAGAAACAAATTAAAATGTACATTTTATGTGACATACAAAAATTGTATTTTGAACTCCCCAAGTATTCAAGAATGCCCAAGGATTCAAGAAGATTCTGATCGGTTACTGGCTCCCTCTGTGATGGTATTACACTCTATATGCTCAGCTTTCAGTGAAAAATATAATTATTCCAATGGTCATAGTTAGAAAGATAATTTTAAAACCATTTCGCTCCTGGAGGTACAGCCAGCCTGACATATTAAGCTATCTGAGGTGTATGAGCTGCCTTTCTAAACTAAGCTGAAACTTCAACTTTGCAATACGAATAACTAGTTTAGAGAGTATCAGAGTATGCCTAAAACATAGGACATGAAGTCAAACACCTCAAATCTAATATCATCCTAAAATGATCCTAAAATCAACATATCATGCATGGGGTCTATAAAGATCCAGTAATAAGCCAAGAGCATTAATCTCCATAGGTTTTTATAAAGTATGACAGATCTACAGATTCAGTGCAGATTTGGACATTGTCTTACCAAGAAAGTATATCACTTCTCAATGGCCAATGATTTTTAAGTGGTCTCATTAAGTACAGGAGATTTTGGTGCCCAGTCTTCCAAAGGGAAATAAGCATCTGCGGAAAAGGGGGGGCCCTTAATCACCCAGAACAACTTTGAAATTGCCTCCTATATTAGCTAAGAATCAATAACACATGGAGCAAAGCAGAGGGAGAGAAGATGTTATTTTGAAAGATCCACTGTGCAGTCCACAAGACAGGGGAGAGGGAAGAAAAGGAAGCTGGCTGGCAGGCATCAGCTGGTGGCTCTCTGCAGCCCAGGATCTGAGGGAAGGCATGTGCATGAATTCCGCATGGAATTGTTAGCCACCCACAGCCCGTCAGCTGCATACAGAGAAGAGAGGGTAAGAAGGACAAGCTACTAAATTTTATTTTCAGATAGGTGTACTTCTCTTTCTGTATTTGCCGTCATAACTTCGTCTGTTTTGGATTTTGAAAAGAGATGCTTCACTTTAACATAGTTTCCATTAAGAACAAGATTTCAAGGTTAATGGATAAATTCGCACCATTCCATCTCTGTAGCTGTAATGATCCATAAATCCAGCTTACTGGAACCCTTTTGGAGCGCCCAGTCTCCATTTCTCTAGGTATTGAAAGCATTAAGCATCTGGTATTGTATTAACTGCAGAATTTAGGCAATGGTGAGGTGAGAAGTTCCTTGGATGACCTGCATGAGCCATGCAGGCAGCAGAACATGCAGAAAGAAGAGAGAAGAGTGCCAGAAAATAACTACATTCTGGTCTAGTCTCTACATTTGCAATTGTCAATTAATAAAAGCAGGCAGATTTTAGTTAAGCTGAAAGTGGTGTAGAAGTTCCAGTAAAGCAGCACTGACTCCACAGATCTAGCTGTAGAATTTAAGTTGTTCTTAATTCTGGATATATATTCATTATTAAATGTCACAAGAGTGAATGTAGTTTGAAGGTGGGGAGAGCTGCTCCTACATCCAGGTTTTTACTTAATGCCAACGTAATTGAATTAAGAGAAATTCTAACGTGCCTTGTAACTGAAAAACATTATACACTGTATTAATTTACCCTTCACTAAAATTCTAACAAAAACTAGAAAACTGCACTCCTGAAAAGACCAAGAAATAAAGTGACTACAGAAGCCCCTCTGTTATATTTATGCATGGAATTTATTTATGCAATGGAATTTCTGATCCAATGAGAGGGAAAGCTGAGGAACAGAAACTTTCCACAATATTTCTTTCACAACCTGCTAGAGCTGCCAGAAGAAATTCCTGGCGGGTGTAATGCTGACCATAGCTGTGAGGCAGCAAGCTTTTAGTTACATACTTGTTTCCTGAGTCACACTCCATGGCAGTCTGGCTGCCATGCCTCAGCCTACATCCTTATAAAGAAAGAAGCAGTACTTAAGCACATCATCAATAGCAGCATGACATTAAGAGGGTCAGTCCCTTGCTCATTGCGCATCACATTCCTCCCAGACCAGCACAGGACTTTCTTTTTTTCTGAGCACCGTTCATTTAATGTGATATAAATAGAAGAAAATAGCTTCTATAAACATTGTATCAGAGTTATGAGAATGAGTGTGCATGAATGAGGATATAAGCAAATAGATAAACTTTTTTTTGGTTTTTTAATATGTCTTTTTAAATCTACTAGTGCTGATAACCTAATAGCCAGAATATTAGAAACCAAAGTCTAGAATATCATTTTTATGCGAGGAAGAAATAAAAGAAAAATATTATTTCCAAGTCAAACAGGGCATTTAGTGACGTGCAAAAAAATTTACAAATATTTACAAATAAGTGTAGGTCAAGAGTGTATATTACTCATCTTTGCATAGAGATAGAAATTGAAACTGCAGTGTCAGTACTGGCCAGTCCAGGCTCTTGGTCAAGGAGGGGTCCCTTCCAGAGTCCTTGGCATGTGAAAGAACCAGTCAGGGTTGGAGAGTTAAAGTGACTCATCCAGCAAGTGGTAACACAGATGAGACTGGAGGCCAGCTGTGGTGACACTCAGCTCTGAGGAGAAGAGAGGTTCCCTGGCTAGGAGTAAACAAGCTACTTAATTAGCATCTGAATGCTCCCAAACAGTGGAGAACTTCCAGGCAGCAGGTGTGTGACCCAACTCAGGCCTGGGAGACACTGCCTTCCCTATGGCTGCTGCCCCTGCTCTGCAATCGAGGTTTTGTATATTGAGCCATCTTTATTTTAGGTTTATTTTGGTGTTCTGGCAAGAGAGATTCTCATATCTCTCATCAGGCTGGAACAGTGTATATTAGAAGCTTTGAAAGTGCAGAAAGTGTGATTTATTAATAGCATATACCAGGCCATGGTGTATTTCTTTAAGCATTTTTTATTCTAGTTTCCTAAGTGCATAAAAAACAATGAGGTTTTTTCCCATTAACCAAATTAAAGGATGGCAAAATTTTAATGAATATTGAGATGAGCACTTCAAACCTACAGCCTACATTGAGGACATAATTTTGTTTGAAACAGCAGCTTGCTGGAGCTGTGCTGTGGTGCTTGCTTTTAGAGATGGAGCTTGCAGACAACTGCTCCTTCCTTTAAGTAGCAGTAACTTTCTCATCTGCCTCAAGCAATTCTTTGGGATGTCACACATCAAAACACAGCTTTTGTTCGTTCATCCTAATAGGTAGCAAAGAGTTCAGAGTTTTTAGGTTCAGAAGATGATGTAGTCTTATTTTGACCTTTCTCAACATGCTGAATGCCCTCCAGTGCTCTGCAGTGGAGTGTGGCAAGCACAGCAGAATCCCCATCAATCTCATGAAGGGAAGCAGTACAGCTGAGCTAAACCACAGTTTGAGAGCATTGCCCCTATATATTAAAATCTGATATTGCAGCCCATTTGCTACAATGGTGCATGGCTCAATAGCAGCAGTTAACCTTGCTGAATACTGAGCAGCGGCTCTGTGTTTCTCAGCACTATCAATTCACTGACAGCATTTAATATCTTTTAATTAAGAGTGAGTGGAGATAACCATATACCTTAACCAAATGTTGTAAATAAAATGCTCTTTTATTTTCTTTTTTTTGTTTGGAGTGAGAATGCCATTACCATCCCTATGGCATAAAGCATCCTTTCTAGCTACTGTATTCTCAGGTTAGGATGTAGATATAGTGTTACTCTTCCAAACCTGCATAGCCAACAGCTCCTAACTTCCCTTCAACTAATGCCAGGTGCTGAATCTACATGACAGATCATTGCAAAGCTTTGTTTTGATTTGTAATGCTATTGTTCTCCTAGTACTTGTGAGAGGTACATATCATTAACATCATTTGATAGCTCAAGGAGTTAAGACAGGGTAAGCTACTGTGACTGGCCCAGCAAAGGGATCTGAAGAAATAGAGCTTTTCTCATACCGTCTCAAGCTTCTTGGAGCCAAAATCAAAATCAAGACAAAACATGTTATACTTCCAATTCACTGGGAGATTTTTCAGTGGCCTGCCACTTCGAGGTATGACAAACCTCAGACAGAAGAAGAAAATGTGAGAAGGCAAATGAAGAGTATATGAAGTAAAGCAAAATGTGACCACACCAGGCTGACTGGACAGCTGGATGACTGGCACCAGGGCTCAGGTATCACAGCCACAGACAATACTGCTAAACAGTCAACAAAACACAATTTGCAGAGCAAAGTAGCTGATAGTTAGTGCTGCAGAGCTGTATATTGTTGCATGAAGAGAAGCTAAAATTTCTCTTTATGATAAAGTTAATGGTGTATGGTGTGTAAGTTAGTTATATCAACACCTCAAGCACTTCTACAAAACTTAATTTAATATTCCAACTCATTAAAAATCTTATTATAGAAACCACTTACAGGCTTTATAAACATATTTTCATATTATTAGGAAAAGATCTTGGTAAAGAACAATTTGAATGCAAAATGCACCTGTAGAGTAAATTGCTTGTAGTAAAACTAGCTAAATGAAATTTGCTGTCAGCAAACCTCCCGACTAGTTTCTTTGTCTGAATTATAAATTGACTATGTTTTTGTGTACTTGGATCTTTTTCTAATAGAAAGAGTGGGCCAGAGAATTCAAACACTTGAGATAATAGTGCAAGCATTGGCCATAATGCCCCCTCTGAGGACCAAAACATCCCAGAGCAGGCAATCACAAGCACGTGCAGTTGATTATAGCAAGTGAGGGAACTCACATCTGTATAAATTTCTCTCTCGAGCTATAAAAATTTTTAATAGTGAAAATGAGAAACTATTGACTCTTAAAACAAGGCTCTACTATAGTTCTGGTGGAAATGATGGTTTCGTCTACATAGAACAGTATTTGTTATGTTTAGCTACTAGATAATCTAGAGGTTTATTATTTTAATTGATTACCATACTGCAACATTGTGTGGTGATATACCAGTGAAATTACTCATTAAAAGAATGACCTAAAAGTGAGCATGTTTCAACTACATAACTGATTTTTAAATGAGGCAATAGAGTAACAGTGATTAATATATGATTTATCATCAGAATAGAAACTAATAAAGGTTTATATCACCTGTATTCTTCACTAACATTATTTGTAGTTGCTATTCATAGCATGTACATTTTAGAAGCCTATAATATTTGAATCTTATATGACATTTTTATACTTGCGTTTTAAATTATGTGCACTAACAGGTTCAAGTAGGTAGAATTTTAAATCTTTATAAATAACTAAATTTGTTGTGTTCAATAACACTTAAAACATTAATCTGCAGATTCCCATTTTAATGAATTTGTAGTGTTTTCTATATACAAAATAAATGCAAAAGGTCAGCTTATTATCCTCAAAATCCGCTGTGAAGTCATCAGAGAATTAATTTTGTTATTCTGCTGAAGCTGCATGCAATCACCAAGGTTCATACGGGTGAAGTATTATTAAGTTCTGCTCACTGACACATACTGCAATACACAAAATAAGAGCTAAGAAGTGCAGGCCACTGAAATTACTCCTGCATGCAATCAGATTGTTTTTTAAAACAAGCTTTTCAAATACTTTGGCAGCAGACCTGTAGGTGCAGCTAATCCTCCATTGCTTCTCCCTGTTTTTTCAAGCACTCCTCTCCAGCAGTGCCCCTGTGAGAGCAGGAATCACCTTGGTGTTTTACACTGAGTTGTGAACAGGCCATGTGGCCTGAGAGAGGGCAGGAATACTTGCTGCATCTTCCATGGTAGCAGGATGGGGTGGGAAAGGACGGGGAGAGGTGGGGACCCAGGGCTTCAGGCCCCAGGGTAGGACAGGCTGTAGGATATATAGCTGATTGTGAAAATACACTCCCAGACATCAAGACCTGCAAAGCTGCCCAGGGCAGTGAGATGTGCACCCTTTCCCTTGGTAAACCCTGGGCAAAGGCAGACTGGGCCGGACAGACTGCCCTGATTTTAAACAAACTTTGGAAAGTCAGTATTGTATTTCATACATCTGTGCTATTTCGTCATCCTCTAGTGCATTGTTCATGACCCTTTCATTTATCACAGCAATAGGTCTCACATTTACAAGTATGGAGGACTTAAAAAGAAACAGGGTTTTTTTTGTTCTTTTCAATATCCGTTCCATTGATGCTGCCCTTGTGGGCTTTCTGCTGCTGTACCTCACTCCCAATGCAAATGTCATCATCAGGTAAAAATAAACTTTAAGACTACCTAGCAAAGTAGGTTTGTTTGCCTTTAGCAATTTAATATAGCTTCAGCATAAAAGTTTGCCCACATGTGGATGAAAAAGCATCAGTGCATCTGTGTGCACTCCGGAGCTGACTTTTCTCTCCTCTGGGCCCATGGGCTGAACTGATTTAAAGGTGCCAGATCATCTTTTAAGTACATAGCCACAAAGTTCAGCCAGGGCTTTGTGGTTAAATCTTAGCTCAAAAGCCAGAGATCTGAAGTGGCAGCACTAAGCCTACAGCCAAAGTACCTTTAACAGTTCTTTTTTTATGGAGACTGTTGACACAGAGTCCAAGAAAAGATGACAGAAAAGTGTAGTTATGATGTAACTATGACCATGCTCCCATACTTTTTGTAAATGCCTGATATTTAAGCAAAATAACAAATATTCATTCATTACCAGGACTTACTAATATAAGCCAAAGGCAGATTGAAATGTTGGGGTTTTTTTCAAGCCACAGATGTTAGGTTATCTCGGGAAAACAACAGCAGGTTCTGAGGCAGAATGCTGAACTTTTTCACTGTATCTGCTGTGCTATCAAATAGGCTGTCATGATCGCAGTTCTTATTGTGATGTGCCAAAAAACCTGGTTTTATATCACTTCTTAGAGTTCCATAACAGGATGTTATTCACTGCTAATGTATTTTGGTTCATATAAATGCGCAAAGAATCTGGGGCAGGTCATAGTGTATCACCCTGTTATTTTGAGTTCATGTACATAATTTACCTCATTCATTGCTACAGGGACTCCACAACTGATAGAGACTCAAATGAAGTTAGAAAAAGAGCATTAGCATTAAAATCTGTACAAAGTACAAACCAGAAAACTCAGATTCAATTTAGGAGATGAGAGTTAGGCTGGAGATGCTTCACCTGCTTCTAATAATGTCATGAGTGCTATGCAAGCAAATAAATTAGATAAGGATTTCCTTGTTTGATGGCGAGCATAAATAAAGAGGAAGAGTGCTCTGATGATGCAAAATTACATACCTCTCTTGAAATAATGGAGCTACAATGATCTAGAGCAGTGCCTGGAGACAATTTAAGGGTACTGTTTTCATGTAACTTGGCAGGATCTCTCAAATCAGTGAAATGAGAAAGAACTGGCAAATAATCAGAAAATATTTTGCCTGTCAAAATTCAAAGCTTCCGTTTCTGGGTTTTCTGAAAAACAAAGGGTGAGCAGATGGGTTCTGTTTGCTCCTCCTTTAATTCTATCAGTTAAATAGCCAACCAGTGGACTTACAGTTACTGCATCTTGACATGACAGTTAATCTTTACTTCTTTTATGACGCTCGTATATTAAATATTGGGGATCAGGTTTTATTTCCTACTCTCACTTTCTGTAATCCAATAAAATGAGTCTTCCCAGCTGCCCTCAAAGCAAAGTAAACCTTCTTTTCTAAACCATTTGCAAACAAATCCTCAGTGTTCGCTGTCAGATCTAAGCTAGGAGGTATTTTATGTGACCACAAGCAGATCACTGTCAACAGAAAAATCAGATGTTATATCTCAAAATATTTTCAAGCATATTTCCACAGAGTAGCATACGTGAACATCATATTTTTTGAAACAGAGAAATCTTAGCATAGAGTCCTACCATCCAATCCACGTAGTGTATTTATATATTTGGACAAAATTCTGTGCTAGGGAAGACACAATATGTAATTAATAATTACCATATTTCTCTCCACCTGAAATCAGGCCTATTTCCTGATTAAGGTACTGTTCTGCTTGAAAAAAAAAAAAAGATGCAAAATATCATGAACAGTAATGAGTAACTTAAAGTCTTTCTTTGCATATCTGTAATGCTCTGACTCCAAGGATCTCAGATCATGCTTCATAAACTTTAGTTGAGCTGCCTATATCATCCCTATGACATAGGAAAAGATTATTCCCTGTGTTTAAAGCTAAATGATAGCAAGACAAATACAGAGACAAATCTTACCCACAAGCAAATGGTCACAGAGTCTCCTTATTGCCTTACCAACACAATACTACTATGCAAGCAGTATTCTGAATTTATTTTATACATAAGGAAGAAGAGGAAGACGCTCTAGCTTTCAATACTAAAGAGCTGGGATCTTCTCCAAGGCACCCAGAAGAAGCAAAGAGGAGCGTAGTAAAGCAGGAAGCAGAGGTTCTGCAGCTGCAACCTCTACTGCACCACCAGCAGGCAGCACACAGGTTGGGGCCTGTCTCAGCAACTCCACAGTCTGAAGCATAGGATTTCCCACCCTGCTTCTCTATTTGCATTACCAGACACCATGTTAGTGGCTACAAATGCATCTCTGATCTTAAGTAACTTAAAATTTCCCATTTCCATATTTTTAAAGTTCTCCCCAACAAAAGTGAAATAAGGCATATACATGGAAGCTAAGTCTACTGTCTTGAAATTAAGATTTCTGGGGTAAGCCAAAGATTACAACTTTTCTTTTACATAGCTTCCCGTTTCACATCTTAAGCAGTTTCAGATCTTGTACCATAAACACAGGCAAACTACCAGTCCATGGGTTTCCACTTTTCTAGGTTAACTTCTTGCTTAGATTGCGTGGTGTTGTACTTGTTCCCACTACTGCTGCTTTGTGGCATCTCCTGGTGACCTGCAGACCCCTACTCCACAGCCCTCTGTCATTCTACATGTGCAGTAGACACTCAGGTGAAATACAGCCACTGCAAATGAAGAGGTCATTTACATAAAATAAGAAGTAGGTAGCACAATTAGCTACTGGCAGGGGTAATCTTTTCAAAAGCACATGAAGTAGAAACCCACTGTTGGTAAGTGTAACAACTGGTCTTAGCCAGGTTCTCTCAGTGGTCACCCTCCTCTTGCTGCCCAAGACATTGTTATCAAACAAGCCCTACTTCCACTTCATGAATACTCTTGTCATTACCAGGAGGACAGGACAAGGCTGTAAATGAAACAGGATGCCCAAGTCATCACTTATTATTCAATTGCAGTACCACATAAACCAAGATGAGCAATGTACAAACAAAAGAATGATCTTGCACCACAGGATGGCATTAAGTGGTCTTAAAAACCAAGTAACAGCTTCACTGAGACAACAGCATTGTTCTGTTTAAGTCAAAGCATAAGTCTCAAACAGGTATAATCAAGAGTAACAAGACAAGTGTGACAAACAGCAGGATACAAAGCATTTTACTTGGGAAAAGAAGGGCATGATTTGATTAGTAGTAATTTTCAACACATATGACTGTCAGTGGTTTTAGCTGCCTCTCATAAAAAGGTGTTTAAAACATTTTTACTAAACTAATATTGGTTTTGTTTCCTAGTGATAATTCTGTTTTGTATTTCTGCAGGGCAGCATCCTTGCTTTTCCAGCAAGCACTTGTTTCCTTTTGGTTAAGCTATGGAGAAACAAAAGGTCCCAATCTCACCAGGAGAAATCACCTGCCTTTGTTGTTCTGCTCATGAGAAAACCATCTTCTGCTCAAGTATTCTTTAACAGGGAAATAACTCATGCAATTACATTATTTTGATCCTCTTTTCAGGTGTAGATGCTCCTTAAGCTCTTTGCTGTTCCAACGCTACCAAGTAGCAACTGGCTTTCTAGGATTCTTGTTCAACTGCTTATTCTGCCATTATGGGACATCAATACCTCATCAGAAGGAATATTTCTATGAATGGACCCAGTAATATTTTAATTCCAAATGAATAACTTGGAATTCCAGTTTGTCCTGTATTCTCCAGAGCTCTCAAAGGTCACATACTGTTAGTCTGAAGCAGTATCTCTGACTGAGTATGCCTGAAAAAGCAGGAGGCAGGGCACCAGGTCAGGTATGGTCTCCAGGTCACTCCTGACATTATGGCAGAAGGCTTCCTGACCTGGGGAAACACACATTTCCTGCTGCTGCTGAGCTCATTTTCTTGGCATGTGCATAATAAGCAAGAAAGCAGATGAACTCTTAAGAAACAAAGATACTTTTTTAATGCAAATGCTTCCAGTAACTCAGAATAAGGATAAGGAAATACGGAAAATATAGACTACATAAGCAGAATTGTTCTGACACAAAGGAACATTTAGTGAGACTTGCCATAAGGCAGCTGCATCCCTGTGAAGTCAGCAGAACTGTAAAATTACAACATCCAGTGTTTATTGTTTATAATTAGTGACTTATCTCTCCACTTCGACTTCAGTGGTCATGTTACTATTCAGAAACCCAGCTCAGTTATCCTCATTTATGGATATTTTGAAAACTATCTTCTCCTAGACATTATAATTCAAAATGGTTTTGAGTATGCATGTGTATATTTAAAGGTGGTAATAAATATTGGTAGGACACATACAGTTTAAAAATAACATCCCTTCTCTAAAGGTGTAACTAAACTTTTTCTGGAATGGAAATTTCTTGTTCTTTGTATTTTAAAAGAATAGATTACATAGCTTCTCAATGGTGTGAAATGCAAAACCAAGCATGCAACCTTCTGATGGGCACATCAAGTAGAAGGCCAGGTTTGTCTGGCAATTAAGGATGACACACAAAGAAACATCTGGGCCTCTTTTGCAGAGAGAAAGAGCTCAGAAGCTGCTCGTGGTTGACAGGAAAAATCGGCATGGTAGAGTGTTACACCATGCAGAGCTGAGATGGTTCAGCCTCAGAGACAGGAGCGCAACATGCGACACCTCCGCACAAGGCAGAGGTTCCATCCCAAGCTGGGAAGCCCAGCTCTGACAAAGGTGTGGCACTGCTGCCAGGAGAATACTCAGCAAACCAGTTTTATTCTATACAAAGCTCTGCTTTTCAGTCTTTAATTTTTTCATTTTAGAATGCTTTAGAATCTAAAATTTAAAAATTCCCTACGAAATGCAACAGCTGGTAGGAATGCTTTGCACATGAAGAAGACATTTCATTTCAATGAAAACAAGATGTCTTCTGGTTTTGATCTTTTTAGCCTCTTACCATAGGAAATCATACCACACTGAGAAAAGTAACTTCGTAGTAAAAAATAAAATTAAAATTTTTTTCCTTTGAAATATCAAAACAGATTGAGGGGATTTTTTTATTCTTGTTGTCAATTTTTTTTACCCACCAAGAAGGTCAGGTTCTGACCACTAGGAAATCCTTTCTGCTTTGAGGACAAGTGGGGCTGGGACTGGAAGGCTGTGCTGGCTGGATGCCCCAGTCTCAGTGGTGGGAATTGCTCCCATGGGCCATGCAGGACCTCTGCAGCTGACACTGAACACCGTGAAACAGTTCTGATCCTTTCCCATAACGATTCCTGTGCTTAGTTAGAAAACATCTGAGATGGTGTGTGAGGAAAGGCCATGATCTTGTGACAGATAGATCATTATTACTGTGGCTAATTACCCTTTGCTGATTCCTGGACAATGAGATTAATATCAATGAGGCTGGGGAAATCTATCGAATGAAAAGGGACACAAAAGACAAACAATGGAAATTAAATCCCTTGGTTAAACAGAGCAGTGAGCCACTCCTCCTGAGGCAGACTGAAACCGGGTGCTTCCTCTGCCTCCCTGGCTCGAGCAGAGCTCAGAGGAAAGAGAGAGACAAATTACAGCCCCTTTGGCATGGGGTATTTCACAGACAGGACCCCTAAATAGCCGGTGAGACTGGGCTGAGCTGCATGAGTTGTACCCTGACCATAGGCGTGACTTGGGAACAGCCCAGCAGCTTCTCCTGGGACAGACTTCACTGGAGTGACACTGGAATAACTGATCCAGCGTCTGGGGATTAGCACATTGCAGAGAACAATGTTGCTCAGGTGGAAGAATTTGAGCATATATGCTTAAAGATAATTATGTGCCACAAATTCAGGTCTTAAGACAGAAAAGTGGTGTGACATTTTTAGAAGCACTCGGCAGTGATAAACTTCACTTGTATTGAGGTCAATGGGATTTCTTTCTACGTGTCTTAAGTGGGAACTGAATTAGGTCAGTGCCAAAGTGCTTTTGTAAATCAGACCTGTGTGGTAAGCAGAGGTACAGTGTTTTCCTTGCCTTTAATGGCAGCTTAGGGACATGTCCTCCAATGCAGTGCAGCATGAAGTTCCTCTTCATGACAAAGGCACTATTATGTCTAAAACCCCAAGGTAATTGTGTATATGTATGCAAAAGAAATTTTTTTGAAATTACCTTAATGGGTTACAGAATTACATATTTAAAATTTTAAGAAGTTATGGAACATATCTATTTCAGTTTCCTGTTTAGAAATTCTGTGCCCGGTTAAGAAAAAAGCACACCTGCACTAAGACCAAGAATGAAAAGTCATCTTTCAGGAAAGCAGTCCATTTGCAATGAAAAATTATTAACCACTAAAAAGTCAGATAGGTTTGGAATAGAAGAGTTTTCAAATCCTTACCTTGAGCAATAATGTCCCAGTAGTAACGCTACACCAGAGTCAAGGATAGGAAATGAGAAAAATATTCAGAAGAAAAGAATGACTTATGAAAAGATTCAACACACAAGTGTGTGTTGAATATGCATGCACAATTGCATGCTTAATTTGCACACCCAATTATTGCCATTGTGCATAAAATTGAATAATTACCCATGAAAATAAATGATTATGGTTATTTACTTCCATAATTACTTGATTTGCACATACAATCATGGTAATTAGGCACACAAATTAGTCATCACACAATTGCATGCCTAACCTTATTAAGAGTAAGAATCAATGCATTTATTTTAAATCGCCTTTGTCCAATTGTGTTGTACTAGGATTTTTTTTATAGCTGGGTTTGGAACTGATGTATTTACTGGTGACAAGCTTCCCAGTGTGCCTCTGTCCTGGTGCCTCCCTTCAGGCCCACAGAATGCCCCCATGGCACAATGCTGCCTTCATGCACAAATGATAAAGGAAATGCTATACAAAGGAGAAAAATCAGTCGAAGTGTGATAAGAAATTGGAAATAACACACTTTTCAAGTAGTTACTTTCAATTTAGGAATGAAGTCAATAAAAAAAAAGTCTCAGACATTTGTGGAGAAGAAATGGAAGGTGTTATAGAAGAAAAAAAACTTTAATGATGCTTTTCAGCATTAAAACTTAAAAAAAATTAACTACTATAATTAGTTAGCATAATATTTCTGAAAATCCAGAAAAAAATAGGTAAAGCCAGTTAAGAATAGAGATGTTTAATGCCCAAAACCGCATCAGTTCTTTGCTGAAATAAAATCCAATTTCAGCTTCCAGATTTGTGATTTCACTTATTAGTCTGAATGTCTGCCCCTTGTACATGTCCTGTCTCTAGGTGCAGTAGGTGAGGATACCTTTATTAACTTTCCTATAAATCACATTTTGCTAGGAAACATAATAAAAGCCTGGGGAATTAGTCAATAAAATATTGCTGCTTCTCTATCACTTAATAAATGCCTGGGTCCTGCAGTTGGAAGTTGGTATGCTCTCTAATTAAAAAGAACAAATATGAGAAAAATACTGGCAACTTGAAATATTGAGCTGTTTCATGTTTGTTATTGGAGCCTTCTTGAGTACAATTTTCTAATAATTGCACCAGATGGACAAGGAAAAAAAATTAGCATGACAGTTTAAACTGAGTCTATTACTGTACAGAAAGGATCGTGCCTGACAGATCTGTGAATCTCCCTACATAAATCAGTAAAAGCCCTACTGTGTCTGTGAATATAATCTATATTTTTTCCCCTACCAGTTTTGCTGGTTTTGAGTTAATGCCAAGGCAGTTAATGCTGGAAGAAATATAGGGGTTAAAACATTTTGTCCTGAATGTATCTCTTTTTTTTTTTTTTTTGGTTGTTGTTAATTGTGTGCCTTAATTTAGTTCTTGCTTAATGCACTTTAGAATGAATTGTATTTCTTGTAATTGCTTTATTATTACTTGACATTAGACCTTATGTTAAGCAATCAAAATGGTATGGCAGGATGAGAAGGAGGAAAAATTATGAAGATCCAGTGAAGATGAGTTTGCATCTTTAAAACAATCATATAGTCCCCAAGTGCCAGAAATGTTATAGGATTAGCATTACTCTTTATCTATATGACATCCTATGAAAGAAAAGAAGAAAGAAGGAAATCCCTGAGGAAGCAGATATTTGGCTTATTAGCTTGGGACAAATTTTTGCTTTGTGGCATTGCAAGTGGGACCTGTTATCAGCCTGACTCCTCTCTGCTGCTGTGCAATGAAACCCACCACATTTGGGAAGACATGGCCCAGGGTCAGGAGGGTCACACGGTGATGCAAAAGCCCGGTGCCGCTGTGTGTGTACGTTTGAAGCACCCTCAGAAAGAGGTGGCAAAAATGCCTTAATAAAACTGGTTAATGCCACGATACAAGAGCTCTCTTCAAATCCCTTAAAATATTAGGTGTCAAAACATGCCAGAAAAATATAGTACCTTTGCAACACAGGCCCATTAGTATTTTATAGGCAGTAAGAACCTTAAGACTCCCCTATCTTAAATCCTAGGGAAAGCCATTTAATAGAAATAACTCAGGACTTCCAAAGTAAATGTTAACACCTCTTGCTAGTTTAATTCTTTCACAAGGTGATTTTTATAAATCTCAAATAAATGATGGTTTAGAGTGTCATTGCAACAAGCCTGAAGTTAAGACATGAAGACAAATCCAACCCCAGGAGGTATTTTGACTTTAAACCATTCATTCTGCAGTGCATTGTCCTACTGTACCCTGACAGCATACTGATTTGATGTGCAGATCAAGTGCCAGTCCCATGCAGAAAAAAAGGTATTTATTTACATGCATAAGGCTACTTAAATAAAAATCTGTATATTTCCTGCTGCTAAGGGGGTATTTGTTTAGTTGATGTAATATTTTCCATAATGATTTCTGATTACCAAAATGCATAGTACAAATGGTAATCAGTGCCCCTTTCAAAGCAACTGCTGCTGCTGAGTACCTCCTAGGAGTTTAATCACAGTGTGCAATTCACACCGTAATGTGTTATAATTGCCCCCTACAAAGTTGGTCCTGTTTCATTTTAATATCACTGGACTAACTACCGAAACTCAACATGACTTCTTCGAATGCTTCATTCTTCATTGAGAATTTTACATACGTAATTAATCTCAAATAAGTGTACCATAAAAAAGATGAGGATTTTTAAAGAAATGCCCTTGGGTTTTAATAGCTGTAAAATCAGAGGTGGCACTTTGAAAAGTTCACACTGTTGGACACTTTACTCTGAGATCCAGTTTGATTGCCATTTCCTTCAGATACCTTTACCTGTTGTTTTAGCAGGGAAAAAGTAAATACAGATGTAGCAGTTTATCCTCATTTTTATGCACCTATGAATATCATTTACTCTGAGATGAGATGATAACTCTCATGTTACTTTTTAAAAGAACTGTTGAAAGTACCCAGGGTTATAAGCAGCAGAAGACATGATGCTGCAGAGCATTTTGAGTCAAAGATCTAAAAGGGCAACCGGAGATCGAGCATGCAACTCACCTGCTGTCAAAGTCTGTACAATCCATTTCTAATTTTTATAGCAAATAGTGCTATTTGCATGGTCATGCAGCAAGTGAAATTATTAATTTTTAATGCCTTTTTGGCTACCTTTTATTTTACTTATGTGTGAGCAAATCTTTGGACATTCCTATTTAACGCATGTGCTGTTCAGAATATCAGAGCATTCTCCTAATGGTTCCTGTTGGTTAAAGCTGATTGTCTGCCTGCTTTCCCTGCCCACCACAGGGGACGCATTTGGGGCAGCCCAGCTCTGCCACAGCTAGGGGAACCCCAGCCCACAGGGAGCCTGTCCCAGGAGCCTTCCATCTCCTCTGGGACCTGTTCTGGGGAGGTACTGACAGGAGTTAATGAGAGAACCAAGTGGAGGACAGGTCAAAGCCCATTTAACATTCCTGCTGTTTGCAACTGGTGTTTGAGCTTTTCCTTCCCTGGGTGAGTGAAGGTTTTAACTCAAGGAAGTGGAAATAGAGTGTTCTCATCAAGGTGGGTCACTGGAGCACAACATGCTGCCTGTTAACTGGCTTCATGACTGAAACCCACCGTACAGTGCTGCATCAGCTCTCCACCTGCTCTCACTTCAGCTCAGGCAGCCAAAAGCAGCACAAGGCACAGGTCACCAGTGCTAGAAACTCCTCTTGTCCCTCTGACACCATGCCTGCTATGAGTGATAAGACCACTTTAATTACACCAATTGCATCAATCAGAGCTGCTGGTGAAATCACCAAGGGGAGCCATGGCCTGAGACTGAAACATCTTTTAATAACACTGATGAACTGTTCCCTTACTTTGTGTCTGACCCTGACTTCCCAAAGGGAATTACCAGCACACCACCTTCTTTCACAGTGGATGCACTGCCAAGCCAGGAGCTCCCACCTCCTCATTAACTGCAGCTCCTCTTGCTGCTCCCCTAATGAGGGCTTGCTTAGGAGCCTGCCAGCCCCTGGCAGCTCACTACTGCCAAACATTCAAGATCAGGCAGGAACCCACAGTGTTTCCAGCTCTCTTGGCTTTTGAAACCAGAACTTAGTCCCTTTTTCTTGAACACAATGCACAAGGGTAACCTAACACGTGTAGAGAGGTAAGGCACAATACCCTCAAAACTTTTCAGTAGCTAATGTTAATGGTGCGTGGGTGATGACAACGTCTTTGGCCACAGTGCTTAATGGTTACTAGAAGGGATGAGAAGCACATGAGAAGCACAGGTTTTATTCTTTGCTTGCCTGCTTACTACCTCCATTGTTTCCCAAAACCTAAAACATGCATCCTCAGGCATTTCTTTGAGCCTTCATTGTTCAGCTACTAAGGGGCAAAATGACCAGATGTTGGTGACTGATGGTACCCAAAACTGGGCTGACCCCAAGTCAGCCTAGGAGATGTGACATGAATCCTTACTACTTGCCCTGCCCCTCATGATATTTTCCTTCTGTTCTTTATAGCTACATCTCCTTGTCTCCTTGCCCTGCGACACTGAGCAACCAGAAAGGACAGTTAGAAGCAAGAAACTCAAGAGTCCAACACTAATACAATTTTCCTGTGGTTTAGACTAGTGCTAAAATTGTGTGCCTTTTTTGTTTCTATCTCTGCACCAGATTTATGCGAGAGACAGCATATTCCTTCTAATATTTTCTGTTTCCTTCCTATCTTCATTCCGGACTTATTTTGTATATGACAAAAACCCCCCCAAATCTCTGCTCCAAACCCTTTCATTCAGTTAATACCATCCTGAAAAGCACTTGCTTATGTCAAGTCCAACTGAAAACACTATATGGAGCTCAGTGAATAGGAAACAAGATATCCAGTTATTTTAAAAGTTAAAAATTAATCTTATATGTAAAATAGTGTGTACTTTTACTAACCTTTAACATGGGATGGAAATAATAGCATTTATCAAAAAAGAGATGTGACATTGCTAAAGGTCAAAACTGCCCTTAACTGTATGATGTTGAAGCATTAATTGTTAGCAGGTTTTCTCCTGGGCTGAACTTCAGTCCTTCATTGAGCCAGCACATCACATTCCACCCTGCTGTAAAAGCAGAGTTTAGACTTTTCCTTCTTTTGTGGAAGCCACTTTGATGTTTCAGGTTGTGCTCTGGGTGGACAGTCTATGAAGGACAGAGCAGCACACATGCAAGAAAGACGGTGTTTACATGAGCATTGTCTCGGAGACCTTTTGTCTCTGAAGCCTCTAATAACCTGGAACCACACACAAACACACCACTTTTCTGTTTGAAAAAAATCATGAATTCAATACATAACTGTACAAATTTTAGACCCAAAGACTATCTCAAATGTGAACTTCACAACAGATCTTCCAAAGCTATTGTAACCATTGTCAGGGAGCATTCATGTTTACAGAAATAATTAAGAAGTAATTAAAGCAAAAACCTTGCCAAGGTTCTCTGAACCTTATTCCCTGACATGCATTGTTTGAGGGGGAAAAAAAACATAGGGGGGAGAAAAAGGCAGCATGAATTGTAATTACTCAAAAGCAATGCAGAATAAAGCTACAGTAAATTCCTTCACAGTTGAACTCAACTATTTAACAAATGAAAACTCTAATTGACAACTCTGTACCAAAGTGTAAATTTGTCAGGGAAGGATGTGCAACAAGTTTTTGGGGCTTTCTTTTTCTCCTTATACATCACAGTGAGTGCTGTTGTGATTTGGATCTATTACTCCTGAATATTGCATGAAGCTGACAAGCACTTGTCATTTAAAGACCACATGGAGGCATTTAGTTTTCCATTTAGACATAATAACACATTATGCAAATAAGCTTGCCAAGGAAAGCTGGAGGCTTACATGAAATAAACTGTCAAACACCAGTTGCTAATAAATGAACATTTCTTTATAGATTGTCTTAATTTGGGCAACAGGAAAATAAGCGTGACTACATGGATAGACAATCTTTCAATATGAAATTCTATGGATCGTGCAGAGCAGAAATCTTCCCAGAAAATTGATGTTCCTTGCCTTGATGCAGTTAAGCAAACACAAAGAACTTTAAGCAACCCTGTTAAATATTTGCACTATATTGCACAAAACAATAAAGGTTTTGAAATTGGCTCCCCGCATCACAGATGCCAAGGGGAGTATTTTACTTTGCCATGCCCAGAGCAGGGTGCCTCCTGCCAGCACAGCTCTCGGGCTGCTGGCACCACCTGGCACATCCTCCTGTGTCATCCCAAAGGGAGCCCTCACAGCCCTGTGGCACTGCCCAGAGCTGGTACGCTGCATTTCAAATGGGCATGGCCTCCACATAGGTTTTCTCTATGCTGTACACAGCATTCACAAATCCTTTCACAGAGACCCCAGGCTAACTTGGTAATGGGGCAGCAAAGTAGAGTGTTTAAAATAAACCAAAACACAGGCAGCTCGGAACAGTGAAGGTCCCAGCCTTTCATATGCAGTTATAACCACGTAAATGGACAGCTCAGAAATGCTTACATGCATGGTTGTCAAAATCAAACACAGACAGACCTCTTAAAACAATTCTCGTCAACAAACAGACCACTATGATAGCAACCTCCCAAAAAATAGAGAGGTTACCAGGCTCAAATTAGGGGTTTTGTTTGAGTGAACTGTTTTTCCTTGGCCTGATAACTTACTATCAGAAATTGTGTGGTTTTTTTACTGTGGTGGGAGAGGGGCTGTGGGTTTGAGCTGTTCTATACCATCTTGAAAAATTCCACCATTCAAGGAAGAAAAGGAGTTTCTGAATCCCAGAGTCTGCTGGGGAAGGATGTGTCAGGAGGAAAGGGTCACCTATCCACTCTCTAAGCAGAATGTGCTAAGAGAAGCTCTTAAAATGAAGAAGTAAAAACCAACCCAACCAATCAACCCACCACCAAACAAACCAAAATACATCAGTAATCATGCTCTTCTTGTGCAAATTAAAATTTTAATGAAAGATATTGATTTACCAATTCACTCTGTGTAAAAATTGCCTAATTGCTCTACATGTTTTATATTGCTTTGAAGGGCAACTCAAGCCAATGTGTAATTCCAGTGGTTAATTTACTATGTCATTCCTTGTTTCAATTTTTTAATAATGTGAGTAACATACAGTTATTTCTAAATTGGCATCTTTTCATCCTTTAGGAAACTACACCCCAAAGTATTATTCTGTCAGAAATCCACTTTTAATTGGGCTAATCAGGTAGTATTTCTACATTAAGAAGGAAGGATTATAGTCTCATTTACTGAGAAGTTCATATGACAGTTGCAGACATTTATATTTGAGTAGCTGGTTTGAGATCTGTCCAAATCTTTCTCTTTTTGCTTCTTTTTAATTAATATTTCAGGCATATAGGATAGCTTCTTCTTTTTTGGAAACTGATTTGAAAGATTTGATTTGCGCTGGGCATTTTGCCACTGGGAGAAAAAATAAAAAATAAATCAGAAGCCTAAGAAGGAATTCATGAAGTTTTGCTTTGTAACTAAACCAAAGTTTTTCTGTATAGGGGAAACTTTACCTGATGAAACCACACTGTGCCATACAGCATAACTGAGGGGACAGCTGACTTGACGGTTATTTTAAGACAAAGTAAAACTAGGAAGCTTATGCTTCGTGTGATCTGATTAACCCTCCCTAAAATGACCAAAAGAAGCTATATTCAGAGCCATTTGAAACTGAACATTTACATGTAATTTAAGAGCCTTTGCAAAACTTCTGACAGTTCAAAACTTGACAGCTCAAAATCTCCCCATCTGCCAGGAGCCTGTGCAAACCTCACTCTACCTGCACTCTCCACAGAGCTGTAAGATTTAAATTTAGTTTTTAATAAAGCCTTTCAACTGCTTGTGGGTGGAACTAGTGCAAAGCAGCATCCTGGTTTTAGTCAGAATTTATCCCTGTGGCATGAGAATGAGGAGGCACCTGGTGGAACATGAAGCAGATTCATTCACAAGAGGTGAAAGCAAGCACTTGCTTTCACAAGAAGCAGCAAACTTCAGTGAACTGCTGCCACAGGAACCTGGAGAAGAATGATATCAGCAAATGCAAAAAGTGTTCAAACAAATTAATGGACAACAAGGTCCATAAACAGCTGTGTCAGAACCAAGACAGAAGATCACAGCTCATAGGGAGTATAGATAACCAGAAACTTAACTGAACTGCCAAATGGAGTGACGAGCATTCCAACCTCGTCCTTTGAGCCCCAAGGTTTACTGTATCAAGGTGTTGCTCACGCACCTGTATGCATGGCCCAGGGCCCCAGCACGCAGCAGTGGCAGCGATGCCTGTCCAAGCACAGAGCAGAAAGTGTTGAAATCAAAGCAACTCGTCAGAGAAGCGTACAGTGCTGTTGGGGTTAGGAGAGAAAACAAAACCTAACCCCAAAGTAAACCTACTTCCCTAGCATGTATTCCCCTGTTGATTTTATCCATGTGACAGCTGATTTCAGACGACCACTAACCCTAATCCTCTGTATTGTGTAAATACTGCAGCATTGCCACATGCCAATGCAGGACAGCGCTATCGTTATCAACACTGATCAGCTGGCAGGAACAGGATCCTAGTAGCGGACATATTTTGGTACAGTCTTAGCACTACTGAACAAAACTGCTTTTGAATTTGGGAATTAGCTGATGTGATGTGGTAAAAACCCAGAACTACTGACTCTCATACTGGGATCAGATGAGGGCATCAGGGTAGAATTTTATTAGATTATTATTTCCTTGCTCTCTTCTTGACACAGTCAATCTTTCTTGCAGGGTTTTCATTAATAAATAATTACCTATGGCAAGAGACAGAGATGTATAAAAAGGCCTTACAAGTGCTCTCATACAGCAGGCAGCCTTTTAAAAAACAAAGATGGAATTGAAAAGTTTCAATAATCCTAACCTTGTCATCTACAATGCTGTTGAAATAACCCCCTAAAGCACTGTTGAAAAGCACAAGAGCAACGCATCAAGCAAGAAATGGTCGACTTCTAGATGATACTGTCTCGACTACAAGGGCATCCTTTTGTAGCAAAGATTAAAGGGAGAGTGCCTCTTCCTGAATGCTGTTGACTTATACAACTACCATTTAGCAGTTTGACTTTCTTTTTGTGGTCGAGAATGTATTATTAATGTGCAGTCCTTTAAAGAACGTGCTAAATTCCTCCTGCATTTAGCACTTACAAAACATACAGAGGGGGAAAAATCCCCTGCCAGTGGTTTTCACAGTCTAAACAATAACAAAGTGCCTCCAGGATTCATTTTAATGAGAAACACCAGTGTAGCACTGTGGAAGTCTTGAGATGGGCAACACACACCAGCAGATTAATTATCATTTAGGAGGCAGGAACTATGTGGATTTTATAACATGACTTGTAGAAAATAAAAATTCTGTTAATCACTGTGAGAGTTATACTTTCTCAAAGGTACCATTAACCTATAAATATATGTGCCACATACATTCAGAAGAAATAGGAAATGCTGGACCCTTTCCTCTCTCCCCTCGCCAACACTACAAGGTAGGAAATTTTCTTCCATAAGCTAGGAAATTTTCTTCCGTTACAGATAGAAGCAGCTTTTTGACTTCTATTTTGGGTTGGTGGTTTTCTGTGTTTTTTTTTCCTAAAGTTGGGATTAGTATAAGTTTTTCTGAGCTTAACAGAGACTTCAGCTGGCAAACAGCATGACACTCACTAGTCCTGCACACATCTGTGGGACAGTTTGATCAATGTTGGCATGCCTTGTAAACAATGGCTTCAATTCCTGACGGAACATGCATTGACTTTCATGAAGGTTTTATGGATCACTGAGTCCAGGGGCATCTCCTGATACCTTTTCTGGACTTGTGGATAACATTTGCAAGGCAAAGCCCTCTCTCTGCCCTCATGCAGAAATTCGCTGCTGGAGAAGGCACTTCCCTGACTCCAGCAAACCCAGGTGGCAGCTGATGCTCCAGTGGCTTCAACCTTCAAAATGGGAGGAAATAAGAGATGGGAATTTTAACAACGCAGTGACTTGAGTCATAACCTCTCTGAGCATATTTGATAACTACAGTCTAATTTCTGGTTGTAATTCAGAGGAGGACTGCATTGTTTTACAAGATAAATGTATTAATCCCTATTCTTCCGTGGTGGGTATCTAGGAGATTAACTACATTGCTGAATGTGTGAATTTGTCTGTGACCGAAACCTGACATGAATACAAACTATATGAATGATTTCTAAGACTCTTTTGTTAGGGAATAATCTCCAGACAGATGTCCATGATATCTGAGCAGTCAGTACCACACTATCATTTATTTGGAATTTGTACCCCAAATAAAACTGACTTTACTACAGCCTGTTTAATTTCTAACTTCTGCATATTTTAGCTAGTTTTACATTCTAGCATTCCCCGATTCACAGCATTTGGAGGGCTCAGGCTCATGTTCAGCCTTTCAGAAACTACACACGTGATGAAATAGGTTTGGTACAGTCCTTTGAACAAGATAGTTTGTTTAAAGTAATACTTTGATAGCTTTCTCCAGGAGAAAGCGGCTCTTGTGAAGTGGAAATATTTTCCATGTACCAGTCACAAGAGTGCAGAAATGTACTTCTTTCTCTTACTATTTCAAATCCTGGCAATGTTACTGATCTTTACTCTCCCACTGAAATCTTTATCTTGGCCCCCAATGGTGACAGTCTCACTCTTGCATGATGCAGCTGAGTGCAGGTTGGGAGCACACAGCTGCTCACATCTGGCTGAGCTGAGAACCTGAGGCCCAGGACTTTGGTGTGGGCACACACGTGTGCAGGACTGCTGGCACTGAGAAACCCTTTCTACCTTGTTGCTATTGCTTTGTGACCCATATATTAATGATAATTAATTAATATTAACACCAATAAGAGTAGGGCTTGCTGTGCTGCATGCATACCAACTGCAGTGCCCACACTGAGCACGTACTTTCAATATCCCAATGTTACTTACAAGGTGACAGTCTTTTTTTCCTTGGGCTAGCAAGATGTGATGCTACTGGAGAGTTGCTAATTCTTTCTCAAATTATATTTTGCAACTTCTGCATTTTTCATGTATGCAGGCTGATTCTGATTCCTCTGAACAGATTAGTTACTTATAAATGTTCAGGTAATCCATGCAAAAAGACTGCAGTAAGGTTGTTTATTTTTTTTTTTCCACCTGAAATGGGTACAGAATGTGATTTCTCATTTTTTAACAAGTTCTACAAGCAAGTGGAAAAAGTGAATAACAATAAGTAATGCATATTTAAATTAAATTTTTGAATCCATGTTAAAATTTGTGAAGCTTTTAGAATAAATGAGCATACCCCCGATTACTTTCAGAGAATGAACTCTCTGCATTTATAATTCAAAACACCCTAGCTGGATCCAAGAGTGGGGTACAGAGGACATTGCATACAGATAACATCTTCAGAGGAGTTGAAATATTATTTTCTTCTGAAAAAATGAAGGGAACAAAGCCTGCATCCCCAAGATGTCCCTCCCAGGTGTCCCTTCTAGGCTGGTATTCAGGGTGATTTGGAAGAGAGGGCAGAGCAGGGGCGCTGTGGGGAGCCAAGATGGGAGCAGCTGCAGCACCCTCCTGCTGCTGCCATCACCCTCTCCGCAGTCCTGTCCTGGGACAGGGACAGCCTGGCTCCGTATCTCCAGCTGTCCAGGCAGGGGAGCCCAGTGTCTCACCTCCTCTAAGGCCCACGGCTCACAGACCCTTGGTTTCCCCTAGCAATTTTCCACCATTTGTTTATGCCTACAGCCAGCTCCATGGAGAGGAGCAGGCTGGATGGGCAGCAGTGCTTATCCACTTCTTATACATGTGTGGGCCCCACTGTTTAGGGTTCAGGGCTTGCTAATCTCCTTCAAAGAGTCACAAAGCTGCTGCCTGCCTCCATGGGTCCCTGTGTGTCAGCTGTTGGGTAGGGCTGGACCACGCAGCCATGCTGAGCTGGGGCCAGCAAGCACCCAGAGCAATGCTTGCCAACACAGAAACATCCTCCTAACGCTCAGACAATGGTGCTCATGCCTCCACAGTCAAGGCACAGAGCCAGCATGGAAAACTGTACAGACCTACAGCATTGTGTGAACTGACATGGCATGGGGGAGCCCTGCTGAGATCCCTGCTCTTGAGTAATGACTTGAACTGCAGCTCCTGTGCCCTGACTGCACTGGGGCCAGGCTATTAGCAGACATCTCCCTCCTCTTTCAGCTAATTGACTTTGTGCAACTAACTTCAAATTATTGGAATAAAGCCACAAACATACTTTCCCATTCTAAGGAAGTGACCAAAATATGTAACATCCCAGTCTGTTTCCATCTCAAGAGTAATTTACCAACAGCATACCTCCAGCAACAGAATGCAGCAAAGCACAACAGACCTGGCAGCCAGGATGTCCTCTCAAGACAGGAGTGGCAGGGGTTCAGGTCCCTTCCTCTGAGCACCTGCAATGTTTCATGCATGTGCTCAAAGTGGCAAAATGTCTCTTGTAAATTACCAAGCAGGACTGAGGACCCCAAGCTGCTCTCTGTATCCACAGCAGAGTAACTACCTTCACCACTGAGTATTTCAGTGAGGAATATTAAAAGCTACTCTGTTAGAGTGAGGGGAACTTAAACAATTGCTATTATTAATTTTAAAATAATTAAGTGAGAAGCTGTAAGGCTATCATTTTCTCAGCAGGAACACAAAATCTTTCAGCTCTGTGAAATGTTTTACTATGCCCATATGTTTGGCTACAGCTGAGTCCGACTATAAAAGTATGACATCTTTTAATTACATTTTAATGAAAGCTGTAACTAATCCAAAAGCTCATTTGTTTGTACCTTGTGGGAGAAAGAAAAGCTCAAGAACAACCTCAGAATTCTTGGGTTTGGAGTCTGTGGAGAGATATAGGATGCTGGTTATGCCAAATTCCTGTTAACAGCCTGCAGCATTAGATTTTGTTTGCCAATGACCACAAAGAACATCAGCATTTAAACAGGTGTATGCTTTGGTGTGTCTCGGTAGTGCTTTCCTCCATTTGTCAGTTTTCTCAAACACTGAAGGAAGAACAGAGGTGTACAAGGGGTCTAGGAGCACGTCGAGCTTGAAGGACTGCCCGGTGGCTTCACTGAGCTTTGAATCAAACCTTTACTGAGCCATCTCCTATTGAGCCCTTTCACAATCCCTTCTTCAACACAGGGAGCAGGATCATTTCAGCTATTACATACATTGAAAAAATTGGATTTGAGCCTTCAATAGACATAATTTCCCCCATCTCTGAAAACTGACATCTCTTTTATGTTTTCCATCAATAGACTGACTTTTATATCTTGTCTGCCTGCCCTATAGACAAATACAGTCATAATATTCATAATTGCTGCACATTTCTCTTGAACAAGTGAACTGTATCTTGTGGATTCAGACTGAGATTTGGAGAGCTCAAGGACAGTCTGGAATTAAATACATCAAGTAGTGGGCTCAAAAAAAAAAATCAAGAAAAACAAAAGCATGCAATTTCAACTGCTGGGGAAGAAATGTGCTTGAGAAAGGAAATCAAGCCTTTGGTGGGCATAGCTTGGCTCCTAGTGGATAGCACTTCTCATTGTCACATCAAATTGGTAGCCTTTGCTTAAGCAAAAGCCAGGACAGAATAACACTGGACTCTAAATTACCTCACAACTTTGGAGATGAAGCTTGCTTCAAGCGAGACCTGAGATGAATTTGCAGTCTACTGACAGGATGAAAACCAAATGTATGCCTCCTCAGCAGGACTGCCAATACATTTAAAATTCACATCCAGAAAATGAATCCTTCTCTTTAGCTACAAAATATTCATCTGAATAGAAAGGTCAGTGAACATTTTCCTCTTCCCTTGCTAATTGAGAGGCAAGTCATATGCTTAATTTGCCAAGAAACCAGGACCTTGTACTTCTCATGTTGAGCAGAAGGCTCCAACAAATACGCTTGATGGATCCACGTCCATGGCATCTCTGGATGGCTGCCATCATTCACCCCAATGAAAATGATGCAGTTTGCTTGTGATTATAGACTCCTATAGATTTCCAGTTTTCACTAAACATGCTCAAATCCCTTGGGATCTAAGCATTTGTAGATCCCTATCAGTCTTGTAGTGCAGAAACAAAAGTGGCAACATAATTGGCACAGTGGAGCAATAAGACTCTCCCATTCTGCTTTCAATTTAGTCTCTTACTGCAATTTCTTGACAGTAGATTTCTTCTTAGTGCTAATGGCCTCATATAAGGTTCTCAAGGACCAGATTAAACTTTAAAAAGAAGTATATGTATTTGGTCTTTTTAAATGTAATAACCACTCTCTTAATAGGAATGCTATCTTCAGAGTAGACTGTACTACATAACATTGGCTTTGTTTGATTTTGTTTTTCACTAGCAATATCAACTAATGCTTTGTGTGTTCCTGTGCTACTCAGTCACAATATCTAGCTAAACATTTGATCAAGGCAGTTGACGTCAGTAAAGCATGCTCATAACAACTGCATATTTGTAGTATTAAAATATGGCATACACAACCTCAAGTTGTTGCAAGAGGGATATTTGCACAGACTACAGTAAATTCAAGGTAATGAATATATACTCTACCCTGTAAGGTGAAAAGGAAAGTGCATCAGCACTATTTCTCTTTAGAACAGTTCTTTTAGCACAGAATTAATTCCGGCCCTCCTCTGTAATACCTGTGCTCCAATGCTAACACAGGATAGAAAGCTTAAAATATGCTGAAATACCGAACAAAGCATTTACAGAGAGAAATCAAAGCAAGTGCATTTCTATTTGTGAGCAGCAAGTGGCATAACATTTATTGTCGATGATGTAGGTTCTCCTACATGCAGTAGATAGGCTGGTTTTACCTGCGGGAAGTAAAGCTGTGCTTTTAGCATCTCTGCAGAGCAACACTGTTTATGTTGTGACAAAGAGTTCCATCAGGAAGCAAGACTGATTTCATCAAGGCACAAAGCAAACACTTACTCAACTTAGAGTACTTGGAGGCTTAGCATCTCAGAAAAGTCTTTAAGGGGTAATCCATACAAAAGTAATGCTTGAAATGCAGGTGTTGTACTTTGCCGTTTAACCAGGCAAAGAACCCGACTAAAACTGAAAGCAAATATAGTTTGATCAAACCATATTTTCTTATAAAGCAAACCCACCTAAGCAGACACATGAGAGATACTAGAGACTGAGGGATGACAGGTACCCTTAGAGCTTGCATGGTTCTCTAACACGGATTTTTCCCTCCGTGGACAGCAAGACATTTAAAACAAGCATCAGATGCTGATTCCTGGAAACAGATGATAATAAACTCCTCAGGTCTGCACTTATGTGTTTGGAAATACTTATACCCTCATTGTGAGCACTGCTAGAACTGAAACAAGTTTTAAGTGTCTAAATGCTACTGTAGCAATGAGAATTATTGTAAGTATAATGATCTCAAGATGGAGGCAAAACAAGTTTTGTAAGTTGAAGTAATAGCTTAAGCTAGTCATGGGAATAAAGGGAGAAAAGGAGTTAGAATCATAGAATCATAGAATCAAACGGGTTGGAAAAGATTCTGAGATCATCGAGTCCAACCCTTCATCCAACACCGCCATGGCACTAAGTGCCACATCCAGTCTCATCTTAAAAACCTCCAGGGACGGAGAATCCACCACTTCCCTGAGCAGCCCATTCCAATGTTTGATTATTCTTTCTATAAAAAATTTCTTCCTAATATCCAACCTAAACCTCCCCTGGCACACCTTAAGATCGTGCCCTCTTGTCCTACTGCTGGTTGCCTGGGAGAAGAGACCAACCCCCACCTGGCTGCAACCTCCTGTCACGCAGTTGCAGAGAGTGATGAGGTCTCCCCTGAGCCTTCTCTTCTCCAGGCTGAAAAACCCCAGCTCCCTCAGCCTCTCCTCACAGGACTTGTGTTCCAGTCCCTTCACCAGCCTCGTTGCTCTTCTCTGGACCTGCTCCAGCATCTCAATATCCTTCCTGAACTGAGGAGTCCAGAACTGGACACAGCACTTGAGGTGTGACCTCACCAGTGCTGATACAGGGGAAGAATCACTTCCCTGGCCCTGCTGGCCACACTGTTCCTGATCCAGGCCAGAATGCCACTGGCCTTCTTGGTCACCTGGGCACACTGCTGGCTCATGGTCAGCTTCCTGTCAATCCAAACTCCCAGGTCCCTCTCTGCCTGGCTGCTCTCCAGCCACTCTGTCCCCAGCCTGGAGCTACAGGGGGTTATTGTGACCAAAGTGCAGGACCTGGCACTTGGCCTTGCTGAACCTCATCTCGTTGGAATCAGCCCAACTCTCCAGCCTGTCCAGGTCCCTTTGCAGAGCCCTCCTGCCTTCCAGCAGATCAACACTCCCCCCCAGCTTGGTGTCATCTGCAAATTTGCTAGTGGTGGACTCAATCCCCTCATCCAGATCATCAGTAAAGATATTAAACAGAACTGGGCCCAACACTGATCCCTCAGGGGGACTGGCCACCAACTGGATGCAGCCCTGTTCACCAGCACTCTCTGGGCCCGGCCATCAGCCAGTTCCTAACCCAGCACAGAGTGCCCCTGTCCAAGCCATGGGCTGCCAGCTTTTTCAGGAGAATGCTGTGGGAGACAGTGTCAAAGGCTTTGCTGAAGTCCAGATAGACCACATCCACAGCCTTCCCCCCATCCACCAGGCAGGGATTGATCATAAAAGATCAGGTTGGTCAGACAGGACCTGCCCCTCCTAAACCCGTGCTGGCTGGGTCTGATCCCTTGTCCCTCCTTTAGGTGTTGTGTGGTTGCACTTAGGATGAACTGCTCCGTAACCTTGCCAGGCACTGAGGTCAGGCTGATGGGCCTGGAGTTTCCCAGATCCTCCTTCCAGCCCTTCTTGCGGATCAGCATGACATTCGCCAACTTCCAATCATCTGAGACCTCCCCAGTGAGCTAGGACTGTTGGTAAATGATGGAGAGAGGCTTGGCAAGCTCTTCTGCCAGCTCCCTCATCACCCTAGGATGGATCCCATCTGGTCCCATAGACTTGTGGGGATCCAAGTGGCTCAGCAGGTCATTGTTTCCTCCTGGATTACAGGAGGGGGATTACAGGGGGGCTATTTGGCTTCTTGTCTCTGTCTACCAGCTCCGCAAGCCAGTTGTCCCGAGGACAACCTGTCTTACTGTTGAAAACTGAGGCAAAGAAGGTGTTAAGTACCTGAGCCTTTTCCTCATCTTTGGTGATTATGTTTCCCCCCCATGTCCTACAAAGAATGGAGGTTTTCCTTGCCCCTCCTTTTGCTACTGATGTATTTGTAGAAACACTTTTTGTTATCCTTAACAGAATTGGCTAGATTGAGTTCAAAATTCATACATACAAATCTTTCTACAGACAAGAAATGCTTCAAAGCTCACTTTCTCTTTGAAACTACATATCTCCTCATGAACCTCATGTAGCTTAAATGTAACTGAGCACTTGAAAAAAAGCTGGTCCAAAAAATAGTTGCAAGGCTCTTATTGTACAAAGTTATATATATATATATATATATATAAAAGACCAAAATAGTAGGTGAGCTCATTCAAAATTCAAAACTACCAGGACAGTGAGAAAGAGTTGCTAGAAAACAGGTTCCTTGATTATTTTATCCTTAAAATAAATTTTAATTGAAAAATTACACATACAGAAACCTCACTACACTCTCCTTGGAAATGTATATTGCTAATGACAACCTGACTTACTGCCTTTTTTTTAAATGCTAACTGGAACATAAAGAAGAGAGAGGTCTTAATGGCTTCCTAAGCAAGTGCCCTATGCAACCCACTAAAGTCTTCAGCAGGAATCTTCTCCCACTGAAGCCCACCAGGAGCAAAGCAAGACCTAAAGAAACAGGATTTACTAGGAATAAAGAAGAAAGGGCTAAGATTGGAATGCATTTTGGGGTTGTGGGGTTTTTTTTTCTTTTTAAGAATTACTCGGAAAAATTTCTAGCCAAAAGTACTGACAGGAGGAGTAATGACATCCTGGGATAATACCTCGCTTCCTGGGTCCTCAAATGGTAAAGAAGTTTAGGTTCAGTACTGATAGCAGTAGCTGGTATGTTTAGCAAAGAAAGTAAGAAGCATAACATGCAAACTTGAGGAAGATGCATGTTTTCTAAATGAAAAGGAGTAACATCTTCATTCAAAGCAAGATAAAAAGAAGACGCAGAATCATAGAAAGTGTATACAGAAATATAAGCTCAAAAAGACCACAGTGTGCAGTCAATTGGGAGACTAAAGAGGACAGTTTTAAGATGTTCAGCCCAGGCTCAGTTGTGTTGAAATGGTTGGTCTGGTGTAAAAGCCAGTCCAGTTTCAAACAAGTGATGAGTTAGCAATTTGGTAAAGATCTCAATTATATGATGACTTGAAACCCTCTAAAAATTATTTTCTCAAAGGCTATATCTGAAGGCTCATCCAAGTGAAAAAAACATGCCCAAAAGCTCAGAGTTCAAAAGTGATTTCCAAAATTGAACAAAAATATTGAGTTATCAGGTGAAAGCGTAATTAAACTTCCTTATTGCAAAGAGGAGCCACAAAAGATTACAGAAACAAAGATTAATTTAACCACGGTAATATGTTCAAAAAAGAAATGCTTAAGGACTACACCAAAGAACAGGATAGTTTTGTATTTGATCTGTCCTGAAAAACAAACCAGTACTGCAAGCTCCCAGTCTTCACAGAAAAGACCACCGGTATACATCACCTGCTGACCCCCTTGTCATGCTCTCATCACACAGGAAACCTCAAATACTCAGTAACATCTCTTACTGATAGATCTTTAGAACAACTGATTCATAGAAACAAAGCTTGATTTTTATCAAGGTTATCTTGGATTTATTTTTTTGAAGTGAAGTGAGCCCTTTTAGTTTTCCCCTGCAAGGAAGGCAGTTACAGTAGAAGAGCCTAGCAGTAATCCTTGATTTCATCAAGTAACCACTGCCTTAGAAAATGCAGGTAGTAGACACAAATGTTATTTTAAAACTAACTCTGTGATCAAAACACAGCAAAATCAGTGAAGTGCTTGTGTTAAGTGAGGACAATGCCCTGCCTAGGAGACAGACACAGGTTCAAAACTCTTAAAAGGAAAAAATAGAGACTGAATAACCTACCACAATACGAGTCACGCCAAATTAGCGACAGCCGTGACACAGCAGTGGAGCCAGCAGCTCACGCATCAAATTCAGATGAAAAATCACTGTGATGAATCAGATAGTCGGTAAAGGCTCAGCATGAAGTAAGAGCAGGACCTGGGCAATGGCACTGCCTGACATTCAGAGAGGGGAAGCCACAGGAGTTCAGATGAAGCAAAAGGCTAGAGACAGGCAGCAGCAAATTTGCTTCATCTGCCGTTATTCATCTCTCTGAAAAATAAAGAGTTTCATCTTAAGAAATCTTAACTACCAGAATAGTCTGTAAGGGCATGACTTGCCTTAATACTGTAACTTATGTTTTCGGTCAACTTCATTTGTAGCCCAACCTGGAACAAGAATGGAGGGTGCTGCAGGAATGGTATCAAGCATCATAAGCTACAGTACAGGCTGGGGTCTCTCAGGACCATGTGTTTTTCTACATTTTGTGCCCAGAGAGGATTCTAATCTGGAAACTTATGTTTTCAGGTTCCTATAGCTGGCCATTTCCTCTCAAAGTCAAGCTAAGCAGTACTGAATATTTATTTCGAGTACAGCAAGACACGATCAACCCCTTTGGTCAAGAGCAGGTCCAACCTCATGCTAAGTGTCCATAATTACAGAACTGCATCAATTATCTCACAAGGAGCACTTTGAGCCCTGCCACGGAAAGGCCAATGCTGTTCTTGTAGCACCATGACCTTACCTCGCCCATGCCATCATTAGTGGGGGCAAAAAGGTGAGAAGATGAAGGGCTAGTTTCCTCCTGCTCGGGGGGTAACTAGCAAGGCAGGGGTTTGCAGGCTCTTCCAACAGACCCCCTGAGCCAGTCCTCCATTTGAACCAAGACACTGCACAGTCCTTCTTTATAAAGATTGTCTCATCATGTAATTTTCTAGAAGCTGAAACCCTTTTAAAAATATACTCAATATTCTTCAAGGCTCAGTGTACTCAAACTGAGCTATTCTTGTTGCATTAATGTTTGTGCTAAGGGAAGGAGATGCAGCACTTGTTTGAGAGTGGTGATAGGCAAACTGCAACAGAATTTCAGGTTATAATTCTAGGCATAACAGTATAGGACATTGTCAACCTCGAATCTGATTTAAGAGAAAATCCGATTTAAGAAAAAATCCATTTTAAAGTATTTCTAGGTGTTGTGCCTGACTGACTTCAAATGAACTCTTAAAAATCATTTTACAGTCATATTTTCCTCTTCTAAAGATGTTTTCCTGCTCTGCTGAGTTAGTACACACACAGAAAAAAAAGAAACTGCTTAGTTAAAAGGATGCTATTGTCACTGTACAAAGCACATACATTTTAAGAAGCAGAAGTTAATACCTTCTAATCTTTTTCAATTACAGTTGTCCTAGAAATTTAACTACAATGTATTTCAGATGGAAGCCAATTTCATACTGTTTATGCAGTATATTACACATATGAATATGCATATTAACATATATGCAAGATACGTTATATTAACATATATGCAAGATCAATATGCACAAATACTAAAGTTGCATGGAAAAACAACATTATGAGGTGTGTGCTGTATGCTCTTGGTGATATAACCTGAATTTCTGCTCACTAATAGCAAAGCTCACAGCATTTCATTTGCATTCAAAAAAAATGTAAAAAGTTTTTATATCTTTAAGTAGTTTTACTTGAAGTTTAACTTTCAAAACTCAGCAAAATAAATGATGTTCTATAGGAATCAATTCCTACATTTGCTCTCAATTTTGCTTGCCTGTGATAATCTTCTATTAAAAAGCCTCAGCAGAAGCATTTTAATAAAGCAAAGTTGTATTAATTTGGACTGAGACCTTTATGAAGTATAAAAATGATCTCTATGACAATTTTATCATTCCAAAAATAGTAGAAGTGAAATTATGGAAATATCTGAAATACAGCAGATCAGTTATTTCTCATCCTCCTCTACCTTACTAGCAAGCACAGCTAGTCAGGACCTTCTCTTTACAAAAGGTTTTACCATAAATGTTTCAATTTGATATTTCAAATCTCTCTTATGCAAAGATGACTCCCATGAAATTAACTCCTTTCTGTTCACTGCCGCCGTGACAACTCCGGTAATTGCTTTCATGGGGTAAGCAATACTCAGAAAGCATGAATATTCCTTTGTGAAATTTAGCAATTACACGTAACTGGAAAGCTTGTGGAATACGATCACCAGCACCACACCATGGGGACGGCCTTTGCGAGCAGCCGTTAGGAAACATCGTGCCATGCCGTGCCGTGCCACACTGCTCCAGCCTGGCCTCCCCGCACACGGAGGGTGCCAGCGAGCAGCCTGTCCAGTCAGGAAACCATCTTCACATTTGCTCACGCACAAGACTAACAGGGAGGCTGGGCACAGAACCGGAGCAGGGATGCATGGGGCACCCCAACTCAGTGTGTTCCCCACAGCACCTGTTTGGGGAGGTCCTTCTGTGGGTGTGGGCTGCCTTCAGTCCTGTCCTGACATGCACCGCCCTCCCAACCAAACCACAGGGATTGCAACAAGCAAATGCCCTGACACAGAAACAGAAGAGGTAGACAATGGACATGGTAAGACGAGCAACAGATGACTTAGAGCACCTGCTATACCCTCCAGATATAAAAAGAATGGATTTGCAACGTATTAAAGATGATGTTTGAAAATTAGAACTGTTTTAATACCTTCAGAAAGGGGGGAAGAAAAAAAAAAGACAATGCCACCTCCAATGTCTCTCCAGATACAGCAATGCCTGGATCATCTCAAAATTAAATATACCTTGATATTTGAACTGCTCAGGCTTCAGAGCTTCAGCCTCTGGCATTTCATAATACTTAGATAATAAATGAACAATTTTCTTTTATAAAAAAAAATAAGGGTGTTGGGGGGGAAGAATGCAGAGGAAATAGTAGCTGTGAAATGGAATCCACAGTTTCAGACACCAGGTCTCATTAATCTTGCTGATGAATAGGACCTTTATAAAAGGAGACCCTGCAGCCGAGAGAATTGAAAGGAAATAGTATGGAAAGTGAAGCAGTAGTTTCTTGTACAAGTTCTTATATGTTTTAAATTAAGTGGCTTTTGTGGAGGTTTGAGTCAAAAAAACAAATTCAAGTAATTACTTCTTTACCAGAGAAATGCATGTGGAAGACACTGATGCTCCTTTTGCTGCAAGCCTTCTCTGGTGAAGGAATTAGATCAAGAATACAGCCAAAAAAGGAATGGAAATGCACTGTTAGGCGATTAGTTTATGACATTCTACCCTATATATAGTGCCTATTGGCAAACCCTCCTGCAGTTCTGTGTTTTTTCATTGCAAGTGGCTTATATCAGTACTGACATCTTGCAGATGTTAGTAGCTTTGATTTTTTTCCCCCATGTTGCAATGAGTTGGCATGGAAACAACTCTTTTCTGGCAACATGACATATGATTTCAAGGCAAATGCATTTAACACAGATGAATAGTTCAGGAATATGCCTATAACAAAAAGTCATCTTGAAAGCTGTTTTGCATTCGTTGGTGTTTATGACAACTTTTTCAAGACATTCTCAAAAAAACCCCAAAACCCACAACTGTTTAAGACTAGGTACCAGTGATGAATTTCTCACTGCTTGATGCTACATACTATACTTCATCCTCCATATATTTGTTTTAATAACGAGAGAAAAACATTAAGGGAAGAAAAACATTTTGAGAGGTTATTTTCCTTTCTCTTAAATGACTTTTGTTGTGTTGATTTTTACATTTAGAAAGAGTCGTGTAAGCCCTGAATTAACTCTGGATCTGCCAGAGGCATTCAGAGCATGCTGCTCTGAGCACCAGGACACCGCTGTGCCCGCAGTGACACTGGTAGTCGGGTGAGCTCATCCAGGGGCAGTAGTGGGAAGAGAGCAGCTGCTGGAGTCTGGGCATGAGGGCATGAGCAGGACCCCACAGGGATCCTCCCCAGCCACTGTCCCCACTGCAACTGAAGCAAGCTGGGAAGAAGCAGCAAGCTCTCTCCAAGCCTGTCACTATCAGCTCCAATTTGATCTTGAGCCTTGGTAAAGGTCTGACTATCCTTTTAACCCTCTAAAGGTACCTTTGAAAGCAAGGTAGGGGACCTCTCATTTCCAGCAAGAGCAGAACCTGCACTTCACATGGCTAAAGCCCAGGAAGGAAAGGCAAGGGGAGAAAGTGTGCCATCAGCTGCTCCCTCCAGTGGACACTTTTACTGCAGGCGTACTATCTACGCTGAACAGAAAACCACACTTCTGTAAGTCTCCAGCATAGTCTAAAGCCTCCACAAATATCTGCACAAGTGTGCCTAAATGCTGTGTGACACGCACTGGGTAACTACACGGTGCCATGAGTTGTGCACTAAAATGCAGTTCTCACGAAAAAAGTTTTTGTCATCAAACTGTAAAAATGGCTGTGAAGGACTGCAAAGTTCTCAATTAACAAGAATTTGGGTGTTTCATTATAGTATATACACATCAGGCAAATATATAGATTTATTTAAAAAAACACCAAAGTGGTCTTTAAATGCAAGCAATAGAGTTTCAAAGCAGAAGACAAAGGAGCTGAACCTGCAGCAGGCAAGAAGAAATCTTGCACAGGAACCAAGGCACAAGAAACCTCATGGTTTGCAGTCAACATTGGACATGCAAACAGACTTTCAGTGCTTGTCCAAACTTAATCTGAACTTCAAACCTTTTGAAATATTATTATTACTGGAGGAATCTGACAAGAACTCACCTCAGTGATTTAGAGGACTCTGAATTCAATAAAATTAGCATTTAAATGAACCCAATTAAGAAATGCTTTCAACTGAGTATGCAAGAAGGGAGTATGGGCAACTTGTCTATTAGAAAGCTCTCTAGTGCTACTCCAGCATGAAAAGCCAAGCCCTTTTGGGACACTATAGCCAGGGCAGAAAACAGCAGATTCTGTGGGAGGAATGCACTGCCTGGTAGCACAGATAGATGCATTTTACTTCCTTGTCGCAGAAACAAACAAATAAACAAAAAATAATCTTGCCTCATTTAAAAAAATTAAGATTAATTGGCAAGGGTGTCGTATAAAAAGATGGTGACTGCTGCCTGCAAAATATTTATTTGACTTGCCATTTCTGAGCATTCAAATTGGTTTGTAAAATGTATACAATAAACATAAATGTCTGCCATATAACAAGCGTGTATTAAAGCATCATTTGTGTATTTGGCCTCCACAGTGTGGAACAGCCCAATCACAAGAATAAGAAATCTGAACAGACCCCATTTATTTTACTGGTATTTGAATGCAACTTTTCCCCTAATAAATGCATCTGTTTTGAATGATAAATTGTCCATTAGAGAAAAATCAAGTGGGTTTTTTTGCATTCTGGGTTTTGAATAAGCTGCCATTAACATGGTGTTACATTACTATTTTCTCATTGTTTCTGCCATCAGCTGTGCAGGACAGAAAAAAAAATGACAAAGTGAGTTTATAACCACAAGTATTTTAATTTATTAAATAAATGACCTAATTGCTTGCCTGAGATCTATTTTTCTTCTTTCTCTTGACCCTATTGAGAGTTAATCAGTTTCTTGGTGCTAATTAGATGTCAGCATTAGTAGCCTGCTAATACATAAGAGATAATGACACCATCGTGCAAGACACAGTGTCCAACACATGACCCTGTTTCCTTAAATTATGCCCTAAGGATTCATCAGGAAGTCTAAAGGCTCTGTAGTTTAACAGCAGCAGTTCCTTCTTCTGCTTGTGGATAGTGCTACAAGTTTGACACACAAGTGAAGAATTACACAGGAGATACACCTTCTCAGTGGGCAGGGGGAGATTTTGTCAGGAATACCAGTGAGTGACTCTGTTCTTATCCCACCTTGTTGTTCCAGTACGCAGTATTTGCTCAGTACGAAAACAGTAATACAAAGAAGGCTTAAATAACAATTCCGTATTTCAATTTTATAGACTAACAAACTGCTGGCAGGAAATTAAGACATACATCTTCCTTTACAACTCCATAAGCCCACCTGTACACTCCAGTACTATGAGCGAGCAGCAGCGAGAATTTTGTGCAAACATACCTTTGTCTGCAGCTCCAGGAGACACCAGCACAGCAAAGCCAGGTTTCACAGGGCTTTGCACCAGGCTGTCAGGCAGAAGCAAAAGATGCACAGCTGGGGAAGGAAGGTTCTTCACATGCAGGTGAAAGCTTAAACACACTTGTGACACCGCACTGCTGAGCTGGAAGGGAACTCCTCATTACAGCCTTATGCAATCATCCAGCTCTTGGGGCAGGGGCTGATGCATTTGGCATGGATGGATGCAGTTTAGTTTTCTGCTCCCCTCAGCTTTCCCAATGAATCACATCCTCTCCCAGGTGGGTAAAATTAACTCAGAGCTGCAACAAGGCCACAGGTGTAAGACATGCACTCAACCTCAAGTGGAAAGTGTTTGCCAAATGCAGTAGAAATGCCTTTCAGGGGTGCCTGGGACAAAAACATCCCAGAAGCTAGCAAAGGAACAGCAGCCTTAAGGGTTGAGTGTAGGATTACAGGGAGGACCACCTCAGCAGTGCACCGAGCAGCAGCTGCTCAGGAGGTGTCAGGAGATCCCACGCATGTGTGGCCAAGCCTCTCCCCACACATGGGGTGTGCAAGCACCAAGAGGCTCAGCCATGGAACACAGAGGGTCAGCATACAGGCTAGCTGCAGCTCAAGTAACTTTTTGCCAGAAAAGAAAAAAAAAAAAACAAACAAACCATGCAACCACTTTGTTTTATGGAGAACATAATCCAGGCTGCAGTCAGTGCCAAAGGCCCAGGACAAGGCCTACAGCATAACTCGGCTTTCTGTAAAAGTTTCTGTCAGAAGAAGCAGACTCAAATAATTTTGAAGAGCCTTTTTTTTCAGGTTTTCACCTCCACAAAGCCATGTTTGGTGCTTGCATCCCAGTCCGAGGCAACAAACCCCTGCCAGCAAGAGCCTGCTGCCCTCTGAAACACTGTCCATTGTTCAACAACAACATATGTTATTTAAACAGGCTCCTGTGTCTCTGAAAGAAGACTGAGGGTGAGCAAGAACTTTTGCAGCAAAGCAGCTACAAATCTTACTCTCTGCTGGGACAAGATCCCCATGCCCGTTCACCCAGGCACTCAACATCATGGCAGAAAGCAAGTTATCTTAATCCAGACTGTTAGTGTCAGAGGAAAAAATTACCTTATCTACCAGGAAATCCTTTCTGATAAAGAATAGGACCTCAAACCTTTCTGATATAAATTCAGTGAATAAACCAGAAAAAATACTTGCCTCTACAAAACTGCTGATCAGAGCTGAAGTTTTGAAATAAAGTTGCTGGATCAACACAAGTTCTTGAAGTGTTAAACACTTAAACAAAAAAAGTTACCTGCCATCTGGCAGCTTCACAACGGCAAAAACCTTCCTGAGTAGAGCTGACCTGAAATGTAAATACACAGAGGGCAGGAAGCAAAGAAGGGGAGAGGCAATGAAATTGCAATCTTTTCATCACAACTTGCTCTCAAAACACCGTGACCAACTCTGCACCTGAAAGTCACTAAATGCATTTTCTGTTTGATATTTTTAAGTGCTGTTATGCCTGGGAGGTGTTAATGGCTCATCCATTAGTTGCGACCCAGACTTCACAACTTCACCCTGGCTTCATTAGAGCAATTGTGGGGGTTAATGCACTCCACTTTTATCTAGCAGTTAAACTTCGAGGTTCATTTGTATCAAAGCCACCATACAAAGGAAAGGTCTCCTTTGAAGGCCCATGGTCCTACAGAGGACTCTTTGAACTAGGCACAGTTCCCGAGGGGAAGGCTGGAGTAGGAAGGGAAGCCTTGTTTGGTGTGCAGAAAGCAACAGAAACTCCAGAAAGACACAGCACCTTGCAGTGATCACATGTATGAGGAGAGCAACGATGCCTTACCAGGCTTTTGCAAGAGGCCTTCCAAATATTTTATCTGTCTGTGTTTCACAAACAAATAACTAAAACATAGTCCTCCCTGTCTGCCGCTGAGAAGGAGGAGGTACAACATCAGCCCCAGTGCAGAAGGCTGGAAGGACTCTGGAATTTATGGGCTAAAATGACTGTAAACTCCAGGCACTGTGCAGCAGGCAGCTTTCAAAGCTAATGAAACATGAGGGTGACCAACATATCCCCAGCAGACTGGCATCTTTGTGAAAGCCTCCTTGCACCAATTCTTACCATCCAGGTGCTTTACAAATCACAGCATGGTCCTTGGGGAGCAGAATGCTGAGCTTACCTACCCCATAAGGCAAACACCCCAAAATGGAAGGGCAAGCAAATAAATTAGGTTGCCTGGCTCACTCCTGGGCATCCAAGGAATCTGTGCCAACATATAGCCTCTCAAACATCCTCCCTGCAACAACCTTCACACTACTGGAAGAAGAAAATTGTGTTGTTGATTACAGGTATTAAGCACTTAAAACACACCCAGATCCTAGCACTCAGCTCCGTAGCTATTTTCATGTGGCACTGTAACAGTGGGAATAAGTAATACAGCTCTTCAGAAGGTGTCTGAATCTCCAGCACCCCTGGGGTGTAGATAGATACAGGCACAAATCTGACAGAGGCCCAAAGCAAGTAAAATGGAGAAAGAGGAAAATAAGGAAGAAGATAGTAAGTTTTTTAAAACTCTGAACATATGAAAACGTGTACCCTCAAAGTGGATTTGCTGTTGCTCCTGGAGAAACACATGTGAAATTCTTCATATGAGAGAAAGCACTTTTATGATGAAAATTTGCATTGTTATCCTCAAATGGACAACATGGAGAGTTCTTGCATTTAAAGAAAACAGAATTATCATACCCGAGTCCAACAGCAAGTTCAGCAATTAAAGAAGTTAAATCACAAAGAAACAAAATAGAGAGGATGAGAAATGAAGGGCAGAAGTGGAGGTGACCCTGTTCTGCCTTGTAGCATTTCCCTGCTGGGAGTAGAGGTGAGTGGGGAATTGTCTCAGGGTGCCTGGCCACCAGTCTAGCCCCACTGGAGGCAGTGAGCTCTGTCCTTCTGAGGCAGACAGGATGGGGACCCATGGGGGTAGCTCACTGGAGACAGCAAACAGAGCAACACATCCCCTGTCGCAGGAGCCAGGACCACATCTCCACTGAGGGACAGACATGTGGTCACAGCATTGTAGGCTGTCAAGGGGTTTCACTTCTCCGTCCTGGATCTCCACTTGCTTCACTCTTATCACATGCACACATGTCAAGAGACCTGAATATAACCAGATCCAATTTTACTAGTAATGTATACAAGAGACTGATTTACACATTGCAGCAGTGTAAATATTTGTACAACTTACAGAACAATTTAAGGACTTTAATTTCACTTGTAAGAATAAAACTGGGAGGACAAGAGTTAGATTGCGGCTTAAAGCTGAACATCCCTCCAGGAAGAAAGAGAATAAAAAAGCACACCCATCTTAAGTGAACTCTATCAATAATTTTGGGGCTTAATGAAAGGCTGCTCCTCAAAAGGACCCTCATCCTTGTTAACTCAAGGTCCCTTGCTCAAGAGAGATTTCCTTGAAATTCGGAGTCATGGTCTGACTCCATGCAGCTCCCAAACTGCTCCCTGGGAGCATTTATCAGGCTCGTGCTGCTCCAGTACACCTGGCAAGGGACTCTCTGGAGTAAATGAGTAGGGGATATGAAACCTAAAACTGTTCTTGATTAGGGAGAAAGTTTATAACTGCATGTAGAACTTGCTGATTGATATTGCTAGCAAGATGCCCAAAATGCAGCATTACCCCTGAGTACATCACAGTATCAGGACCATGTGCAGCTCTGCTATGAATTATTCTCTGTAAATATCTGCTATATTTAACCAAAAGGAGAACCTGAAATAAAAAAAAGGGAACCAGGCAACATATTTGCCAAAAGCCATAGGGAAATGGAACAAAAATTACAAAAAAAAAAATTAACGTAGAGCCAAATAATAATAGATCACTAATTAGCAACCCCTTGTGCTTATTTACTGAATAGGTGATAAGTTAACCAATATATGTCTGACCTTTTTAATTCATATTTCTAGCCAGGAAAGTCATGGCTATTAACTGCTACTAGGGTGCCATGGGATTCGTGTTCAGAGGCTTCTTTTTCACTTTGTTGTTGTAGCCTCTCATCTTTTACTGACATTACACACCACTCATCACGATCAGTGTCAGAAGCTATAACAGCATCTGTTGCAGTGGCAGCTTCTGCTGGATGAAGAGTCTCCCCCTTTACCTTAAAGAATGTCAATCATTTCTCATTCCAAGCATTCAGACTTGCTCATCAGTTAGTAACAACAATTTCAGCTACACCAAACGTGATTTTTGAATAAACAGTGGACTGAGATCATTGGAAATGACTGACACTTATAAATCACGCTTTTTAGAAACCAGTAAGGAAGGAAAAAGCCCCTATCCTTCCCTGTTTCTAATATTTCACTGTCATTTGAAACATCTTCTACGTGAGGGGCATGGGACAAAAAACTTGATTTGTGACATGTGAAGGCCTTACAGGAGGCTTTCTGTAGGGTTCTTTACAGGGTCCCGTCTCTTTTCTGCTAGTAGGCCACTGGAGAAAAAGGAGAGGTATCAGAAGTTAATTAAGGAAAATTAAGATCATTTAAATATCTGACTGGGTACCTGAGTACCTGGTTAAGTTTCCCTCTGGGACAGCTGATATTCACTATTCTAAACATAACTATCCTCTTACAAGCTTTATTTGTTTGCTCTCTGTAGAGTGTTCCCAACAGCATCAGTGCAAGAGGTGCCTTTGTAACTAAACAGGCCAGGATGCTGCCCTGGCATGCCCTTCCTTGGCTGTTGAGGAGTGACACCTGATGGTGATAAGCTGCATGCATAAAGAAGGTATTTCTAAAACCAAACCAAGTGGAACAGATCAATATGGATGCAAGAGAACAAGAATCTGTAGAAGAGAAAAGTGGTGGCAAACTTATTGTCAGGGAAATAAAACTTGCCTCTGTGGGAAGGTGTCTATTACTCCTCACAATAGCACTCACAGTGCTTGGACCTTTGCACCAGTGATGTAGGATTACATTATCCATTGGTCCTTATTGAGCTCACAAAAATACAAATGCAAATGCTCAATTTCTCTTATAGAAGTTGCCAAGGAGCAAACTAACCTTCAGCAGCTTTTCCACAAAATTCACCAAGTCCCACAGCTGTAGGTTGTCATGGTTTGTTTGCCTGTGTAATGCTCAGTTTCCCAGCTGAGCCTGTGACTGAGTGTGCAAAAGTGATGAACATCCCTGTTTCCTAAAGTTTAGCGCTGTAATTTTGAAAACTACTGCATATATAGAAGTGCTGCTTATAGTGTCTTAATGGCAAGATAGGTTGACATAGACAAGGCTAGCAGAGAGAAACTGTTGTTATCAGTACCTGTGATTTGTTGAATCTCTTAACTAAGCAATTCTGAGAGATGTGAAAAGTGGTGTTGCTTGTAACAAGCAGTATAGAAAATGATGAAAGTACTCAATGTGAGATAATCTTAAAACAAAAATGGAAAGCAAACTCAGAACCAGCATAGAATGACAATATATTTTATGAACAGAGCAACACACAGGTTAGTCAGTTCTGGGTTGTTGGGGGTTTTTGTTTGTTTGTTTCATTGCTGTTTTGTTTGTTTGGGGTTTTTTACCTTTCTGCATACCAATACCTCACTTTGCACTTCCAAATTCAAAGTTCTGGAATAACATCTCTACAAATGGAATTGAAGTTTTGCTTCATGAAGGTTTTCCTTCGTCTATTTTCTACTTATGTTTTACCAATATTGCAAAGTATAAAATAAGTCTTTTAGGATAGATTAGACTGCCACCAGAAAAACATATTCAAAGCAAAAAATAAAATTGGCAAAATTAGTCATTTTCAGTGAAACAGCTTTCCAGGTCAAGGATTACTTGCTGAAGAACCTAGCTGAAGATGCAGCATTATAAATGGTCTTCTCTCAGCCACTTGTACCAGTGGTCGAATAATTCATTTCTTAGTAAGAAATACGATGGTCTATTAACAGAAAGAAAGATTAGGTGTACATTAATCAAACATTTCAGAGACGTATAAACATGCATATAGCATCCAGGAATATCCCATTACCCTATTTCAGAAGATATATGTAATCAATATTTCAAATATATCTAGTTAGTTTCATATCATTGAGTTTTAAGTATCCACCCTCTTCCCCTTTTGTAAGATAGGCAGGGCTTTTAAAGGCAGCATCGGTAATTTTCTGAAGTACTGCTTGACCAAAATAAGTATTTCAGCTGGATTTTCTGTGCTGTTCAAGCAAATCAGGCCAAAGACAAAACCACATGACCTCTCACAAACATGCAGATACAAAAAGATTAACTAACTACCGTTATCAGAGTTCTGTTTAAAGAGCATTGAGTTGAAGTAGCGTTAATTCTTCACCTTTTTCTGGCTGAGGAGAGTTTCTAAAACATTGGCTTTTTTTCCCTCCCATAAGCTAAACATTGAAAAAGGTTAAAATATATTTGGTGGAAACCAGTCTATCGGAGGCAAGATTTGTTGTTCGTACTGTGGCATTTACAAATATCAGTCTTTTCATTACTGCTTGCATCAAGTAAATATGTTTTTATTTGATAGTCACTCGCTTGTTTCCAAAAAGAGCTCTAGGGAAAGGGAGACAGCTTTGGCCGTGGCAACATTTAGCGGGTACTCCGCTGACAGCTCCTCTTATAATTCCATGCTTCTTGCAGAAGAAGGACTGACTTAAGACTTGCTCATCTCTGGATATCAATTAATACAACCCCAGTGGTCCCTGAGCTTTAGGATGCATTACATTCTTTTCATAAAAAGCCATAGCTCAAAACTCAAATATTCTTTGGTTTTTCTTTTTTTCTCCTTTTTTTTTTTTTTTCAAAAACTCACATGAACAGTGTGTCTTTTTAGAAGGGAAGTAGAAGTAGTATATAGGGAAAAATACCTGCTTTCAAAACTGATACCCTCAAACCATTTCTAATAGCCAACAGCTGCAAATCTAAAGAAAATCTTCCAGTATGGAATTGTCTCACCAGGGTCAGAAGGCTGTTCCTTAGTTATTTATTAGTATATATGGAACCAGGGTTTTCACAGACATGAATAAAAAATGTCTGTAAAGAAATCCAGATGTTATTTCATGTTGTGGTCTAAAAAGCCTGGAATATGCAGCATTCCTTTCATTAATTCTGTACATTCCCTCAGGCTTACACAACTTGCACTTCAACACCTTTAATACGGTAGCTCTGTGTCAAGGAGAACATTTCTGAGTTCAGTCTGTGAAACGACTATAGGTGTTTGTATTCACAGAAGGGCTTATTCATAGAAGGGTGGCTGGGAATTGGCTTCATCCTAGCCATGGGGGAAATTTGACTTTGCTCTGTGTAGCCAAAGGGACACACGGATGAGTCACCTAATTGCCTCGAAGCAAATGTAGATTCCTCCTGACAGCACTAAGATGTTTAAGCTCAGAGTTTACCAATGGGCAGCTTGTGTTTGCACAGAAATAGAAAAATAGAAAAGCAGCTACTTTAGAGGTGGTGAAATTGTTGTAGGTCTCGTAGAGAAAGCAACATAACCACTGGGACCTTCCTGTCCTTTCTGGGAGAGACAGGACCCTTTGCTGGTGTGGGCTCCCCCAAAAAGGCTGCAGGACTTGCCACAGGGCTGGCAGACTTTGAAAGATGCCAGAGCAAAAAGCAAGGAGTGCTTTTTTTCTTGTGCATTTTCAGGGTCTTAAGGCACTATGCAATGTCTGAGGACAGCTGCATGGGGAGTCCATGACTGTGGATTGTAAGAGAAAACAAGACCTGGAAAGTCTTCCAGAAGAAACAGACAGGGCTTTTGTTAGGACTGATGCATGTGTAGATGCTTGCATGACAACCTTTGGATCAAGATGGAGGACAGACTGGAGAAGCAGGCAGTCCTGTTTCTTCTCCTAGATGCCCTCAGGGAACAAAAGGACCTGAATGAGGAACAGTGGGTCATTCTACAGTGAAAACCATGCAGAAGTTCTAAAAGACTACAAAAAGTGGTCTATAGCTGCCATGGTCCATTACGGCAGAGCTGGAGAGATTGTAACTCTTAAACTTTGAGTCAAGGAACACACTCACTGGGCAGCAAGGATTCAGCCAACAAGGGGATTTTTTATAAGAACTACAAAAGCTAAATCAAAAGAATGAAACATGAACATAATGTTTTCTCTTGAATAAAACATCCCCATTTATTGAACCAGCTCCTTTTGGGCTCTTTGCTCAATACCCAGCGAGCCCATTTGCACTTCCTCAGTAGCCACTTCCACGTAAGCACAGTGCTGCTCAGCACAGCCTTCTCTCAGCAGCGCTGCAGGCAAGACTGCACAGGTGCCATGTGCTGGCCAGCCACGGGGCTCATGCTGCACAGAGCTGTACATCACTGAGCTCCAACTGCCCTGTTACAAATGGTATGGGATTTGTGAGGCTGCTGCTAATGTTGAATAAACCCAGAGAGGCACCTAAGCACCCTGCTTACAGTAACACCCTGAACATCTCTTTCTCTATAGATCTATGAGCTTTCTGAGAAGAAAACAAGGTAACACTGCACGATCAAGGGCTCCATCTGCACACTGGTTTCCAAAGCCAGATTCCCTCCTCCCTTGCACATTGAGCAGTCATCTGTGTGCCCACAAAGCAAAGGCAAACTGTTGTACATTGACACTGGTGCTCCATGGAAAATTTAGCTGGGTGGTATGAATAGTTGGTATGTGTAGGTGTGGCTGCTGGGCTGGCATTTCAAAGAACACCTGTCTGGCTTGTGTGAAACAGGTAAATCTCCTTTTGAGATTAAAGGAGTTTTTTGGCCCTTGCAGGTGCTGTCAGTTAGTGAATGCTGTATTTCATCCATGTATGATCTTTAGGGCTCACATTAGCTCTGAAAGGGCCAATAAACAAGGGAGAATAATCTGAGACTTTCCAGTTGCTAAGGCAGTGAATTAATCAGCATGTAGTGTTCAGCAGATTCACATGATCCTGCCAAGGCCTACAGCTTTAGGTCTCCTGCTATATTTTTGCCAGCATGAGAGAAGGGAGCAGAGGAATTGGCAGGGAATAAAGTGTCAATAGTTAGAGCTGCAATAAAAATTTTGGAAGGAGAAAGCAGCACCTATCACTACACATTCATGTATTATGTGATATTCTATCATGCCAACAAAATGAGGCTCTTTGCCACCATTCTGTGTAACAGCTTCATTTACCTAATTATTTGGTATAAAATCCCCTTGTCCAGTAAGAGCAGATTTCTCCTCCCAGAGTTGTGAATCCAGCCTTAACTGTATTCAGTGCATTCATATTTACAGACCCTGAACCAGCTCTTCAGCTGACAAGGCATTGCTTCACTTAAATCATTAAACTTCTGTCTATCTCAGAAGCTGAATTCTTTAAAATCTTCTTGGAGTAAGACACAAACCAGCCAAGCAGCACTGGCACCATTTCCAAACCCAAGACCATTAATGCATGCTCTGGAGGGCTGAGGATAGCACAGCATAGTTGACGTGCTTAGGTGAACCCCCAGTTTGTAAATTGTTTTGATGCTGATCAGGCAGTCCAACTTAATGACTGTATGTTAAGTACTACTATCACTTCTGACACATGGAATTAACCAGGGGGAAAAAAAAAAAAGGAAAACAAAAAATGTTGGGTTATTTTAGTTAGGAAAATCAAATGAATTTGTTTGGTTTTGCAGTTCAGGACGAATTCCCATTTATCTCCCTAAGCATCCAAAATGAGGTCTTTCTGACAGGTCTTTACCACACATCAGCAGTTAGCCAAAAAATCCTGTCTCTGTCACGTTCCTCAGGGCCATAGCCACGGGAACATTTATTGGACAGCACTTTGCACTGTTACCTCCCTGAGCCCTTGTGCTTCCCCTTCTCTTTCCTTTCTCTCTCTCTCATACAGATGCATCACTATGTACATGTACCTGGAAGATAATTTCTTAATAATTTTACAGATGCAGTTGTTACAGCTGGTGGTATGTGCCTCCTTTTCAGTTTGGAGCCCCTTTGGTTTCCTGAAGAAGGTTACTTGCTCTAATTTCTGAAGTGAAGGGTAGCCTTTAGTGAGGGCCCATACTTGAGCCTGGTGCTAATAACACCAAGGTTGTGGTTTCAATCCCTCTGTGAGCCATTCATTTAAGAGCTGGACTTTGATGATCCTTGTGGGTCCCTTGCAACTCAGAATATTCTGTGATTATGTAAGTAAAACCCCACACATTCAGTGAGGTTTAGCCAAAGCTGAGAGAAAAAAGTGCCTGTAAGAAGGAAATCCAGAGCCTGACCTGCAGTGTCACTCTGGGGCAAGACAGATCTGTTCAACCTACCATGATAAGCAGACAGCTGGTTATCATCACATCTGGAGCTCTGAGATCAGTCCTTACCTCACTTCCAGTCTGACTTTGTGTGAATGTAAATCTTCTTATCAGTGAAGTGAAGATAATGCCACTGCAGCACACTGTACACTGTAGGAGAATTAAATGGATAAAGTTTATAAAATATTTTGTATATCAGACAAAGTATATATAGGACACAAACATTCTTACTGAGAGCTCTGATAGCTGAGTATAAGAAAACTAATAGGGAGAAAGACATTACAGACCTGGTAAAGAGATCGGGTCTGATCCTGGTTGCTAGTGCTTGTGGAAAATCAATTTAATCTCAGAGGAAAGCAGCCTTGGGAGCTGCAGGCAGGGAAGGTGTTACCCAGATGCCCCTGGCCACAGTCCCAAGGCTGACCCTGCTCATTCCTGAATTACCCACTGGAGAAGGCCATGTGTTGGGGGATCTAATCAAAACCCATTTGCAGTTAATTAGCTAGTCCTGTGTAGCGTGCAGGCCTGGCCTGTGCTCACAGGCATTGTTGGAGCACAGTACGGCATCAGGGATGCAGGTATTTCACAGCCAGCCCCAAATGCCTCCATCCATAGTGATGAGGAGATGCTACTGCCCCACCTCTGCTCCTCTCCATGGGCTGCAGCCCTCTCACCACTCTCATCCCAGCTCCAGGAACACGCGATGGCAACAAGGGTGTTCATTTAGATAAAACATTAAATGCTAAAACATTCAGTTCTGCCAGCTGTTGTTAGTTGGAAGCCGAGGAGCAATGGGGCTGTGCTGCTGCATAGCTGAAGCTGTAGCTCTCTCTACAGGCTCCGTGTACAGTAGCTGTGCAGTGGCAGCCAGCCCAGCCTGACAGCCCAGCCTGCCCTGGGCAGGCACCCATCAGGCAGCACTCTGTGCCATGGCTGGGTGTGCACAGGCACCACGCCAGGACCGGGGGCAGGTGGGTGAGCATGCATGGGGCTGCCCACTGTGGAGGACCTCATTCTTGCTGCAACGGGGGTGGCTGCAGCCCCAACAGCCAGACTTGAGGTACCACAGAGCTCAGACACGGCCAAGGGCACAGCACAAGCCCTGGGAGCCCCAAGCAGAATGGCTCGAGCATGTCCCAAAGTCACAAGCACACACTTGTGCACATATGCTCCATGAGTCCAGGGCCACCGCTCCCAGGGCATGGAGCTGTGCAGGAGCCCTGCCTGTCCTGAGGGCAACCTGAGGACGTTTCCAAGCCTCCTTCGAGACCTGAGGTGATACAGCCATGCAGTGGAGATGTAACTGCTCCAAACACTCCTTTGATTTGCAGGTTATTTTGCTTTTCATAATAATTTCTTTATAACAATATAATTGGATGATTCCTTAAATCCATTTCATGTGCTAGATTTATTGAGAATAATACCTGCATATTTAGAGTTAAGAGGGACAAATATTTTATTTCCTTTTTTTTATTGTCCCATTATTTATAAAGTTCTCTTTGAATCTTGTAAATACATTTTTTCATTTCCCTTCAGAGTTTGTCTTTCTCTTTGGCAAACATTGATTTTTTTTTTCATGTTTTTTCCAGTGAACCTTGAAATTAAAATGTCTTTTTTTGTTTAATTTCTTTTTTTTGTACACTGGACTCATTGTCAGCACAGCAAGAGCAAGGTGCTTTGTTAGATTACTGCTGCTTCAAAGCTGCTGAAAGGAAGAGTTGACCACATTTTATCGTATGTGTGTAGTTCCTTCATGGGTTGCAATTATTCTATTTCAAACACAAAGGCAATCCCAAGTTCTCAGCATTTGAAGGAAGCATTTTAATTTTTTTAGTATTTCATAATCCATTTTACTGAATTATACCAGTTTAAGAATTGTAGAATTCTTTGTCCTCTGAGTGGACAATCACATGCACAGAAACAGCAATATACAAAAATAGCAAGGTTTGCAGGCAGAGAGAATATCTTTTATTAGACCAGCTGATATAGCTGGGGAAAAAAAAAAAACCAAACAGACAAGCTCTCAGACACACAAGCTCTCTGAAAGCGTTTCTGCTTTTTTTTCAACTATATCAATTGTTCTAATAAAAAATATTACCTCTCTCTGCAAACCTTTCCTCTCTCCTATCCTTTTACCATTGCAGCTACAGCAACACTATTTCTATCAGAAAAATAATTGTATTTATGTAGCAAAGAAACCATATCACCATTTTTTCAAGTGTTTTTCATCAAAACTACTGTCTGTTCCCTTTCCTATGATAGAAATTTTATTTTAAAAGTAGAGTATTTTTAGAAAAGAATAATTTTTATGATAATTACTTTGTCATTGTCATTTTATCAGCTGTAGCAGAATTCTCTATTACACAGTCTAGACTAAGAATGCTTTTTTCTTTTGCTAAGTAGCCATGGCACTGTAGGTTATGAAATTAAAAGCTTAAATTATAGTAGGGTAAAGTGTTTGGACCTAGGAACACAGATACATTTGTATCCTTGGCCAGCCTGATGTGCTATCAGAAAGTTAGGAAATTCTTAAAAATATTCTGCTAAAATGAAATCCTCCATAAATTAAAAGGGTTTGCTTTAGCTTTGTGACCTAGGGTAATACATTATGCTGAGCAAGTATAGCAGTCTATGTTCAAAGGCTAAAGAGCAGGTAGTAAGTGTTTAAAGCAGCAAGAGTCATGTTTAAAAAAAAAGTATTTAAAAATGGATTCTTCTAGGCTATAATAAACTATGAATTGTAAAAGGTTAATTGACAAAATGATACTCGTCTAATGCCATCTCTGTAATAGCAATCATTGCTGAATCCGTAATTCAGGGGTCTTGCTATATTGACAATTACATTTCCTCAAAAAGGCTCTGGTTATTTCCTCAGTCTGTTTAACCTATGGTAATTAATTATAGATTTACAAGCAGTACACAGGCAGATACAGATACCTGAGACCACGGTGCTGCTGGCAAGAAAGACAGACACCAGTCTGCAGCCTGGGGCAGCCCAGGTATCCGCATGAAGATTCATGCCAGGAGCTGACCTTTGCCTCGCTCACCACCCGAATCAGAGCGCTGGCGCGGGTCATGGTAATTACCCTCACTGCACATCTGGCATTCAAGGAAGGGCAGCCTTGCCTCAAGGTTACTGCGCTTAGGTTCAAATCCCATTTTTGCAGAGCCTCTGACCTGCAAATTTGATCTATTTTCCTCCAAACTCTATTTCTTATTCAATGAGATACGTTAGCAGTGAACAAAACGTTAAGATTTTAAGAGTAGTAACATTCAGTTGAACTTCTTCCATGTGCACATTCTCAGAGTGGCAGAGATACCCTGCTCGTTATAGAAATGATCCCTTTTTAACTTACTTTTTTTTCCTCCCAAGATATTATGCCAAATGGAGCTATTTTGTTTGTTTACTTTGTTGTCTGTTGGTATGGGTTTTTTTGGTTTTTTTAAAGCAGCAGTTCCCCAATAGAAAGACAAATGGAGTCACTGCTATTGCTGTTTTGCAGAAAGGACTTCCCAGGCACCAGCTACCTCAGCAGCTTTTGTGAGCAGGGTAAAGTGCCACATGATCACTTCTATCCATGCCTGCCACAAGCTGTAGCCAAAAAAATGGCACAGGCTTGCTAAAAAGGTCTATTATAATGTCTCCTTCATTACGATTCATTACTTCTTTTTTTAACAGTACAAACTTGTCAGCTATAACAAAAGATGTTTAAGAAACAAACCTTGTCAAAATAAATGAATTAAGAGCATTCATCCTTTTCCAGAGTGTGAAGAAGTTTGTAAGGTGATAATGAATTCTGTAATGCATTAGCCACACTTCTTAAAGGGTGTGTACCACTTACTCCGTAACTTGCAAAAGTTTTGTCATTCTCACTAAATCTCCAGTGAGATTGTGGGCACAAATTAGCAAGATTTGATTGTAATTGGACTTTGAGCAATTCAGCTATTGTTCTGCCAAATGCAAGATGTTTCCTCTGTGCAGAAGCCTGTTAAAGCTGCATGAAATCCATATGAAATCCATAGGTGTACTACCATTGGCTTTGCTGTGTTACTTGGCAGAGGCTTGTGCTGGAGAAGGTGTAGAGCATCTTCTGCTTGCCAGGATCCTGCTATGGCTTGGGCTGTCCCTCTGCATTGCCAGGTGAGTCCTGTCCTGGGAGCTAGGGTTAAACCTGCTCTCAAATCAGCATAAGCCTTTCCTGGGAATTCACCAAAAGCAGGGCCAGGCCATGATTTGGGCTATGCTCCCAATGACAATTTTGGGTCTGCTTTCCCAAGCCATTGCTTTCTTTCCACATATCAGCTCCCTTCCACAGAGCCAGAAAATTCTGTCCAGGCCCAGCTGAATGTAAATCCAGCAGTAATACAGAGTCCACCCATACACACACTGATCCATGGATGCAGCTCCCTCCTTGCTCTTCCCTTTATGAACTGGGCACCAACATAATCATACCATTCCTCTAAAAGTCTAACCTTGCAGTTTATCAGCTCTGTTTTCAGAACCACCTCAACACCTGACTAAGACCCATTTCACATGCACAATTTTTTCCCCTCGCAATCACTTCCATTACTGCTGCTCGCCTAAAGGAAGAGAACCCATAATACACGCCACAGATAAAGGGCATTTCTGCTTCCACCCTCACAAACAGCACTTCCTAGCATCTCTTGTACCCAATTCATTGCCACCCTTTTCCTTACCCTTCCCCAGGATAGCCTTGCCATTCACCACCAGTTGACAAATTTATGCTTGTCCCTATCACAGCACCCCTCTTGGTGTTTCTTTCAAATAACAGAGATGCTGAAGAGAGTCACTGTTTTGAGAAATTTTTCATTTTCATGTGCAGTAAATGAGCACCCAAAATTCTTCCATGTAATAAATCCTTCCAGCATTGACATGGCATAGCTCATTTAGCATTTGTTCAGATAAGCATTTATAAAACTTAAAACAAAAACACATGATGCTGATGACTCCTCCTCTTTTAAAGCAAATGCTCTGAAGAAATGTTCAGATTCCTAGAGCCTCTTAAAATCGTGCCTTTTGTTTCCCGAAAACTAAAGGTAGCTTGTGCAGACTCATTGTTTTTACCCCTCAGAACACAGCGATGGTACTTTTACATTTGTCTGTACGCGGTGGCGGGGCTCACCGCCACGGTCCTGCCGGGTGCTGAGAAGAGAGGTTGTCTCCCATCTCATTGCTACATCACCTCCCTCCTGCTGCACCTTGGACAGACAGACAGAAGCACCAATGCCACACTGGATTCAGGCTTCCCCAGCTCCTGGGGACCTCAGCTCACAGGCCCAGATTGAGGCCTGTCTTCATGGCTGAGTGCACACTTGTTTGAGAGATGTTCTGGAAAACAAGACAAGTTTGCTCTGTTCACCATGATAAACCAACTGAATTTTTAAGGAGCTGAGCTGTTTTCAATCCAGCTCACACACAGCTATGGACGTCTTCAACCTGTGTACTTTCTGATTCTGATAGAAATTCTCCCCCCTGCTATTTAGAAACAGAGACAGGTACAAGGAGGTCAATACTACTGGGGGTCCGGCTTTAGATTTTTGGCATCAGAAACATGAATGAGCAGGGAAACAAAGACTATAGGAGATGTATGGGAGAGATGTATCAGAGATAAGGAAGAAAGAAGGTTGGACAGATATCCAGGGGGACAGCCTGGGACACTGCCCCTTGCCCTGGTCTCTCAGTGATTCCTTGCAAGATGAAGGAGTACAGCATACACAAGAAGAAATTTTCCTAAAGCAATACAACACAGTTATCACTGGAGTGTGTCTGCACTTCAGGGAAATGTACAGAGATGCAGGCTACCCAAAAAGAAGGGGAATCTGTAAATCTGATGGCTCTTTCACAGCCTCACTGGGCTATTCTTGATACCCTACTGTAATGTGCCATGCAGATGTGTATCCCTCACCTGCATTGGGACCAAAACTTGCAGCAGCAGGGAGGAGTTCTGCAGTCCTCATTTATGGGGGATGATGGGAAGCATAGAGCTGTGGAAATACTGAAATAGCAAACACATCTTGGAGCTGCTAACTTACACGGCAACCATTACCATCCAAATCCAAGGAAGCACAAAAGCAGAATCGCACCAGTCTTATTCATTCACAAGGAGCAGACACAAAATCTAAGCTCCAAACTCATGATTAAAGAAGGTTTTTAGAGTGGCAAATAGACATGAACACTTGTGCCCAGAAAACAGCAGGCTGCTCGAATACCAGTCTCTCTGTGGGAAACTAATATGCCACTGAAAGAGCTGTTCATGAATGTCAAAAATAATTCCAGCACTGAAACAGTCCAATCTGCAATAGTATTTCCTATTAGATATCTCACTGCAACATCCAGAATTTTAATAAAGCATATGGCAATTTTTATTTACTAATGCAAAAAGCATTTCTTAAATTTAGGATACGCCATAACTGCTGACTGGCAAACAGCTCACAAGAGGCAGCTTACCTTGTGGGCAGAGGACATCACATTTTTCCAGAATTGGAGCTCACCCCTTGCAGCCTGGTAGCTGCCACCATCAAGGACAGATGGGAGAGCAGTTAGGGGTGTAGCCTCTGCAGTGCTCAGAGCAAGCCCTAGTGGCAGCAACTGCAAACCACCTCCTGGGCTCCATCCCTGGGGGTTGTTTGTTCACCAAGCCCAGGAACTGCCAGCACTGAGCACAACCCTGTCCCTCTCCTGTGTGTGCAGAAGCACAGATTTACATTTCCTCATCTCATCTCTTCCAAGGTCTTCCCAGGGCACAGGGAGCATCTCTGCCACGTTCTGACTCACTTTTCCGATAAAATATGGCATTCTTCACTAGCAACAGTTGTTCCCAGCTTACCACAACATTTGGTGGTAGTTATAGCAGTAAATGTTTGGAGATTAAGGTGTATTTTCTAAATATCTGATATTTATAGCTATGGAAAAAATTCATGAATTGTCACATTCACCTAAAAGATCCTTGATTATAATTGGAGAAGAACTCCCACAGGAAAAAATTAGACCATATTGACCCATATAAACAATTCCGTAAGCCACAACAAGCTGCTTGAATCTATTTAAAATACTACTTTGGCAGCATAGGAAAAAAATACTGACTGGTTAACTAACCAGTTAAGTTAACTAACTTAGGATCCATTTCCTATCTATCTATCTATATATGTGTAAAAAATATTCTGTTGAAACAAGCATATATTTTATTTGCTGGTGTAGAGATGGCATGTGCTGCTACTGTGGTTCATACACCAACATGAAAAAATCCATTACTTTTAGTATGAATTAGGTGAATGCACAACCATCTCTGCAACTCTGTAGCTTCCAGAGGAAAATTCTCTTCTACCTACCTTAAAAGTAAATGTGAAGTCTGGTATTCAACTTAGAAAAATACAGCACAAAAAAAAAAAAAAAGCAGCTCTCTAACATGTTATTTATCCACTTTATATACTGACTACAGGAAGAACTGAAATAATTTTCACTAGGAACGTATGTGTAATTTAATATCACCAGTGAAAACTAGAAGCAGCTCAACTGGCTGGGATAAACTCCAAGCACTTGTAATTTTTCAAGTTTTGAACACAAAAAATGGGAGCTAAGCAAAACTCTTTCAGCATCTCTGCAATGATCACAGTAGTATTTTCTGGAGGAAAGGATGGAAAACTAAAACAGTGCATGGGGGTGAAAAAATGAGCAGAGATAAAACAAACACTCCCCCACTACCCTACTATCAAACTTCTCTTGAATGGATCCATTCTCAGCCCAATTGTAAAGCAAACAGCCGTATGTATAGTATGTCTGTCAAGAGTTATAAGATACAGTTCATATTTCTTCACCTACTCTTGCTCCGCATAATGCTCCTCCTAGGATGTCACTCCCTATCAGCTCCTTCTCTGCTCTGGACAAGGTCATAATACTGACCTTGTATACTGCAAACCAAAAACATCCCCTAACTTGCTGTATTTTTTTCCTTGAAATCTCCAGAGCAGGGGAAAGTATTGAGGGTGCATGACTCCTGATGACCTTTAGAGAACTTCCCCCCACATCACTGCCTCTTGCACTGAAACCAGTCATTCCCCCCACCTAATTTATGTTCCTGCTGCAAGCATAGCAGATGCATCCCAGACTGCTGAAGAAAGGACAAGCCTGAAGAGCACAATAAATTCCAAGACATGGCATACACAGGCTCAGAAGGGCTCCTCTCTCTGAGCCTGGTGGGTGGGGTACGCCGCATGCCAGCATCCTCACGTCCTTTTGGAAGGCAAAGGAACAATAATCCAGCTTTGCTTTCCCTGCATCTCCTACTCTCAATTTACATTTCAGTGAGAAGGAAGCTAACTGGTTCGTGAAGGGGTCCTGTGTTACCATTTCTCCTATAGCTTGTGCAGCACCGTGGTTTGGATCAAGAGTCCCTAGTGCTGCGTGGGAACAGACACAAAAGCAGGCTGACAGAGGAGAGACAGGAGAGACCTGCAAGAGATGCTGGAGAGCAGCAAGAAAGGATGAGGTGATGGTAATTTAGACCGTAAATCAGTGACTAGCTCAGGTAACAGTTCATCTGCTCCCTGTGCCAGCACATCTCCCTCTTTTCCCAGGCACAGGATGGGCAATGCCACCTGCTTCAGCTGTTTGTCATGGGGCCCTTACAGGATGAGTTAATTCTCACTAGTTCAACATACAGCTCTCTGCTTTCCTAAAGAGTCATGGGATCCAGTTGCCAGTAATACCTCTATATAAAACAAAGTTCAGCACAGCCTGTGTTAATAACTACCATTACAATCACAACATAGCACCAAATGCTGGGTAAGTAAAAGGCTAGTTCCATAAAAGCCTTCAAGTTAAATACATATTTTCTCATTAGCAATTAGCCATTAGTCTTAGATCTTACCAACTCAGGAAGCCAATGCAGGCAGACCAGAGTGGTACTAGTGTAGTGACCCTGTGTTGGGCAGGGTCTCACTGCTCAGGTGTCTCAGTACGTCATGGAGGGCTCCCTGAGACAGCACATTTCAAAAGTTCCTGTGCACCTCTGATCCTGGAACAGGCCACTTCTTAGACACCACCTTTGCCATGTTAACAGAGAAATGTAGCTACCCAACCTGATGCTCTGTGTGACATGAGCAAGCTAGGTCTAGTGATAAGCCAGGTATTTCAGTCCAGCCCATCTCTGTTTTAAAAAAAAATAAAATCCTGTTCATGACTTTACATTCATAAATACTCTCACAATGTCAAGGGATGGGGGGTTTTCATCAATTCATTAGATCTGCTCCCATGAATTATTTATATGCAGTGCTAAAAATGGTTCCGAAACATTACAAGAATTCAATATCAGTTTTCACAGTGGGATTTCATCATTTTAGCACTGGAGCATAATAGCCTAATGCAATACTAATACTAATACGATATGGTGCTAATAGGGTACAATGAGAGTTCTCTCTAATATGCAAACATTTCCATGTTGCATTATTATTTCTTTTAAGTTAATATGATATGGTGATAATATGATGAATGAATTAGTTTCATATCATTGTTTGCATGAGTTGCACATATTAAAAGAATATTTTCCCCCTCCCTTTGAATTCACTTGGAATGAGCTTGAAAATTTACCCTGTAGTTATTCTTATGCTAATGAGGCTGTTTAGTAGGAAACACTCCTGCTGTTGCTTAGCCAGCTGAAGAAAGAATAGGCGCATGTCCTCTCTTGCTGGAATAAGAATTTTCCTGGCCTGTTTTGAAAGCCTGTGTCTTTAACATGTTTGCTTTAACATTTCCCACTAGCTCATAGATTCATTGCATATTTATGCTAAATTCTCTGGTCAATATTTTTCAGGAGCATTTCTACATAAGCAGACGTCTTCCAGCTCAGCTGCTGTGAGGAAAAAGGCTTGAAGAGTCACACATCAGCAAGCCCCGATGAACACCAGTCAGGGAGGTTACCACAGAGAAAGAGTCATCATGGCTTTTGTGGTCCAGGTCTGGTCTGTGCTGGGAAGGGCTAGATGGTGAGCCTACACTTAGGCTCCAGGGTCAATCTCAGTACTCTCCTCCATGTCTTGTGACATTTTGCCAAAGCCTGTGCTGTGTATGCATTGATGCAAAAAGTGTGAAGGTTTCTCTCTCTGCTCCACAAAGCAGAATTTCTACTGACCTTGAAGAGAATCCTGTCTGCTCTTCCTGGAAATGAACGCTGTTCCCTGGCACGTCACACTGATGCAAGGACCCCATTATTACCCTGCTCTGCTAGCACACCTGTGGAAAGCATCCTGCAGATTCTTTGGCATTCCATGCTGGACGCAAGCTACAAGGCTTGGGGCAGCCAAGAAACCCCGTCCTGACCCTTTGCAAGCCTTTTTCTGCAACACTCAAATGTGTGAACTGGAATGGCTGGAATGGGACTTTACTTGGCCCTTTTCAGAGGGACTCACAGACTCAACTGTGCTCGTTAATAAATGGGCTCTGAAATGTTGAGGATCTCTGTTTGGGGTATTGTGGGAGGACATTCATAAGAGCTAACATTAACCTCTGGCTTCCCTATGAAGACAGAGTGCACCCCATGAGGTGGCTGAGAGCAACATCCTGATCTGCCCGCACCCCAGCTTTAGGCCCAGGAATCACCTTCAAATCCCAGCAATCCAGTTTGACTGAATCTGAATTCAGGCTCTACAGCCACTAATTCATATGAAGTTATGCAAGCAAATTTTACACGTGAGGTTAACAGCACATGTAAACACAGAAAACTTCTTCAGATGTTACAGGGGTTTAAAATGTCATAAATAAAAGAGTCCAAAGTTTTTTTAATTATCAGATTTCCACAGCTACTCTACATAATTCCCTGTATAATCCAATCTTAAACTCACAAGATGCTCATGCAGATGACATTTCCTCTCTGTTTTGAATGGGGATTATTTTTTAAGAGGATACAGAACCTGGGAATATTTCAATAGGACTGATATTTAAAGCATATTTAATGGTATTTATGTTTTAATCTTCTTACCTACTAAACTTTAAAGAGAGCTGCAAGGAATTCAGTAGTGAAAAAAATAATTAGACATTAGTTAGTAACATAAAATGCATAGGTAATGGATCAGTTGATTCATGAACAGGATGTGAAGGGGAATGTTTGCCAGGGGCACCACAGCACACCATGCTTTCTACTCTCTCTTTCTACCCTCCTCTCCACACTCTGGAAGGGTTCTACTGCTTATGGACTTTGATGCACTGTTGGCAAAAGGGTGATCCAAAAGCAATGAGCCAAATTCACCATGTTCCTTATAAATGAGCAGATTAGAGGAATCTTTGCCAAAAGAGAGAGTAGAGGCAGATGCATAATTCTCATAACTTTCATTCTGCGTTTTCTAGCGTGAATGCAACATAGCACTGTCCAAATCTCTCTGGGGATGACTACTCACATTAAACAAATCTCACAGAAAACTACATAAAGAAAACCCTTGTTGGTTTTCTGAACTTTGGAGTTTTAGAAACAAGGTCTTATTTTCATCATATAAGTTCAGTCCCACTGCCTTGGTGCTGTTGTGAGTCAGGTGCTCGACTGCTGTTGGGTGGCAGTGAGTTACATCTGGTGCTGGTGCTTGTCTCCCTAAACTTTACAGATACTCACATGCTGTTCAGTCCTGAAAGAGCCTGCAGACAACTTTCTGTTTGTTTTTCTTCTCACATTCTGCCTAACCCCAGGAGTAAGGAGCTACTTCGTCAGGAGTAAAGGTATTAATTAGCAGTGAACCTGTTTAACCCACATGTTCTTTCCTGCAGCTTTATAATGAATTCCAACAACCTTGGGTTGTAACATGACTACTATTTTCCCAGAGTAAAGCAGATACTCATTCTTTGAAATCAGAGGCAGTGTTGTAGCAAACACCTCTTTCCAAGGAGTCCATACATTGAAATCTGCTATAACTTTCCGTCAGAGGGATGGGTGTACTCCAGAGTAAGAATGGCTACATATGGCACTCCTGCAGCATTCCTCCAGCTTTCTGAAGCTGTGCCCTAAACCAGCATCAAAGGAGGACAAAAGGAGTAGAGATAAACTGCAAATAAAACTGTCTACCTTGTTTCCAGCATTATGTCTCCCAGCTTCTCTCAAATAATCACTTATATCAGTGAGATCTTGCTAAACTTAAGAAATCAGGGCAGGTTCTAGAGCTACCAACCAACATGTGCTCCCTGTTATAGCTCCATGGAGAGCGCTGTGTCTGCTGGCTCTGGGTGTGTGATGCTGACGGCAGTGTACGGCATGGCCACTGGTGTGGGGCACACCTCCTGGAGAACCAGCCCCATCCATGGGGCTACAGCTCTGCAGCCACCACCAGTGCATTGCTGGTTAGAAGCTCCAGATCTTTGTCAAGTTGTAGCTTTTTCAACCCAGTTGTGTATCAGCAGTAGCTGATTTTGGTTATTCCCAGAACAGGACCTCAGCATGGCCATAGGCAGGCGGTAGCTTTAAGCTCTCAGTTCTGGTAAGGAAAACTCCTGATGTGCCAGGATTCACATGTGGCTGCCCAAGGAGTCACCCCAGACTGACCATCATAAACACACGTTAGAAAAAGCCACATTTTAAAATCTGGATGCATACTTATTTCTACTGATTTTGCAAAACTTCCCTTCCTTATGTGTACAGCAGACTGACATGATTACTTTTAGCTATCAGTGGGAACAAATAGGTCTTACACAGCTTAAGCACAGTACGCCGGCCATTATCTATTCTGAAAAATCAAAGATTTCTTAGTGCTACCATTACTATTTCTCCGTTACTTGTGGAAAACAATTCCAACTATCGGACAATAATTATGAACAAAGTCCAGTTAATTATACAAGACAATCTCAGCTGCCCTAATTAGGATTGGTTCAATACTGTTCACTTGGTAATTTTTTTTTTAATTGTGAATAGATTTAGTAGAAGCCTAGCTGATAAACAACTAATGAGATTGGTGGTCCAGAAGGAATTTGATTATAAACTATTCACCAATTATTTATTTCCTGTGTTTATATCATTCTTCCTTTCTGCCTTAGAACAGGAATAGGAGAGAGGGATTGCAGTGATCAGTTTCAATGCCTGTGTTCCTTCCTGTCACAAACATCCTACAATTCTGAGCTGAGGATTAAAGCTTTATTCATGCAACCATGAAAAATTGGGGGAACAATTCAAAGTCAAGAAACCACTAAGTCCCTGATGTTGCAAAAAGTCACAGGCAGGTAGATTCCTGGATCCATAGAAGCCTTACAGACTCTGCTGCAAGTACTCACCCTGCATAAATACAATGTTATGGTGTCTTGCTCAGCCACAAGAAAACAATCAGGGCTGGTAAAAAACAGTGAAGACAAGCTATAGATCTGGTCCCACAGCAGATATCCCCCCATTTCCTCAGGAGAATTTACACAGCGCCTGTTGGCCTCCAAGTGTAGTGTCCGAAGTCCAGGAAAGAAGCCACAAATAGAAGAAATCGAGCCCTACTGCCATGTCTGCTGAAGTCAGGCCCCAAAGGTTCCCAGAGGATCTCAGCAGAGCTATGCTCAGAGGGGGGAGTGGGCACACAGGCTGGTCATGCAAGCAGGGCAGGAGCGGGGCATGGGGCTGGCATTGGGAGAAGGAGGAAGAGCCTCTGTTTGAATTCCTGTGACTGAGTCCCAGCAAATCCTTGTATGTTACCACCAGACCAACAATAGATGACTGCAGTTTAAACAGGAAAACAGCTTTATATATGTTTTAAACTACAGCCTGTTAGTCTCATATTTTAATACAAATCTGAAACATTTCCTTCCTTTTTTAATGGATTACAGAAGGAACTCAGCATAATGCTTCTAACACTTGTATGATCAATGCCTTTAACACACTTATGAATTATTAATATTCTGCTTGCAAAATTAACCACTCTGAAGATGTATAATTGCTCAATACTCAAAAGAAAAAACATTTAAGGAAGTAAAATGTTTCTTTGCATTTTTAGAAGTTCTAGTAGCTTGATATGTAGCTGAAAAGCTACACTGTTTATGTTCAATATAGTATATTAATTGTAAGTTTCTTATTAATTCTCTTCCTTCTGTAGCATCATAAAGGGATTTGGCATATGACTGTTTAATCAGTCAAAAGCCCACAGCACTGAGGACTGTCTCCTTACATTCTCTTAAAAATTAATCTGTTTTCCAGATGGGTAAGAGGAACGGGTGAGCCAATTTAGGAGTTAGCATAAGTCAGTGTTATTCAGGATTGGTGCATGCAACATTACATCATGTTCCCAGTGCTAACACCACAGTGCTCCTGCCGACATCTCCTCACCAATGTTGTTGATAAGTGTCCTAAAGAGGACATACATCTTAGCGCTAATTAATATCATGTGCTGTATTTACTTAGCTGCATTTCATTAGCTGAATTCTAAAATTAGACAATAATCTTCCAAAATGTGCCTCATTTTAAATTTGTGTCTTGTTTTCTGAATGAAGAAGAGGAAATACAGCGATCTCAAATCTCTGTCTAGGGACCACAAAATTGCAGTGCAACTCTGAATCCAATTTTCTTTTTCCAAGTGTTACTCTATGTGTTATAATAAGTCTGAATTTGAATATCTTGGCCAAAATTGACGGTTAGTATCAAACTCTAAAGCCTACAAATGTCTTTAAAAGTTTCAACTAAGGGGGAGCAAATGTGCTCCCACAGAGGGATCAGTGGCTCAGAGGTTCAAGCGACATGGCAGGCAATGGAAGGATTACAGGGCTCTCCTTTCCATCTTGTAGCTCTCTTGGAGCTACAGACCCACTCATATGACATTATCCTTGATTTAATGAAAATGATTGAGGACTGCTAAATATATTCTATCTAAACAAGAGGTGAATTATATGATCCCATATATTCAAGGCAAAATTTTACATCTGTGCTTAACAACTCTGGGATAACATAGCTCATTGGTGGTAAAAACACAACAAAGAAAACCTCACTTGGTCCTTTACACAGCTACTCCAGGACTGAGCAGACCCCTAGTTGCTACCAGTGATTGAGATGTGTTTCTAAGCTGTTTGCATTGAATAAGCAGCAGCCTCATTTCCCACCTCCTCAGGACGTTAACACCTTTGCTGCAGCTATCCTCATTGTAAAGTTTAATGGAAATTCTTGAGTACAAAGCACAGACTTTCAGCTCTGGAAGTGATCCTCCCATCAAGCCATGACTATGGCCATGGGAGACATATTGTTCCTGTGAAGAGAGCTTTCAGATCATAAGCTTTCCACCAGATTCACTGATTTTTTGGTGGTTTTTGGTGTTTTATGGGGTGTGGGGTGTTTTCTGTTTGGGTTTTTTTCTTGTTTTGGTGGTGATTTTTTCAATCAGAAGTACCAGAAAGGTTTGAAACTACCAGATCACAAAAGCACTCCCAGATTTTTCCATTACCTACTATAAGCCAGTTTTAAAGAGAGTCTTTGTTTACCTTTCATGGATCCTTTGAGCTTACCCTTATTTGCTTTGTTTGTGCCAACGCTGGGAAATCTTTGAGCAACATCATTTCAAAGGTTCTTTTACTCTTTGCAATCATTTCCTTAAAAAGCATGAATGTATGTCTGAAACAAATGCTGGATTCAGCAACCTCTTGTGTAGCCTAGTAAAATAGCAGGAAGAATAACATATATTAAACAGATTGACTTCTCCAACTCAAATATGTTACAACCTTCATCATTACAATTTCAGTAGATATGTAATGTTATAGTGTTTAAACTATGCATTTCTTTTTTCAAAATCTAGAGGCAGCAATAAATAGCTGCCAACACAGCCAGAAAGTCTCGGCAGCTTACAAGCAAGAAACTCTATCACTTGTGGGAATGCTAAGGAATGGCTGTCTTTATACAATTAAAGTTCAAGGTTGCATCTGTATTAGGCTTTTCAGCTGTATTTGAAAGTAATTTAAATGTTACTCACCCCTAACCTTGTTAGAGATTCATGGTGTCGAGTACATAAAGCAGAACAGACTGAAAGGGTTATAATACATTTACTGAAGGAAGACAGACTTGCAGCTAGAGATAATATTGTGCAGGGAAACTACAGGGGTTTGGAAAAGCTGCTTTTTGTGAGAGTACACTTCTCTTACAGCATCTGAATTATTCTTAGGAGATAATTCTATGGAGGGTAGTCATGGTCATTACTAATTTTGTAATGGTGTTTCTTTTCCATCCAGGCAAGAAATTAAGCAACTTAGACTTGGTTAGTAATAAAATGGGTCTCAATCAGCTCTGGTAAGGATATATGAAAGGATTTTCATTCACTTAGTTTAAGAAAAATGAGAATATAATAATAATAATAATAATAATAATAATAATAATAAAAAAAAGCTGTGATTACCAACTGGGTTCTCCATAACAGCTTCTGGGCCCAGAAACGCAGCAAATTCTTCCAGGCATCTTCAGGAGCTCCTGCGGAACAATTATATAATTGGAGTTGTTTTCACTTTGATTACTAGATGTTTCTCATACTGTTCATCAATACAAGTGATGTGGGAGCTCTAAGCAAATAGAGTGATCAGATCTAAGGAGGCAGAAAAGAAGAAAAGCAGAAGAAAAAAATGGAAATGCCAGCAGGCCAGCCTAGTCACTTAAGAGTGGCACAAAGAAACAAGAAAGAGAAAGAGGGCATTGAATGGGTAATATTAAGTAATGGCATGATGTTTAAATATTTACAATGTTTGCTTCCATGTACATGGTAAAGTCATGTTTCCCATTACAGAATAATGCCAAGGTACATCCCCATGATTCATCTGCAGTCTCCTCTGGCTCTTTCAGCATTGAATACTTCTGTGGCAGCTCTGCAAATTCCACTGTCCAAGTCTTCACTTCCAGGAGATGCTGAAAAGGCATCTCTTGAAATTTGCAAAATGTCATTTAAAAGTACATTTCACCCTACACCACTCTTTTCATTTAGAGAATCTGAAAAGGGATGGAGATATTTAAATTCCCAAGGACTATTCTTACGACATTTTCAAGAAAGTCAAGAATTTCTAAAACCCTGCTACACCTGTGTGCACTTTTCACTGTACCCATCACATGGCTTTTAAGCACTTCCAAAGCTCTTGAATACTTGTGACCACAAGGCTCGGTAAGCCTCCTGGAGCTATCTTTTGAAAATAAGAGGTCAAACCTTTTGAGAGTCAATCTTCCTAAGAAGCTTCTGCGCACAAATCATAGACTTGACATAGCCTGTCAGATGCAGGTTCACCAAAGAGACCTTGTGACTGTATGTACATTAGTGATATACAATGTTATCACCACAAAACTGATATTTGACTGCAACCCTTAGTGGCCTACGAATTTCACCACAAAGAAACAGTTGTTTGGGGTTTTTTTATATAGCTATGTGTGAGGCTACAGGTTCCTGAATTCATAATTGTAACTATGCTAATACACTAAAAATTGACTGATGATGAGTGCTGCTTTTCTAGGCTAATTTCTCTTCTAAACCATGATATGAAAATTCTAGCTAATAGGCTCGTGACAAGACTAACAGGGGTAATAGCAGACTTAATCAAGAAAACAAATGGGATTCATTAAAGCTGGCACTCAGTGGATAATCTTGGAGAGTTCTACCTCAATCTACGTCTCCCCATCAAAAATGAAGGAAAAAAAAAAAAAGAAATCTTCAGCTATTTTTATCTCAGGCTGTTGAGCCAATTCAGTGGAAATTCGTAATGGAAAAACATTAGACATTGTTAACTTCAAACTCCTGTTCCATGTTTTAGAAGATGTATCCTCTTTCCAACTCTTTTATACTCTATCACAGAATTCATAGTAAAACATTAACTAGAATTTTCTTCACACAGCTGAGAAGACAATTAGCCGTAGTTTGCACACACTGCTTTAACAGGTAGCTTAAGATAATGTTGCAGTACTACAAGCATTTCTTGGCAAATACTACAAGAATATATTATATATCCATATATAGATAAACATACACATCTTTACATATTTATATGTTATATACAAAGCCCAATAAAGTCTATATATTTATATGTAGGTTGAGTACAGAGGCATCTACACACCTACCCTGCATTGTGTGCTTTTGCAAGCTGAAAGGCTAGAAATGGAAAACAAATGCTACTCCAAGTTTCAGAAATATTCTATCTACAATGAATGAAGCCAATTCCCTAAATATAAACATCTTCAAAATTCAGTTTTGATTCTGCACTTTAGCGTCCCATAAAAGGAAGAAAACTTAGAACTTGATTATCACTCTCCTCCAACAGCTACCATCTTGTTTAAAATATGCATAGAATTACCAGATAAGCAGATAACTCCCACAAATCAGTATCTAGTATTCTTTAGCCAATATCACATTATCAAAAAAGAAGTGGTAAAATAACTTCTGAATTGCAAGGAATACATGTCCAGCCTTGATCTACTTTGAATTTAGAGCAAGACAAAAAATAATGTTTCACAACTTCTTTTTCCCCATTTCTCTTAGAAATGGAAATCTATGTCCCTGAAATCTATGTAACCTACCTGAGCTCTCTAGGGGCCAAGTGAAGATGTCACTGATGCCATTGGAAAGATTTTTTGATGGTTTTGCAGTGTTTGGGATCAGGAACTGATAAATATATTAAATCTGTTCTGTAATTTCTCCTCTTTGCAAAGACACTTCTGCTTTTTGCTAACATCTCAAGTACCCCCGCTAAAAACAGATTTAGCTACCTTCTGTTTCCTGCACTTGAAGAAACCTGACTCATGGTTTATTTGCTCTCATTGGTTCACTAATACTGTGTTCTCCAAAAGCTTATTTACTCTCACTATCATCTCTTAATTACTTTAGGGAAGTCATATTTTTTTGTCGTTATGTTCTTCTATCTCCATTCTGAGCAGGACATATTTCTGTTAAAGTGTCCAATTCTTTTCAGGTGGCTGCACCCCTTGCAGCGTGTGGCCTTACACAGTGTCTAAATTTTCTGAGGCAATTTGAGCATTTTCTGTCTGCTAATTAGTTCCTTATAATAATTCTGACCTTTAAAAATTGTCTTCTAGCAATGCTTTTTTTTTTGGGGGGGGGGGGAGAGTTGTTGGGTTTTTTGGGGTTTTTGTGAAATTTTTCCACCTGCTACTTCTGCTGTCAGAGAAGTCCCAGCTCACTTAAGCATTGCCAACGGAGGTTGGAAATAGCCATGCCTAAAATTTCGAGGTATGGTTTGAGTGTTAGTTTTTTGCTTCTGTTTGTTTTGAAGGCTTGATTATCTCAGTCACTCTCACAGAAAACACTCAGAAAGAGGAATTGTTTGCAGTGCCAGAGCATGCTGGAAGCTGGCTCCTTGGAAAGCCACATCCCACCTCTCCAAGTCAGTAGGTCCAAACGTGCAGATCAAGAGCAAAAAAGGTAATGACCACCTGAAAGCTGTGGGAGAGCAACAGGGCATTCATGCTTGGGTTCGTTTTGTGCACAAGAATCACCATTAACATCCCTACCTTTCAGGGCCTCAATGCACAAATTCAGGAGCCATCTATAGGACATACACAGTGCCCCAGCTCTTAAGAGACAATCCTTCTGCTTTGTGTGACCATGTATACAATCTTTCTGTTGATTCTGTTGTTGACTCTCTATCTAGCCAGTGTCCTTCCCTGATGAGTGTTGACAATATGGGGTGGTTGCAAAAGGTTTATTATTTAAGAATAAAATGAAAACTTCCTTTGCAGTAGAGCCATTCGGGGGTACAGATGTGCATGCCACAGCTCATGCTTCTGTAATCACAAGATATCTGATAACACAACCAGCCTTATTAGAAACCTTTTTCTATTTTTGGGATTAATCCAGAAAAGGGAAACAATGTGCCAAGTCAGAAACCACGGTGCTCACTGTGATCCCACCTGGAGGAAAGGCTGTGCTTACACCTTGTTTTCCCTTTTCAACACTCACTCTGATAAAGAGGATCCAGAATAACAATCTGCCTTTCTTGGTAGGTTTGTACGTAGCCCATTGAGTTGACTGCTGAACACCACATAGCATGAACAGATTTACCTCACCTCTGCAGAAACATATGGAATAGAAGAGTGAAGTGACCAACTGAGGCTGGGAAGAGCTCGTATTTCGGAGCTGAGGGAAGGCAGCAGACATTAGTGCCACAGTGCCAGGGCTGTGTTCTTAGGCAGACCCAGAGAGACACTGGCACTGGCACGTGGCCTCTCCCTGCAGGCTAGCAGCAGTGCTACCCACAGACCAGGAATCTGCTAGTGGCCATCACGTCCTTTTGTGCCCATTAAACAACATTTCTCCTTATAACCACCAGCTGTGTTGACGTCTTTCCAAACGACAGAACAGCTGGGGCCAATGTTTCCACATGTTGCAAAAAAGAAGCAGGAAAGATTGGCATAAGGGACAAGGATACTCCAGGGGAAAACAACTGTTTAAGAAAAAAATGCAAAAAGATATCATCCCAGAGATGAAGTTTTGTATGCATTTATGTTGTCAAGGTCATAAACTTGGAAAGTGATGCAAACTTTGTTTGTCACAATATAATAGCAGAGTTTTGGGGTTTTTTTTTAAATCTCCAAAACTACATTGAAGATTTTCTCATAGTCCTGCAAAGCCATCTTTTATGAACCCAACATCACAGGTTTCCTGTTATGCAGTTACAAAAGCAGTGGGGATTTTCAAGGGTTTTGCTTGTCACACCACCAGGATTCAGTGAATTATCTGAGGTATGTTTTGCAGCTGTCAGAAATCTGTACCTGTGTGACACAGCACAAAACGGAAAAGAGCTGTCCGTAAGAAAGAGCTACAACTGTATTCATCTGAGAACAGAGAGGGCATGTGAATAAAAGAGAAATATTCCAAAACATGTCACTGGAAAAGACAGCAAAGGATGTTGACCCTTTCTGTAGTTTCACTAAGGATGTCAACATGTTATCAAAGCTTAAGGAACAGAAACAGTCCCTTCTTACTCCCAAGGTATTTCTATGCTTTTGTTACCAATTGTGAACATAGTTATCTAAAACCACAATGAGTAAGAACATGTATACATGTGTCACACATCAAACTTTACCTGGACAGGGTTTTTGGGGGCTTATAAAGACTTTCTTTCTTCAAAATTCTTTACTGTAGGTGCAAAATGTCTGTATCAGGTTAAGTCAATAAACCTCATTATCAAGATACTGTGTAGGAAAAAAAAAAATTGTCACAGACACATCAAGATAGGAAAGATGGTACTGACAGAGAGATACTGTGTTGGCCTGATTCCAATAGATACACAAGAGGTATTTCACTCGGTTGCATCAATACATAGCTCAGCACACTCAAGAGGAGGAGTGGAGAGCATTGACTGTAACATTTACCCCCTGAATTCAATCAGACCTCTGATAATCAGACACTTGTGGCTGTTCACTGGCTACAGGAGACAAAGTAAACAAATAAATGAAACCCAAATAACAGAAAAGCCAAAACCAGACTCACCCATTTGAAAAACACCAGGAAAGGAGATAAAGTTCTGTCCTTGACCAGCATATCTCCCTCCATGGGCTGTACTTACAAATGAAAAATCCTTTCTCTAACAAATCCCAGCCCTTCGTCAGACTTTATGATTCTGTGGTTTCCAGAATGTTTCTGTTTTAATCAGTTTGCACTACAAAGATGCATGGCTAGTTGTGAGCACCTAGACTAATCTGGAGAATGAATGCTGATCTCAGAAGCATGAAGAGACTTTCTTCCTTGCTGCTTTGGAGAGAGGTAGGGTAATAATATAGACCTGATCCTGCAAAAACTTTTCTGTGAGCAACTTTGGTCTCATGCATAGGTCCCTCACCTATATGAACAGCTGCATTCACAAATATTTGCAGTTATCAAGCAGAAAAAAAAAAAATCTCAAAACATCTGTGTGGCATCTGTTCCAAGAAACATCTTCAGAGTAGCAAAAAAAAAAAAACCAACCAACCAACCAAAAACCAAAACCCCAAAAAACTAAACAAAAAAGCCCCCACACACTATTTGAATACGAATCTTAAAGCTGCTTTGCAGTGTCTTGGTTTCGGGGGACAGGGTCAGAAAGCCTATTAGATACAACTAAGACTAAAGCTGGTGTATTGAATACATTGGGTTTTGGGGGGTTTGCAACATGAAATGTTTAGCCACATTTTTTGCCAGAGTAAGGGAATAACAGAATGCTGACACCTGAAGCAAAGGGAACTGTAGCTGACATGTTGCTACCCTGAAGCCAGGGGTAATTCTTCTGTGTGCCTGTGCCCCTGAGGCAGCAGGGTCCCCTCCACACAGGCAGCAGGTGCCCCTTGGCCTCGCTGTTCACTTCTCCTTTGGGTGACAATGGCAGAGGTTGAGGTCTGCTGTTCTCCAGCAAAGCTTTAGTAAATTATTAATTTTCTCTGTTACAGTTTTCTGCCTTCGGACAACCTGTTAGCTTAAATAAAGTAAATCCCAAGGCCCTCTTGAGAACAGAGAGATGCTGGAAGGAAGCAGGCTCCTGCCTCTCTGACAGCTTTGCAAACGTTCACCCAGTTTTCCTGCCTGTAGTAGGGGTGGGAGGGTGAAGAAGGGGAAAGAAATGAAGTTGTCCTTTGACATTTTACATCCAAGTCTTACTGAGATAACCTTTACAGATAATTTTCCCAGCAGGTGTTACATATTTCTTGTGAGCATTTAACAGTGAAACATCATTAAGTATGACTGGCAAAAGCAGTTATAAAATTTTTTGGAGGGGTGGAACCAAGACGTATTAACCTTAGGATTTTAAATAGAAACACAAGATGTTTTCTGCACTAATCCTATTACAGTGAATATCCTTTCTAGCATATTTGAAAGCAGATTCACTTGTGCTGAACTTACTGTAATGCATTCAAGATGCTCTTTCTATAAGTTTCAGAGGGAGGCAACTGCAAACAAAAATATTTTAAGGATATTGAAACTATCCCTTCCTGTTTCAAAAGATGGTTTTCCAGCAACATTAAATAATTTTTTCCAATTCTTTTTAAATTCGATTCAAATAGTAGAATTAATTCTATCCTTTCATAAAGTGTAGCATCATGAAGAACAAATAAAACTTCCATATTTTAAAGTTCTACTTGTTGATCTCAGAACACCGGAATCTTAAAAGGGGGGGGAAGGGGTAGCGTTGTTTTGGTGGTGGTTTGTTGCTTTTGTTGGTTTGTCCTCTGCCACCTGAGGCAGCTCTCACAGCCAATGGGCAAGGGCAGGCTCAGCTTTCGGATGGTAAACGTACTCTGATAGCTGCAGAGTTTTTCATCTTCAGGTGAGAAAGGCTCAGCCTTATTCCATACCTGCCCTTCATGCTCACCCTCACTGCCCAGCTTTTTTCCCTTCCTCCTCTTTCTATTGTGCTTTCTCATCATCCCCTTTCCTGTTCCTCCTCTTCCAGTGTGGCCAGGCTGGTGTGCTGCCCTAATGCCCATTACATGCTCCCCTCTCCTGCTCCCCATTTTGAGTAGGAGCTGTGCTGACCAGCAGAGCCCTGCAATGGCCAGTGACAGTCCAACACATTATTACATCTCACCAGTGCGTTCCCTCTCTGATTCCAGGGAAGTCTGTCAGCATCCCTGTAAGGCTGCGGAGCTTCTGAGTTGCTGCTTTACAGTGTTTTGCTTTATAATGGCTCCATTTCACACCCTGATGCAGCTGACTTAACATACTGTATTTCACTTTTCTTAATTAGATTTTGTTCGTTATTCCTGAGCACCTCCAGAAGGCGAAGCAGCACAGTGTGCTGCCAACATGGCTGCTCTCTGTGCCAAAGCAGCCCCAGGGCCTGGGATCCTAGTTTACACCCCACAAGCTGAAAAAAAAAAGGTGTGTTTTACCCTGAGGAAGGAGGTGTGCAGCTGAGGACCTCAGTAAAGCACACAGCCTGGGACACCAGGGAGAGGTGAGCACTCGCTCAGCTGCCACACCGGTGTCCCATGGTCTCCATCCTCATCCACCACCAGGTACCCCGCTCCTGCCTCTGCTGTCAGCACACTTCCCCCACCTTCTGTTCCCCCTTCCTGCTCTCCACTCACTCTGAATATAAGGAGTATTTTTTAGAGGAGCGAATTATCTCCTAGAGATAGTTATCTCTAACTCCAGGGCCTGTAGGTGCAATATCCAGCTCCTGAAGCCCCTGGACCTCTAGGAATTTATAGCAGTAGATTGACAGGGAGTTTTTTCTGCAGGTTGTTTAAATCATTGTAAGCTGCTTAGAAGGAAAGCTTTAACAGAACAGTAGATAAAAAGAAAATGGGTTTTAAAACCTCCAGTCACTCTTTTTTCTTAACTTGTTCTTGAACAAATAAATGTGAGCTCTGGGAAAGCACCTGAAGGCACTTTCACAAGAAACTAGCACAGAACCAGCAGAATGCAATGGGCAGAACATTCTCTGCTCGGCATTTGGCAACAAAAACCCCACTGAAAACCTGGGGGAAGATCAGGACCTGGCAGTGAGGTCAGATTACGAATGCAGGCACTCGGGTATGTGAATAAATAAATGGTCCTCATATTTTCTACCAGTAGGATCCCATATCCTGCAGTATCACATATCTTAATAGCTATTGATTTTTTTCTATGTTCTGCCCACAGCTAGAGCAAAATTTCATTCAAATGAAAAACTCACAAATGTGCTGGCAGTCATCATGGGTGAAGGAAAGACAGAAGGTTGGGAAACAGAACGTTAAACAGAATATGCCTTCTAGCGTTACGCAGAGGTCCCATTCAGCAAAGAACGACCATCAGCAAGCAATCTGAAAATTATTTCAGATTAAGGACAGAAATGGAACAGTTCTCTCATCAGCAAACACTGAACTGACACCTTTTGGGGGACAACTGCATGTCTTTCAGTCACTTAATACATCCTTATCTGCACCGAGGGCATGCCCTGCTGAGAGAAGGGTAGCACAATGAGTAACATAAGATCTCCCAGGTGGTGCTGTATGCCAGCCTGTGCTAATGCTTCCCCCCATCATTCTAAGCAGAGGAGGATTTCAGAGACCATGAGAATAGTCTCTCTGACCACCTCTTCAGGAAGTCCAAAGTAAACTCCAATGGGAGTTGCTGTCAGGAAAAAAAACAGGATCACTGCTTAGGATTTATGGTAGTCCAAGGAAACTGAAATCTTCACGTGGAAGAGAAATGGGACTCAGCCTTCCCATTGGATGATAACAAAGAATAAAGCGATCCAAATAAATAGTCCCAATCCTGCGGTTCTCAAGTGGTGAACACATGGAAAAAGTGATTTTCTCCTTCAGCACTTCTAATTAACCTTCAACACTGCTGGTCCATAGGAACAGACCAGGCAGGTTTACTTTCAAGTGCCTGTCTTCAGCCTGGAGGACAAAGGTTTTCTCCAGGCAGGGAGAAGACATCAGTTGGCCTGAGTCAAGTTCCAGAAGGACGTTTCCCTGCAAATAAAGAATTTAAATCAGTTACTTGGAGATGCTAAGAAGCAGAGAGAAAGAGAAACATGGGAACAGCAGGCAGCTTCCTCAGAAGGGAACTACAAAAAGCAGTGAAAGGGCAGCCGAGTTCCTGTGCAAAACATAGTATAAAACCTGGCAATTCTCAGCGGTAAAAATAACTCAGAGCAATTTACAACTCATAGTAAATTGAGCAGCAGCAATTCAGAGTGTAGTCAATAAAAGAGTACATTTCTTCAGTATATCTCTAATATTTTACCATATTAGTTTGCTGTGCAATAGCAGCCTATTTCCTTATTGGCAGCATGCTTAGCTAGTAGTAGAAAATTAAGATTAACTAATCAAGTTCCTACTCATTTTTCTAGGAGAAAAAAGGCAGGTATGAAATAGCTTTCAGTGCCACCCTGTTAATCCAGGTAATAGGGATGAGTGCTAAGATGTCCTGTAATGTGGTGGCAGCAGCGACCACTCCTTGTCCCCACGCATGAGAAAGTTAAACATGTAGTTGGATTAGTCTTTGGGATATGTTTGCTGTACTGCAGAACGGAAGGCCAAGGAACTATGAGAAGCAGAAGTAAGGGAAACGATGTGAGAATGAATAGGAACACAAAATGTGTGATGGAGATGCAGGGAGCCAGAGAGGAGCTTGGGCTGGAAAGTGAAAGCTATTGAAAACTCAGGAGAAGACAAAGCATTTGTTCCTGTTATGCTGCCTTGGTCAGCTGGATAATTGGAGGTTTAGTATTTATTGTGCTTAAGCTTGTTTTCCAGATAGAGGCAAAAGCGGGGTAAGGAGGCTCAAGAAAAGGGAAGGGATCCTGTGTTTGCTGGAGCTCAAGTCTACTGATGTATCCCACAAATACAGAACTGGGGGCTGGGGTTATAGTCCCAGCAGGATGTTGGCTACTGTTCCATGATGATGATGTAGTTGACAGGGACAGTTGAAGAGAAGAGAACTGCAAACAGCTGTGTTCACAGTTCACACTGAAAGTTTTGAGATCTGCAGAAAAAGTAAGTAAACCTCAAAGAGTCATTGATCCCTATCATACTGTCACCCATTCACTTCAGCTCTATCCGTCTAGTTGTCAGTGCTTGGAAAGTGTGAGAGTCCCCCTCCTTCAAAGCTTCAGCACAAAAATTGAATCACTGCTTCTGGGCAGGTGTGAGGTCATCGGCTGTGTCCCGGGATGAGTGTCATCTGAGGCCCTCTCCAGCCTCCATGATCAAACAGGAGGCATCAAGGGAGTCAGGGCTGTTTTCCCCAGCTTTGCCCTCTGCAGTATATGTGAGAACAAACTTTTGACACCTGTATGGGTACAGATGGCTCCCCGCTTTCTTCAACCGTGGCCCCAAACAAGCATCTGAAAATAGACTGACCTTTTGATTATACATGGCCAACTTGCCTGCTCTTTTAGCTGCTGCCATTGAGTTTTCCCAAGCAATCTCTAAACATAAAATAGGAGTGATTCTAAAAGAAAATGGGTTCATCAGGTCAGTGTAGTGTAATTCTGGAAAGGGTATGAAAGTAAGGAAGTAATGATAATGCACGAATTGAGGAGCTGGTATAATTTACCGTGGCTGCATTGAGTTAAAAACTGTAATAAAATTTCCTGTCTGGCTGGAACATAATGAGTTCCCTACCTTTTAACAGTGCCTGCAAAATAAATTAAAAGAAAATGCATACTGCCTTTCTTCACTTGCAGATAGTATCTATCTATTAAGGTAAAGGAACAGTGACAGAAAGTACTGCTTCTGCACAATACTTGCATTAACTCTAAAGTCCTGGCCAGTGCTCAGAGATGAAGAAAGTAGAGGGAATGATGCTAGCATAGAATCAAGTGATCAAAAATTGCTACTGACAGTAAAATAGGGGACTGATGGGCAGTGAAGGCTTGTCCCTAGCCTTCTCATAGCCTTTCTTGTGCTGAAAGGAACAGTGATTTTAGGGAGGTAGGGATATTTGAAGGCAATTATTGTTTCTGTGAAAGAGGTATTATTAGTGGTGATTAACTGCAGCTGCTGCTTTTTTAAACTTCTTAGTGCTTCAGTACAGGTACTGTCCTGCTGGTCCAACATTTCAGAGTGGTCTTGCAAGCGCAGGAGGCCAGAACAGAAAGGGACACAGTTAGCACAAAAAGAGTGATGTGAGCAGGACATCCAATAAGAGTGTTCATAGCCAAAAGGGTGGAGCCCAGCAAGTTCAATGAAGGCTCACAACAGCTGAGTTTCTGGAATATGAATCATTAGACAATACTTCTTATAAAACTGTGCTGAAGATATCCTTTTACCTAGCTGGTGATTCAGGTGTCACAAGCTTCTGAACAGGGATATGGCTAAAAGCAAGCAAACAAGGAAAGAATAAAAAAAGAAAGAAGAAAAAAGGAAAAGAAAGAAAGAAAAGAAAAGAAAAAAGAAAAAGAAAAAAAAGAAAAGAAAAGAAAAGAAAAGAAGAAAGAAAAAAAAGAAAAGGAAAAAAAAAAAAAAAGAAAAGAAAAAAGAAAGAAAAGAAAAGAAAAGAAAGAAAAAGAAAAGAAAAGAAAAGAAAAAAGAAAAAAAGAAAAAAGAAAAAAAAAAAAGAAAAAAGAAAAAAAAAAAAAAAAAGAAAAAAGAAAAAAAGAAAAGAAAAAAAGAAAAAGAAAAGAGAAAAAAAAAAAAAAAAAGAAAAGAAAAAAAAAAAAAAAAAAAAAAAAAGAAAAGAAAAAAGAAAAGAAAAGAAAGAAGAGAAAAGACTGATTTTTACCTACACACAACAGGATTCTGCATAGTTACTTCTCATTCCCTTAAACCTCACCGGCAGGCAGGGACCCTATGTCAACCGACTGATCAAGGCCTCTGTGAACTACACACTTCCATTTCTTATCTAGAGAACAAAATGGAAACTATGGTAACAGAGACAGACCTGGTAAAGTCCATCAAAGCCTGAGAAGAAAACTCAGCCTACCTCCGCCTAGAGCCCGTGACCTCTCTGCTAAGGCTCCCAGCCAGAGGGGCACTCCTTGTGACCGTATGATGGGGACATAAATAACTCTTACATAGACATAACTCACTGCACAATTGCTACTGATTTTCACCCATGCTGTGCTTGGTCTCCTGGCTGGAAGGCATATGTATCCCTCCTTTCAGGATATAACTCTTAAAAGCATACATCACTTAAGCTGTTATTCAGAAACAGAATAATCAAAAGTATTGGGATTTTGGTTGGTAGTTTTAGCTCAACCTGTTACATTTGTCTTAATCTATATCTATAGAAACACATCTGGAAATTGTGCCACTGCTGTAACTTATAATTTCATGTAAAATACATTTTAAAGTAGAGAGAACATTTCCAAATTTACTGCTTTTGTAGGTAAACATAATTTAAAATTTTGCAGATTTTCTTTCTTCTGAAACAACAGACAGAAATTTAAAAATAGTATAGGAAACTTTTCTCGCAGGAAGTACGGCAATTTTATAATACACTCAAAGGCAATTTACTGTGACATGACTTAAAAAGTAAAGCTCATTTTAACAGTATATAGGGGTTTTTTTGCAACATAGTAGAATTCCTGACCATCTGACAGAACAAAGAATAGTGTGCAAAATACCATGTGGATTTAAAGTGGCCAAAAGCAGAGGTTAGCATATAATTCTCTTTGCTGTAGAACCCAAATTCTCTTTTGGGGAGGGCTGGAGCAGGTGTCTGTGAGCCTCAAAAGAGAAAACAGGTTGTCTATTTCAATGAGAAAAGGATGCATTTTGGCTTGTTTTGGTTTCCCACGAACTGCACCCAGAGTTTAAAAGCAAAAAACCTAGTGAGGTCTCCTGCAAGCCTCAGACAAAGTCTGTGCCCCTGAGGTTGCAAAATCCTGCCTAATGTATGGTTTGTCCACCAGCATGGGATATAGGACAGAGCCAAGCTGTAAGCATTCATGCTTACACTTTTCAAAGTCTTTTTTAAAACAAAAGGAGGGCTGGTCATCCTGGAGAGGGTGAACAGCAGGGATTGGCACATCCTGTTTGTTGCTATTAACCCATATAAATGGATGTAAAGGCACTAAAAGGAATGGAAACAGAAAGTAAGATACAGAAACTTTTCTATAATATACCATTGCAACAGGATTTGGGAACTTCTAATACTCTTATAATCCCATTCACACTATCAAGGTATCTGGCCTTGCAGCCACTCAGTCTGTGTTCAGCGCTTTGTTTAAGGTGCATCCCATAATACCTTCTGCCCTATGTAATTTAGGAGCATTCGTACTGGAAAAATAGAAAAAAAATTAATGCTTGAATTGTCTACATAAAAATGCTTAAAAATGTACTCCCTTTTGGTATCAGTATAGCATATGTGATAAGTGTAACACAGACTGAGAGATACAACTTGCAGCACAAGTTGTATATAGAACTTGTATATCTTCTCTTGGAAGATATACATAAGGGACAGACTCTAAAATGAAAGAAAAAAGAAACATCAAAATTATTTAAGGGTAGCAAACAAAATCATAAATAGTGGGTTTGTCATGCACATTTGCTGTTTAGCCACAGCTCTGGAATTTTAAGTGCTAGTGTTGGGAAAAGGAAGCAATTGGCTGGGTGCAATCTGAATTCTAGTTTCAAATGATTCCAGAACCTGTCCTCTGGTATATCAGACAACTAATACACTAATAGATGTCTTTATCACAGCAGCAGAGCAATCAGCCTTAGGTCAGATTCTTTTCTTAGAAACTTTCACAGAACTAGCTTTATTTTAGAGTTACCAGTATGCTGTTAATTCCGAACCTCAGTGGATTTCTAAAACCACTATGCAAAATGAACATATGGATTAATTGCAGAAAGAATAGATACTATCACTTACCTCTGAAAAATAATCAATATTGCAGAAAAGGCTTGTAAGCAGAATTAAAAGGAGAAGTAATTTTCTTTAATTGGTTTTGAGCTATTACGCATTACCAATTTTCATTAGCACTTCTTGTATGCCCCTAGAACATACATACAAGGGGATGTATATAAAACTAGTTTAGAAAGTTCTATCACTTTTTATATGCTGTTCCTTGTCTGCCATTTTAATTTTTTTTTGTACTTTTCAGCTTTCACACATTTTAAAATGATAGAGTAGTATATCAATTATAATTGAGTGGTAACAAAAGATATTATTTCTCTCTTTGCTAGATGTATGGTGTGCGTGAGTAAAGATTTGTGCTGTGGAGAGATAATTTAAAGGCGTTAATGGCTGCTTATGTTACTAAGTTTGTTTTCCCTTTTTTTATATTTGTCATATAATTTTTACTGTGTGTTTTTCTCCTCTGAAAGCATTTCAAAAGACATTATAATGTACCACCTTGTCTTTTAAAAGGTCATTATTTGCACAAATTGTCATTTAAGTTGAACTTTAAATTTGATGAATTTTCTGTTTCAACCTGTGAGAAACGAGACTGAAAGCAGAAATTAGAACCAGCCTTTGTCCAAGACCAAAGCAAATTATGACGGACATCACAATGTCTGCCCCGCTAAAAAGATATTTAAACACATGGTGTCAGCGAGAAGTGTGCATCACAGCCATGCCATAGCTGCACCCTCCACATCTGACCTTTGAAAGATTTCAGTGCCTCATCAAAGCCTATTCAAAAAAGTAACACACACACACATATGAACATTTTGAAATATGAAGATTAAGATCTGGAGTGTAAAAGGACAAATGAAGCCTACAATAGTAGTCAGGGATCTTCCACTGTGCGCTGCTGTCTTGATATGTCAGTCAGCATAGTTAATGATACTTGGATTTTAGGAAACTGAATAGTATACATGTAGTGTTCACCTGTAATAATATCTTCTGAGAAGAATCTTTTCTGCTTTTCTGAAGTAACAGCTACAGGCACAGACCTGCAATGCAGAGAAGCCAGGCTATTATTAAAACCACAACAGCAGTCCACCCCAACTTTACCAACAGATATTTCAAATGACAGATAAAGGTGTTGAATAGCCCTTTCATTTTTTCCTTTCTCTTCATCTGACATCACATCAGCCGGCCTGTACAGAACAGCAGAGAGGGGAAGTACAGGTTTAGGCAGATGCTGCTTGTGGTCCCACTTGCCACTCGTGCTCCCCAGGGCACTCCTCATAATCATAGCCACCTCCCGCACATAGGTTAGATGCTACAGCATTATTCTCCACCTACAGAGCTCTGCTTCATCCAGACTGATGTTTATTCATACTTTGTTATTGCAGATTTCCACATTTGGAGGCTCATTGCAGGACAAAGACATTTTTTGTGGCTGGAATCCTCTGTTTTGCTCAGAGATCTGTTTCACATCATGTCACTTGTGTACAAGTCATTACAAAAAATGTTTGGTGGAAAAGTAATTTATAAACCATAAATAGAATTATTTAGTCCCTGTTTTTATCAGTGCAGACCAACACAGCTCTTAATTGCAAAACTGACCTGGTCCCAAAGCAAAGGCCAGCTATATCTAATCATCTGGGGATGGGCCAGAACACAACGAATAAAGGAATTGGAAAGTAACGCCAAAAGGTTTTAAGATGTAAAATGACACAACGTTCAATGAACACTTGCCAACATCATCTCTAATTACTGCAGTGATTAAGTAGTAAAGAATTTGGTCCCAAGGGGATTACAGTTCTGAAGGAAATATGGTGCCATGTGTTACAGAATTTTTTCTTGCAAATCATTATGGAAATCCTGCTTCCTCTGGTTCTCCTAACAAACTCTTTCTTTGCAAAAACCGTGCTTCATTTGTGAAGTGCAGAGGGAGTGTAGCTTGCCTGCTTCTGAAGATTTACATCTTTATTTCTATGTATTCAACTTGCCTTTTTTAAAAAATCCTTTTATGTCTCTAAAGAAAGAAGCATAGAAAGCATTATGTATTTGCATACTGTAAGGGTTCCTCTCATCCTTGCTGAAGAACAAACAGAGAATAGGGGAGGGCTAGATAAAAGCATCGAGACCTTAACACAGCATGGCAGTAGCCTAACAAACAGCCAGAGAAACTGCAATTAATGCAAGTCCAGCTTAAATCATAGTCCCGGGGGATACCTTAGAAGACCTTGTTTAGAAGTACTTTCTTTTTTTCCATTATTCTCTTAACCATGAGATCAAAATTTGTCCAGCTTAAAAAAACCCAAAGCACAATGAAAAAACCTGAGGTTGAATAACAAAAGCATTGGAATTGATTTTAATTTACAGGTTATGTTTAAACTTCCTACAACTCTGGATCAAAATGTCTATTGCACAAGCAAAACATGTCTCTCACTATAGCATGCTCATGTTTACTGTGTTTATTCTCTCAGCAGGTGTCCCTAGATGCATTCTGTGTTGTCGTCTTTTCACTCAGCAAAGGAAGAGGAAAAAAAAAAATCCTCATGCTCTTACATAGCAATATTCTCATCCTCTTACAATAGGAGACAAAGAACAGCAAGGGAATAACCATGGACCTCCTTCTCTGTTTTGTCCTAATTTTTTTGCGTCAGATCCACGTCTCTGTCGTCGCCTTACCCCTTGCTATACAGAGCTTCCAAACATGCTATGGCATGTTCCACAAAGAAATATTTAGCTTTACAAAGCACTCTTATCAGTACATCAAAGCAACACAATTATCCCCATTTCACTGGTGCGAAAATCAAGACTCAAACATCATCTGTATGGAATATGCACAGCAGGGAAATAGTGCTGTAAGTTCCCAGGCTATGAATGCCATACGTATACATCAGAAATGGAGCATTCCTGTCTGCCACGGACAGAGAGGTCAAGGGAGAGGAGAAGGAAGGAGAGGCACCAGAACCTAACACCCCGGGTTATATGCTTTCTGTTGTCCTAAGAGAGATAGAGAATCAGTCGTAAACAAATAAAACCAAGATCAACTGACTTCAGACATAGCTTTTAGAGAAAAATCCAACACCTGATTAAATATGAGTGAGAACTGGCAACGTGGGCTGCTGCTGTGAGCTGCGCCCCAATAGCCTGGCTGTGGTGTGCTGCTGGTATGTGGTCAAATGTATTAGCAGAATGAAAAACAAAACTGGTTACAGTAGTAAAATAAAATGCTTCCTCTTGCTTCTTAGTAGACATGATGTTTAGCTGGAAAGGCAACAGATGCTCTGAATTTCAGTGTTTAAAATGAGACACTGAGACTCTTCCTTTTTAGCCAAGTTGTTACAAGTATGGGAGAAGATGCTCTTTTTTTTCCTCAGCATTGAATAAGATGTTAAACTTAGTTTTCTAAGCTCATTTCATGAATCATTCATGATCAAGTACAAATCCTCATGAACTCACAAGCTTCCTGGTCGAGAGCACTGAACCAGCAAGAAGACTATTTAGGGAGATTTAATAGGGAATGCCAAAACAGTTAAAAATACAACTGGAAGGATCATAAGCAGTAGGTAAATTCATTGGACCAGAACACTTATCAGTTGCTTCATTCCCATTTGTACTATCAGAAGTGTTGATAATAAAAGTGTTGCAGATTTTGCAAAGAACTTCTTAAATTCTAATTTTTTTATGCATCTGTAGTTGTTATTTCTGTGAAGGGCATCATGCCATCCTGCTTGTGAGTCACTAAAATTCTTTTTTGGAGACTTAGCAGTATGAAGTTCTAAGTAAGTCATGCTGAGAAAAACGCTCATTTTGGATAAAATAGATCAAATTGTGTTACAGTGACCAAAAAACTTCTAATAAATGTTGCCTCTACAAAAATCTGACAAGATAACTACATTTAGAGGGAAATAGATTAGCTGACTGTTAAATGTGTCCCACTAAGACCAAATGTTTGGAAGGCACTGAAAGCAAAAGTCTCCACACAATTTTTATTGTCTCTTTTTATGTCCTCACTCAATTAGAAGGTGCATGTGTTTCTTTGGCATCTGTTCCCATTTCTCATTACCTTGCTGAAGGAAAGGACAGATGGAAGAAAGATGGGTCTGGGGCAGACATGCTAAGGGAAAAGGAATATTAAAGGTCCTTAACAGTTGTAAAGGGAACAAAGAAGGCGTACCCTGCTTGTAAAATGGCCAGGTGAGAGTTAGGTTACAATAATGTAGACCTTCAACAGCACAGCCAGCACCCAGAGTATGGTCAGGTGGGAGCCTTCAGTGCCCCAAGGCAAGGAGAGCTGCATCTCCAAGAACGGATGCTCTTATTCTCCTTGTACTAAATTTTCCAGCACCACCTCCGTAACTCCCAAACAGCAGGTCTAGCTCCTTTTCATTTTAAAGTCTATTGCAATTGAATATAAATCTATCGGCAAATAAAGTGGTGACTCTCAGCTGATGATTTGGAAATGAACGTGCACCTTCACAGGCTAATTGCTCAAGCCGGAATCCTCTCATACCCAAATTCCTCTACATCAATCTAAAGTTTGGCTGACCTACCTCCAAACTATACCAGAGCTTTCTGGCAGCACCATAGCAAGCTCCCAGAGGCACCAGTCTGCAATTGCCTGTCAGAAATAGAGACCAGGAGTGGTAGGCTGCCACCTCTGTCACCTATCTGAAAGGAGACTGGGTAAACCATAAAGTCATCATTTTCCTGTGACACCTCCATGATGCTATCAAAACACCGGAACTGTCGTATTTGGAGACCTCATCTATAGCATTTTCACAGAAACTGAGTACACCCAAAATGCAAAGAGAAACTAAGCAGTCTTTTCTACAGCTTGCTAGCTTGTATTTTTGTTTGAAGCTTAGGTGTAGTGGAAAGATACAAGTTAAAAATGCTGATAGGCTAAGCTTGATTTTTTTTTAAAGAAAATAACTATGCTCTAAAAAAAGTCATAAAATTATTCATTTATGTTAAACATCAGCTGTTTCTGTTTTCTATTAAAACAGCTCTGGCTTTCCTTTAAACTCTATTAAAAGAAAATCAGGAGATTTTCATATTTTAGGCTTGAGCTGCTGTAAAAACAAAGAATCACATGGTTCCTAAACTGTTCTAAATAGCATTTGTACAGATATGTAAGTAAACTTTCACCTTTTGGAAAGAGTAAAATCTATGTATTGCCTTGAAAAGGGCACTAAATGGCTCCTGCATTTAGGACTGGATGGCAAACTCTTTTTACACAGCAATGTCTGAGATGCGCTGCTTGCCTTTGCTATGATGTCAAACCTCAGCCTTTATGGCATTGCAATTTCCCTTCTAGAAAAAAGTTGATATTTGTGGACCATATTACACTGAATGAAATTTGCAGTCTCTGATGCCTGCTAGTGGGACATTTGTTACATGCTGTGTTTTGAATGCAGTAATACATATTTCAATGTGGCATTGCTTCTTCAAAAGATTAAAAACCTTTTAGTCCTTTGAGACTTGTGTCAGCATCTGATTTCATGTGCAGGGTAATCTTTAAATATTAATATGGGGCAAGGTCATGCTCTCTTTAACCCCCAAAATGGAGTTAGTAAATCATGATCTGGCAGTAAAAATATACAGGGCACATCAGTATTTGTTTAGGGCAAAATCTAAATTTAAATTAAACTAAATTAGCTACTGGTATTTTTATAATCACATATACATAATGTATTATTTGTGGGCAGGGAGGAAAGTATGGATATCCTATGAAGCTGTAGTTGAAATATATTTATTAAGATGGTTTTAATAAAATCTCTGCCATTGACAGCAGAGAAAGAGTATCTGAAATACCAGTTAGATAAATCTAAACTGGGAATTCTGAAGCTCTTGGGGCAAATCTGCTGCTGTCAGGTCCTCTGTTGACTGCAGCAGAATGAGTCAGTTTACACCAGATGAGCAGAAGCCTTTTGGGCTCTCCTCTAAGCTGATCCACTGATTTATGGCATGACACTGGTAGTCTCTTTGACCTCTTTATATGCCATCCGTCCTGCTAAGGAGCAGGGGAGGGGGGAGTGCTGGACCTTCCTGGAACCTAGACGATAGACCCAAATAGACTGTCCCTAGGCAAAACAAAACATTTCAGAGTTAAATTTCTAGTGAGAGGCTGATGGGTTAGCCTTGTAATTCTCGATACATTACCATTACACGTTATCCGGAGCTCAGCTCCCAGTGCAGCTGAGGTTCATGCCACACATAACTAACCACATTTGTTTTGCTGCCAGGGGACCTCCCTTGCTAAGGAGATGGGGAATGGCTTTACCCTACAAAAGAAAGCCAGTTGAACTTTGCAAGGAGTCAGTATTGTGAGCTCATGACCTTTCATACAAAGTACTTAGAGGGCAAGTGGGAGGTAGCAGAGTCTGGGGAGGGAGACTGTATGCTTCACCTAAGCATAGGGAAATAAAGGGAGACAAATCATTTAAATTTAAAAATACAGCAAATGTGCTTGTTAAATAGACAGTGAATGTGTGATTCTCATTTAGAGTATTTCAGCTTCAGCATTAATGATTTGAACTACCAATCAGGCAAGATTTTCCTTACAGAAGTCTCTGAGACAAAAGGTGATCATAAATAATTGGCTAAAGTAACTCCATTTTGCTCTTCGCTTTACTTCCTAAAGTTGCCAATTATTTCAAATTATGTATATAAATTTTTTGATGTGGACTGTTATGTCCATGGGGAGATGTGCTCAGGCTTTTAAACTCATTTCCTCGAGCCCTTTTACTTTGGTCTGAGCCCAAAAGTGTTTTATGGGCCTCATTGGTAGAGGTAATGGGTTACTCTGGATCAGGTCATGCAGGCTGCATTACACCAGACACAAGTCAGACATGTAGAACAGTGCAGAACAGACTTGGAGTCTCCAAGATGCAACAGATCCACTAGACTCTCTAACCCTACAGAGTGATTTGAGCAATGTCTAAATCAGCCTGTGTTACCACTCGGGGCAGGTTACTCAGCTCAGCAAAGCTGTAACCTGGGCTTTAGCAGGAAAGAGTCTCCCAGACCTCGCAGAACGTTAATACAGTTTGTGGCTGTGGCTTCCAGTCTGGTGTACATGAATGCTCAGGAATCTGTGGATCCATTCTGAAGGCTCTGCAGAGGTAGCAAGGAAAAGCTCAGTTTCAGCAGGCTTATGTTTGCTATGCAGATGTCCCCATCTCCACCAAAATCCACAGATTACAGAGCTTGATTTAAGACTTTACTCTCATATATAACAATTTGATACTAATACTTTTCAGATCCTTATTCACAGATGGATTTTTTCAGCAGGTTCAGAACACGTTTCCAATGCTTACTAATATCACCTGCTAAAAACTCTGTGGAGTTATTTTGTAATGTCTAGAATTGTGTGAAAACCCAATTCTGCTTGGCATTGCCTCATGTAAATCAAACTCTGAACAACAACAAAAAAATCTTACTCTGAGGGGGATGCAGGAGCAACGAAACAAGACAGTGGGCAATGAGGACACTGAGAAAAAAGCAGCAGAATATTTGACAAAATAGAAAATTGGGGAAGGAGAAGGAGAGGGAGAAAACGGAGGACAGGACAGGAAAGAAGCAAATCTAGAAAATAGCCTGTAAGAGTAGAAAGTCACACTGATTCTCATTGCACCATCTCTTTTAGCCTGAAAGACAGCAAGGTCACAGTCTGCAAATGTTACACAGATGTGGTGGCAGGGATGTGGTGGCTACGAGTTGGCATCTGGCAACCAGCACCCCTGGGTTCCCAGCCAGCTCTGCTGTAGCTCTGTACCCATGTGGCTCCTGGGGCAGGGACCAGACCCTCCTGCAAAATGACAGTCACATTACTGTCATCCCATAAATTACTAGTAACAAAACAGACGACAGGTAAGTACAAAAAAAATGTGTCTGAATTTAAAGCAGGCAAGTGCCCTGCTCCAAAAAGGTTCATAACTGCCCCAGGAATTCAAAACATATCTTTTAGCACAAACTGTCATAGGAGAGTATTGGGAAGTGTACTAAGGAACATGTCACCCTATGTCATTGCACATTTATCAGCATCTGAGGATGGAGACTACATAGTGGCCCCTTGGAAGGATGGATCAGTCAAAGATGGAGGAAATCTGGCAAAGCCTGGTTTTCCAAGTAAGATAGCAGAATAGCAGTTTTGGGGAGCTAATTTTAGCCAAATGAGAGGCTTTGCAGCTGCCAAATAATTTGATTCTAAAGCCCTTTCTGGAGAGTGAACAGAATGTCAGTAGCACAAGGAGTCATCATTCCCAAGGGCATCTTTCTGATGGCTGCTACAATACCCTAGTGTTTTCAGACACGCAAAAAGAAAATGGTCCCTGAGACATCAGAGAGGGTGATGGCCAGGGTAAAAGAGAAAATGCAGACAGCCAGTCTGGTGCTGGGATCATCTGATGAAGCACTCAGAAGCAAAACCTGTTTCAGGAGAAGATTCTGGCTTGTCAAGAGCAGAATTAATTACAAAGAAACACCAATTAGCATGATTTTAAATATTCCTCTAAAATACGCTATAAATCGTTTTGCCCTTGGGAGAGCCAAAACAAAAGACAAGCATAAAACTGCAGGCAAAATGCAAAAAGTCTCCATCTCACTGTGCAGGCAGATGGAGTTATTTAGTAAATCCTCTACTGTCTTCTCTGGGCTACAAGAAAAGAAGAAAAAAAAGCTGCCCAAAGTTTCAGTCAATATTTACCTCTTGGGTTAATAAATTGTGATCCTGACCTCAACAAAAGTCAATATCTTCTGATTATTATACTCAGGCACCTTTTTATTTGTACTTATTCATTGTATAATGAGCCACCCGTTTCCACTGGCAACTTCACTTTCATTTTGAATGTCTGAATTGAACAATCATTTATACTCCAAAGGCAGAAGACAAAATTACTATAAACTAGAGCTGTAAAACGTGGACATAGGTTGCTATTTCCAGTGAATAAGCAAGCTTGGGCAGGGGGCGGGCAGAAGGGATAAAGGATTAAGCACAAAAAATAGCTGGTTTAAATCCTCTTTTAAATACCTTTGAGTGACAAGGAGCAGAGAGAGGAAAGCTCTGAACTGTGATATTAAATACAATTAGGCTGCAAGTGTAGAAGGAAAGCAAAGTTAACAATCTGGCTTAAATAGTAAACTTATTTTAATGGAACATTATTAGGCTTTCTCCCGGATACAACCAAAAGCAACGCCAGAAAATATATGCCAAGGGCAACAAGTATAGATTCACACACTTGCAAGCCAAGATACAAAGACAAATCTGAATGAAATTCACCACATACTTGCTGCTTCATTAGAGGTGGACTAGGCCAGAGCTGGAGGAAGAAAATTCAAGGTGTTACTCTCATAATTATGTAATGTTTCATATAATACCACAGGTGTTCACCGTGCTTTCCTGAAAGAAATCAAAGCACAGCCTCCCCCAGCAAGAATCAAGAATCAGCTAGAATCACATTTTTGCTCTTCAACTTCTCATTGTTTGAACATCACCCACTGACTAAAATAAAAGTGTTCTTTGGGCTTGCAAGGCTTGTGATGGAAAGATTTTCACCCACATAACTCACTATGCCCATCTTTTTTGAAAAAAGTAAGTAACTTTACCAGTTTAAGTTTGTCTGGCTCGACATTATTCTACTCTTAGTCTCACTCTGGCAAACAATGGGGAGAGCAACTCATCTCTAGCTTAACCACAGTAATTTCTGAAGAGTGGAAAATCAGGAACAGCAAATTATGATCAAATCAATCATTATCAGGCTGTCTTTGTGAACACTAATAAACCCCACATGAATAATCCTAACATATTACTTCTAAAACCCACATTATAGATCTGCATGGCACTACTCTGATGCCACATTACCTTGTATTGCAAACAAAACATAGTTCATTATGACCAAAGTATATAATGTTGTACTCATAGGAAAATGAGTGCAGAAGCACTGTTTTCAAACTAGAAAAGAAGCTGTCATTTTCAGATGGGACATTCAGCCCAATATTTATCAGTTCAATAAATATTTTTTTATTCTCTGTTAAAACTGTGCTTAAATTGTATATATTCAAAAAGGTGTATCTCCTCCAGAAGGAGCAGAGTTGGCTTGCTTAAGCTTCAGGAAAAGGATGTCATCATAAGTAGATTTTTCCCTTCTACTTCACAAATTCAGTTTATAATTCACTTGCTATAAGTACATTTTAAATAGAGACTAGCAGACATAAAGTCATTTAGACAGCTCATACACCAAAAAGCAGGTGAATTTCCAAAAAAAACCCCATAAAACCAGAATTTTAAAAAATCTCCCCCCACCAAGAAGCCACAAGCCAGAACCTGACCACGCTGAAGCTCAATAAATTAGAGATTCATTTTATATTGTCAGACCTGATCCTACAAGTTTCAGACGTCTTTCACCATTAACTTATTTGAGATCCTTTATTTCCATCTAATGACTTTATCAGCAATTGCCACCATTATCACATTGGTGCCAACAAGTAGACATGCTAATTCGTGTGCCATTAAACAGCATGCATATCCATAGGGGAAGGCTGGAAACTGTCTTGGGAATGGAAATTAATGAAGTTTCAGCATATTTGAATAAATCTGTGGGCACTGTGTTGCTATAGAAGATTTTCATCAACAGCCTTTATAAGAGTTTGGAAACAGCAACTAATTTAAACACATCAGCATCAACAGACAGAAACTGCAATAAGGTGGGCAAAACACAGCCAGATGTTGTGATTTCTGAAAACCTAGTGTGCTCCCAGGGAGATGCGTGTTTTTGAAAAGAAATTATTTCTCCGTATGCTTTAGCAGACGAAGTCAAAGTATGTTATCTTGTAGTGAATGGAAAGACTCAGAGACAGTGGGACATTCCATAGCTTTAGTTGACTGTGGTTGGAGCCCAAGATACTCTAAGCCAAACTTCTTCATTGAACCCTTCTCTGGCCAAACGCAGAGTAATTTATATTTGTGGTGCAATAAGCAAATGTGTCCCAGTCAGTTTGTCCATGTTGGGTAAGAGTGCAAGCTGAGTTTCTCATTCGTGTTTTGAAGGGAGGCCACTGCACTGTCTGCCAACACCAGCATCCCCAGCCAGATGCACTATTGATATACTATAGGTACCAATGATCATTCTGTATTAAGAGAAAAATGTAGCTATGACATTTTTAATGACCGTAAAACGTTTTTTTTCCTGTGGTTTCTCTCTTTGCTGTTCAAGGAACCAAAGTTAAAGAACCTGAAACAATGGTCAGCCTCGTGGAAAACTAAGGCTGCCAGGCCATACAGTTTTAGTCAGAGAAAAAGTGTTTACCTGCATGCATATCTTCAGCTGGGCAAAACTGGGGATGAGACAGTTGCCCTTCCCTCCTGTACATTTCCAGAACAGAAACTGCATAAACAGAGAGAGGAAATAGCATGTGTCATTTTTTTGCAAGGAATCTGAGGATACTGCTCTTGCAGGAGATACAAGTCTCAAGCTCTCTTTCAACATGCTGAGGCCTGACAGAAGAGTAGATAATTTCCATGATGATACTTCCATGAGGTTATACAGCGACAGGAGGAGAACTTCTCCAAGGAGGGCAAGGTTCTGGCCATTGGCCTCAGTTCGGTAATTCACAGCTCGGAACGCCACTGCAACCAATACCAACAATGTGGAAGTGCAGAAAGCAAATGAATCAAATGTTACCACCAGAGAGCACCTCACCAGGGAGCAGAGCACATCTTGGTCCCAGGGTTTGGATGAGGTGATTATTCCTCTCTGCCCTCTGCAGAAGGAAGCTTCACTCCTGCCCCAAGCAGCACCACACTGGCAGTGGAGCTGTGCCGGGCACTGCGCGGGCACCGCAGCACAGGTAGGGGCTCCACTGCGAGCTTTGTGCAGCCTTCTCTGCACTGACACCAGGCCACAGAACGTCTCCAAGATAAGGACGGCAAGCTGGAGTTTGTTTTTAAATTCACAGCAAGCCAGTGCAAAGAGCAGAGAACATGTTTGATGCATTTATCATAGCCTGTGCTGCTAAAGAGATTCAGTGAGTCTCCTAAATTAGTACAAGCTCCTGAATCCTAAAGAAGCATAGGAGGGTCCTGTGAAGGAACGAAGGAGGCAGACGGTTTCTGCAATGGAAAACAGCAAATTATTTTTGTTAGAGGATTTTGGAGTTCCTGAAGGATCATTTCTACTGGCAGCCAAGATACTAACAGCTATAAACATTATAAAATAGCAATTCAGCAGTTATTTCTTCAGTCACTCTCACTATGGGATGTATGTGATTTTAATTAATAAGCTTAATATCTTCAGCTGGATGGATTTCTGTTTTCTTCTGTGCTCTGTCTCCTCTTTATTTTTCCAAGCAATAACCTAAAATATAATGTACTGTCCAGAGCATAATGGAGTGGACTAAAATATAAGAATCATAAAAATACTTGTTTACAATACAAGGCATGGATTAATATTAGCAAGTGTTTCAAAGCAGTGAAAGAACATTTGCAGCTCCCACCTTTATGATCAAGTAAATCCTAGCTTTATGCACAAAATAATATTCAATAAGGAATACAATCTAAATCTTGAATTATATAAAAATCACAACACGTTTTTTCTGTTCTCCTCTAAAATTCAATAAATAGTTCAATAGATCATCTTTATTCCTTTCACCCTTCTGGGGAAAAAATGATTCTTAGGCAAAGAGCTTGCAGACGAAATTTCAATCTGAAAATAACCTTTATAGCTGAGTTATAAAACAATGAGAATAAGGGTTTATGATGTGAAAGTTGATGGAGGCTTTACTGTTTTGGCATGATTGGTGAAGCTGTATTAAAAATAAATATATAAAAAAAAAAAAAAAACACAGAAAAAACACAGCCATTCTCTGTCCTTTGACTAACTAATAGAAGCTGTATGCTATCATGGCCATATAAATCTAAATAAAGTCTTAAACCACTCCACCCTTATTATCTCTTCCAAAGAAAAATGCTTATAATAATACATATATTGACTTTAGCTTTTTGTTCAATAACAAGATTTACTGCCCCACTCTTCAGTCAATTGTAACCTCTTTGGGTCAACAAATCTCGATACTGATCTCAATAGAAGTCAATACCTGCTTATTACTTACCTCCACATTAGACGCCTATCGCAAATTCTTATGGGCATCCCCCTGACAAGCAGAAATGAACACTTTCTCTTTAGTTTTTATACAAATAGACTTATGTGCTTTTCACACAGTCATTTTTAAAGCCATGAGATGATGTTGTTGGAAAACAATATTATACATTTATTTCTGGAACTAAGATATAAAGTTGTTTGGCTTCTCTGTTGTTTCTTTAAAAATTCAGAGACCGACTTTCTTGCAATTCCTACTTTTTTCTCCCATTTAAGATGTAAATCAGCAATCTGATATTTTGGCTTGACCAATGGAGAATGGTAAATAACAGTAGAATTGAAAAGCTATGTAATGATACGCAAACTAACAACTCAGAAGTTCAATGGAGAAACATATCAATCACTTTCTTAGTTGCATTTGTATGAGGCTAACATAAAAAAGGAGGCTGAAAATCTCTATCATACCTGCATTTGTGTATGAATTGATTCTGTACTTACATAGAGTCAATCTTCGTATAATCTATTTGGTACCTAAAGGGTCAAACATTTGCTATGAGAGGATAATCGAATCAGGATTTTATGTCTCATACATGAACAGATCAAATGGGTATCTATTTACCATACAATCCAAAGGCTTGTATAAGAATCTTATCACAGAGTTGGACAATGAGAAATGTACTTTAAAATACTGTCTCATTCGACTTGGTCTTGAAAATTGGATTCACTTACATCATGTGTGTAAGTAAAAAGGAATTTGTTTTATTTCATAGTGGAAACTGAGAAAATACCGATACAGAAGTCTTGAAAAGATGGCAAGGAATGTCAGAAGTTATGTTCAAAAGTGCCTTTAGAAACATCTGAAGCACCTGCATCACTGTACTGGTCCTTTCCAGTTGTACTTGCAGTATAAGATTAGTTGTGTCAACAGACAACAGTTGGAGCAATGACCCAAACTTTGAATACTATTATTTTGCTCTCTTGTCTTGAAATCTTCCTTTCAGAACATCACAAATGGCAATGAGAGTATTTGTACTTCCATCAATGGAAGGATGGTAAGGATGGAAGGATAGAAAAAAATAATGACTAGGAAAACTGTATATGGAAGACATAAATATAAAATCAATTTTAAGTTTTTCCTTTTAGCCAAGCCAGTGCAATTCATATAACAGTATGTAAGGCTTGCTTAATGTTGCACATTCCCATTGCTGTCCCATAACATTTGCATTATCCAAGGTAACATGAGGCTATGCAATCTGCTGTAACTGTTTTCTTGCATATGCCCATTAAATCCTGGAGTCTGAAAAACTTCCATAAACTGAAAATTTAGATGTGGTTTATGCACAGGAGATCCCATTCTCAAATTACTGACACCAGGTTTGCATATACGATAGGGATAAATGTAATGTGATGCATGAGAATCATGCCTGGACTTACCCAAGAACTGTATTTGACTAACGAGGTGAGCCAATTCAAAATTAAATAGTTTTCAGGCTAAACAAAATCAATATTATTTATAGGATGTGATAGTAGGCCTGAAAAAAACATTTCTAGCTTTCAAAAAATAGATAAAGCTATATTGATTTACAAAACATAAGGCATTAGGCTGCTCAGATACACAGAACTGTCATGTAAAAGATCTAGGTCAAGAAACACCATAAAACCCCATTCATCTCATTAGTCAAGAAGCACAGTGAAAGGTCAACAAGGTTAAAGGGCTCTGTCCAGTGTCTGATATTCCTGCAGGATGACAAGTTATTCTTTATGACCAGGTTTAATGACTATCTGCGACAGTCCACTGAACACTGTCAGCTTTCTGGGCTGAGGGGCTGCAGCAGGGAGGCACCAAAAGCCTCTATCACACCCTATCCCCAGCCATGGCTGACCCTCTGCTGAGCCCAGTCTAATGACAGTGCCATCATTTACACCCTCATATGCAGAGAATCAGATCTATAGGATGTTTTGATCTAAACCACACATGGATACATAACTAGGAGACAAGGTAAACCCACCTTCCTCACCCCATTCTCTCTGCTGTGGATCTCCATGAGAAGGAGGAGTGCAAGTGTGCTGCTGAAAAGCAGACAGAGTGGGATGAAGCCAGGAGTTATAATCAAAAATGTATACAACCCAGAGCCGCTGCATGGAACTTCTCTGTGCATACCGGGAAATAGAGCAAAGCTCTATTTAACAGGGAGAAAATGTTAAAAGCAAATTACAGTAGCTTCCACAGAGTAGAAGAATCCAGGATTTGGTTTCTGTTCTAGCAAATGGTGAGGATTGTATTTATTGAACCTGACTGTAGTACATTTCATTCACAGGAACTGATATTAGCAAAACAATCTCCAAATTAAAACATTAGTGCATTTTTATGTGATACTGTTTAAAGTGTGTAGACTTTGGATACCATAATATGAAAGATGAAGGATATAATGCTGTAATATGAAGGGTGACAATAATTAACACAGATGAAGTGCTGGTAGAAACACAGCAGAAATTTGACAAAGATCAGAATAAGAGAAAGTGAAGGAAAGAGAGGGACACTAGAAGATATTTCTTGAGGGCAAAACTAAGGTTAAAGGATGGTCATTAATGTGTTACTGATGCTCCACAGTTATAGTGAGGCCTGTGCAAGTGAATATAAATAAATGCTATATATACTAATAATAGTTGTGTAGCACCAGCTAGATGCAAAGAGGCAGAGGACAACAGGAAGACTGGTCTAAGAACAGAGACATTCTGCCCTGATTGTGGCAAAGACCTTGGAAGATGCTCAGAGGGAAGAAATCTCCATGGAGATTCACAAAAGCTGTTACTTATTATTATTTTGAGGAGATATTTCTAGCCCTGCACAAGCCCCGAGGCCCATTCACATTTCCCAAAAAACCTTGAACATGAAATCTAACTTTGAAATGGAAGAGCTAAATGTAAGTGGTGGTTTACAATTTTCTGAGGGAGGATGGGGGCTATTTACAGATCTGTATGTGCAGTGGCATCACAGCCCTGCTACCACACCATGGTTCCAGCTTTGTGAACCCATCTTGTCCAAGAATCTCCTGAGAATTTACGGTATCACTTACGTCTCAACCCATCATGTTCCATGTTTGGTTTCAAAGTATCTTCATGTTAGATTATTGTACTAACAGAGAATTCTGGAACAGTGTATTTATAACCCAGAGACGAACAGAGAGACAAGGAGAGAGGCAAATACAGAATTGCTTGGTTTACTCTGTGCTAACATAAGCACCTAATTTTTTGAAACAGAGTTCAGTTGGTCAGGTTATAAACCACTGTCACTATTTGTAAAACCTGAGCTCCCTCACTAATTCCTATAGCTGCAGGATTAATAGGACTGATTATGGCTAGCATCTGACTTGATGATACTTCAGTTGAAAATGTTCAGTTGTATTGACGATTTTCTACCATCAATCTTTTAGATGACAAGAGATGATGAGGTCGATGGAACTACCAATGCAGCCAAATTTTAAATGGGGTTTTGACTGCAAGGGTTATTGTTATGGGAACCTCTCAGGTTCCTGCACATATTTCACTGGCAGAAAGAAAAAAGTACTATTGTGTTATGTATTCTGTTCAAGTTTCTCACTTGGAAATAGTTATGATTGTCATCCTTGGCCAGGTTTAAATTGACATTTTTATCACAACACTGTTGGCATGATACTGCAAGTTGCTTGTGAGTAGTTATCAGCTGGCAAAAATTTAAAGAGAGGTTGGCTGATTAAAATTATATACCAAGAGCTATATGGAGACAACAAAATAACCAAAAGCAGCCAAAGGGAGCAAGGATTCTTTAAAAAAAAAAAAAAAGAAAAAAATCTTTTCAGAGAAAGGAAAATTATACATGCAAAAGTCATAAATCGCACATCTTCATTTAATATTTTATAATCAAAAAGCTAATAATTAAAACTGGGAGGGTTAGGTCAGTCAAGTTTTACAGCTGAGCGCACTCCCTGAGCATGCCCAAATCAACACTTATGAGATTAATTTATAAGCTCTTCAAATTCTGAATCTCCAAGGTTTATGCTGTCTGTGCATTGTTTGTATAATGCAGTTTTATACTAAAGCACTGTAAGGGGATTATTTTCATATTCAGCATATTAAAGATACAGCACAATTCATAGATATCGTACTGTGTTCATGCCTGAGATAGCAGGTACAGCGTCTCGCGTTCTGATTATCTATGGAGCAAATGTAGAAACGCGGATGTTTGGGGAGAGAGCGTATCCTTAGTGAAATTAATTCCCCAATGGTTTTATTAAAGTCTGCAAATTACATTATTTTCCCATCATATTTGAAATATTGCACTTCCTTAATGCTTGCTCTAACCCATGGCATGCCATCTTCCCTGGGGTGTCTAGACATGGTGTCTTAGATTTATGTGTATGATCTCAGTGTGTTACAACATCACTCCTGACTAATGCATTATTACAATACTTACATATATTCCCAAGTGTCACTGTTTTGATTAAAAAATCACCAATCTGCATATGCACACCATCTGTGCTTCAGAGAAGCAAAACATGCAGGATAACATTTGCCTTACTCCAAAGGAAATTCAGATACTACTGAAAAAACAAATGGGAACCCTTTCTTATGTTTTGTTTTGCAAGGCAACAAAGAAAATGAATACTGTTTCTACAAAACAATAGTCCATGCCTCTGATGCTTTAAAACATAAGCCTTTTCCACTCTACACAGTAACGAGATTTACCTTTAGTGAAACACGCAAACAATCTGCCCTTTTAGAGATAGCAAATAACATGGAAGGGAAACATACTGCTGCAATGAATTTTAAAAATCTCAGCTCAGATGCAAGAACGGAGGACTTTTCAGCAGAGGGGAATGTAGTCAGCAGCGAGTCCTTTCTCAGCTGAAAGCTGCAAGAGTGGTTGTAAAAGATGAATGAGGCCCTTGCTTACTGGGGTGAAATGCTTTTAAAGGACAAGAATCTGCTTATCTTTGATTGATTGCTCAGTCTGATACTTTCCTTTATAAAGTTTATTGACTACAAGCCCATAAATCAAGGAAAAACAAATCACAGGTTCAATTTGGGGGGCATTGACATCCTGCCATCTTGCAGCAATAGCTTAGAAGTCACAGGGCAGGGAAAAGGAGGGATAGAGGGGACTCATGGAGACAAAAGCATTTATTTCAGGCAAACCATTATTTAAAATGTTTGTAAATGATTATTCATTTGTGTCCTACCACCTCTTTAAGTCAAGAGAAAAATGCAGACAACCAAGCTACCCAGATTATTATTCTGAAGTCCTTAAAAGCAGAATTTACAATTAACAGACATAATTCTCACTGTGCTGCTGCACGTCTCTCTGGTTTTGTGAGATTACAGCCACATTCCCACACATTCCTCACCCGTTTTAAGAATGTTACATTTACAATTTAAACTATCAAAGCAAGACTCAGATTTCTTTCAGGTTGCTTTGAGGGCTTGGGAAACTCAAAATCTGTGTACTGAAACACCCCATACAGTTCCTTACAAGGAAAGCACTAGCCATAGATCTTTCTCATATGGGACATACAGTATAATATGACAGCATGATAATACAGATTAATTTGTGCTGTTGACCTTGACACACTATTCTATTGTGTCTTCTTTGAAAGTCAGCACTCAGGTCACTAGAACATCTGGTGTTTAACAAAAAAATCCCATTCTGAAGTGCTAAATGTGTTGAAACAAATGGTACTGTACTATCATTATACAGTGCAACCTCACTGCGGGGCCTAATTTCAAGGCTACCCTGACTGATCTACATTATTATTAGCGGCTTTGTAATTCACATCTTGCCACAGTACACAAAATACCTAATTATCAAAAGTAGACTTTTAAAAGCTGGACTGTGTTCCATGTAACTTGGACTGACTGTCACTTTCTTTCCATTTTATCTTTGGAAACATCTGGAAGGGCTAAACCTGCACACTGGTGAACATCCTGGCCTTGACCCAGTAGAGCACTTCAGCATTCACATGCATTTGTATACACAGATAGCCTCTATATTTTAGCAAGACATGCTTTTACGTTACATATGTGCTAGTCCACCTTGTCGAATATATGAACTGGGTTCACCGCATCAGCTGGAAATTGCACAGTGCTCAGTATTGTATCTGGCCCATCTTATAACCCGTTACTTTCAGCTTGTGCTCAAATTTTTCATAGTGGTCAGCACTGGGAAAGGCTGATGCAACCTTTCACGAGCAGGCTGAAGACTGGGAAGATGATTGGTAGCAAAAAGTAGCAGCTTTGTTTCACAGGAGTATTTACATGCAAAAGGTCATGACTGTGCCCTAGAAGGTATCCCAGCCTCACTGCCCCTCTGACACCACTGCCATTCCCATGCCTCTCTACCACCACTCTGCAAGCTCTCTGCTTCCTGCAGAGATTCTCCATGTAACCAAACATACAGTTTGTGTTGGTAGAATCTTGGGGAATCTCACAAAGCTTCCATGGGAAGGATTAAGCATTTATGGAGTGTGATGACCTTTGCTTGACCTAAAGCAGGTCACATCATCAGCTTTCCCAGTTAGTACGGATATACACAACCCAAGCTGGGCTCTTCCAACTGTGCCGTGAGTCACAGTGTGCTGATTCTCCCCTGCTTCACAAACCTGGAAATTTATGTCCCAGCAAAACAATTATGAAATGCTACTACTCTACCTTTTCATCTAATTTGCCCTCGCTCTGTAAGGAGAAGGAAATTAGCCCTGAGAAACATATTAGTAGCCAAGTACTGTGCCTCAAACAATACCAACATTTTTTTAATAAGGTGAAAGAAAATCTTCACTATCAAGAGCATGGAAAATTACTATAGGTATCTATGAACTAAAACATGTGAGTCTCAATGCCTGACAAAGGACCAGTACCTTCAGCTGTGGAGCAAAAGGAGTATAGCAAAGGCGAAAGCGCAGGTGTATTTACAAAGAGCAAGGGATGCGCACGCTGAGCCAAGCAAAGATGGGGCAACAGGAAGAGGCTCAAGGTCGTTCAGCACAGGACAGTAATGACACAGGAAAGTAATAGCCCAGAAAATGCCTTTGACTCACAGCAGGGCTGGAGGAGAAGGTATCTGTTATGCTGTGGCTTAAGCCCAGGCGAAGTAATTTCCAGTTGTTTTAAATAAGATTTCTGCTACGAGGTCTCAGCTGATCTCCATGAGAAGTTTATTTATAGTTACTGAAAAGAAAAAAAAAATTACACCACTGAATGAGAAGACAGCATTAAGCAATCAGTCACCAAAGACCTAATCTCATTAACTACTTCTAAGATTTCAGCCATCAGTCTATAGCTGGCAGCTAGTGGAGAACTGAGTACAATGAGACCTCTTTTATTTTTTCAGGCCATCTTCCTGATCTTTTATATTGTTTGTTCTGCAGTTTCTTAGAAGCTACAAGTGCTGAAGGAAGTAAAGAAAATCTAGGAAAAAAAATAACCCGCTCTCCTATGCAGCTTCATGCCACTGGGTCAGTGATTTACAAAGACAAGGTCCTGCTGCAGGGAAGCTAAATGGAGTTCATTATGGACATGGAAGTTAGCAGGGCCAAAAAGGTGAGGCTCTAGGAAAGAGGATGAAATAAGAGCCTAACAAGTGTGGATTTTACTTCCTCGGTGCAATAAGGACAGCTTTTAACTACCAACTACTCTAAAAGATAATATATCTAGACAATAGTTCCTTTAAGATAGGCATTGTTCCTATATACTACAACCATACTGTTTTGCATGTACTCAGGAAAATAAAAATCATCATGTATTACTTAAAAAAATTCTGTGTGTGCTGCAATGAGAATCTTTGATTTGCAGACCAAAAATTGGAAAAATTAGTAAAATGGAAGCATTTAAGTGGAGTGGAATGATGCCATTAAACCTAGATAGGGACATCAACCTCAAACCCCCACAAATCTATGAGTTTGTCACCAGTGCTCAGTGCCTTGGGAATGCCAGTGCTTCCTGGGGGTACTTCCTAGCAGCTGCAAACTTTCCAGAGAAGGAAACTAGACAGCTTGCTCCTACAGCACGGACAGAGCCAGCAGACACCGAGATATGAGAGGATTTTCTTGGCCCTGAAGTCTGCAAGCAATAGCCTGTGTCTTGCTCACAGGTAATTTTTGGCCACACGGTGCAGTACTGGGTGCCTGGGCAACACTACAAGGATCAGCTCTCACAGGGTGTTGTATTTTCTCCCTCATATGGCAGTGACTAATTCTTTCAGTACTTCTGGTTTAGGCCATTTCCACTTTGATTTTACACTGGCACTAACCCTACAGTCATTAGAGAACCTGAAGTTTTCTGCTACAGCTGCCAGTGTCCTGTATTACCAAAGAGCCCAGATGGCTTTATCACAACCCTCCCACAGAGATGTTACAGTAGCTGGCAGTCAGTTGGTGACATGAGACACTGGCTACTGTAGAAGTTACTTGTAAGTGGGGATCACCTGCAGAAGACCTATGAGATGGTAAGGCTAGAAAATCAAGCACATCTCAAAACAAGTTACCTAGTTAACCTCAAAAAATCAGGTCCAAAGCAGTTATTAAAGTCAATAAGATGTATGCCAACATCTTGTTTATTTCTTCGTTGCTAATATTTCATTGTGATATAAATAATTCTTTTGAATTAATAATTATAATTCCACTTTTTGGGGGAGGGGACTTCAGACCTTTTATGAGATAGTATCTAGGAGATGATCTGTTCTAAGCAGCCCTTAGAACAGGCAGGAAAAATCAGATGTAAGAGTAAATTAATGTGATCTTAACTTGCTTCCAACAGCTTGTTAATGGAAGTGAATGCAATAAGCATCACATCCGAGAAGGGGGAAACTGTCCCCATTTGTACTGTTGTGCAAACCAAACCTCAAAATAAAGGAAGAGCTGCTTACCACAAGCATCCCTGAGCATGCCTGAACAACTGCAGTCTCAGCAGAGAAGCCAGAGATGAAACACAAGCCCAAGTAAACTAGGCAAGGAGAAAAAATGTAAATCATTAAGATAAGAATTTTGATTACCTCCTAGGACTTTAGAGCCACACTGGGGCTGGTACAGCCTCAACAGTCCTCTGTGATTTAAAATTCTTAAGTATTTGGGTGAAAACCTGTCTTGTAATAGCAAAAAAACCCACCAAACGCAAAACCATATAATACCTAAATAATTGCAAATAACTACCATAGTGGTAGATGGTGATAATATAAGAATATTGCTAAACCATGTAAGATATTGACAATATCATACTTTTACATTTGCTCCCATTGTTACATACTCTCAGACTCAAAGAGAATGGAGAACCTAGTTTGTTATTTTGGTCAGATAAGAACAGTTATAAAAATAGATTAACTGTCAGTATCATGAATTAATATCACAAAAATACAGAGGCTCAAGTAATAGGCTTAGGCCATAAGCAAAGGAGCAAGAACACAAAGCTTATGCTTTGACCTGGGAAAGCATAGCCATATCACTACTGCGGAAAAATGCTTACCTAAAATGAAATCTGTATTTAATAATTCTGTGTGCTTTTAAAATCTACATTTTGTTTTGTTCTACATAGTGACAGCTTTTGATGTTAAACCATAACGTGCTAGCTACAAAAGCTGATACTCAAGTTAAAAATCTACAGCTTTTAGTTCATGCTTTCAAGATTTTTTTCTTTTCCCTCCTTTTTTTTTTTTTTAAAGAACCTCTGAACGTCTAAATGATAACATTTTTCAAGTAGCTGCTCCTTCCCTGGAGTTGAACAAAATAGAAAAGATCAAAGTTAGCGCAATCTTGTTCAAAGGTGAAGAGGTGAAATCTTATGTGTGCTGGAGGATCAGAGCAAAGAGAATCGTACAATGCTTAGTGTGCGACACCTGAAGCCCACTTTCATCAAGGTACCTCATTTTCATCTGAATTCAGAATGTATCTCATTTAATGGTAAAATAAGGAACAGCATAGGATTAGCTTGGTTACAAAGAAGATAAACCCTTGCTCAAGACTAAAAAGTAAACATCAATAAAAGGTGAAAGTGGTCAATTTTTTTTTAGAATTACTAAAGTCACAATGTTAAATTCTGTAGACCTTCTTTAAGTAACATTTATATAATTGAGTAAGATGAAGCCATTACACCCACGATGTTTCAAGAATCATGATGCTGTTGATAGTTGAGTTTCTTGAAAAAACCCAACCATGTTTTGAAGGGGGTTGCAGAGAGGGACATCTAAAAAGGGTATGTTTTTTCCATAAAATCTTCATGTGACTGATGTGCCCTGACATAATGTATCACAATGAAATACAGCTGCCAAAAAAGAACTTCAAATTAAGCCCTTTTCTGGAGTAAGGAGGAAAAAAAAGTGATAAGAAAATAGGTACCTTTTCAGCAAAAGCTTTTAAAGCTTTAAAATCACGGCAAGTAAAAAAGTAAAAAAGTTACCTCAATTTTGTCTAAGTAACTAGAAGTTAAATGGAGGGGAAAGGGTATGGAAAATAATGCTCCAGCCTGTGTGAGAACTGGAGACATCCTGAGCACAAGACACTTTTACACAGGAATAAAGGAGGATTTTAATGTCCTTGTCCTACCTTGGCATTTTTAAACTCAGGAAGATTCACTTTCAAAGCACTGCAAATTGCGCTACATTATGCTAATGTTTTAGCATAAACCCGGACTTACACATGGCAAAGAGGTCACAAACATGCAAACATTCAGCAGCTGAACAGTCACATTTCACTTTTTGCTTTTTGACTACATAGATTTTCTTTTGCATATGTCTCTGGGCTGTTGCTATAGGGCTGTCCTAAATTCCAACCTGGACTTTGCTGCCTAAAAGCAATAAGTATTATGTATATATTGTCTATTACAGGTCAAACCTTGACCTGAAAATCAGGTCTCCTCAGGACTACTATAGAAGTCTTTTATACACAGCCCTCTTAGGAGCAATCCCACTCAGCTACCTGCCAAAGCATGTTTGTCAGGGATTCACTCAGCACATCCACACCCAAATTCCCACCTTTGTTTTCATTCAAGCCTCACATAAAATCTGATTAAAAAAAGAGTTAAGTCTTCCAGTGTTAGGTCCAGAAAATGAACTGCTGGAAGCAGAGCATGTGCAGATGCCAGGGTCTGCTTGCTGGGCATGAACTGAGGTTCAGGAACAGAACAGAGACAAAGGTGATGAGACACTCAAAGAAGAAAAATAAAGAAGGCTCATGCAGGCTACCTCCAGCATAATATATGTGCATTATTAGACTAGATGCAGCTGAACCCGTCACCAAACTACTACCTCATAGTAGGTCAGAAATTATGTCATTCAAACTTCAGTACCTCCCAGATTGTCAATTGTCACACATTTCTAATGGTTTTCCTCTTGGCTACATAAACATCCACTTCCCATCTATCACAAAGTATGATCTAAGATACATATAAGCACGTCCCAAAGGGGTGACACAACATGCTGGTTCACACATTTTAGCACAGGGCTTAGAGTAGAGAAATGAAACTCTTATCATTTCTTCTTTATCTGTGTTTCAGGCCACCATTTCTTATTTTACATTTGGGGTGCAGAAAGAATTGATCTATTGTCCTACATGTGTTGCCAGTCTTCTGCAGTTAATCTGAGGAGATAACTGTGAAAGTGCTGCAGGCAGACTAAATCTTTTGATGACAAGGAACCTCTACATGTTTCATTAGCAACATTACATTGACATATCTAAGGATCAGTCATGTTGTGCAGCATGCAGTGGCTGACTTGCAAACAGAGATTGTGCTGCCTGTGTGTCTCTATGTTTGAGTTTGCTCTTGCATTTGGGTAACAAGTAGGCCACTGTATTTGCTGCTTTGAAAGGGCTCACCTGCTGGAATTTCAGACTTCTTCTGAAGTGCTCCACAGATCTGGCTTCAGGTATTTCTTTTAACCAAACATTTCTGCAGCGGTCAGATTCTTTCAGCAAACCTCCAAAGCTACCCTACACACCAATGCTTTATGTAAGTCATGAACAATGTGCTGCAAGCACAAAGATAGCTTTTAGTCACCAAAGACTATGCCAACAGCACTGTGTTCTGAGGCGTAGCTTCTCCTTCCTGTGCAACTGTCCCGTTCATCCGCACAACAGAAATACGTGGCCAGTCACTGTTCTGGTACTCACAACAGTCTCACAAGGCGGGATCGTAGATCAGATGTATTGTACTGTTATTGTTCCTGTCTGTATTTGTATTTGTTATGGACTATAAACCCTGATGATCCCATGAAGGGCTGTGACCATGAATTCCAATTGGCTGAGCAGTGCTATTTCATGGAGGGGCGAGTCCAGCGGTAATGAATTCAGTCAACATAATGATTTCAGTTTCACCGCACTGCTCCGCTTCCTGGGAACCTGCAGAAGATGAGTGACTGTGTCACAGTCATAAATTCAGACACATACAATGCTAAAATTTCTTACAGAGCTTTAAGTCCCCGTGAAATGTCAGACTAATAAATATGATGATCGTATTTGCTATTTGGCAAAATATTAATTAACCTGGAAAAGTTAATAAAAATATATTCCCCAAAATTATGCAACAGAAATTTTTTTTTTTCTTATTCATGGTTATATGAATGCAAAATGCCATGGATTCTTCATCTTTAATACCTAAGGGATTTTCAAGCATATTGCTTCCATAAAACTTGGTTCATCAGTACAGTACACAGCCCAGATATGCATATTTAATTACTCTGAAAGTAATTTACTTGTACAGATGGTGGTATTAGAAGGTCTTACTTCAATTTAAATTACTTCTATTTGAAAAATAATGTTATTTTGCTATGAATATTGAGTGAAGAATTCACTCTTATTACAGATGAATAATACTTGACAATTGTAATTAATCTGTGACTAATCTAATACTTCCTGGATAAACATTTTCTTTCCCATTTTAGAAATCAAAGCATCCTCTTTCCAGGAGGCTGATCCAGTAGCATTTCATATCCAAACCTGTTTACTGGAAGGGACCACAGCATGCTTTTGGGGCACATGAATAAAAAGCCACAGAAGAGTTTGTTGAACACTCCCGAGACTTCCCAAGGCAAAGAGATGTTTCAAAATTGTTTGCATCTTTCTGTAAGATTAAGCAGGGATTAAAGCAAAAGGGTGCATTTCAGGAAAGTACCTACCAGGCACAAGATCTCAGGAAAATAGTGACTTATGTGAATATTGGGAGTTTGGGAGAATCTTTAATGGGAAAGAATCCAAAATATCCTGGACAGCGAGCTCCCTCAGCAGCCCAGGTAGCAGGGCCATGTGGAATACCCACTCCATCGCTGTTGTGGTCCCCTGCCTGCAACACCCAAATAACAGCAATTCCCAGGAGCAAGCACGTGGCAGAGGTAAGGAAAGCTAGCAGCATATTGCATTAAGTCTTACACACTTCCTGGGAAAACACATCTGCTTCTCAAGTGAGATTGTTTTCTTGTACAACACTCTAAAAGATCTACATGTGTTTGTTAGACTTCCTTCAGTGAATGTCCGTCTTTATTAAAGCAATGGCTATTTCAAAGGGGGCTGACGCGGTTGCTATGGTAAGCATTCATGTTTTATTGAAGACTAAATGGCCACAACCCACATAAAGGGCTCCCGAGTGGCCCTGAAATGTGCTCTGCCTTCCCTTTCCACCACCTTTCTCCTCAGGACAAAACAGTTTTTTGACAGTTGATCTGATTTTGAGAGCCTACCCAGAATAAAGCACTTTGTCCCTTCTATCTATGTAACTTTAACCTTGTAGTCTGGATTTAATGCAACAAACCCTGTGGAACTGATTCAGAGAGCTGGAAAGCACCTGAATTTCCCACAGAGTTTTTGGAGGAATTGGAGATGATGGGTGAGCTGAGCCGCTGTAAGACTGCTAGAATTACATGCCTTTGTCACATTAAAACTGGGGGACAGGGGGCAGGGAGGAAATATCGCACTGGCTGGACCAGCAATGCTGCACAGCCCAAGCTAATCGTACCACCTGGAGTGCAAATGTTTAACCCAGGCAAGGCAACCTGGTTGCTGGAGGAAAGAAAAGGAACAGGATACATCACCCCATGAGCAAATCTGCTCCTGCTATAGCAAAGGGGCTATGTGTCTGGCATTCAATTTACAGACTGATTTTCTTTTTATTTATCCTAATTAAGAAAAAACTTTACCTCCTTTGGCTTGCATATATTCATACTTCCATAGAATTTTCAATAGCACCTTTTTCCAGGAAATCTAAGCACATTTGCTTTCACTGAGTATAAAAAGGATTCACATTCACATTATCCAACCGGTCACATTCACATTATCCAACCCACTGCTTCAGTCTCTGGGTGCCAGAATTGCACCAAGCGGTGCCTGCAGACACTCCTTGCACTGTTGTGCATCCTGTTGTGCAAGGAATGCTTGGAACAGGGCAGTGTTCCTGGGCTTCTTATCCCTAACATTTCAACCATGCTTTTCTCAAAGGCATTTCTCACCAAGTGTTCTCTCTCTTGAAGGGAATGTGATCCTTACGCGTCCTCTTCATAGCCAAAGTGACCCCACAGGCTCTCCAACATGACTACCATCCCATTCCTCCAAACACACTGGCACACTGGCTTTAACCCTTCAAAGACCCATGACAGCCATGTGCAAAAGCCAGAGGTCCAGCATCGGATCAAAGTGTGCCTGCCCAGGCACAGGTGCTGGGTTAGCAGCTGGTGGCGAACAAGTTGGGGAGGGCAAGGATGGTCTGTGTCTGTAGTCAGAGGGTAGGTGGGGAGGCTGAGGTTGTAAGTAACAGTCCTGTAGAAGTACAGGAATGAGGGAAGGTGAGTCAGGAATCTGGAGAAGAGGGGGAGTAAATAGATGAAAACCGTAGGATGGCTGTGGCTGAGCTGCTCTCAATTATGATGTTTCTCTTTTTAAGTATACCCTTTTAAAGCATGGGAATTCAAGGCTCCAGTTTGTATTTTATAACACAGAGCCAAAAGCCCAAAACAGAAGCAGCATCTTAACAGTTCTGTCCCTTATTTTCATACAAATTCACACACATGAACTCATACGCACATAAAGTTAGCCTCAAACACAAGATCCATGGTAAGTTTTTCAACAAAATAATCCTTTAGACACTGATAAATCAAGCAACAACAACACAGGGATATCATAGCATCGCTAAAAATGTCACCACAGTTAACAAGCCTGCTTGCTTCAACAAAAAATGTTGGTGAATAATTATCCGTCAGTTAGCACGTTAAGAAAAACATGAGTGGTGCTCCTTGCCCAAAAATGATGGGAGTGGAAACATTGTTTTCTTGCCAGGTTATTTTCATTTCAGGAAGAGAAATAACCAGGGGAAACATGGAGAGAAGACTGAATAACAAGAAGCAATATGAGGGAAAGAAATCCTTCATAATTATGCCATTGCCTCTGCCTTTCTCATGATCAGATTCCTCCCCTGTACCACACTGTGCCAAACCACTCACATGCAGGGTATCCTCCAGATGAATCAACACAGTGGCACACGGATTCAAGTATACATCAGAGGCACAGAGGAGGTGTTTGATATTGTATTTATGAACAAATCGGAGACAAGAGCTTCGTGGGGGGGGGCTTTTTTGGTGGAGGAGAAGTAAGGGAAATAAGATTGTATGCCAGCTTGAGAGAAAAAACATCTCATCTTTTTAAAATTTATATTAACCACACTCTGTTCAGCTTCATCCTCTAAGTGATAAATTAAAACAGCACACAAGCAATCTGTAGATTTGTTTCTTTATCCATCACTCGGAAAATACAGTATGAAAGACTGCCTGCACTATTCCAGGCTCCTACATCCATCCTAATGCTACACATGGGGGTAGAGGGGCTGAACTGGGGCACAGTGTGCTGCCCGCAGTGCACAAAGGTAGCACCAGGTGCCAGCAGCCAAGCACAGCCAAGCACCATCATCCCAGCCAAGTACAAAACTCCTCCCTAGCACAGGAAAAACTCCTTTTTGGGCAATCTCACCATAGTAATTCCTTATTTTACTTTGCTAAAGCAAAACCAACTGATTTTGTTCACAGGCCACCAGGGGTGACCACAAGCCATCACAACCTCACAGCTGCCTGGCAATTTCCCTGAAACCAGCCCACAAAGACTTTACTTTTGTTCAAAACCACTGCTGATGAAACACAAAACTTTTTTTCAAACAGCTCTTAAGTTGTCCCACCAATAAACATCTATTCAACAGGTGGTAACAGAGAAAGGACCTCTAAAAAGCCCAACATCAAAAGCTGACAAAAAGAGAGACCTCAAAGGCTCAAGTCTTAGGTCCAATAATATAATTCATCCATTGAATGTTCAGCCTCTTCGTACAAAAGTTATTAGCATAATTGTGTTCTACTGGTGAAAAGAGGATGCCATGCCAAAAACTTCATCATGTCCCTTACCTTTCAAGAAGCAGAACTAATCCCCACCCACGGACAAGGCCTTGTACCCAGCTTGCTCTGTCTGTAAAGTCTCCCCTGTACAGCCTTTTTTTGTTCTTTTATTTTTCCTTCTCTAAAATAGGAAAACCAGATATAACCATTAATCAAGCAAGTAATAAACTTAATGTCAGCTGAGGGAGAAGATAGAAGCTGAGGAGAGGCAGACAAGACACTCCAACATATCTCCTGAGGCAGACAAGACACTCCAACGTATCTCTTTCTGCAACTGAACAGTATCTCATACAAGATCCTCACAAAGAATGAAAATTGCCATGTTTCAAGTATTTTATTGGTAAAAGAGTTGGTCAGTAGGTCATCAGGCACATAAAATATTAATATTTGCATATATACTGACGTGCATATTAGTGACATGGAAAAATCTCTCAGTGACCCAAGTAAAGGCTGACCTAGGGCTTTAGAAGTTGGCTGTGTGATTTCAGGGGATGTTAAGGCCTGGGTGGAGTTAAACATGGGCAATGAAATAGAACTGACTTCCAGCATCAGACCATCGGTTGAGTGGGACACATCCCTTAGAAAGTCTCAAAGTTTTGGTAGTTATTCCACAAGTCTCAACAGGAATCTTTTCCAGTGCCTAATTACCTCCACTCTCGAAAATGTGCAATGTATTCAAGTTGTAATTTTCCTGGCTTTAACCTCAATTATTTGAGGGGTTTTATATGTATTTCTGATACATCCTCAGCCATGTTACAAGTCTTCAGGTAGTGGGAATCTTCGCTATACCCAGCTTCACTATTCCTTGCTGCTAGTTTTTTATTATAGACTCAAGTATGTTCTATCTAGCCTCCTCAGAGGAAAAAATGCCTTTTTTTTTTAATTAAAAAACCCACTCAAACTCCAACACTGTCAGTGATATGAAAATGAATCATCAGATTAAAGATTTTTTTCCCCTTTGTGTTGCTTGAACGTGTAAAAGTGCTTATAGGAAGAGAGGGATACAAATTTCAGGGGGAGGGAATGAATGAGTGGTTCAGAGAACGGGTATGTGTGGGTATGTGTGTACCAGGGGGTCACCTGGAGGTGTATTTGCCTTGTCTGAGCACATAATATCATAGTACTATGGGCAAACTGTACAAGCCCTGCTGTATTCCCCTAAGTAAACTCTGAAAACTTAAAATGCAGTAAATTATGGGTTTCGCAAAAACTGAAAATAATCAGTTAATTGTAACTGAGATTGATTTTATATTTGAATTGAGTGCTCTACCCCAAACCAAATTTTTACTAAAATCAATCACCTGATGTTTCTTAGATTATTTATTGCATCTTTATCTATATTACAGATGTCAGTATGAGAAATTAGCTACTATTATTACCTTATAATATATAAATTAAATCATGAATTGTACATAGCTCTATATATAACATGTCCCTTTGACACTCACTATTTTTCTTGTACAAAATGTCTGTAAAGTGCCTGGCCTGAGACTGCTTTAGCTGGCTAAAAAATAATCAGTTACAGAAAGCTCAAACTTCTGTCAACTGTATGAAATAAGAAGGCATAAGGCCATGCCCCTCAGTATTTTGATTACATGGATCAGGAAAACAAATTTCAAGAATTAACAGTGTAAATTTTTAAATATGCCAAAGCACAGTAATTCTAAATGCTGTTACAAGTTGAAGCAAGGGAAAGGTGTTGCTTTCAGATTTGGAAATGCCTACTACAATCTAACCTCTTTGTCAACACATTTGCAGTTTTGCAACATCCATTTCTAAATGAAATACCTTATGGAGGAAACCAAAAGGCAGAAAACTAAAGAAATAGGGGTCAAATTCCTTCTGTGAGATCTACCTTGTAAAATTATCCAGAATGTAATAATACCATGTTATTGACTTAAGCACAGTTCCCTGTGACATGCTGCAGCTGACCTGTAATTTTTATCCTACATGTTGCCAGCACTATTAAAATGACACTTGTGAATGTAAATTAAGCTCACAAAGGGGACAGATTGTATGATTCTGGTTTCTCTCAGATGCCTGTAGGCTATCACAGGTTCCATATGTGAAGTAATTATGTTCACTGAAGGAAAGAATAAATGCTGTCAAATTGTGTACTGAGAGAGAAAGCAGCTATTATATTGCAGTAGTCACTGGAGCATTGCCTTAGAAAGTGAAAAGATGTATAAGAAAATAATAAAAAAGAAAAACTGGGGCAGAGCTATATTAAATATAACCTTTAAATGAGTATCTGCTTTTGAATATATATTACATAAAGTTAATATTTCACAAATAAAAGCATTTCACCTTTTTAATCATATTTTCTTTCTAACATCTAGAGGGCACAGGGCAGAATATTTATCAGAGGGGTAAAGGATAGATGGAGCATCTTTCAGCTTTCTGTGTTTCCTCAGGAATAGGAGCCCTCCATGGCCCCAGAGATGCTGTCCCCAGTTCCTTCTCCACCACAAACCTCCTCCTACAGGAGCTGTGCAGTAGCCAGCCTTCCACCCCAGCAGGTGGAGGTGTCCCAGCCCTCAGCCCTGCCTTCCCACCACATCCTTTATGGCCAGGTCCAAACCTACACCTTCTGCAAGCCCTGAGCAAGAGCATTAAGGCTGGGCAAGGGCACTGTTGAAGACGCCCTCCCCTGCAGCACCCTCCCCTGGCTGCACCAAGCTGCAGCAGTGTTGCAGAAGATAAGGCTTCAATCATGGAAGCCAATATAGCTGCTAAAAGGAAAGGAAACACTTCCATCAGCTTCACAGCTGCAGTGCAGTCCTGCTCTCCTGTGCCTGGAGGAGGTGAGCCTATATTTAGACCAGCGAAGTCTTCAGTGAACAAAAGGGGAGAGAACACTAAGCTGGGAAAGTGGCACTTTTAAAATCTTTCACTTAGAGGGAGCCAAGGACACCAGAAGCAGGGAAATAAAAATTCTGAGTCTACGTGCTTGTGTGGGTTTGGACTTTCATCCAGAAAAGAAACAAGGAAAGAAAGGAAGTAAGGATGCTTTGGAAACAGCCCTGGAAAACACAAACAGGAGGGCTCATTTTTTGACGAGAGTGTAACTATAGATATAGAGCTCATGAAGGAGCCCACAACACTAAAAACAGAAGGCTGAATGCTTCTGTATGTTTTCACAGTTTACTAGAATAGCATCACCGGGCTTGGCACTCTGGAGCTTCCCATGACAATGGAAAGTGGAGATTTCTGCAGTGTCCCACTAGTGTTAGTTCTGGATCTCTGCAGCCTCAAGCAAAAAACAGCCAAGAGCAAACAACTTCCCAACACAGCTGCCCTCCCCTCCACCCTCTCCAGCCACCTGTGCTGTTGTTACCTGCACACCTGCTGCTAACCTGACTACCTCAATAGCAGCATGTGCTTAGGCCAGGAGAACCAGCTGCTGAGCTGCATTGAGGCAGAGAGCTAGCTGGAGATAGGGCACAATACAGTTATTAGCTACCCAAGCACTGAACCCCTTGTGTGGCCCAGATAATGGTCTGTCTGTGCTCCTCTGATATTCAAAAGCTATTATGTCCAGGAGATCAAACCTTTCAGACTGCTTTAAGACGTGAAGGCAGATCTTGGGGAACCAAGGCACCTGCTGAAGCAGAGGCAATGCCTGGAAACTCTCAAGCCCGCCTCCCTACCCCAAAACCATGACCTGCTGCAGGACAACACTGTATGGAAGCAGCCATAATAGGTCTACACAGGGTCCTTTTCCAAGTAGGTGATTTTCCTGACTGGCACCATCAGGTAATTTGGGTAATTAAGTTGCATCCAAGGATGTGTCCTTATTCTGGACAAACACAGTTTACAGGCAAAGTGCTGTTCTGCCTTGACCAACACCTCTCCCTGGAGCCCATGGGTAGGGGATCACTACCCACCAAATCCTCATGTTCACATTAGCAGTTACCAGAGATTGCTACTGGAGCTGGTATATCTCATGAAAGCCACAACTTGTAGCAAACCATTCCGTTTGCATAAGGTCACGTCTGCTTTTGGGAAAATAGAAACCATGACTTATTTTTTGAGGTTTCTTAGGATAAAAAAATCTGACAGTCAGCTTTTGCAATCTCTCCATGGAAGCCATTTTACAAACAGCACACTGCATTTAGTAGATCATTCAGCACAGAGAACCACTCACTGCACTGTTTCTGGGTACAGAGGATACATCTCCACTACCAAAGGAAAGGATCCTGAGGCTGCCCCCAGCACTGGCTCCATCAGGCACAGCAACACAGCACAGTTCATATCTCTTTACCTAAACTCTCTCTAAATGGTGAAATAGGAGGGTTACACCTGAATTGCCCATCAGGAACAAGGCCTGGCACATACTGCCCCTGCTCATCCTCCAGGTGCCCAGGAGCAGGGTAACAGTCCTGCTCTATGTTCACCTTGACTGAAAGGGTTCCCAAATAATTATGGTTTCTCTATACTCACCACCTCTGTTTCACTCCCTGGCCAGCCACCTCATGCATGCTAACACCCTCCTCAGCAGCACCAGACCCTGGCAGCAAATTCCCCTCAGGGATCCTCAGCAAAACCAACTAATTGCCTCTTTTTTTAAGGCTGGCTTAGTAATGAAAAGGCTATGAGCACAGCCCAGCACAGTGTCCAGATGCAGACACGAATGCAGAGCAAACTCTTCCATCCCATGCACTAGACTCCCTTACAGCTCACACTGGCTTCTGCAGGCTTCAAAAGCTGCTCTGTAATTGCTATTCCTTTCCACGTATTCACACTTGTGGTTAGGTGGCTAAAAGACAAGGGGAAACCTACTGAAGTAGAGCACAATTTGAGCACTGGCAGAGGGCTGTGGGGACTAGTCCTCCTTCAGGCCCCACAGCCATGCCCCCTTGGCTGTCACCCCACGGTGTGCAGGGGCACAGAGCCCTCACCTTGCCAGCCCTGTGCTGGCAGCCTGCAGCACATCCCCACATATACCCCCAGCCCTGGGGAGGCATGCGCCCTGTGAGAGAGTCCTTCCCAGGCGAGTTCTCTGAGTAGAGGGTGTCTGTGCGTAAATGAATCATCGCATTGTGCAGACTATTAATACCAATTGGTCACGGCTGGGTGGGCAGTGCGATGGGCAGACAGACAGCCTGCCTGCTTCCAGTTAAATACAGTAGCAGTCATACAACATGCTACTGCAACTTCTTTAAAAAAAAATAAAATTGAAAGAAACTACCATTTCCTAAACAGCTGAAAACTATTAAACAACTGTTTGCAGGGGAGCTCATGTCATACGTGGGAGGCTGAAATGTAATGTAGAAATGAGAGGGGTTTTTCTAGTTGGCAGCATTGACAGCAACTATAATGTATGACTCTTTCAGATGCAGCGTGGCAGAAGCAGAGTGAGGATCATCCAGTGCTATTCACTAGAGAAATTGTTACACATAAAGAGAAGGCAGAATCAAGATCTCAGGATCATGGCAGAAAGGAGGGACAGAGGAAAAGAAGGAAAGATGTGGTTTGCTTTTGCAGTTTTAATAAGGATTTGTAGGGTAATGTTGTGTAAAGGTAATACAGCTGGGTCTTTAATAATAATAACTAGAACCAACTCTCTATGTTAAGTGACCTTTAAATATTATTGTCCCTTTCAGTTTACCAAAAAGACATTTACTCATGAAAGATGTTATTCAACTCTGTTTAAGATCCAATAGCTAAAATATGCTAAAACCGACATTTAGAATTATCGCATAACACTTATTTTATGATAACTCATATTCTTCCCCATATGACTTGAATGCGAGGGGTTTTTTGGAGGTTTTTTTCAAGTATTTTGAAACCATTCAAATAATAGGCAGATATTGCCTGGACACTCCAGGCTATCTGTAATGATATTAGGACCTTTCTCATAGCTGAGTAATTACTTCCTTATTACACTCAAGGCAAGTGAAATCACATGCCCTGCTACATCGCACAGGCAAAGGAAGCATTTAGAGTAACATTCTAGATACCTAACTGTGTTTTTATAATAATGAGAGCATATGTGGTATATTGCCTTAATAATCTGTGAAACCAAGACAACTGGGAGCACCAGAAAAAAAAATTGTGTTGTTAAGGGGCGAAAGGCAGTGGAATCGAGTAAAGGTAGGACATGGTGATTCTGCCTATAGTGTATCATTTCCCAGGGCCCATTTCAGACATGGCAATGCACAGGCAGGGGATTGCTTAGGGCAGCACTGTGTGTTGATGTGCTGGAGCCCCAGCTGCTGCCCCAGCGGATGGTGTGTAGCCTTGTGCCCTGACACACCACTCCCTGCCTCAGCCCCCAGCAGACACAGCAGCTCAGCACTCCTCCCCTTCCAGCTCTTTGCAGAGGCACACCCCAATTTCCCTACATTGGCGAGACCACTCTAGCCTCCAGGTCCTCCCTCCCTTGCCAGATACTCTAAGCCCACCTCCAAATGTGTTGGGCATCACAAACCATGCTTGAGAAAACAAGAAACAAAGATTTCTAATTCTTTCTTAGTTCTGTCCTCCATAAGAGGGAGAAGTTCAAGTTCTGACACTCTTAAACTGGGCAGAAAGCAGGAGAAGTCACCTAGCAACAGCAAATGCACAAGCCATCCTTGATTTTTTTTAATTCTGCATTTTCTTATCCTGCAGCATTTTCCACTCCAGGGCCTTCCTGCCCCAGGCTACTATGTTATAGCCCAGCTACCTCAGCACCTGGTGAGAGATGGGGTCCCTTTCCCTGGGCATCCTTCAGCTCCAAGAGAAGGGAAAATCAGCAGATTGCCAAATGCGCCAAGACAGTAAAGACATGGTAAAGTAATGCATGGTAATAAACACCATCCAGCAATCTGCTTTGGCACTCCTAGTTATGGTATTTCATAATACAAGAAAAGGAGACTGGTCGTTTTTGTGACAGAAGACTGTTAAATGATTAAAAGAAACACGTACATACACAATCAGCAAAGAATTGAAGTGGAAGCTACAAAGAAACCAAACTCTTATGAGAATTTAGTATTCCATGACTTTGGCAAAAATCATGGAGCAACAAAGATAGAAGGGACAAATTATACAATAGAGGAATAAGATTAATGTCATAAATAAAATCTGTAATATTTTCTAAAAAAATGTTCTAGATAAAATGCTCATAGGATGTGTTTGGTTCAAGTGGTCTTTAACCTCATGCACAATATGTTTAATATTATAATTTAAGAGAGACAAATCTAATTTTTACTTTGATATTATAGCTAATTTCAGTTGAGCTACCAGCAAAGTTTATGCAAAATCTGAGCATCTAAAATGCTGGATATTATCATAGCATACCTAGCTCATGTAGAGCTCTACTGTGGAAACACATTATTTATCAGATTTGCATCTTCCAATGAATTTTAAAAAAGTATTATCTCTGTTCTTATTTACCATTTCTTTAGTGAGTTTTGGTAAATTCTAGATCAGATATTATACATTTGACAACAGGAACAACTAATTATCTTAGAAATCCACACTGATAAGAAAACTGCACAGTAAATACATTATATCCAGGCAACAGCAGAAGGTAAGTTTGTATTTCATTTGCTGCGGATTGCACTAGTTGGTAAATGTTTTCTGGCAAGTGTCCTTCAAATTTCAAAAATAATGCATCCATTTTATGGCATTATCTCATTTTCTATTATATTTGTTTATATCTTCACAGTGAAACCATAATGTTATTAAGGGTATCATTATAATAGAAAATTGCATTCGCTTTTAAAACCCTGTTCTATTTTATGTGTATAAATAGGAAATTATGATCATGCATGATTCCCATTTGTCCTTGCTATACTCTTGACACTCCTGTAAATGGAAAGCAGAGCACCAAGCCCTTACCCAGGCTTAAAATACTGCCCCTTTGATTAGTTGCACAGAAATTGGTTTGCTTTTATCATGCAAAATCTGATCCTGATGGTTACGTACTCAAAAAGGTACAAACACTGTGTTTCTCTTTACCTTTTACCACCAAGGTAGGTCTCTCTGCATCTGTATTTGTACAGTGTGGCAACTGCAAACCACCCAACACCTGGCAGAAGACTGGTTTTTGAGGGGTTTTAAGTGGCTAACAGCAGGGAGGTGTCTAATCCCAGGTGCACACTGGGGAAAAGCGTGGCATGCTGTCACTCTCCATCAGGTTCCTGAAGGGATATGTGATACCCCAGGCTCTTTGAGGGTGCAACTTGTGCAATTATTTCCTAAAGTGCAATGCAACAACCTTCTGCGGGCACTGACGTGCCTCTCCAGAACAGGAGGAGCCAATATTTCCACCTGTAAAGACAACCCAGCCTACAGAATTCTACTTCAGAACTCAAGAGGAGCCAGACAGGCTGAAGATGGTGCATGGAGCAAGCCAGGGCTGGGCAAGGGGGGTCAGACGTGATGCAGTAAGAGGCAGTACTGTGCGAGTATCTGCACACCTAAAACTGGACTGGGATGCCCTATTCCTGTCAGTAGAGTGCCACATCCCCTGGCCACTTGTGTGCAACACTATGATGCTCCAACTACACCCTGACAGAGAGATAAGGCACTTAGGCATAAAAAAAAATCCAAAAATTGTAAGCAAGGTGTTGCATTAATGAAAGTAATTAACATTGTGATTGCTTAGAAATCAGACAAGCTCAGATGATTTCATGTCACCTGATGACAAATTAAAAGCGGTGAATTTTGAGAGCAATTCTTTATTTTCCCCAGATAAGATGCAATTTAATTTCAGCATCTTGAAATGTTTTACAGAGTGCATTTGTGTCTCCTCCTTGCTGACACAACACCCGTTAGTTCAGGGAACGCTAGGGCATGTGATACAGGGCAGATCCCAGTCAGATACAACATGTAATTAGGGCTGATGTATGGTGCTAGGCTCTGAGAAAACCCAGAAGAGTCTGGTCTAAAAAGTTCTCTGAATTGGGGTAATTACAATATTAATCACAATCCATTGAACTAAAGTGGAATTAAATACAAATTTTCAGTTTATATAGTAAACACTGAATGACAGTAAGTTAGAAACAGCATTTTGGTCTGGTTTAACTGCCTAACATCTGGAGAACATTATTCAGAGTCATCAGCCATTTGGCCAGTGCCCAATATGGAAGCAGTTTTACCCTCTTTTCTCTAAACATCAGCACAGCCTCGTCAAAACACATGTATTTCTCTTTTCTCGAAATGTTCCCTTAAGTAGTTTCAAATATTGTAGAATTTAGATGGGATAAGCCACTTGTTTCTGTTTAAAAGCAAACAAAATTGAATCACAATAAGAGGGCCATTTTAAACATTTAATTTAAGCAATGATTGTGCTGCTTATGAGAGTTCGTGGTAAGGCAGTTGTTCCAGCTATTTAAACAATATGATTACATGCATTTCACAGGATAAAAGAGACAGATTACTAGAAAGTTGAAAACTGTGTGCCCTTGTTCTATATAAATATGTACACACACACCTACCACTGGTTACTCTACCAAATTTATATGAAGTATAATTTGGTCTTTATTACAGTTGCTGTGCTTGAAAAGAACCTCTTTACTTATGAAGAATCCTTTTTTTTTTTTCCTATAGTAATGAAAAAACACAGTTGTCAGCATAATATCCTGACATTCAGGATGCCAGCCTGTCTCTACCGGAGTCAGATGTGAAAATAAATAGATATTAAACTGTCCAGTCAATGAAATTACAAAGTCAAGAGCAGCTTCTAGCTGCGATCCTGTGCGTTCTGTTTGATGGACACAGGTGTTTAAGGTGTTATGAAATCCAGCAGCATCTCAGAGTGAATAATGCACCTATCCAGCAGTTCTGCCTTAGCCAAAAGAGCTGCAGTGAGCTCCCCTCTCACCCTGAAGACCCCAGGCAGTCAGTGTGCCCTAAGAAAGGGAACAGAAGGCCTTCCAGGTTTATCAGAGCTAAACCCAAGAAGTCTTACAGCCTGTGTTATGGCATACATTGAGGAATCAAAGCTACACTTCTCTGAAACTGAAGGTTAGTCCCACTGGCTTGCATACAAATCTAAGGCAGATGCCCAAAATCCACATAATTATTTTTTATTTCATAAGGCACTTAAAGTCAATCATCTGTCACTAATAAACAGTAACACTATTAAAAATTAATGATCATCCTACAGCATGCTGAGACAGATTCTTCTTTCTGTTGATGAGTATTGGAGCAAGTACATCGCTTTCATTTACTGACTCTGAAAGTGTTTATGCTTTGTATAATGCTGCTACTTCAGCTGCTCCTCTGATACACCAGTGACCCCCCTTCTCTTGAATGCCAAGAAATGATCAGTCTCATGAGAGAAGCTTGAAAGGATGGGTTTAGCTACAAATATGTATCTGCAGAGAAGAAAAATAAACCATGGATTCAAGGTTATCACGCAGCACAAGCCTTTGTGATTACAGGGCCTTTTGTCTCCCTTTCCACACTCTGCTAAACTGTAAGATGTCTGTGATGGGGGACATGTGTTCCCACTGTACAGGAGAGTCCTAGACTCAGGTACCATACAACAAGTGGACAATGAGATTGGAAATAACAGCTCTGACAAGACTACCTGAGAGTCTCACAAGCTGAAACAAGAAAAGGCTTCCTGAAGAGCAACTAAAAAAGGTAACTTCACCAAAGGTCCGCACAGTGTCGCAGGGCACTTTCTTCTCTTAGTGGGTGGGAGGCAAAGCCCACTGCTCGAAATGAAGGAACAGCTTGCACCTTAACCCTCAAAAGGACATTCCCTCTAAAAGTAAAAATGATCCTAAACCCTTCATCTTTTGTGTTCACATTTTCAAATATAAAGCTTGGGGAATACATTTTCCCCATGCCTTTATGCATTTCTGTCTTGTAGAGGCAGAACTCATAACTCAGCACTGTTTCCTAACACATGCTCATCATGTTTTGTCCTGCTCCTTCTTTTAGTAATTACTTAATTGTGGGAGTGCTGTAAGTATATTATAGATAATCACTTGATACACAGTTGATTCTGTTAAAATGCAGATAAACAAATCTAACTAACCCTGCATTAAAGACCAGTCTAGTAGTAGAAGAGAGACAATATGATTATGCACATCAAATCAAGTTTCTGTGAGTTATATCAAACCTCTAAAAACAAGCTAAACTTAGGTCTCATTACTAATGCTGTAATAGGAACACTTGCCAAAACAGAAGACATATTAATCTCCCTCTTGCAATTTACAGTCTAATATTTCACGTGCCAAACCAGTTTTCACAGAAAAAATGATGACTGTTAAGAAATAGGAAGATCTGTGTAGAATTAATTGACTGCAATCACCCTGTTTTCTTTCCTTACTGAATGTTTCACATGAAATAACTAACGGGGATTTGCAAAGAGAGCTATCAGAGCAAGAAATGTACTGACAGTTGGAAAAGCATGATGCCAGAGGACCATACTCCCTCTGCTGAGGATTGAGATGGGTTCGTACCACATACGTAACTACCTTCCTGTCAGCTATTGCCATTACAAATGAACTTGAGGCCATTAGAAAAATGCTGTCATTCAAACCTATTCTGCCTTTCAGAGTACAGGAAGTCAAGAAGAAGTGAGAACTCCCTGCAACGTCCTCAGCAAAACCCAAAAAAAACCTCTTTCAGACACTGCAGAGCATCAGGGACCAGTTCAGTGCCTCAAACACCATTTTTACATTTGCACATCTCCCATCTTCTGCACAGCCACACAATGATGGGCAGCCTCTGTGAGTCATGACTAGGGAACCAAGACCTGGTCCTGCAGTCACACACACCAGTAAGCCCCATAGAACATGTAATAAACAGTTTTGAACAGAATTAAGTTATACAACCTTCCAAATTTCAGGCTGAAGACTGTTCGGAACAATACTTTTAGTCATGCCATCTTGCCCTGCTGCCAGCTCTCCACTGCCAGTAGATTTCTTCCAAATTGTCTAATTTTTATCTTAGAATTCATGCACTGACAAGCCAAGTTACACTTATAAAGACAGCTGGAATTATAGTCAAGAAAAAGATGCATTAAAGCATCATTATTCAGACTTAAAAATGCAACAAAACTGTTAACCAGCTTTCCCTATCAGGTGAATGTGTTTATTGCTAAGTTTTGTGCCACAATTACATTTAAACAGACAAATGCTAGCTTAAAATAAAGCATTTATTTTTTAATCTACCTAGGAGAAATGGAAAAAAACACCTTGAAAGTAAGCTGCCTCATATAAAATACTTTGCCTAAAAGCTTTACTATTAAAAATATTTGAATTTTAAGAATAAACTACAGTGCCTAATTTCCCTTCTTCAATATAAACCACAGATTTATTGAATGTTTAGGCTGGAAAGAATCTTAAAGATCATTTGGTTCCAACCTCCCTGCCATGGGCAGGGAACCTTCTACTAGACAAGGTTGCTCAGCCTGGGCTTGAACACTTCCAGGGTCAGGGCATATCCACAGCTTCTCGGGGCAACCCGTTCCAGTTTCTCACCACCCTCACAGTATAGACTTTCTTCCTAATATCTGATCTAAACCTAGCCTCTTTCAGTTTAAAGCAATTACCCTTTGTCCTATCATTACATGCCCATGTAAAATACCTCGCACCGACTTTCTGCAGTGTGTAAGTTTGGAATTTATTTTCATTTCTAATACAAAACCTGATGAGTTTTTACACTGTCCTGTGCAAGCCACATTTCTATAGATTTGTTGCAGTTGGCACAACATAGTCACACCACAGCCAGCAGATATGTGTACATGGGGTGGTTAATGTTCCTGACTGCCCTTCCGGAGCAGCTCCTCAGACCACAGGGGCTGGGAACTGCAGGACTTCACATGAAGCTGAACTGCATTTCAGGTGGGGCAATGGCAGGCACGGCACTGGCTTTTGAAATACCACCAGCAGAGGAGCTGAACGAGGAGAAGTGTCCATGGGACACAGTCTGAGAGGTTGTCCACAGGCACAGCACCTTCATTTCCCAGCCTGCCCTCACTGCAGGGCATCAGCCCCCGAACCTGGGTCTCTCTGCTGTCTTGTCTGTTGCCCTCTGTTTTCAGGTGAGTGACTCAGGTGTCACCTTCTTCCCACCTGGAAAGACACAGACCCCTTTGCCTCACTAGACAGAGGCGAAGTGATGCTGCCCCCAAGGCCCATCTGGAGACTCATCAGAGGCCACACAGATTATGGAGAGCCAGGGACTTTATGTGGGCCTCTGGCACAAGTGACACAGTGAGAAACCCAGATCATTACAGCAGGAGGGAACATGGGCCATGAGACAGAGAGACGCTGCAGCACCAGTATTTCTAAACACAACTGAGGTCTGCTGTCTCTCTCATATGATTGCTGGACTACAAACCACAGGCCATCTGCCCGCTGTCTATTATCACAATCTGTGAACAATTAGAGATAGGATATTTCATTTTAGAAAATAGCAAAATTAACAAAAAAGGCACAGGAAAAAAAGCCAGAAAACAACCAAAAAACAAGTAACAAAATGGCAGTCAGCCACTGCACAGAGCCCCATTTGCCAGCCCTTGAATCCAGCAGCTCCCAGACCTACCACCATCACCTCAGCTGCTTCAGAGGGGATATGACTTCTGCTGCTGCTGAGGCCACAGTGGGTGCCAGCAGCAGCTCTTCTCCTGCAAATACAAGCACCTGACACTGCTCTCTGAGACCTGAGAGCACCATAACCCTGCCTGTGAAACCAGCTCACCACGTGCAGGAGGCATGAGGGCAGACGTAGTACATATGGCACTCTCAAAGGGAAATATCCTCTTCCCAGTCAGCAGCTGAGCTTGCACCAGAACTGCCAGCCCTTCCTCAAGCTGTCCTGTCTCCGCCTGCACCATCACCATCCTTCAGCCCCCTCTCCCATGCTGGAGCTGCTGCTGGCAGAGGACCCTCTGCACCCCTGGCCAGCTGCACCCTGCAGGGGCTGCACAGGGCTGCACAAGGCTGCAGTGGGAGGCAGAGTCTCCAGAGGCATAACACCGATGATGCGCTGGGCCCCAGCCAGAGAGGCAGTAAGGAAGGACATGCCCTTATCACTGCTGGCCTTTGATCTGCGATGCTGCTGCAGAGAAAGCTGGGTAGATTGCTGCTCCTTAGGTGGTTGGCTTGCTGTCACTGAGCAGGGACTGGCAACGCGTGATCAGCAGGAGATGGGGTTTGTGAGCGCGGACTGTTTCCTACTTCCAGACCACAGATGTAGTGAGTGAGTATCCCTCTCTTGGAGGAGCCTACTGAATTTCTATGCAAAAAAATTCCTTCTGGAGTGATGCTTTTACCATGAGGCTGGGGAAAGGCTAGATCTTGGGATTTTGCATTTTCCTCATACTTGCTATCATCACATGGCCATCATCTTGTATCTGAGTTTCTACACCCACATCCCACCCTTTGACACAGGGCAGCTTGGAGCCAGACCAAGCAGGCACTCCTCCTTGGTACCCCTGTGATATCCCTGTTGGTCAGGCAATGGCTGATTTCAGGAGAAGGCTGCCTGGAAATGCCATGCCCTTCCACTCTCTGATGGTCAGGCCTTACCTGATGGGAGTCCTACACACTTCATGGCCCAAGGAGAACAGGAGGCAACCAACTGCTGCTGAGCACTGAGTACTGCAAGGGTGAGATGAGAGACTGCCACTTCTGCCATGGGATAACCCCAGTTCAGCTGGTGCTGTGCTCCTGGCTGGGGCTGGGGACCTGCACCTGTAGAGCCCTGGCACCGTTGGAGATCTGTTTTCTCCAGGGATCTATGTCATGCTCCAGGTAGGAGTCTCCAAGGATGCCCCAACAGGCACTGACAGACAGGACAGGGTAGCTGTAGGGAGGCAGCGTGGGATGGCATCACCAGGCTGAGCCAGCACAGTCCAATGGAGAACACTTAAAGAGCAACAAAAACCACACACATGCAAAAACTCTACATCGGTCTTCAGTAGCCTGAGTAATTACTGGTTTCTTACAACAGGGAAATGGTAAAGAAAGTAAAAATCCAACTGCTTTAAAACAACAGACACTCTCAATTCTTTTCTAATTTATGCATTCTTGTCATATGAAAGCCACTTGCTTAAGCTGCTTTTCTATCTATTTGTAGTCTATTCAGACACACAATGCTCAGTGGGGGTCTGTCTCCATGATTCATTGGCTCAGATTTCCTATAGAGTTTACACGATGTCTACTAAGCCCCATACAGTTTTGTATCCATTATAACCAGGGACAAGCAAGCAGGGCTCAGGAGGCTGAGCATCCATCTAAGAATAGCTTCCTGTCTTCCAGCTCTCTTCACAACAAATGAACAATGGTTACATTTTACCGGCTAGCACTGCATGGTGAGGGGAAATTAGAGGAACTTGTCTGAGTTAAATAAGGGAAGAAGCATTTAGAGTGAAGCTCCTTAAATGAGCAGGTCAATAACTAGTTTACTGAGACCAAGGCACATAGCTAATGAGAGAATAAAGAATTATTCTTGTCAAGAGAGAAAAAGATGCTGCCCTGGTTTTGTGCTAAATAATTACATTCATTATGTTTAGGACAACCTTGAAAGTCGTCTTCTGTACTAGTAAATTCATTAGCAAAGCTAATAGGCAAACTACTATTGGGGCAAATCTAAACAATTGCAACAGGATGGATGGCAAAGATGGGGAAAGGTAGTATGAGAGCTAAGAGCCAAAGTTAGCTTTAACTATAATTGAATTTATCTTATCAACTTTAAGGCCTCCTTCTGGGCTTAAAACAAGGAGAGGAAAAGGTGTTGAAATGAAAGGATATTCACTTGATTCTATTTGTTGCTAGCTTTTCCAGCTTACCAAGCTTTCTAAACTGACCTCTTGACACGACCACAATTATAAATCCAACAAAAATTAAAACATTAGCTAAATTGGCTCAATGTTTCCAAGTGACAAGAGACCTCAAATGTCTCAGGAAACCATTTCCCGAGCCAAAACACTGTAAAAGTAACCAGGTTTTGAATTTATCAAGAAGTTCATGAAACTTGGCTGGGCAGCAGAAAGGTGGGCTCTTCTTTAATCATGCCTTGCCTAGACTGTGATTATAGGAGCTTCATAGGTACAAATGCGGCACTTAGAGGTGAGCCTGGAAAATTATTGGAATCAATTGAGTGAGTCTGCAGAGCACAGCAGTAACACATGTAGGACAGAGCAGATCACTGACAGCACTTACAGCAGTGTCTGGTACTGACCGCAACGCCAGGCAGGGCCACACAGCCCCTCCATCGCACAGGGCTACCTTCGCTCACAAACTGAGGCACAGGGGAATGGGGACAATTCCTATTATTGAGCTCAGTACAGGACAGAGCTTTGGCTGAAAAAGCAGAAGGGATTTTTTTTTTTAAATGTTGAAATGGTTTTTAGCATTTTGAAAGTGAGATTGCCTAGTGATTTTTTTATAAAAATAACTTTACAATCTGAAATGAAAATGCGTTATTACTGAAAAAAAATACTTACTAAAAATGGGGGGGGGGAATCATCAAGTATTTAAGCTTTTTTTCCTTGGATGTAGAATATAAATAACTTTTAGTTAATTTAGTAAAAAACTTCTTAAACCATCTGATTCAGATTTAGCTGGGTTGGGTTCAGTTTTGCCACTTAACCAAAAAGCTGTTATACGTCATCTGTGTCTAGCTGTTTTAAATGGACACACAGGGTATTGGCTAAAGGCATCCAAAAAGTAGCTCTTCAGTAATTGGATTTTGGAAAGACAGAAAAGAAGTAACTGAAATGAAGCCCATAGCTGAAAGAAAAGAGAAGAAAAAAAAAATCTTCTTTGCCAAGTGGAAATGGGAATAAATGTTCTTGGCTACTGTTGCAGCCTGAAAAGCCAGAATAAGCCTGAGGCTCCCCAGTAAACCGAGTTTAGAAACCTGCTCAGCTGATCTCTCATCTCTTCTGGCAAGTTGCCTTATCCAGTCAAGTTAGAAATTCAGGATCTAACTTTCAGTGAGAAATTGGAAAGACAGATATGTTGTACCTGTGAAGAACGACATGAAGAGAATAATCTTTACCTAAACTAAACACCGGGAAAACACTTACCATCTGTATCATTTCAGTGAGAGGCTGATCCTTTTCCTCCGGCCATCACGGTGCACCTCCCCTGACAACAGGTCTGGACTGCATCGGCTGCAACACCAAAGGAGGTTGAAGAGCCTCCGTCCATCAACAGAAGAAAATCTGTGATCATCCTTTTATAACCTTCTTGCGTGCAACTACAGCCTTCAAAACCAGAGTGAAAAGGCGCAAAAAAAATTTTGAGATCTCTACATAGTGACAAAGCTTCCTTCTTAAAGAATTTCTAATTAGTCATTTCCATAAGGAAGATGAAAACTAGAAGATAACTATTAAGGGTGTGGGAAAGGTATCAAAGAGGTGTTTTACTGAGGACAGGCCTAAGCATGGGCCAGGGAGAAACTGGCACTTTGTTCTCTTAAAGGTCAAGACCAGACCTGGCTTTCCTCACTAGAATTTTGACAGTTATTAAGTAATAAAAACACATTATGCAATCTTTACATTTAGAGACTCTAGAAGTTCAGTTTTGGTCTGAAAAGTGACTATGAAAATGTCACCTTGTTTCTGCACTTATCTGCTCCCTCAAGTGTCTGCTCTCTTGTCAAAATATATCCATTTTACTCACTAATGTTAATGGGAACCCCATATGCCAGGCAGAGAAGATTGGCCTCTTAAGCTTTACCTATTTGCCTGCTAATAAAGCGCACTTTTTATCCCAATAAGCAAGGGAAAGCCAGCACAGGTGCACCACAGTAATATGCATTATACTTTGCCTCATGCTGTGCTACCACCAGTGAAGCTTTATTCTCATTCGAGAACTTGTACATTTGCTGAAGGTTAGTGATGAAGTACAGTGCAGGTCATAAACAACTTAGCTTCATTTTCCACAACTAGACGGAGCAGCAGGCACTTAGGAAAAAAATTATACTAGCTTGTAAGTGGAACAATTTAATATAGAAGTAACTGATGACAAATAAACACAAAATGCCAAGGCAACTTGTACTCTCTTCTTTACATTTCTTTAAAATCAAAGCTAGTAAACTAGAATTTATTCAATCTTACCAAAGAAATCACTTTTGAATGTGAAATACACACTTAAGAAGGGAGAACACTGTGCTTCTTCCTGACAAAAACCTTTTGTACAGACAGTGCACCAAAAAGGTCTAAATACGGGCAGCTATGGCTAAGATTTTCCAGCCACGTGCTGGAAACACTCTGCATTGTCATCCTCAGACAAAGTAATCTGTGTGGTAAAACCTCCTCAAAACAACAGAGCTTAAATTATACAAATGGCAAAACATCTCTGTCTTGTTTCTTCACTTACCTTCCAAGTGCAGAGGTTCTTTCTCCAAACACATGATGCTTTCACACATGCTTTGACCAACCACCTCTTTTTTAAATCACATTAACTCTCTTGTTACCTAATGCAGCTAGTGGTGCTGGAACCCCATCACTCCTATCAGCTAAGATTTTATTTTCTCACTTCCTGTAGCAAAAAAATATTCATTGCTTATGGACTCCCATTGACAGGTGAATGCAATCTTGGTGTTGCATCAGCAGCAGATTTGAGTCTTTTATGAATAGATGTGAGGCTTAGCCATAGAAATCTACATGAAGCTCTGAGAAGCACTGATTCCAAACTATATCATGTTGGAACTGAAGAAACTGTTGAAAATACACATTTATACTTTCAGTGTGATTTGTGGGCAGGGGAAGAGCTGTGAAGCAGCATCCCAGGCAGGCTGTGTCATCTCCATTCTTGGACGTTCACAGGAGCAGACCAGATGAAACTCTGAGCAACCTGGTCTGGCCTCATGGCTGATCTTGCTTTCACTAGGAGGTCAGACCTAGCCCTCCTGTAGTCCCTTCCCAACCAAGCTAGGACTGTGTGGAGTGGAAATGGGTTTCTGCTTGGAGCCCCGACTTACCTCTCCTTCCCAGGTGCCCTTATACAACACATACGAGGCCCTGGAACCTGAGGACCAGTGAAATGAGAATACAGATGAAGGTTCTTCCAAGATGGAGGCATCACCTAGGGCAAGGTAGCCTACCTCCTACATCACAACCTCCTCAATTAAGAAAAGAAGAAAGGTAGTAGTCACTGGCAACTCACCTTTGAGAGGAATGGAAGGTCTGATACACCAACTGGACCCAACCCATAGGGAGTTGTGTTGCCTCCCTGGGACCTGTGCAAGGAACATCCCCAAGAAAATTCCCAGCCTGGTGTTGCCCACTGATTATTACTTTCTACTGATTTTCCAGGTAGGCAGAGCTCAGGTCTGTCAGAACAGAGAATGCTCTGAAGGGAGTAGCAGCAGACACCTCTGATATTTGTTTCCAGCCATTCAGATTAGCATTCTGCATTCACTGCTATTTATATCCTCTAACTTCTTGATACCTATGGCTGAGTGAACTTGCCCAAAACCTCTCCCTGGTTTATGAGTGTGAATATTGTTTTTATGTTCACTCACCACTAATGAGGCATCTTCCTGCTTTAATCCTGCATAAAATTAGGTACCCACTGTAAAACACACTTTCCTACTGCTTTTCATCGATTGTAAAGGGAATTAGGATCTGGCAAATATTGATAATGGCCATGAAGAAATGCTCACTGCTCTCTCGATCTTTCAGAGTGAATTTGGTTACAATAAGTGGTCAAAACATGGCTCAGCACAAGAAAAAACCCTTCTCAGTCAAATCATACCAGTAAGGATTCTTGAAATCAGCATGGATCTGGTCTTAGCAGTGCCAGGTAGCACCAGTGCCCAGTCATGCCACGGCATTGTCCTATTGGCCATCCCCTTCCCACTGTTTCTGAATGTACCTTGTGAAAGGAGAGCAAGCATAGGAACTCTTTCTGGTTTACAGTGCCCATGTTACAGTGCCTCCAGCTTAAGCTTTGCCATGCAGCCAATGCAAAATAAACTGAGCAGCTCCCCAGACATATCTCAGTTGACTCAATTCTTCTGCTTTGGAAGTGAAGGAGGCAGAATCACAGCACTCACTCATTTTCCTATGTGCAGAGCCAGCCTGTAGGCTTGGAGGAGGTACACGGTCTAGGGAAGGAGGTCTCACTCCCTCTTACTCTGCCATGAAGGTGAAAATACCAAACAACAGTTCAGCTTTCCACTACTGCAGGTCTACAGAAAGAGCAAACCACAGCAAATGAGGTGTGATATAACAGTCCTAAACTGGTGATGGAAAAGCTGGCTAGCACATTTGTGGCTGAATTTAGTTATTTTGTTTAATGTAACAAATTATATTACAATTGTATGAGATCTATATTCTTGGCCTTTAAATCAAGTCAATGGCTTTTAATATTTCAGTTTATTCTTAAACAATACTAATGGCTGTACACAGCAGACACAGCTTTATCAGAGGGGAGAACATTGAAAATTTGAGGAAGAACATCTCCATCTAACTGCCTATACCTGTAACTGAGAAATAAACGCCCTTCCCAAGGGAAAAAAAGGTTGAGGTTAATTAGGTGATTGTTGAACAATGCACACAAAGTTTCTGCTGTGAAACATTATTTTATCGAGAAATATATTGTACATCTCCACCTTGCCAGAATCTGATAAAAGATGGAGAGTACAGTACATACCATCAAATGCATGACAACTTCATATAACTTCTTCTGAAAGAAAGCAGCCTGTTGTTTACTGCATTTATCGACAATCTGTGAAAGTAGACCAGAAATCAGTCTAATTACCAGAGTGCCAGTTGTGCTTGTTAACACCAGCTTTGTGACCAAATGTTATTCCACAGTTGTCACATCACAAGAAGGTTTCATTACTAACATAATAGTGAACAAGATCACATGCCTGGCTATTGATTGATCTGCCACACAAAGGAAGGACATTTGTTGTCTCTATTATAACCACTTACATCTTTGTCTGCCTGTATAATATGCACAGGAATGTATCACGAGCAGTTGCTGCAGTGTTTCCTAATTTCAGCCTGTTAGCCCATTAACAGCCCACTAGCACTTGCAGACTTTACCAAAGGACAAGAAATGACTTTGCCATAATTTAGTCTTGTACAGTCTTAAAAAAATTGTTTTCATCAGCCTTTCTGCAATGGATTCTGCAATGGATCCTACAAGGACTGAGACTTACTCAACATTTGCATTATAAATATATCATTTCTGCCAAATCAAAAGATATTTTAATTCTTTCCAGACACAATTGGGTAACACAGCAGGAACAGTAGAAATATTCATTATTACTGCAGTCGAATGGCCCTGAAAGAACTATATCTTAGACCAGAGAAATGCTCTGTTAACAAGCACCTCAGACAAAATGAACTAAGATTGACCCTCAGAGCATCAAGATATTGCTTGACTGATCAGTCATAAATGCAAACAGCAGCTTTCAGGCCTGTTGTTGATATGAAAAGTGAACAGTCTTGTTTATTTTTCTGTGAACTCAATAAATATTACAATATAAAAGTGGATTTGTTTATCATTGTGAGCCTACAAAAAAACAAGCATGCCTCATCATCTTATCTGATGATGAATGATTTATCAGGCAGAACGTCAATCTGCTTCTAACTGAGTCTATTTTCCTGTTTATGCTTGTTGAACAGATACAATTTAATGAAGAATATAAAGTACTTAAAAATCCGTCTACCATTAATAGTTTAATTAAACTGACATGTACTTCAAAAACAGAGAGACAGAAAACATTAATTTTGGTTATAAAGGGCATGGCATTATTAAAGTGCAATTAAAACCCACATTCACTTACAAGTAATAGCTAAAACAATTTAATTATTTAACATTTCATTGTCAGTTCTGGCTAACTTAGCCACCCCAAGGTAGGTATATTCTTTGGTCCTCTTGTAAAGTATATTACACGGCTGCCATCACACCGCAGAGACCTAAACACAAGGTAACAAGCTGCTCCTGAGCAATATCTCACTGTACATCCCCTGACAAACACCTCACTGTGCCATTGTCCTCTGGGGCCTCCGGTGTCCTTGAGGTGCCAGTTCCCAAAGCACCCCTCCCTCATGAACCTCTCCACTGGGGCAGGTAACAGCCCCTGCTGAGACTGGGGCAAAGTCTAGGAGATGACTGGTGAGCTGGCTCCTGGCTTTTGGATCACTGTTCCCTGATAAAAGCACTTATCTGGGACTCTCAGACATACTGAAGTACCTGTTTTCTTCCTAAACTTCATGTCTCACACCTCTCTCTTTCTGTCATATTTGATCGAAATTGATCAACTGGCTCAGCAATTATTTGAGGGAAGGCACTGAAAAAGGGAAGCAAAGAAAAGCAGTCCAGCCATGGGGGTCTCATTTTGCTTGGAAATGGGACAAAAAAACCCTCTCCTGACAATTTCAAAGTTAAAACCCAAAGATGCAAAGAGAGACTCTGACAAAGAACTGTTGTAAGAAGACTTCTCAGAACTATAAATCGTTCTTGAACAAAGTATCAGTGGAAATGTCCCTGAAATTCAGCCTACATTTTTTTTTAAGAACATAGCAACAAACAAGTTTAGAAATTTTATCTGAATTTCAGATTCAAAAGAAAATCTAGACGTAAAACACAGGACTAGTCTGAAAACAGCAATAGATACAGTTCAATAAGGAATTTCAGTACTTTCAGAGATATATTGAGAAGAAAAGTCAGCTTTTTGAAGCTTTCCGCCAGAAGTGAGACAGACCTGTCCCTCATAGCCAGGAATCCAACTGCAGAGACATCCATCTATGAATGGAGTGACCATGTCTGGGTTACACCATTAGCCAATACACAGGCCACCAGGGAGCTGGCATTTCTGGGAAATCTTTGCACCTCCATGTGGGTAGAATGTCATGGCAAGTTCCAGGGCTCTCAGCAGAATTTCACAGGTCTCAGAGGTTCACTCAGACAAGGAATTGGAGGATTAATATCCTACTAACCAAGTACACCTATTCTTGAACACAGCCTAGAGCAGGTGTTATTTCAGGACTATTTAACTAGTTCCTATAACTTTGGTTTACTCATTTCCTTAGATAGTTAAAGTATGGGGAGTGGCTGAAACTGCTCTCTTAAACTCAAAAGAAGATACAGCCCTCTATAACCTCCTCAGGAGGAAAGGAGGGGAAAATCCAACAATGTAGTTAAAATGTTCACAAAAGCCTTTCTCTGTACCTTTTTACCAACCCATGGAGTGCCATTGCCTTTGTCATACCACCTGACAGTTACTGACTGTCTTCTGAAGCCCAGGAATCACACTGCAGATGCCTGAGCCAAGAGGGAGCCTCTGGAATTAGACAGGGATGTGCACTGAGCCTGTGTCTGCCTTGCAGGGACAGCTTTCACATCTGGGACTTACACCAAGGCTCCAAACCTTTATACCATGCTGCAATGATGGCACCTGGGCTTACCCTGGTAGATAAGTATACCAGAAAGCTGATTGGGGAAAATATGGGTTTACTCATGATTTCATAGAGAGCATTCTACTGACAAAATTCTTTTTTTTTTTTGCTGCACCTATAAGCACTGTATAAAAAACTAGAATAAAATTAATCAGTACAAAACAATATATTCCTTCCCTTCAGTTTCTCAATGGAAAAAAAAAAATTCTTAATTTTAATCTCTGTTAAATTTAACACAGATTTCTCTGCAGAGAAATTTAAAAGACTGAAATGGTAAAGGGTGGGACTTATATCACAGAATATTCTGAGTTGGAAGGGACCCACAAGGATCATCGAGTACAACTCTTAAGTGAATGGTCCATATGGGGATCAAAGCCACAACCTTGGTGTTGTTAGCACCATGCTCTAACCGAGCTAATCTCAGGGGTTTTTAGTAGGATTCATTAAAAAATAAAGCATAAACAGTCTATCTTTACCTTTTTTTCTCTACAGAGTATCATGATGATATATTTATTTTCAATGCAGTCATTAAGCCAGCCACCTTCATGTAGAAACACCTGCACTGACACATCTTAGGTTTTGCATTCAGATAAGTTATCCCCAAAAGAGTAAACAGAATCATAAATGGTCAGAGCTAAAGCATTTCAGCTAAAGGATTTCAGCCAACCAGAAGAAATCATAATGAGAATGGGTGTTCATTTGAACGTCTTGTGAGGAATTCAGCAATTGAAGCATTGAGGAGTATTTCCTGGGAAGGTACCAGATACCTTCACCGCAAAGTGATGAGCTGATTTTCACTGCGCAAAGCAGGGAATGGGAGCTCATAAGGGTTTTGAAGCCTTTAAGTGTTTTGGTTCTGCAATCTCTAACCACATTAAGACCTTGTTCACACTCCTTTCAAGATCTGTAACTTAAGATGTAATTGCAGTCTAATATAGACCACCAGAGAGGGTAGAATAGAGGATAAAGTCTGGAAACACATTTGAAAGTAAACCAAGAGATATGGGCAACCTATACACCATTGGATATAAGCTAGAAGTAAAATCCCTTGTGCCTGAACCAAACTTCTTTGCTTGCATGAGGATTTCTATAGGATTGCTAGCCACACCAGTAATCAGATGTTTGCATATCTAGAACAAAACACCAGGCAATTGCTGAGCTGTTATTTTAATCATGGTTTATTCACTGTTATGTAACTGATGCAGCCTGGAAAGACAAATATCTTATGAAATACTGTATTAATTGACCATGAGTTTCAAACTTCTCTTTGAAGACAGAATGTTGCCTATCATTTCATAGTTTTAAAGTATATATATCAAGCCTTACTCCGTTAAGAATATTTTTTCAGATCTTTTGTAATTTGTATGGCAAGTCCACAGATCTTTAATAAAATATTTCAAACTGCCATTTATGAAATTATAGTTTTATCTATATTTTTTTTTCAGTAGTGCAAAATCACATTCAAATACTATGCTCTTTTAATTAAGAGTTTGCCCCACAGAAGACCCAGGCACAGCATGTCTGAAGCATTCCCAATACAGAACCTTTAAGAAAAAAAACTACCAAATTGTGTGGCCATCTAGACGGCTTTACAAATGAAATCAAGATATTGGATGTAGATTTCATTATTATTGTGCTTAAATTAAGATTGAAATGCCATGCAACTGAAATCAAAATCAGAAGCAGAGCAGGGTATTGTTAGGTTTCTGAATATTAAATGCAATCCAAAGGTAATAGTACTTACAGATTTTTCACATACAAACAGATTTATGGAAAAACCATTTGCTCATTGAACTTCAGGAGCCTGGGTGGTTTCTTCTGTGAATAATCAAATAAGTTAACTCAAGTAGCTTCTCTGGTTCAGTGCTACAGACATACAGGATTTATATATAAAGGCCTACTTTTTCAAAAGCGAGTAGCTTTACCATAAATGTCATTTAAGATAATGAGAAAAAATATCGTGCTAAAAAGAAGAGTTCTCAGTGTTCATAGCTGATAAAAACGGTAACTCAGCAATTTTCATTATGTTGGTAATAAATTTTGCTTTCACATTTGCATACATGAGAATTAAGTTAAGGGCAGGAGTAATTTATTTTACAAATTTGTTTCTTTAAATATTTCAACTTTATAATTTTATGAAAATGTTTCTATTAATTTGAAGTTCCTGAAGAGCTTTTTTCAGGTTAGAAAATTCCCTCAGTTGTTTTTCAGCATCTCTGATTACTTTAAGTAATCTGCTGCCTCAGTAAGAGCAGGAAGTTTATTAACACAGAATTTTCTTCTGATAGCTTTTCAAATCTTAGTATTTACGTGAGCTTATATGTTAAGAAAAAAAGTGAAAACGTACCGAAAATTTTAGGGGCCCTAGGGCCTTCTCTAAATGCATGATGTCTGTTCCCTGCTTTGGAGTCACAAGAATGCTTAATGAGGGGAGACGGAAATCCCTTATTTCAGGAAAGAAAAAAAAAAACAGCCAAAACCCAAAATCAGCCACCCCCTCTTAAAATACCAGATCATGTCAAAACTGTGGGAAGAGGTTTCAGTTGCTATCAGCTGTGGTTTTATATTCATATTCTGCTTGCCAATGTTTTGGGTAGTATTCTGAAGCTGAGCTTTGATCCTTTGAGGACCTCCTATCCCCTAGGCTCAGGTTTGATTCAGTATCGGAAGTGCCAGGACAGCAGCTGCTCCGAGAGCAATCTGGATGAAATTTCACAAGAGCAGCTTTTCCTGCAATATTTTAAACCAATCTCAATTGAGAAAAGCAGGGAGAAAATAAAAAAGATAAACACAGAAATCAGACAGAGTAAAACCTGGAAGGGGAATGTGGAAAGCAGAATGGGAGCTAGGAAATACACACGTGTGGAAGGACTAAGGAACCAAATGGGGAAACTGAGAGAAACATTTGGAAAAAAATCTGAGGAGCAGAAGGCTGACAGAGGAGGCAAAATCTGTGAGGGGGAAAAAGCAAAGGGGAGTAACAGACAAGCACAGAGAGGAACCAAAAAATAGCTTTGAAAGAGGCAGGGGAAGGACAAAGGGCAGAGAGACAACAACCAGCACCCTGAAAAAAAAATTGCAAGACAAAGAGATGGTGAGAAAGGTAAATTATAAACAGAGATCCAAAAGGAAGGCAAAAATTTTACAGAGTGAAAGCTCAACTTCTAAAGCTTCACAAAGTTTACAGGAAATTAGTTTTGGGGAGAGTCCAGGTTAACAGAGCTTCTGTTCATAGCCACCCCAAAAATAAATACCCAGCCTATTGGAACGGGTAAGGGGGACATGGCATATCTACTGCCTTCTCTCCATGAGCAATACAATCTCCTCCTTTCATGCCCTGCTTTCGGAACAGGAGGAACAAACAGGCAAAACATAATTTACAGTCTTGGTTTATCTGTATCCACAGCCCATCTGCTGACTCGAACCACAGCAGAATTTGTATGTGTGCATTCAGAGAGACGGCTGTCATTAGACCAGTGAAGTTAACCAATGTATAAAAGCCAGGATCAGATCAATAATAAAGTTTACACTTCATTATGGATGTCAAAATCCTTGCTGATTTTTTTTTTCCACAAGTATCTAGCTCACTGAATTTCACAAGCAAAACCATCTCTAGCCAGCATTCAGGAACTGGTTACTTGGAAGCTGCGACATTCAGGATTGAAATATAAAAACAGATATTTCCTTAATAAATTTACAGAACTATAAAAACTGGACATATTAATCTACATCTCTGTATTCATGCCTGTAAAATTATTGGATTCTCGTCTCATCAAATTTACATTGTAGAATCTGAATACAGTATGATTAGGCATTATTTTAACAACTACACTACAATACAATTTAAAATAAAATGGCCCTTTATATTGCACTAATATCAGTGTTTTAAATAACAAAGGGTACTTTTTTTTTAAATAAAGGAAAGGATTAGCATTTAGTTTCAATCAGTATAAGCAATGCTGTACCAGTTGGTGTCTCAAAGATTCAGGATTTTATTAATATTCCAGAGATGCATTTGTGTTGCCTCTGGGTACACTGAAAAGCCACTTAAACTGCACTTAAAGCAGCACTACAGGATCAAATTGATGTGCATCAACCATTTACAATAAAACTTGATTATTATAAAGGCATACATATTTGCATAATTACATGTTTGATTTTTTGATAATGCAGCATACACTACAAAATGTTGCTTCATGTAGAAAGGCATCGTCAAAAAGCACCATCTGCTGTAGTGTTTAATGCACTGCAATGTTTGAAAAATTCTGAAGGTAGATTTGTGCAAATCAAAGGGGAAAGCAAAGGAGTTCTGTTAGAACAAGGGACTTCGGGCTGGAGGAGGGGATATGGTACAGTGTGGACCTTTTGTTACGCTGTCATCTGTTTCTCTCTGGCTATTTTTAAATAAAATTGTCAGGGGAGAAAAGTAAAAGACAACAGAGCAGCACATCCTACGATCCACAGAATATACGATTCAGAACTTGAGAGCATTTGGCATAAACACATTTTTGATGTTTTCACTCAAATTCAGTATCTAATATATGCAATGAAGGAATCATAATAGGAAAGAAAGCAAACTTCAACAAGAATGAATCTTTTTAAAGGAATCTCTACTAAGCATCACAATAGCTTAAAAGGTCCAGAACTTGAAAGGAAGAATATCTCCATATTTGCTCAATTTAAAAGGAGAAGACCACTGTTCTTCATTAATATATGACCATAAACCCCAACTGGAGCCCAGTGGGTTCAGGAAGTCTGATGCTAAGATTGCAGAAGGAAAAGTGTATCTTTGATTATGAGAAAAAGTAAGCACTTCTAGACTCAGAACTGTTAGCCCAAAGTTCTTGTATCCTAAAAATATGCATCATTTTGATTAGCACTACATGTCGATCATTTTAATACCTGAGGCTGTTTTTCAAAGTCGATTTTGAGAAAGACATTAATCAAATGTAGTTGTAGCTGTTTGTAATATTCTGCCATCCTGAGGAGTTTGTATATATGCATCCAGAACACGCACACACACACACACACACACAAAAGCATAATCTGTGGCTTTTTCCAAGTCTGTTGCTGCCTCTGAGCTATGCTGTGAACGTTTTTGGACATTGTGCTGAGTAGCAAAGCACAGCACAGAGCCAAGACTGGGAAGATCTGGCAGGGAAGTCAATAGGCATGTACTAGCCTGTTGCTTCACAGTAGGAGCTCATTCCTTCACAAATTGGCCTTTGGTAAGCAGTGTGATTCATTGCTCAGGGACTGGATTACAAGCTGGAAACCAGCTGAAAGAACTTGGGCAACTCATTTTACTTCCCCATGCTTTCCATTTTCCTTCCTCCTGTTTTTCACATCACATTAGTTGAAAATTATAGAACTCTTCAGGGCAAGGACTTTTTCATAATACAAATTTCCAGCATGTTGGGTACTAAACAAGCTTTTATCTCCATGGGCACCTCAAGGTATACCAGGATACAAACAACAGTTGAATTATATGCTGTACGTGGGATAAATACCAAGTCAATTAAAAAGCATCTTTAACAACACAATCTGACTATAAAGTCCAGCAGTTAAGAACAACATCTGTCTCCAAGACATATTCTACAGTCCAGTGACAAAAAAGAGCTTCAGAAACAGATGAAATTTTGTCCAGACACCTGAAGGAAAAATGTGGTGGTGTATGCATGAATGCAAACATCTCAAACCTTCTGTGTCTGAGCAACAACAGCTCGTATATAGATTCATTGAAAGCAAAGGGAGGGCCGTAGAGCTTCAAGCCCTAAAGTTGCATTGCTGGCCTTTTAGGTTATGCTACATCTGGACTATAATAAATTTACACTCCCATCAAGAAAATAACCACTGTTGTATAGTTAGGAGACAGATTTTGTTTCACATTATGAGGCAGAACGTGCTTGAGTCCTGCATTATGCATAGGATTATTAGACATCCAGGCTCCTTACCCTGACTTATCAGGTACAACTATAGCTTGGCATCAGAGATGCCGAACACCCACATTGTCATTAACTTACATCAGCACTGTGAAATCCAGTGCTTCTGAGAAATCAAATCTTTTGTGTGTCATGCAGAAAAGTATGAAATATTCTTTTAAATAGCCAACATCTTGTTGTGTGTACATAGTTAACAAAAACTCAGAAACATTTATCTGTTGATATTTTTGCCCATACCCACAATTTACTGAGTTGAACTGGACTGCAATATGATGCAGTGTCATTCCCTTTGCCTCTGTCTGCACTTGAAGCAGAAACTGTATGGTTTCTTGCTCATCAGATACCCATACTGAAAAGATAATATTGTATTTATAGCATAAGACTGAAAATAGACCCAAATTATAACAAAGCCTCAAAGACGTATGCATTTCTTTCTTATCTAAGTGCATTTTGTCATAGTGCCCAAAAAGGAAACAAAACCAGCCAGGCAGATACAAATCTTTAGAAACAATGAGTTTCCCTTTTGTGCCTTAATATTCTGCTCTTGAGCTTCTCTAACAAAGTCTGCACTAATCATTGCTGGAATCAGCACAGCAGTGACTGCTAAGCAAAGTCTTTTTCTCCACCCTCTCTGCACTAGGCAGACAGGAGTTTTCATTACATATATCATTTTCAACTTGCTGCAGTGATTCCACAAAGACAGGAGGATTTAGAAAGCTAATGAATGGGGGTGGGGAGCAGGCTAGAGTTGAAGCTTCAGTGCTAATATTTAAGGCTAGATACTATGAGTGGCTTCACACACGAGGCACTGCCACCGATTTTATTTTCATTGCATGGCACTGACAGACTTTGACAGCAAAATCATTCATCTCAAGTTAATAAATCTAAGTAAGAAGTGGGGGTGGGGAGATTCTTTTTGTTTGAACATTTATTGCTACAGGATTTAGGGCAAAGCTCACTGGTCATTGCCTTGCCCTGGTTGTTATTGTGCTGCAATGACAGCAAAATTATTTATCTTTTAGTTGCTAATTAGGAAGAGAAGAAGAATAGGTTTGGTCTGAATATAATACAGCATCTAGGGACCGTTTGCTACAGCCTAATGACATGCCATAGATGCTGTAACTCAGTATATCTACAAGTCACTTGCTGCTTTATTATTAGGAAAAAATTTCATCTTGCAACTTAACTGACATAAAGTTAACATTTTATAAATAAGATTAACCTGAATGAGAAAACAACATTCCCCTTCCTCTCCCTAGGTGAAAAGATCACATTCCTTTCCAAACTCTGCTCTAGCACAGAACGCTCTGTTTCACTGACATCAGTACCCTCGCTACTGTTCAGCAGTTTGAACCATCTAACCCACCTTTTGTAGACATGTCATCAATACTGCCTGCCACTTGGGAGAACAGGCTATACTGACTACAAAATACTGGTTCTATAAATCTGATAATTTTAATGACAAACCAGGATATTTTAGGCTTTCTTGTCCCCGAAGAAACAAGAACAATTGCAGACTGATTGCAAACCCATTAAGGACCTTAGAGTTATAAGTTGTGAATATAATTTCTTTCTCTTAAAGGAAGAAAACAAAGCTAACAAAAAAAAAAATTTCTAGTTCTTACCTGTCTACATAATAACTTAGGATGTGGGTGAAGCTGTTAATTCAGATTTGAGTGATGAATTATGACTTCCACTTTCTCAAGTCATAGCTTTCACCAGATCCTACTCAGCTGCCTCTTTCAATGACCCAGGTTCATTGGTATGCCAGACAGAGGGGGAAGAAAGTGGTAAACATCACAGAACACAGGCATATGGTCAATCACAAGCAGCTTTGATCCTTGGTGGATGTTCTCTTTAATACTCACAGAAATTAATAAACATTACTTGTAGTCAGTGGACCCACTTCAGCAGCAATTCCCTTCTTAAACGCAAAATTTTGGACAGTTGAGAAGCTTCAAGGTATGGTACAGACTTTGAGAAGTTGTTCTCCACATTGACCACAGTAATCTACTCTGTGGCAGGTGGACACTGTCCAAAGAACTGAACGGAAACTACATAGATTAGTTAATGCCTTTTATTTTACGCTTAGGGACAGACTATGCCTGCTGTAGCAGGAATATATATAGCAACTATATCCTGCTACCCGTGCTCAGTTAATAGGCTCCTGTAGTGAATAACATCATGTGCTCTGTCAATTATTAATAATGAGACAAGCATTTTCACATCAGAATGATGCCTTGTAACGTGATGAGCCTGTATCTTATGAATGTATCAAAGCTCAGTCTCATAACATTACTAGTTTACTAAACAAACTTTGAACAAGATTTATTATTCACTCTGCTGAGTCCTAATTTTTGTGAATATCGTAAATAGAAAACTGTCTCTTTATTGTCAAGATTTTTACAATATGGTTTATACTTTAGGTGCTTGATTTACTGCTACATTTCATTTATTCTAACACATCATTGATCCCCTGTCTCATACATCCGATTTAGTTACTTTTTTATTGTATAATTTCTAGGCAACAGTGGCTATCCAGGACAGAAACAGCTGATGGATCTAATTTGATTTTGCCCTCATAACAGCAGAAGTTCACTTACTAGTTCACTTACTCAGAATTCATTGATCACTCAAAGGTCTTCTGGGATTGTAAAATCTCATTCTCAGTGTCTTTTCCAATTGTCAAAGCACAGACTCAATACCACATCTGACATCCTTGCAGCCTGCCTAGTTCTGCATAACACAGCAGTCAACCACGGGGTTATAGTCAATGATGGGACTCTCATAAAGGATGACAAGGCTAAATCTTACTGACTTCAGACATGGAAAAAAGGTAGATCCTTCTGAAAGGTGGGTTTGCTGATGATAAGCAAGGGGTAGCCCAGTGACAGCCATATCTTTAACAAGGAAAAGGAAGAACTGGATAAGGATGATTAGAAACAAAAAAGGTAGATATTAAAGAAAGAAGAAAATACCGACGGAGTTTTACACAAAGATCCATAGGTCTAAAATCAAAGAAATTGCTACACTTAGCATAGCAAGATGATTGAATTCCTTTATCTGTGGCTTACGGTTCCCAGCTAAAACACAAGATACTGTCCTGTGCACAGCCCATTCAGTTCAATGGCAAGACAGCAAGCCTTGTGGAGGGTACTGCCAGAACAATAATCACTTTTAAAGTGGTTGTAAAGATCTTCTAGTCACTAAGTGCACACAAAGAGGCTAGAGGAGGTTAATGAAACTTCAAGAAGTGTTCATGTGCAGTAAGGTTACTTCATCTTGAGTTTTTGAGAGCAGATAAGGTGGAAAAGAAAGATATTGGGAAGGTGGATGACATTTTAAAAAAGCAGTATTAAAGTCCTCCATTATGAGAATAAAGACAACTGTTTTGTCAACAGAAAACACATTTATCTTCATCTGGGAGACACAACTGATAGTTCCTGTTACCCGAGGGAATTCTGAACCTTGAGCTAATCTGTGCACCTACTGCACAACTTTGCAAACATGCATCAATATTTAGGCTACCGGTTTTGGAACAAATGCATTACCAAAAATGAGTTTCTTTCACAGAAACAAACATTAGAATCAGAACAGACACACTTTAATCACAAATTGCTTTCTGAACACATTTGCCAGTCTCATTTCAAACTGTTTGAGCACCTGAGCTTCCATTTTCCCTCTTTGGAAAGTATTCACCATCCTAAATGTAGCCAGCTATGCTGGGTAACTTTGCTCTGGTAGGCACTGTTTATTTTCGCCTTTTTTTGCTGGTCCTTTGGAGGACATGAAAATATTTTTCTTCCTATGTGCTTGAAACCCATCCACAATCATCAACTGCTACATCTTCTTTTCATAATGTTGTTTATATTCAAATAGGCACTAATGTTGTTGTGCTCCATCAAGAGACTTGGTCAATAGTTCCAGAAAGGTAAAAGTAACAGGGGAAAATGGTGGGGAATCACATTCTCAATAACATTGTATTTAGAATCCCTTAGTTGTCTTGCAGACTATGATACTTGCATTTAGAACTGCTGGCTTATTTCAAATGGAATTTTATTTAAACAAAATGAAAGCATAGCTTCTGAGGCAAGAACTGAAGCCTTGGAACAGAGGGGGGGTGATCCTGTACTTAACATTGCCACTCAGAGCTGTGATCTCTCACTATTCAGCTACAAACATCCTGTGCAGCCTCAGTTGAGTTGCTTTGGGTCTTTTTGTGGCTTAATCCCCAATCTTTGAGACAACTATGACTTAGACTCCCTATCTCACAGGCACACAGTGAGAATAAATGCATTAAAGAAGAATTAATATATCACAATATAGTGATAGGAATTCAATACCCTGCATACAGAGTAATTTATCTTTTTGTCTCCTGGATCAAGTATAGTTTCTACATGTGTGCAACAGTAAAAGCCTAATCTATTAATATATAAAGAAACCAAATCATCTCCACCGCTGCATTCCTGTATATGAAACCATGAACAGAAACATAAACCTGTAGGTGTAGAGTGGAAATGCTAGAGCAGAAAAGAACAGAATTTTTTCCTTAATTACAATGGGCTTAAGGCAAGAATAGGAACCACAAGCTAGACATATATAAAGAAATCTGTTCATTCCACCAGAATAAATGAGAAAACACAACAAAACCAAACAACTGCACAACAAATTCATATATAAACTAGACATACAAGTATTTAGACATATTTTTAAAAAGGAACTCCTTAATGTTATCTTGTGTAAGGAATACACTATAATTTACTAGCATATAAATTATATAAAGTTCCCAGGATGAAACCTCCATATTTCTTTCTCCAGACTACTCTCCCTATAAAATAGCTTTATTAGAGTTTAGCAATGTTAGGAAAAAACTAAGGTAATGTCTATAGTTCCTATTAAAAACCAAATCATACATTTTACAGTGATTATAGAGTAGTATACTATAAAAAATGAGGTTCCACCAAGTATTCAAAATTATGGATTTATTCAAACTCCCAGAGAAAAATCAAACTTGTAAATTGTGTAGATTATATATCCAATAAAATATTTATTGTTGCACAATGTATATTGTTAACTGTGTTGACTGCTTTTCACCAAGGTGCCAGAGAAATGAAAAATTAACCAGTGCAGAATATAAAATAGTTTTTTTCAAGTCCTAGAGCTAGTTCACGAGCATACAAAACAGATTGCATTCAGAGCAGTAATATAGAAATTCTTCAGTGGAGAAGACACTAGAGCTGAATACCTGACAGCAGAACAAAACAGAGAACAGCATTAAAGCCTTGTAGTTGAGGTGCTGCATGCAAATGCAGGAAGACCTGAATTAGTAATATTGAAGGTCTAGCTAACATAGACAGTGGCTGTGTCAATGAATGTTTTAATGACATCTCACTAGTTTAAGGACTAACAAGTGCATACATACAGTCTGATAGAATTCTGAAAGTTCAGTGAATATGTGATCTAAAGTCTCTTTGGGTTTACAAAAACAAGTGAACATTTGAATATCCTCCTTCTCTGCAACTTCCTAAACTGACCTACGAAAATCACACATGTGGTTTGAGTGCATGTTCTTGTTTTCAGCATTAATCATCATCATCACTACCAACCAACCCCCAACTGGCTTTTTCAAAATTTATTCTTTTTCAAAATTTACATGAATATTTATTTAAACTTCAGCTACAGGGTCATCATCCTATGAAAGGAAAAATTTAATAAAAAATAAAAATATATAAATCCTCTAGTTATTTTGCACCTTAATGCTGTGACTTCAAATGTACCTTTTTTGTCCTTTCATTTTGAGATGACCTATAGAAGTTCCCAATGGAGGACAAGGATAAGAGGTAGGCTGGCAACACCAGAGAGGGCTGGACCCAGACTGTTGCTCCAACTGTGCTGCACAGAAGGGCATTTCCGACCTGACCTGGCCATTCACAAATTATAGTGGGTAAAAAAATAAATACACAAATACTCTGGAGTGAGGACTTTCATCCTTGCCCTTGGTGAATCCTATTTCAGCTTCTCTTCCAGCCTTTAGCACAGACCACACCAGGCTTGGAAGTGCAATTGCACACTCAGAGTGAGCATGTGCCAGCCTGACAGAATGCCAAGTTCAACCCTATTCTGTAGCTATGGCCCAGCCGGACCCAAACTCCTGCCCATCCTCTTCTTGAGGAGCACGTTCCTCAAGCTGGTGGCAGGGATGCTCTGGGCCAGGCTGGAGGAACAGCCAAAATATGCTCTACCTCATTCTCCACAGCTCTCCTCCTCCCTGAAGCACTGCAGTGCTGACGGCTGGGCAGGAAAAGCAGCTGCCTCACAGGGTTTGGGATTTAACAGACAGCCATCTTTCTCCTCTCATTCTAACTAGTCTCACTCCTTGATATTAAATGGCACTAAATGCAACATATTTGACAGTGAAAGTTTGCTGAATATTTCAGAATTAATTGTCCTAAAGAAAGTGGTCCCTAGGTTACACTAGCTCATGTTCAAAGAAACATTACTTCAGTAAGCCCTTGGAGACATGTGCTGGCTTCTTTAGCCCAGCCACACAGCAGCTCCAGATCTCACTTTTTGAAGGGGAGGACAAAACAGGTGGAATTAATTGAAAAATTCAGGTTATATGATCTCTTAGAATCTTAGAGTTCCTGTATTTTTAAATGCCTTTTCTGCCAGCACTTGACATCTCCACATTTTCAAAATCTTTTTCGATTTACACTGAAGCAGCTGGATTATGCAATCAGACAGCATGAACTCAGTGCAAAACACTGCTATTGTCTGCTTGTTCCTGGTGTGCAAGGCAGGAGAGGGGAGCACACATACACTTGGATGAAATGAACCCTATTCCAACATGTTTCTGCTTAGAGAGACTACAGCTTGTAGTCCCACCGTGTACCTGCAGGATGGCACGGCCAGATCCAAAATCTGGATGTCTAAAACTTCCTAAATCAATGCTTGAGATGCCCCAAAAACAACCTCTTGTGAAATTCAGACTGTGAGGACGCTTTTTTGAGACCAGTCAAAGCTTCAGCACACTATCTAACTCCAGGTTCCCATTTTAAGAAATTCTGGATTAGAACCAAACCCACCTTGATATTTAAATGCACTATGGAGCAGAACAGGTCTGGACAGCTGCACAAATGGGCAGGCAGCAGCTGGGCAGGAGCAGCCATTCCACCCTACTGACTTTCTGTTGTGGAAGGAACTTCACTGCTGAGGATAAAGATGAGCAAAGCACAGGAAAGTTGTAGCTTTTTATATACACAAAGCAAAAGGATTAAAACCACCATGTAGAACAAAGACTTACAATGGATCAGCCACACATCTCTGTAGAAGGAAAAAAGGTTTTATAAAAGAATAAATGAAAAAATTATATGTTTCCTGAGACTATAGACAGCCCTAGAGACTTCTAAGTATTAGTGAGACCAAAGGCTGCCAGATGCTTCCAGAGCTCTGGCAGCTCGCTGGGGAGCTCAGGCCTTTCCAACAGGGCAGAATAGGTCAGCTGGAGACTAAAGGGTACAGAGCTCCCTAGAGAAAGACTTTTTTGTTGTCTTTGGTTTTAAATATTTTTCCTTCATAAGACACGGTCTGACATTCCATTATGTTATCTACTTAGAGATTTTATTACAGGGAAATTTGTGGCATTTTTTCTTTCTTTTGACTATTTGCCTCACTTGAAGAGTTTTGCAAAACCCTGATGTCCAGTTAACTGTGGCTAGCCCATGGTAGCAAACAACACTCTGAAAGCTTTGTCTTTAGCAAAGTAACTCAGGGTATCAGCCAGAAGAGCCTTGATTCCCATCTTCCATAAATTCTTTCTTTTTTCCCACTCATTTCCCAAAGTAAAGGAAACTAACAGATGAATTATTTTTTTTTCACCTTTCCTCAAAATTCTTTATAGTTTAGATTTTAAAATCTGAAGATCAAAGCTTACTTCCCATTTCCATACAAAAGTACGGTGAGGTGGAACGTTTAGATAACTATTGGCAAGAAATAATTTACCGTCAATAAATGCCTTTATCATGCCTTTCTTAATTCCAGCAGAATCCTTTCCCAAACCCAAGAAGTTCTAAGCATGTGTCACCTGCTCATGCCCATGACACTACTGCAGCCATGTAAGCTGAATTGATCTCAGTAAAAAGTGCTTTAGGCGCACTATATGACTTTACTTCTCTATGTTTTTCGGCCTCTCATTAAGCGATACCAGACAAAAGCTGCCCAAATAAAAAATATCCAAAACAACTTTAAATGTATGAGCCCAAATTCTCATACTTACTTTGGGCTACTCGTTTGAAGCAACAGGAATGGTTGCATGGGCAGTTCATGGACTCTAGAGTCAGATGTTGTATGCAGCCAGAAACAGAGTTCACTTTTGTGACCGTCTATTCTCCAGGGAGCACTAGCAGGAGATGACAGAGGTCTGTGCAAAAGAGAAGTTCGTTATTTTAAAGCCTAAGAAAAAAACTCATACAGGAAAATGTAAGTAAATGCAAAGCCAGAAGGTAAGGCTGCCTTTCATTAGGAAAAGACACAACCCACCACTGCAAAAACACCCCTTATTCTCATGTGAATGCAGCTATGAAGCACATGGCTCACCTACGACTCCCAGTGAGGCTCAGAGCTCTGTGTCAGAGGCAGTGCTACCAGAAGCAACAGTTTATTCCCTCTGATTTATTCAGTTCAGCAAAAATGTATTACTTTCTTCATTGCTCCATTTGTTCTTTAAAGTGGTATAAATCTTCACAGATCACTGAGAAATTTAATTAAGATACTATACAAAGTGCTTATCTTTGGAAAAGCAAGAATCTGGCCTCATGGACGACCTGAGTAAGAACGAAAACATGTGCCCACTAGATTTGCACACAGCTTTCTTTAATGATCTATCTAAACAACTGTAAGAATCTACGGTTCATGTGGGTCCCTTCCAGCTCAGAATATTCTGTGATGCTATCAAATATGTCAGAATTTCATGTATTCGAAAATAAATATTTTTAATTTTATTAAACAGTAACAATATAATAACCTGAATAATTCTTACCCTAAGTTTATTTGATGAGATGATGATATATAATATACTCTTAAGAACATAAACTGTTGGCTTTACAAGCTCCATTCTTTCAGTTATTCCCCGGACCTCACTTCAAGATACCATAGTCTTCATTCATTTACTCATTTCGTTTCATATGAAGACAACATAACCCTTAGGACAGATTTTTCATTGTGAATTGCAACATGCTTGCTGTATTTAAGATCTTGTTAAGACAGATAAGTTTTTCATAGTGATACGTGTTAACATACATATTTTGCTCATTTTTCCAGAAAAAGATGGCAATACACACATATATACATACATATATATATAAAAACTTACATATTTGTATAGTTCTATATTAATATAATATTAAAGAGAAGAACTCCATTAAAGGAAATGATTCATTTATACCTAAAGTGTCTAACAAACATCCCACTAAAACTCAGGAAGGGCACAGAATAAAAAGAAAGAATGAACAATTTACCAGAACTGAAGAATGTCTTAATGAGAGGTAGATGATTTTCACTTTTTTCTGAAAGATACATTGCTTCTCCTTTCACACCACTGATTCAGAAGAGGTGACTTCAGGTATCTGCTTAAACATAGAAGAGAAAAAAATTGCAAGTTGTTGTCAGATGCAGCTGAGGTTTAGATACAAAATCTGATACAAGCAGACGATGATACTCTAGCAGGGTAAATTACTATGAGGAGTTATTTTCCTGTAATTTAAGGAAGCTCTGTGCTTCTTACTAAATTTTCCATGAAATAAAGAGGCATATATATAGGAATCTATATGAATGCATACGCCAACACCAGTTCCAACCCCTTTCCTTATGGCCTCCTCCACACCAGCTGACATGAGTATCCTCATCCTGAGACATATCCTTGTGCCTTCCCTTTTCTTCAGAGTGTTTGTCACTTCCCAGTCATGTTATGGAAGCCGAGGCTCAGCGTGTGGGTCCAAAGACAGCTTAACAATGTAGGGTCACCCAGTTTGGGATGGATGCTGCCGGCCACTCCAGGGTGCCATGCTACACTATCCAGAGCCAGCAGCACTTACGCAGTGCTGGTATTTTCTGCCACTCTACAGAAGCATACAGCAAGTTTCAGACTGGACGACTCGATATTTGCAGCTGCTTGTTAATACTTACATAATAATTTAGTGCATAAAACCATATGCTATCAGTCCTCTATGCAGATCCTGATCATACATGTGCATACTCTATGATACCAAAGGGAAAGGAACCAAAGTTTACCTCCAGTTGTAAGACCAAGTACTGACATTGCCTAGTATGGTCGAATGTAACTGCTCTGAGACAGAAGACAGATGGGATAGAGAGATTTGAAGTGCTACAAATAAAATCTAAAACTGAACTTTTAAATATTCATTCTGAACTATAAAGAGAGCTGTGGCTTTTGTGTGCTACAGATGGCTTGGAAATGCAGTGCAAACAAAGGACCAATTTTTGAATACTCATAGCTTCTCTACCATAATAGTTGGAGGCCCAAAACTCCAGGGGTTTGAGATGATTCAACTAGATCCTCTTACCTGCCAAATTTCATCAAAGCAACATTGCTTTTACCATCTTATAAGGGATGAAAGAAATATGAATAGTGTGGGGTTTTTTAATGAAACGTGGACTGCTTAAGCTTGAACAAAAAATTACAATATGAATGGAAAATGCAAGAAAAACCCATTTTTTTAATCATACATACTTAAAGCATCATATAAGATGAAATCTGTACTTTTTATAGATGGAAGATTAAACAGAAATATTTGGTAGATTTAGATAAATGAAGGAAATAAAATAAAAAATAAGCATAATAAAAATCCCTGCCAGTCATAATCAATGAGAAACTGCTGACTGATTGCCAAGTACGGCCTTAGGTTTAAATCTAAGAGAGACACATGTGTTTCTTTGTAAGGTAGTGGGGCACGACCTCATCAATCAGAGATTATTCTCTGCATAATAGTTTCTGGAAAGAAACTACTAATGCCAACTCCTCATCTGCCTTTCAGACAGAGGCCAGCTGATACGAATACAGCTGGAAAGGGGCGAAGCCCAAGTAACACTGCTGCTAAGACCATACACTGCTGCATTTACATAGCAGTAAATTAGCATTTTTTGATGTTATTAGCTACTAGCATAGATTAAAAAGTCTTCGGCTCTAGTGAGGGGATACTCTCCCACCTTCTGTATGTATTTGAGCTTCTACAAGAATGGAACTGGAAAACAAAGTCCAGAAGAGAGGTGAGTGTCTGTGGGAGAGCAGGGATCACCTGTGGGGAAAAGAGAACCCCTGAACAGCCAACAGTCCTCCAAACATACAAGCTACAGAGACAAACATGCAGTGATGCATCACAGCTAGAAGCCAGGCTTATGAGGTATCACTGCCAACTGAAGGGACAGAAAGTGCAGGAATAGGAGGAAAAGATATGAAGTGCTTGATAGAAAATGTAACCCTCCTGTAATGACAGTAAGAGCCAAGAGACAGTCACAAGTTGATACCAAGTGATGGATGATGGGTGAAAGATGACAAGCAGATTATGTTATCTGTGAAATCAAGGGAATTAGCAAGGAAGTATGCACACAGAGAGGCAGCCTGGACAGCAGAAGCTGTTGGGGAAGGGATGGCCGCCACAATGCTCTGGATGGATAGCAGGAACTGGATCTGCATTTGTCAAGGTTAGAGAAAAGGATTCTGTGAAAAATCAAGATAAGATGGTGGAAGTTGGGGTAAGCATTTTAATTGTTTCCAGACAAGATGGGAAAAGTGGCAATTTACAGCAGGGGACCAGCCATTTTGGGAATGGTGCAGGTAAGAGATGTGAACTGAAGAGCAAACCTGCAACCTTGCTGGAGAGACAGAGGATCCTGCACTGCTGGCAGAAAGAGAGGAAGGAGGACTTAGCAAAGCTTGAGAAAACAGGCAGGAGGACCAGGGCCTCCCTTTCAGACACGTTTGGCTGGTTCCAGATCTGAATCCATCAGAGAGCAAGCAGGGACTGCAGTCTGAGAGTGTGATTTGGCCTCTGTTCATAGCTCAGGCAAAAGAACGGCAGATGAACAGAGGAGAAAGGGCAGGATGCTCTAGCAGAAAATAGAGCTTTTCCAATGACCTCACTGTCCTTTTGAGAGTAACTGCTTTCCAGGACAGTGTCCCAACAGGATACTTAAATGCCTTCAGCATAGTTCTGTATTCAGAGATTAAACCGAACAACTTTTCATGAAATCTGCCTCCAATAAAAACATCTTTATTGCCCTGGGCTAATGTGTAAGTTAGTAAGAGATTATGGTTCAGTTTCTATAGCCATTTTATGTAATAGGAAAAAAAAATCCATAGTGACCTCATCTATTAGTCCTCTAAAATATGAAATGAAGTTTTAAGCTACACTTCATCATGGTAATAGGCTTTCAGCTATTTTCCTAAACTCTTAGACTCACTGCTGTCATTCTAGGCAGAATCAGACAACCTGACTTAATCATCGTCTTGTGACTTGCTGCACTGTGTCCCTTCCTTTTGAATATATATATAGATCCTAATTTTTTTTAATCCTTTACTAAAAACACTGGCAAAATGACTGCTACCCTTGTGGCATACAGATGGGGATGTTTATAGGCACAGGAACTGCAGTGCCCTAGGGCCTCTTTCCCTAGGGTCTGTGTGCCACTGGTAGGTCTTGGCATAGGGTACCATTGCCTCTGCAGGAGCAATCCTCTCCTAGCTTCTCCTGCTCCTTCTCTGGAGGGACAGCAAGCATTTTAACGATGTTATATTTGCATGTTGTAAGGCTACAGTGACTGGTGTTAAAATAACATAAACCCGACCTTCAGGTGAGTTTGGTTGTCTACAAATGTGTGCATTTGAATGCTTACCCAAACTGCCAGCCCATTTCCAGGACATGGTTTCCTTAGGGACATTTTGTTCTGCACCTGCCATCTAGTGCCTTCTTTTGGGCTGTCTCTGCTCTACTCATCTGATACAAATGGGATTCTCCTGTGCCTCCCTTTCCTCCAGCATACTGCCGCCTTCAGCCTAAATGGGCATACCCAGGCTCGCCCATGCTGTGCATTACTGAGAGAAAAGACCCCAAAATCAGAAGACTAGCTTTAAAATTATAAGCTGATTTCAGTGATCACAAATACAGTTCAGACTGGAGTTTTGGCTCTGTTTACTTCTGCTGCAGAAAGGGAAAGCGGAGCTCTTTATAAAACACCAAGTGCTGAGTGAGAACCAGAGTGAAGGAGGAGTTATTTTTGTTGGTCTGTTGCCTTCTCTAAAGTCTGTAATATAACGATTCATGCATGCATATCATGAGAGACAGCAGGGCTGTCACCACCAGTCTGCTGCCTAATCCCTCATGTTTGCAGTGGCAAAGACCTGTCCCCTGTCAGCTCCTGCAGAGAGGCAGTCTGGGACCAGGGACAGGTGCTGTCCCGTGTCTCCATATCTTCACCTGGAGACAGGTGGAACATGCACCACGTGCTGCTAAGGCTTCAAAACACTGCCTGTGCCCTGGTCCCTGTGCTTCTGTTGATAAAGTGAGAATCGTCACACAGTGCCACAAGTAGCAGATACACACACAGATTGATACCACATCCACAGACCAACCTGTGTTCCCAAAGGAAAGCATGGTCCAATTCCTAGACTTGTCCTAGTGAGGGTAACTGAGCAGGACCTGTGCTTATAAAGAGCTTTTGGGCTCTCATAAAGTCAAACCACTATATTATGGGCATTATCATTCCATTACATTCCCATCCAGAAGCTGGGACCACCAGCATCTCACGTCTCTTCCTTCCCAGCTCTGTTCCATATGCAGTTTCCATTCCTGTAATGAAAATAAAGCAGGCAACTCATCCTGCCTGCTTTAATGCCCCAATTCCTTGGCCAGTGAAAGACTATCTCCATTGCTGTATATTTCTGTCCAAGCTTTAACAGTTAACTCTCCCCCAGGAATTGCTAGTTATTGGGGAAAGAAGCCCTGGAAAATCAGGCCCCTCACTACGGTTCTTTATAGACCAGAACACCAATTCTGGGAGACCAATAGGATAAACATGGCCCAAACTGTTTCATGTATCATCAGAAAAAACTTTAAAAGATGCTTTTATAAAAGGTACTTAAATTGGATGAGCTTACTTTTTAATTTGCAGTTTTAAATATGAGCATGTTATAACTTGTAGATGAACATTTCTATAAAGATAATTACATATGGCAAGACAGAAAAACTTTTTAAAACATTTTCTCTTGAATGTGTGCCTGAATTCATTTACAACTGTTGCTGCTTTAAACACTTCAGGCAGAATAAGTGGATGGCACTAAACAGCTTAGCTGCAATTATTATGGAATGTCTGAGGTATAATTTCCCCTGCGGTTTTGTTAGGCGTGCAAAATTCATAATTCTGATTTGTGGCAGGTACTTATTACCCATCGCAGGTGGAGATATGCAAATATTATTCTAGTAGGGGTGAACAGCCTTTATTTCAGTATTCAGCTATTAACGAGATTTGTGAGTCTGGTACTCTGGGGCCATTTAATTAATTAGATGGTACAGATAAAATATAAATTGTTTTGTAGGCTACACAATTCCAGTTCTAGAAGATGTAAAATATGGCTAAATGAACTTAGTATGGACTGATTTGTTGTTTCATGTATGGCACAGGGTAGAGGCAAATTCTGCCTGTTATTTTTGCCTATAATGATCCTGTACAGCATCCTTGCATTGTCAAGCGTTGTGGGAAAGGGATGTTATTTATTTGTCATTATTATTAAGAATGTCTCTCACTTATCCTCTTTGTAAAAAATTGCTGGCATGCATCAAACAAGCTAAAAAATAGGCATGTTCTTTTATGGAAGCCAATATGTGCACGTTTCAGAATAAGCACATATTTTCCAGACATTTAGATTTGGTAGGATATTATTGTCTCAAGGTCTGACACTTCTATTTTAAATAAATCATTTCCATGGGATAGATAAGCTGAACTTGCTAGAGGGGAATGCAGAGGGAAGCTACAGCAGCATGTTAGCATCTAGACTTCCAAGTAATTCTACTAATTGGTTAATTCATATATTTCTTTTCCTAAAGTATGATCTCTCTAATCCTCCAGAATATTTCTGGAAAACAATAACTGGGGTCAAAAAAAACCCCAACATGCTTTTATTCTCCAAAGTGAAAGTTATAATGGCCACAATAAAAGAAACAGCATTTACCAGGAGGTACAGTGAACTGCGTTGTGAGACATTCACCCTACCCTTATATGGAGGAAATAAAATGCATGATGCATGAGACCGGAAATTGTTAGCAAACTGTCGGCATTTAAAGGCAGGCATTGACCATTATATTAGTTTTAAATTGCAGTAAAATACTACACCACACAATTACAGTACTATAAACATTGAATGAAAACCAGTTAGTTTTACTAAAGTAGGAGTATAAACAGCAGTCACTCTTATTGGTTTATTGAACATATTTTGGGGCCCATTCCAGCTATCTTTATTAGCTCTAATGCAAATGATTTTACACTGCTATTTTGCCAAGCCCTGGTAGCTGTACTGCTGCAAACAAACCCTGCTGCTTTGTGTCTGCTGGAGACTTACTGACAAATATGATAAAGGATACATAAAATGAATAACAATACAGGACTGGCGCCATAGGAGGAAAGTAAAACTAATAGGGGGAAATTATACTGTAAGCATAGGAGCTATTGTATGGTCTTGTGCAGTGTAACTCAAAAGCATACAAGTTTAAAATCAGATACATACCAGGAGTTGCTCTGGTCAGTTCCCCGCAGGGTGCGCAGAGCTGGTCAGGGAGCTGTGTTGCAGCTGGGTCTGCCTGGGACCTGTCCACCCGGCTGAGAGGGCTGCATTCAGGGGAGATGGATCCCACCAAGGGCTGGAGTTTGGCAAGAACAGAGGGTCTCAGGGAGATGAGAGCAGGCTGGACCAGGCCAACAGTGTCTGAGTGGGATGATCTTCTGGCAACAGAAAAGGTTTGCAGAGATATAAGGACTTCATTTTATCCAAAGAAAGAGCTTCTGACTTTGGAGACATCCTGCACAGGGGAGATACAAACCCGATCTCTTTGAACAGGGCTAGGGAATGACCTGGGAATATGGCTGCAGAAATAAATAAGTGTAAGGTAGAAAGTAGAGCAAATTAAAAGGAGAAGGCGTTGACTGGGATCTGAGGAAAAGGGCCAGTCATACTTTGTGGGTGAACAGAATTGACCATGTAAGATATTCACTGCGGCTCAATTTTCAGTAGGGAAAGTCAGTTGTGTTTGTGGTGAGAAATTCCCTGAAGCAGAGGAGTCTGTGAAACCAGGATGATGTATGGGGAAAAGAGCTGTGGGTAACCAAGTCTGTCAATGGGATTTCCAGCACAGGAGAGCAGTGGGTGTTTTCATTACAGCACCAGCACAGGTAACTTGGTTTGGCTGAATTGTCAGCTGTGATTTGAGAAACTTGGGGAATCTGAGTGCTGGTAAAATGGAAATGCAACAGGTATGCCTTCATGTTGCACTTGTGGGAACACCTAGGAACATCACAATATTCAATTCATAAACAAACTCTGAAAGCAAGCACTAGAGATTGAGTGAATAGCTTGTATAGAAAAACTGAATAGAAGCACAGTGACCACAACTAGAGAAAATATCAAGGAGGAAAACATATTTTAGTTAAATACAGAACAATATCAGTGACAGTGATATGTATGGAAATGTTTTAATAGAAAAATAATATATACTTATGATGTTCAGACACAACAAGGCCAAGTTACCTGCAGGCTTTAGATAAAATGCAGAAGACAGTCAAACTCAGTTCAGTCTCACCTCTCATAGCAGTTGCAGAGTGTGGACTGCATCTCCCCCACATAACACCGAACTGTTCAGGAAAAAATTAAGTCTAGATTTCTACAGAATAAATACACCAGAGTAATATTCTGCATTTAAATACCTTAAATTGGATAAACAATAGCCCATGGGTAGAACCTTTAAAAGACCATTTCTGCAGAAGATGAAATCAAAAAAACAGTTTTAATTAAATCTTTCCAAAGACTTCATAAAAACCCAGGCACAGCAGCAGTGCTACATGCAGTACCTCCACAGCAGCTCTGAGCTATACGGTCCAAAATGAAGGAGTTCTAGTATTTCCTTTTTCCCCCCCCCCCCCCAGGTATGCACACACAAACACATCATTAGTTCAAAATCAATGCACAAATGAGAGATGTGATCAGAGAATTACATCTATTCACAGTAGCACAGAGAGCAGTGCCGTGGGTCAAGGGCAGTTCCTGTGCTGTCGAGGAGAGCAGTGCTGCAGCAGGTAACTGATGCCTCTCAACACAGAGGGAACCACTGCCTGCTGGTAGGTGATTATCACCAGCATTTTTTCAGGGTAATGTAAGTAAGCAACATTTTAGGTGGCACTATAATATCTACCAAGCACAGCATTTGCAGAGGGATAACGGAGCAAAAATGCCTTTGTGAAGGACTTCTGCTCCACACAAAGATACTGCTGGGCAGGCATCACTCCCCCCCTACAGTGACTGCTCCTCAGTGCCAGTAGCCCACTGGATGAGCCCAAACCTACATGCAGAGAGCCAGACAGCCAGCTGGGAGGAGTCAGAGGCACTTGAAACCATTTCCCTGCACTGGGCAGCAAGGCAGAAGCAAGAGGAGACTGAGACCCACTGAGTGCCCACCAGGTCAAACACACATAGTACCTCAGCCACCACAGTGCCACTGCACCAAGATGCCCAGGACAAGCAGCACCACTTGCTCTGGGTTCAGCTGAAAACATACCCCCCTGAAAATTGCACAGCATTTCTGCACCCCTGTCATATACAAGAAGCGCTGGCAATCATACAAAGCTGGGTAAGGGCTGACTGGCCATTCTGAGACCACTGGAAATAATCCTAAAGCTCTGTGGTGTATGCATAGATGATGAACTAAAACCAAGAGCAGAAGGTGTATTTGAGAAGAAAACAACAAACGATGAAACATTACCTCGGGTGAAAAATCCAATAAGCAACCTAAACTAAAACAGTGCCCAGCCCCATCAAATCACCAGTTTGTTGATGATTCCCTGCCTCCTGTTATAACAGCTATGTTTATTCACATATAGTGCTTTTTAAGTCGTACATTCAGCCAGCACAGCTCAGCTCTCCTGCCACCAAAGTATGGCAGGGCTGCAAACATGACTTCAGCAAGGTAAGATCAATTTACACACACTATGAAAGCATTCAAAAATTAATGCAACTAATCTCCTGGTTTCATCTGACAGGAGGTAAATTATTGATCTTTGCAATATGAAAGCACCAAAAAGAACAAACTCAGAACTGCACACTTTCATGTGCACCCTCGCCTCCCCTTGTCAAACTTAAAACAGTCATAACCAAAGGGCTGCAGGGAGATTTGAGAAACACATGTTCTTCCTGTACAATTTAATCATGGTGAGAGCAAAGGGCAGATGCTCCAAGAAGCCAGTGGTTGTGTAAACAAGAAACAGCACCACCTGGACCTGTGGCATAAGCCAATGCTCACAGAAATACATGCAGGGAGACTGGCAGTTTAGGCTATTGGAGACTTCCCTTAATCTTTAACATGCTGTTGAGGATGTACAGCCCTATAGCCAAGGCCTGGTACATTCACTGATACATCACCGTTGCTCCTCACTCAAGAGACAAACCTGCTTTATAAACCTAATTTTGTTTTTCCCCATTCTCCCCCCCTCTCCTGGCAACTCCCTACACTGCAACAGAAAGCAGAGCCCAGGTAAAGCCACTGCAGATGCTGACGCTCTATGGGATGAAAGCCTACCGCACAGCAGACGCCTCCCTCTCACCTGCCTGCTCTCCCCCACACACCACCACAGAAATGCAGCATGGGGATTTCCATCCCCAATGGACAATATATAAGAGAGGAACAGAAAATTACCCTACCAATAGTCCCCAGTATTTTCCCTACTTCTTCACTGTGTTCATTGTGGAAAAAAGAGCAATTCCTCCAGGACAGGTCATTGTTCCTTGACCCTAAACACAGAGCATTACATCAGGCTACAGAAAGTCACATGATGTGGGCTAACATCTGTTAATATTAGCCAAAAAAATTATTTTTTTATTCTTAGATATCTCTTCCATTCTGCATACCATGTACAGTGATTTTTGTACGGATGAAACAGGTTGAATGACCTGAGAACAGGAAAGGTTTTCATTGAAAACACTGAAATTAACATTTTTCTTTTTTCATTTTGTCTATCTTTTAAGCCTGAAAATTCCAGGCTATACTTGACCTGTTTGACTAACATAACATTGTGGCTTTCCAATGTATTTCAGTAGAAGTATTGTAGCTTCCACCAGGTGCATCACACTCTTCACAAAGCCCATCACTGCAGCAGGAGCATTCCCAAACTTTGTATCAAAAAACATATTATTCCAAGTTTCAGTTGTGTATTTAATATGCCATATTCAACTGCATCTCCCAAAACTTATCATGTTCTTTGCTGGAAAAAGCAGCTTTCCTCTATACCCTGTAAGGAGAAACATTATCCTGCATATTAAGGCTATGAGTTTGAGCACAGAATGATGGAGAACCCCAGTGTATTGCTGTGACATGATCCTTTTTCTAAATGCATTCAAGAGTGAATTTTGTGTTTTTACCAAAACATTGCACATCACAGACACAATTTCATGAGCAAATCATACTATTGAGAACTTGGTCTAATATTTATACTAAACTTTTTCTGCATTTGCCTCAGGCTCTCATTCTTCTCTCTATCTCAGATGGTGAATAATTCCCCTGTCTTTTGCATTGTATTTATCTTGAGGGTGTTATTGATTAGGAACAGGACCTTTAGGTCTTTCCAGTTTTATAGATCTCTTGGTATCATTTTCATGAAGTTATTTCTTCTGCTGTTTTCTGTAATGCCGCTTTCTTCTCCCTCCTTTTCACCTTCCTTCCAAAGGCTGGAAATAAGTGAGATGAGTAGATGAGCATTTTGTGGTGACTGGGGGTTGCTGTCAACAAGGAAAGAGAAAAGACCTGCCACAGCACCTGCACGTGGGGAGATGGAGATGCTGCATCTGGTACAGGGAGTGGAAGCACCAGCTGCAGGACTCTACCTGATGGAAACTCTAATGGGATATGTTTAAAACCTTTGTATCAAAAAGGCAAATAGATAATATGTGTAGCTTCATTTATGCACAGTCCAAGGGTTTGCACCACCAATTTGTAGAAGAGAGGTTTTACTGCATAAAAAGATTACTGTGTGTCTCTTTGATGGTAGGAATATCCATAGGAAAGCAGGTCAACAAGCAGTTGGAGCAAAGTTTGATGAAGTACAGAAAATTTTATGACATTTTTGAGTTTGATTTTTACTTCTAAAAATAAACTTTCTGATGTGAGAACTACAAGCCCACTATTAACTATTAAACAAGAGGGAGACTATTTTGGTTAAGTCTTACTCTCTTTTTGAATGTCAGCACATGTCCCCCTGGCAGATTCCATAAATTCAAGAGCTACCAGATGGTTGCATAACAGTAATGCCCAAAATTTCCCTAGAAATTGAAGAATCACAACAGAAGACAATGAGTGGGTCGCTAAGAGACACGAACATCTACTTTGTCATCACTTCCATTAGGTGGACAGAGCAATTTAAAACAGTGCCAGGAATGGCCCATCTTCCACCTGGAAGAGAGCAAAGCACAGCCTGCCCTGGTATGATGCAACATTACACACAGCAGCACACTGCAGATACAACTTGAAAGGTATAGATTTTACAAGAGCCAATTTTAAAATCAAGGTAATGGAAATGAATAGAAAATGACAAGAATAATATTCTTGCGGCATTTGCCTCTGGGAATGCTTTATCTCCACACACAATGCTCATTTGGGTTTTGAAACTTCAACACAGGAGTTTTCTCTTTTTTTTTTTTTTAAATAAGTATTTTACATATCCCCTCTTCCAAATCTATACTCAACTTCTTTTATAATTAAGGTACTTCAGGAATTTTTTTCCTATATTCAGTAACTTTCCCACTTAAAAGCAGTATTACAAGAAGTGTCCTCAGTTACAGGTGTGCAGTTCAGTCATAAGGGATATGTAGATACCAAATTATTCACAGTTTCAATTTTTTCCCATCTAGTTAGTAGCTGCTGTACAAAATCTTGTCTGACAACAGTATTTTTATGAATACTTAACTCCCATCGATAATACACCATTGATTTAGGAGTTGTGCTCTCCGTGAACATTTATATTCTAAATTTCTGAGAAAATAAAATGTTATCCAGAAAAAATGTATATGCTACCATGAAGCATTCTCTGGGAGAAGGCAGCAGTACAGGACTTACAGTCAGACACCACAGCTTTTACATAAAAGAATTTAAGAGGTGCGAACAGCAGGGCACTGAGTGCTGAGAGAGGCGAGGATACAGTACTGGTACTTGTGAATAGGACAGTGCTACAGGCTGAAGCTATTCACAGTGCAGAAGCACATGTTTACAGGAAGATCTCAGGCTTGTAAACAGCAGGGCTTTAAGCAGGCGGAGAAGAGTTCATGTTCCTGAGAAGGGAATGCAGCACAAAATGTCCTGCTTCTTCACAGAGAGTCACCCTGCTTGCAGCTGTCTAAAATTAGAGACACAGCCATTGTTCCAATGGATAATCAGGGCTAAGAGCTTTTTCAGGGCATCTCTTGACAGCATGAGGGCTGGTACAATTCAGCATGTCAGTTTAGCTGCACTGAAAATCTGAAAAGGCCAAATTACAGTTTTATTTTTTTCAGTATTTCATTACAAAGATACTGATATCAACAGGATTAATTTGATGATAGGATTAAAAAAGTGTTAATGCCTTTTAATAAGATCAATTATGTTCTGAAAAAAAATATCAGGAGGGAGTCAGGGGAGTGATTTGAGAACAGGTTTAATGCGAGTGTAAAATTTGGGGTCCATAAAAGATTTCTTGCAGAGCTTTTTTAATTCACTTTAATCTCCACAAAGTAGAGTCTAGAAGTCCATTAAGGAGAAAACTATACTATTCCAGTTTTGAAATTAGAAGGCACCACAGTAACTAATGTTCCTTCACCAGTGTCTGAGGGGCAGCTTGCAGTAGTCCCACATTTCTGAGAAAACAGGATGCTGATAGAGCAACATCAAAAATGAGTGAACTGAAGTAGAGCCCCTGGCAGATACCTGCTGAAGTCCTTGAAATGTGCCCAGAGCTGCTACACAGCAGAGTTTGCTTGCATTCACCAGAAACAGCTCTGCCTGCACTTTGCTATCCAGGGCACTGTCTCCAGAAAGTAACATGGATGATTAAGAAGATGACACTACAGTAAAGAGGTTGTAAACTAGTATGTAATCTGTGCCATACAGGATATAGTAATGATAACCATATTATAGAAAATAACACAGAAATCCCAAAGAAACAAAACTCTGAAACCTAGGCTCAATAAATAACAAAGAGCAAAAATAGTAGCTGGTAAGCACGCCTGATAAACCACAAAGTAATCATTACAAATTATTTAACAGCTTCCTAAATTTAATTACATAAGGTCTTCCTACAAAAATCTTTGCCTTTGCAGTCCAAATTTGAAGCATTCTCGTAATGCATCAACTGGCAAAAAAATTACATAAACAAGTAGTTACAAACCAGAGCCATTTTTGTGCTCTAGAGCAGTATTTTTTCTTTTCTCAGCACAGCATGTTTGCTGTCTGTTATTATGTATACACTGATTCAGAGTTTTACAAATGTTGATTCAAACTTCAAACAAGCATCTTGATCTGTATGATTTCAGAGGATTACAACATTCAGATTTTATTATTCCCCAATATCACTGATGCCCCCTCCACACTGAGGAAGCTCAGAGGAATCTATAACTGAGATAACACATTGTCTAGTCCCCCTATCCCTCTGCAAACATGAGCATGATTATCCAGACTACTCTTTTTTACTGCTATGACAAGGTTAATTTTTGACTTCTAAACATTGACTTCCAAATTTGCAATTTAAGAACTGACATTTTGATTAGGAGCCTACACCAAATCTGATTGCATATCCTAGTCAGTAACACATGCTCAGATGTCCTACAGGTAGCAGACCTTGCGGAACCAACATATTCCAGATAAACTGAAAATGCTGACTCAACTGCACTGCAGCAACCCTACTCTTACTTGCAGTCACCATCTCTAAAAGAAGTCTGATTATTATTTACAAATACCACGGTAGATACTGCAGCACCTTCTCTCTCTACTGAAAACAACAGGAATAAGCCCAAGGAAGCTACATAGTCAAACAGCAATGCACCTGGTAGCAAATGCAGTTTTCTAACAGCACCACCTGAGCCAGTGTAGCTCCTCATCCCTCCAGCCTCTGCTTGCTGCACCCTCCTTATCCACACCCCACTGCCTCCTAGTTATCACAGCACCAAGAAGTGTACACAGCGCTCAAGGAGCAATCATGCCAAAAGCACAGTCAGTCATATTTCTTCCTTTCTGCACCATCACAAAATGCTTGTGCACATGTGGAGGAATAGACAATGACCCCTTCAAGCCCCAGGGTGGGAAGGAGATGTTATTCTACAGCCCCAGCTCTCCGTATTGCAGCTGCTTCAAATTACACTCTTTTAGGTAATCTTCTCCATTTCTACAAAACAAATCCCATGCCACTTTTTTCAGCCTATGCTCATTTTTTCTCCAGTCCCATAGCATTCCCTATCCTGGCTGCAACTATTCAGCTCCATTTTTTTGCATCGTTTTAATGTCATTTTTCTTTTTAACTTTCTTGGATGATACCTTCTCACTGATTAGGACTGCTCCAGCCTGATCAAGGCAAACAGGATTATTCAACATAATTAACATTTCTATAGGGCACTGACAATTACACACAGATTTGAAACCCAGAATACAAAAGAGCGACATCAATTACAATGCTAGGAGGATTCTCATTCATTATTATGTTTACTTGCAAACACAAAATTAGTGATGCCTGGATTAAGATTAGAAACAACACAGACTGCTATCACAAATAAAATCCTTTCAAGTGTATTTCCCACAGAGCACATGCAGTACCTCTTAAAATATTAAAAATTATAGTATCAAAGACACTCTAATGGAGGGCATTTTTTTCTTAAAAGTAGAAATACAGATATAGAGAATAGAGAAAATGGTTTATGATAATTTATTTAGATTTCTTGCTAGCAATATACATTTTAAAAGAAGAGGCATAACAGGCTATAAGCCTGGGTATAATAGTTAAATTAAACCACAAAGTTCAACTTTTGACTTCAGAATTTTTTTAGCAAAAAAAAAAAAAAAACAAACAAAAAAAAACCCAAAGAAGACTAAAAGGGTCATAAACGTAGTTTTTCCTGTTTCATAAAGCTGATTTTTAACGATAGAACTGAGCTTAATTGTTAGAAGTCAATTTCAAAGATAACTTTGTGGTATGCCAGGGACAACTCTATTGTATGTCATGAGAAGAACACAGTATATGAAAGACATCGAAGTTGTACTTCAACCCTACAAAGACAGCACTTTTTCACTGGTCAAAATCCTGAAGGTGAGTATAAATAAGAGGAAAAAACTAGGCATAACTAGCAGCATTTAGTAAGTCAGAAGTCAGAAACAACAAACAGGCGCTAAGTGAATGGAGGGGGGATCTGAAAGGCACATATGGAAGCTAGCATGCAGTTTTCTTTAAACGGAATTCAACAATTTCCCAAATCATGACCAGCCAGCTCAAAGTCCTTAGGAAGACCCACTCTGTCTTCCAAAACAGCTCTTGTGACCTGGACGAATTCTTGACTGCTGCAGGCTCCTGGCCTGCCTGGCCTGGCTTCACCTACAACTAAGGCTGAAAACAAAGAGCTCAATTTTTATCTTTCATACAGAGTAGTCTCAATACCTTCAATGTCTTTTTTCATTTGATAAAGTCGATCCAAGCTACAAGATACAGCTCTTCTGAGGACTGGGAACATGATGTCCTCAGGTTTACAGGATCGAGGGGGAAAAAGAAGACAAACCAAACCCAAAACCATTATTTTCTTTTTCTCAGGCCCATGTTTTTGTCTCTGAGGAAGGATAGCTTCTTGCCTCCTGCTCTAAGCCCATGCAAAAACAACACTGGGTCTCCAGCCTTTGCTAGGGTCATTGATTTTCCTCTATTCATCATGTTAGTAACAATTCCTACCTCACTATACTACACCAAACACCATAGGAGTGTGACAGACACAGTAAAGGGAAAGCTGTAAAGGGTCCCTGCATGTAAAGTGGACTTTGCTTTATCAGGCTCACAAGAACCTTCCCAGAGCATTGAGCATATGGTTGCCCAAGGCTGCAGTGACCCAAATGCTCTTGATAAGGCTGCAGAAGACTATGAGAGGTATTGTTTTTAGGGTATGATCTTATAGTACTTTCTCTCCTCATTTTAGGACAGCTACGGAAGAGTAACAAAAGCCATACACCTGACTCATTTTTGAAGACCAAGTAAAAAAAAAAAGCTTAATATTTCTATTCCAGACCTAAATTTAGACCCTAGCAATTTTTAAATGAATACTAAGAGAAATATAACTGAGTTCTTTCTCACCTCTTCTTGTTTACAGTCTGATAAACTGGGATACCACACTACCAGTGTCACACAGGATGTCATTTTTTCTCTTGGCAAGTAAACTCATGTGAAAGAAAAGGCATTGCATTTATAATGATAGCAACAGAACTTGCTAACATAGTTTTTACCAGGTTTCAAAGGGACAACTTCAGGTTTCTGATGTACAGTGCAACGTCTTTTAGATTTGCATGTATTTTTCCACTCTGCTGAGCACAGTTTAAAATGCAGAAGCAGCATAATTCCATATTAGACTGTTTCACAGTACCAGATGAGTTCAAAACATAAGAAATAATGTTAAAAGCAGTGAAATCAATCAAATGATTTATCTGAAAATAAAATTAGAGCATAAAACAATGGTAGGCCCAGGAACAGACAGACCGTCTCCTCTGTTCCTCTTGGGACAGATTTCTTTTAGTATGACTTCAGTCACTCACCCTGACATTTCCTCGGACTCCCCAGAGCCCCTCGTAAGCCTGGATCAGGATTGAGCACCAAAGTTAGAAGATGCTTCTTAGCATTTACTTAGCAGGAAGCAAGGGAAAACAGCCACCCTTTTAAAGCACAGGATATCTGTACATTTTGTGTGAATTGGTTTAATCTTTGATTTAATATGTAACTAGTTTTCAAGTACTTTTCAAATTGTTTTAATCTCAAAACCACATTCCATCAGGACTTTTATACATTAGCCCTCACCCTTGATTCTTCCAGACTTTAATCTTTCTCCTCTCCAGCACACTGCCTGTCCCAAACTGCTGCTTGGCTCCTGCTCCTAACTCAGTTCCCTTGATTTGAAATAATTTCTCTCTTTCTCCTCAGATATTATCTGTAATGATTGATGGTCAATAGCAGCTTTTCTCCTACAGCAGCTGGCAGCAAGCAGGGGGAGATGGAGCTGCTGCAGAGCGCCCAACCTTACGTTTCACCTGAAACCCAACACCAGGAGCGGTGAAAGCCAGACCTTGAAGACAAGCAGCAGGGGCCGTCTGTTGGCAGATATCCATCTAAAAGCAAAAGTCCACAGTGTGAGTTTGGGAGCTCCCACCGGGGCAAAAGGAAAGTTTAGGGGTTTCCTCCTTCACCAGGGTGCACACCCTGGTTGGTGGGGGCCAGGGAAGGGGGGTATGAATCCGGAATACATTAGAAAAATATGATAGCAAAATATAGAGTTTGTCACATTAAGAAAGAAAAATGAGAAAAGGAGTTGTGCTTAAAGGTAGACCTAAAGGGAGCAAACTTCTGTTTTTTGTAAGAGGAATGAAAGGTTATTGCTCTTACATGACAAGAATGGTATTTTTTACATTCCCCTTTTCAATAACAGCAGCTAAATTCTCACAGGATTCAATGTTTATGCTCACAAAAATCAATTTTTCCCTTTTATTAAAAAATTATGTACAGTAAATTGCCGCTACAACACAATCTACATTGTTTAACATACCCTGCTTTGATTTACTGTTCCATTCATAATCTGCTGATGATTAAGCTTCTCAAAACCAATCCACTAGCCTTTCTAAGTGATATCAAGTTGTTTGTTTTTAATCTGCTGAAAATCATCCTGTAGACAGATGCATTATTGAAGAATTACATTTTAATTCATTTTCACGCAGTGCCTTTGGATGGGCATTTGGATTAAGAGAGTACAATAATGCTTCTTTATGCCTGTATCTATTCAAATCAGAAATTACCTGCATACACTGTCTCTGATGGTGGTCAAAAATTGTACAAAGAACTGAGAATAGTGCTTCTTAATATCACACAGCCCTGCTGCTCATCAATGAGTCTTTTTCTGTTCTAATGCTTTTGTCATGTATATGAAAGTCATTATGTAGTTTAGAAAACAGGAGATGAAGTGAAAGAGGAAGATCAGGGACCTAGGATGCATTAATATTCTACCGGCGTCAAAGATATTTCCCTCGAGGGGCTCCTACAGGCCACACTGTTATTACAGTGCCTATCCATTATCTTGTGCTGTACTTGGTATTAAGACAATAATGGAGAGAATAGGATTATGTGCAGATGATAGGAAATGCAAAGGCAATTCAGCAAGATAGGAAATGAATGGAGACATGATTCTTTCATCGAAGCTGGGGATGGTTTAGCATAGGGTAAGGGAGAAGATAAATGAAGCAAAATGAAATCTTTACAGGTTAGCTGGGGTAAAACGAGTGTTTACATAGAATTTGATGAGTTTAACCTTTTTGAAACAGAATATCACAGCATCTTTCTTTAATGCAGCAGTGTATATCCCTTCAGAGGTCTGGTTTGATCTGAAAACTCACTCAACACACATAGGAAAATGATTGGTGTTAATTTGATAGAGGCAGCCTTATGTAATTGATAACCATTTAATTCACTCCAAGAAAGGGAAAATTCTAAACACCACTCCAGATTTCTGTATTTCAATTAAAAGCTAGAAAAATTGTGTCCTGCCCACTGAACAGCAGAAAATAAATAATTTTTTTTTTAAATAGCAACAAAGAAGGATCGAGCACAACCAATGAAACACTAATCCTACACTGAAATGCTCACATTCTGCTTTACTATTGCATACGTTTTCATTTCACAAGCAAGAGTTGGTGGCTGATAGCAAGTCACAGAGGCTAATAATTTTAGGAGGCCAGCAATGCATTATAATAGTAATAAACAAAGACAGGACCAGATTGTGTCATTTACAGACATTTCTGTGGCTTATGTCTGTCATATTTTTTTTAATTAGGATAAATCACACGCACACATTTGCAATAACAGCACAATGCCAAAAGAGATCATTTTTGCTCCCTAAAGTACAACTATAATTTTATTCCTTTTAAGCAGCACTTGAAGGCTTTTCTTCGGTTAGGTTAAAACCCAACAAAGTAGCAAAGCGCGATGCATCTAAATGAACGCAGACATCAAAGAGGCACGAGGCAGCTGTAGCACAGCCCTTGCAGCACACGCGCTGCCCTCACACTGCACGGCAGGGATGGCAAGTTCACAGTGCAGCGACTAACGTGCACGTCACAGAACTGAAATGCCACCTTGCACGTGCCAAGTCTAACCAAGGATCCTCACTAACACACTGCCAAGCGATGAAACGTGCCCACATGCTCAGCAGAGCTCCCAGTGCAGACAAACCATGCTGTGATCGGTTGCCACCACAGGCCTGGCCCTGCATCAGGCACACGGCCACGCCAGCGCAGCTCCATGCTGCTCTCTGCTGCTGCCTCCCACTCACCGCCTCATCACGCTTTCCTGCTCCTCCCTTTGTCTCCAGCCCTGCTGTTTGTCCATTATGACTTAAACACTGGCTTCCTTTGGCCGGTGCTGCTGACTAAAACATGTGATGTATTGATCCCTGTTGCCATTCCTGCTCCATACATGATCTCCCTCCTAGCTCTGTGGCTATCCCTACCAGTGACTGCCACCTGCCACCACACCAGCCTGATCCCGCAGCACAGCTTCCCTCGGCTCCTCAACCCTCCTGGGGCCTCTGTCACCATAAAGTCTTTCTTCACTGGAGAGGTTTCCTGTATTTCAAGTTGGTAGGCCATTCCCCAAGCAGATGAAAACAAGCATCACGCCCCAGGAGCACATGCCCATATGTGGCAGCGCCTGTGCTACAGTGGCCACTACCTGGGCAATGGCAAAAATACAGCTTTTTAAAAAATTTATTTCTGAGCTTTTAGTCACATCCTGCACTACATCATAACACCTCCTGCAAGGGGGAAAAGCCATCAGTAAAGCAATGAGGGAACCAGGATCTTGTGGCAGTCCCTGGGCGGGCAGTGGCAGGGTGGCAGGGCTCAGGGAGGAGAGCAAGCTACCTCTCAGAGAAGAAATGGGAACTCTAGCAGCCCATTAAAACCAGAATACAACAGATGCAAGGCCCCAAACCTCAGTTCAGCTGGACTGGGGCAGGAGCCTGGCCCTGCATCCCTGTCCCTGCCAGTGGCACACAGATCTGGCACCGGACCCACTCCACCCTCATGGCCCCAGCAGTGCAAAAGTGGGACAGGGAGCTGCTGTGCAAACCCTGGAAGGAGGAAGAAGTCTGGAAAATGCTAAGTTTTAATATTGACACACACAGGACTGGTAGCCCAGAGGTACCCTACAAACATCAAATAGCTCAGGGCTCCATAGCAAGAGGTTGAGACAGCAAAACCATCTAGCTCCAAGCAGGAAGTCATCTTGTTCCAAAAACACCTTCTTTTACATTTTTTTTCTATTTCCCTGGTATCAATAGGTGTGAAATTCAGCCCCTCCATACCCTCCACAGTGCCAGCTGAAAGCAAAACATCCTCACTGCAGCTAGGAGTGAGGACATGTTTTCCCCAGAACCTTAAATCATCTTTTCTCACCAGCTTCAGGTGGCAAGAAGCATTTCTGCGAGAAGTGTGAATCAGCAAATTTGAGGAATTAAGGACATACTCATGAATGACATGAATATGGGCAGATGTTAAGCAGCATCAGCAGAGCTAGATGTCAGGATTGCCCCTTGCACAGGCAGGTAGGTACTGCACTGCTCTGCTGGGGGCTCTCTGCTCACCACCTCACATCACACAGCACCACACACTCCAAAGATATTGCTAGAAAACCCAAAAAGAAAACCGTCTAACAAAGAATAACACTCCAAACGCTGTTGTGTGGCTCGTCAGTTACTTAAAGAGTGTTTATAACCATGTTTTAATGCTTCTTAACATAATGAACACTTATTTACATAAATTTTTAATTATATTTGGAATTAACTAAGTATGAATCTATACTGTCCCATAATAACATATGGGGCAATGAGAGATAATGATGCATTATTTTGTCTTTTAATCTTATGTAGTGTTACTAGCTTTTATATTACCAGAAAGAGTTAACAACAACAGCCAATTTAATTAATCTGCTCTATTTACTCCGTACACTGCCATTTCTTTCTCAGCTGAGTGCAGGCTGACTACACATTTGCACTAGAAATTACAAGTGAGCGAAGCAGGTACCTTCATGAGTCATAAACTTTACCAATCTCTTACATCAATATCTCTTGTCAGAAGTTAAAGGCAACCAATTGATAAAGTCACTTCAAAAAATATGGATGGATTAAGCACATTCCAAACCATCAGTTTCAGTATGATAAGGTCTGACTGATTTGAATGACCCAGAAGGTTGCCCCAGCATGGGGTCAGACCCACTCGTAGTTTCCTGCATCATGAGTTATTGTCTGGTTTAAGAAACAGCTTAGGGATTTTTCATCTAGTAAGGCTGACTAGCTAGAAATGGTCTGTCCAACTTATGTAATGGGAAATCTACTCTACCGAATATTTCCACCCAAAGGCTAAAAGCTGTGGAAATGATCCCGCAGTGAATTTCCCACAAGCAAATCATGCCCACGAACACAGGTATGGAAGGTACTCTGTGCTCTGCAATACATCCAAATGCAAAAACACATATATAAGGCAAAGCCATACCTCTCATAAATGGTGACCTTTCTGTTCCCGTCTGCCTGCAGGTGACACACTAAGGTAAGGGTTGGGCACAAGCACTGTGTGGACTGTCCCTGTCCACTCCGTATGCCTTTGGCCTCTATGGGACATCACTGGCGGCACCACCACAATGGGACCCCTGCCCCAGCTGGTGTTGGGTTCTCTGTTTCTGAACAGGGCTCTTATGTCCCTCATAGCTTCTCACTAAAATATGGCCAAAGCTTTCAAGTACTTTCCTGCTGGGACTTCTGGATTTATAGGAAGGACATGGTCACTCAGATCAGCATCACGCTGGAAAGTTTTGGGAATCCTTCTTAAGACATATTGGGTGGAATGGGGTCAGAGAAGTAGTTTTAATCATTAAACTATAATTCAATGGTTACAATTTTTTGCCACAAGGAAACTCCGGATTTGAGGAGGTTGTCTCAATTGCTGCAAGGAACATAAGAGAGTCAAGGTTTATTAGAAGAAGTAATATCTTCGATGAGACTGACTATTAGAGTTAGGGGTAAATACACAAGCAAAGAAGCCATCCTTCAGGTCTGAACCAGAGGTTTCAAACTGCAGCAAAAGCATGTTGGAAAAGATATGCTCTGGGTTGAAGTTACTATACGATCAATTAGACATTACGAAAGGAAAGGACAATTAGCACCTCTGGAGCAGCAAGTGGCCGCAGCACAGGGAGCCATACTGGTGTCACTCAGATAGGAGTGCAATGAGAGAAACAGAGATAGCTGGACAGTAATGAAAAGTGAAAGTTAACAGGAGGGGAATGGAAATTACAAAATTACATAAACCAACCCATTTTGTTGGGTCCCTGATCATTAATATCTCCTAGAATAGGGAATTTTCATTTGCAGGTTTTCTCTTCAGCTTGTTTTGTAAATCTGCTTTGAAAATCAGAATGTCAGAATAGGCAGTTTTTCTGAAAAAAAATGTTCAGCCTGTGATAATGATGTTTCTGTACCTCCTTGAATGCCTGAAGGAATTCATCTTGGTGTCTGGGGCTCATTGAATCTCACACTGTTTCCACAGATACATCTGATGCACTGGGTAAAGCCCACCACAGTACTAGTACCTATGTGCAGGGTGTCCATGCCATGGAAAAATAAACTGGACTACAAAAAGACTACACAGTACCACTACATAGATTAAAATTGCGTGTTTATCACAAAATATCAAAATAAATAGTAGAAAGCCTTTTTTCATGGACTGACTCCATTAAAAATAGTTTTCTTATGACCTACAGATTAGCTTTTCTGCTTTGCCCAATATGTTCAAAATCACTGTGGACACCATCATAAAGAAGACCAAAATCACTGCATTCTAAAGCAGAAACATATTTAAATACTCACTGTCATTTCTAAACAGAAAGATCCCAGAACACCTTTTTGAAAATGAAATAATTGCTAAAATAATAACTACTACATATTTCAGCAGAGCTGGCTGCCAGCTTTCTGCATCTCAGCCTCTAGAGGATGAAAAAAAATGCTTGGAAACTCATAAAACAGGCAAGAAAATTACTGTATTGGATTACAGAAACTTTACCAAGTCTAACGTAAGGTAATGATTCAACCTTGTTTTGTTTGATCCAGTGGACATTAAATGCCACCTTTTTGCTGACCTCAGTGACTTTCAGCTCAGACCCGCCACCTCATTAAGACAATTCCAGCATTTCCATGCATGCAGTTGCTATGGGCAGAGCTGTCCATAACAAATGACCACTACCTGTACCCAGCTCCCTTAGCTATCAGACACATTCAAAGAGAATTACAGGCTCAATCTATTAAAACAGCTAACAAGAACAACAAAGAAAGCATAACATCGAGACAAAGTACACTTTAACAGAAATATTTTGGCTCTGCTAACATGCATCTGGTTCACAGATAGCAAACTATTTGTCTGATACACCTGAACTGGCACTGCCACATGTTTTAATTTCTTCTCTAACTGTAAGGAGCTGCTGTTTGCAATACTCAGTGAGAGCCATCTGCTTTCACAGCAAGCAGCAAGGATACTGGTGGTTCTCAGACCTGCCCAGGTTCTGGACTGGAGATAGGGCACTAGTACCTCTGTTCTCCACTCTCCTAATTGCTTAAGGCTCAATCACCTTTGCCCATCAAAAGACTTGAAAGGGAATGGTATTGGAGATCTAAAATCGGGCTGTGTCTGGGTTGAGGTAACTTACCCTCCTCCGAAAGACAATGTTTTCCTTGGCAGGCGATAAGCACCACCTCCCACATTCTACCGTAGATGCTGCTAATTAAAGCACAGTGAAATTCGGATAATTAGCAACCTTTTTAAAACAGCAGGTTACTCATTTCAAACCTTTCTCCAGACAAAATGGTATCTAAGACACTTTTTAAATCTACTATTTTCCATGCTTTCAAAATTATTATTCTGTTCTAATAGGAAGAAAAGAAAAAGTAAACAACAAAACAGGAATAATCATACAGGAACCCAAAAGCAGAGCAAGCATTCATCACCAGTGTTTGTTAGCATTTACATTGTTTTACCACGTGAATACTGTAAAGAATATGTTCAATCTCTCTAGCAAAGGCAGTTCCTCAGATTATAAGGACATGGCATTTTTATTCTATTTAAAAAACAAAAGTGGATTTGTAAAACCAATTCAATGCTCCTATACCTTTGATGGGTGCTCTTTTTTAACTTTCAGCAATGTATTACATTACCAACATCTGGTATGCAGTGAATTATTATGCTTACTTATTTATTATTGTTATTATACATAAGCACACATTGTTGGTGTTTCTGTAAAGAGATTTGTTTATGTTTAGGATTAATATAAGGATGGCATAATTACCAGAATGGAGGTATACCAATCCCATAGGAAATACTGCACATCCATCAAATCCTTCCATTACTCTGTTGGCTGAAACTTCTGCCCACAGATAGCTGTAAGGTGACCGACCTACCTGCCCTCTCATTCCACAGTATTTTTAGTATTGTTCAAACTAGTGGCCAGAGAGAACACAAAAAAATCAATTCCCTTTTTCTCTTTGCTTGCAGTCACAACTGTCTATCTCCCCCCATCACTCTCTGCCATGTTCAGCAGATGCATGGCTGCAACTAGGGTGCATGGCTGCAAGTTTTTCTCTCTGCTGACTAAAGCCTTTGAGCACCCCTAGTTATTAGTCAGCTGTTCTCCCCCTCCTACACACCTCTAATCACACTTCTCCCTCATACATCTGGGAGCTCTGCAGGGGTTAACTCTGAAAAATTTTACAGTAAGGGCAGCTTTTATTGTAGTGGCAATTACAGAAAGAGAAAAAGCAATTTAGTCTTTTATGTGGCTCACAGTTTCATTAATGCCATACACTTTTAGCTGACTTCAGTTGTTATGCACTAACTCACAAAGGATGGTACACAAACACTGCTAAAATAAAAAATAACATAAGACAGGGCAAACCTGAACTCCTCAAACATAGGCTTAATCCCTCAAATACCAATAATGCTTTTATATAACGGTTTTATTAGTGCCCTCAGTTTCAAGCCAAAGTCACTATAAAGTAAACTGCTCAAACAAGGCTGCAGAAAAAAGAAAGGTTTTAAAAAATCTGCAAAGAATTCCTTACTCCTCTTGCAGTGTACTGGGTAACTCTGTTCCTACCGCTTGCTGCATCTCCTGTCATGTGATGACAACAGGAACTTAGGTAAAAGGCAGTGTGTTGCAGCATAGTGACATGCTTCCTACACAGTCCATGCTTCCCCTCAGCTGGTAACAGTGGCCATGAAAACAGCAGCCACTTGAGCATTTCTTATGCACCCACTATGTTTCTGAATATCAGCCTCCTCCTTCCCAGCTTTCTAGTAAAGGATTTCTTTAGCCAGAGAGAAAAAGCCCATTGTAATCAGCCTTTCTGGAGCATCCTGTACTAATATTCCACCAGCCTAACATCATCTAAGCATAAATCTCCTTCCTTTTGCTGCACACTAAGACCTGTTGTGGAAGGCCAAGAAGTGGCTGTGGGACTTCCTGATCACAGCAGCTTCACCAAGACATCAGTGGTGTCCTGAGACAGCTGGTACTTACCATCCAGGAGGCAAGCATCAGATAAGCATTAAGGGTGGAAGAGACCTCAAGATCATCAAGTCCAACCTTTGACCAAACACCACCTTGTCAACTAAACCATAACACTAAGTGGCACATCTGGTCATTTCTTGGACACTTCCAGGGATGGTGACTCTACCACCTCTCTGGGCAGCCCATTCCAACACTTGACTATTCTTTCAGTGAAGAAATCCTTCCTGATGTTCAATCTGAATCTCCCCTGACACAGCTTGAGGCCATTTCCTGTCACTGGTTGCTTGGGGAAAAGGGCTGACCCCCACCTTACTACAACCTCCTTTCAGGTAGTTGTAGATAAGGTCTCCTCTCAGCCTCCTTTTCTCCAGATTAAACAACTCGAGCTCCCTCAGCTGCTCCTCATATGACTTACAATCATGCTGATGGTATCTTCTATTCCATTTGACTTGGTGGCCAGCTGAATCAGTTGAGCAGGGATAACTCATTGCCATAGGATACCCCTGGTGTGTTCTGTTCACCCCTGTGGTGTAATCTTTGTTTCTGACAACACTGTGCAGCATTGCATGCCTGCAGCACTATCTTGTCCAGTTGACCATTACCAATTGTCTGCAATGAAAAATGCCATTCTCTCAAAGAAAACTGTTCCAAGGACAGACTGGAGAAAGGTCTAGTCAGTGTTTCCTCTTCCCTTCCTTCCCATCAGGTACAGGATTGAAGCTCCCCACACAAGTTGAGAGATGTTTCCAGCACCCTGCTGATATTACAACTCTGTGAGGCAAAGTTCCTCCATAGTAACAAGTATCCTTTTATCTTTGGCCTGCAAAACAGCACAGAGAACAGGCTGAACAAAGAGAAACCACTGGAATTATTTTTGTCAAGCCTCAGCTCCGAAATTCCAGAATTTGGAATTGTGTCTGAAGAGTCATTGCAGTGCCCAGCATGTGAGCAGATGCTAAGCATTTATTCTGAGGCTTTCCAATTATTTCTGGGCAGTGCAGTCACAAATAAAGAATTAACTTTGTTATCCTGTGGGATCAGAATGTATATGAACAACTTAACAAAGCAGTTCTCACTTATCATGGTTACACTAAAACCCATATCTGATTTAAGAGCATGACTATATCACTATGCTTTAAATAAGCTAGTACCAGATATCTATGTCTATGGTTTTTCGACAAAAGATGATCCAGAGAAGTTAAGATAAACCAACTAAACCCATGATGATAATGCATGTAAGTCAAAATGCATTAAATCTCTGTGTGGATATTCTCACTGAGAGGTAAAGTGGTCAGACTTTACTGCAAAGAGGATTAAGCTACCATGAACTACAGACATTTTCCTTTTGAATTAGATCATCCACAGAGGAGCTTAAAGCACTGTAGGCTTGGTGCACTTACTTCACACATATCCTTCATTCATCTGAATTTTCCTATAAATGAAACAAACCTGGGTTAACCAAAAGTCTCCTTTACTGTATTTCTGGCTGACATTAAACCACATTAGCAGTTTACTTGCTTTACAAATGTCCTATAAAAACAGCTAAAGTTATTTTACAAATAGCAAAAGCAGAGCCATCCCTTCATACTGCAGAAGAAAATGCCAGCAGCAGATGCAGAACCTGGGACACCTGACAGGATCACAGACTTCAGTGCTCATGCTAAGCTGTTGCTAATCTTGAAAAGCAAACAAACAATGAAGCAAAACTGTAGTTCAGTTTTACAATCCATCTGGAAACGTTCCTTAGACATGAAAAGACAGTCAAATTAGGGAGTCTCATGGGACAAAGTTGGGATGGAAGGCGTCTTTGTCCTCCTGCCTGAGCTGGAGTACCTCTGAATAGAGCTGTCCTGATTTCAGCTATAATAGAGTTAATTTTCTTCCTAGTACAATACAGTGATCTTTCTTGGATTTACTATGAGAATAATGTTGGTAACACACTGATGTTTTAGTTGCTGCTAAGTAGTGCTTACTTGATATCAAGGAGTTTTCAGTTTTCCCTGCTCTGCCAGAGAGCAGGTACACAGGAAGCTGGGAGGGAGCACAGAGGGGACAGTTGACCCAAAATGGCCAGAAGGATATTCCACACCACAAAACGTCATACTCAGTATATAAACTGGGAGGAGTTGGCTTGGAGCCTCCAATCACTGCTCAGGGATGGGTTGGGCATCAGTCACCGAGTGGTGTGTTGTTAATCACTTGAATTTCTTGGGGTTTAGTCCCCTTTTGAGTCTCTTTTTTTTCTATTATTGTTATTATTTTAAATACTGGGGGGGTGTTCCTTTACTTCAATTACTAATCTCTTCTTATCTCAACCTATGGGGTTTACCTTTTTTTCTGATTCTCCTCCCCATCCCACCAGGTACTGAGTGGTACTTATTTGCTGTCTGCGATTAAGTCATGACAAGAAGATACGTTTTTAGAGGTTAAACAAGATGCACTCTGAAATTTATCCATCCCATTCTCACAGATGGAACACTAACTGAATGAACAAGAAAGAGCAAACACTTCCTCAGTCTGACACTGACTCTCGTGTTAGTTATCTGAATGATAAATTCTACACTTGAATAAAATGAAATTGATACAATTCATGTTTCGGAGTATTGGCAGATAATTGAGAAGTGGCAAATAAAAATGCAAATAAAATAAAGCAAAAATATTAAACAAAGATTCTTGACTGCTAAAAAGTAGTTTGGTTTCAAATGTGTCACTAACTACAACACAATAAAAAAGCAACTAATCCTCAAAATATTATCTTTATCCAGTTTTCTCCACAGCACATATAGGCATATACACCTGATAGAGATTTTGCACTAACCTATCTCTTGCTATTCTTTATGGATCTGAGCTACTAACAATGACAGAGGGAAAGTTTAAGAGAAATCTAACACAGATAGATGTTGGGCTTCTGTATTTCATTTTTTATTATTTCTTTGTTAATCCTTGATCTTCCCCAAAAATAACAAGAAAGAATCTGCCTACCCAAACAGGCAGTAGCTGCCAGACCCACTGCTGACCTCACACCTGCAATCCAGATGCCATCTCCAGCAGCAGCTCAGTACCTGGTGTAGAAGCGGCAGCTCTACTGCCAGTGGTCCTGCAGGAGAGCTCCACAAACTGCTGTGTCTTTGACTCCAAGCAGGTTACAATTGTCTCCTTTGTGTATCTCCAAATAACCAGTGTCAAGACTAGGTTCGTGTACACTAAGCTGTTTCACCACCTCACCGATGAAAACTTGGGGTAGTTTCTGTGTGGTGGTATAGGGATCTACATCGTGTTAAATAAGAGTCAGAGCTGAGAAGAGAGTCTGGTACAAATTCAATTAAAAAAAAAAATTTAACAAGAAGCAAAAGACTATGTATTGTTCATGAACTAGAGAACATGCTAGTCTTGCATGTGATAGTAAAATGTTTTAAAGTTGTTCAATCATCCTCTACAAGAAAAAAGAGATTCAGAGATTTTCTTACAAGTCTCTGCTTCATCAATGCACAAGCCAACCTAGAAAGAGCACCCCTACAGCTCTCACAAATACAAGACTTTTCATACTAGCTTATGACACAGATTTTTACTTGCTTTTTATACACAATATGCTAGAATTACAGTTTTCACTGCATTGTATTAAATCATTATTATTTACAACTTACAGATTTATTTAATTCCTAGTTGAACAATTCCCTGTGCAAGGAGTTTGGAGAGCAAATTATCACCCTAAAACTCCAAGCTCTGTCAACCTGTGCCTCTCTCTGATCTGGCTTGAACCTCCTTCCATGCCCACAGAGCCCCTCTGTGTCTCACCACCCTGCAGCCAGTCATCCAGGGGGCAATGGAAGAGGTCTGCCCTGATGCTGGGGACACTGCAAGCCGTAAGGGTCCACATACCCTTGATCCACCCTTCTCACTGCTTCCTGGGATGTGCTATCAATGGGGCCAAGCTAAGATATTCATTCTGAAGTGACAAATTTTACACATTCCAGGTACTTCTATCTGGCACATCTTGAATCTTCTGCGTCACAGAAAAACATTACTTGAGAGCACGTGTGGCTGCAAGGGACCAGTCATTCAATGCATATTTCTCCTGCAAAACTTTCTTCAGCATCTGCACTGCTCTATGATTATCTGAATGCCATTCAATCTACCTCTAACTCAAGTTACCTAAGTGTATTTGCATGTATATTGTAAGCATTATACTAAATGAGATAGGACTGCCTATGTAATCATGCCATGACTTTCCCTTAGGGAAACCTGGTAAAATTATGTTCCATTACATTTGTAAAATACTACCCATTAAAAGCAAGAATAAAACTTTTATGTTCATGTGAAACAAAGCACAAAAGATTCTCAATCCTTTAACTTGTACCAATTTTGATATGAAAGAAGCATTTCCCAGGCAAGCAGGGATTCTGCATTTGACTTCACTATTATGTGCTTTTGGCTTTGATTTTTTGACAGTTAAACCTCTTCCCAAAATTCTAAATTTTTTTCTTATTTTAATATTATGAAATAACACAGAAGAAAACCAGTTCATCTCCCTGGAAGAGGATAGACAGTAACTTCAGAACAAATTCTCTTGGTGAATTTTTCTTACTTTTTATTGTCTATACCATGGAAGAGAACAACTGTTTCTACTGTGCTATTCAGTGTCCTTTACTCTTGTTGCTGGTCAATTCATTGTTTTAATTCGTTGATGCTCTGGCAAACTCTCAAGTATGTCATGGGAGAATTTTAAAAATGCAGCATTCATTTAGAAGTCACACAGTGGTGATATATATACAGAGCTTCAATTTAAACCATTATTGCATACCATCCTTTTCCTTTTGTAATAATCCATTAAATGCTTTCAAGTATGGAGAAGGAATAGCAACCTGTAGATCTGAATGGAGCCCAGATGACCTATAAAATACATCCTGCCTCACTGCCTGGCTAGTTCCAGCTCTCATCTCTAATGGTTACTATTGTTATTCTACCATCCAGACAACCACACACATCAATTATACATTCTTCTGGGTCACAAATCCATTTTCTTAGGCAACATTTTTGTCTTATTGCATGATGCTTTTTCTTCAACCTGTGACCAAAGTTGAAGGTCTCAATATTAAAAGGATATTAGTTTTTCTTTAACTGTGTTGATAATTGGAGAAACAGCTTTGTGGAAATCAGAAAGTGCAGCTTGTTGAACTATTTAGAAGTGTGTGTTTAGACTATATATTGTCTCTTTATTACAGGAAATGTATTAGGCAGTACTTTGTGTTTTATGTGAACATTTTTTTCTTTTGTTCTACTGGTGCCTGGCAGCACAGCTAGAATTAAATGTCCTTTGCCTTCTTTATTTTATGACACTTACAATTCAGTCATCTTAATTGGACTTTCCTAAGAATATAAATGGCTGGCTCAAGAAGCAAACTTTTTTTCAGTGAAACAAACTCAAAACCTTTCACTATGCACTCAGTGACCTTTTTAGAGTCTCTGACTTACGTATGGTCTTTTTTTAAATGATTGTGATGGCAAAAGCTTCAGATAACTCTATTTGAAGTAAGCCTAAGACAGCTCTCCAAATGAATATTTTTGCCTATAGAATTCTCATAAACAAAGTACTCATTTCCAAACAGGTAAAGTAATTTCAATTTCCTGGTTGACAAGATAAATAGTTGGGGGAAGGTAACACATCACTTCCAAGGGATTCTTACACATCATGTTTATCCTTAAAACTCAAGAAAGTGAGAAATTCAGGGTAATAGTCCTTAAGCCTCATCAGGACATGAAGCCCAGGCCTCAGCTTTGCCCAGCCACAGGAGCCAATGGCAGCCCATCAAAAGGCAGCAGCAGAGCCTCACCAGTATTCCCAGAGGCTGGAGGAACATACCCAATGCACAATCACACACTGGAGGGCAGAGGATGTGCCTTGAGGAGGTTGCTTCTAGCCAGGGGATACGTACACCAGAGCTGCCATCAGAATAGCCCAACAGGTTCCAGACCAAGTCAGCAGAACAACCTCTGCAGCAAAACCACTGTATTTTTGTCATTTTCAAACTCTAGTCTCAGCAGCCTTCCCATCACAGAGGCAGTTTTGCTGGCTACAAGATTAGGCTCCTCTCCTATAGGCACTTAGAGCACCCCAACAAAATCATGGTATGTTTAAGTGATGCAAACTGACCTACTGAAAATTATATTTGAGGTAGTCAGTGAATCTTGTAGCTGCATAAGTAACTCCACATCCAAGGACACCATGAAAATATCCTTCCACCGGCAGACACAAGCACCTGCCAAACTGGAAGAAATCTACAGATAACTACAGAGAAACAAAAATTGCTTTGTTTGTGTATATGTGTACATACACGAATGCTCACATTCATACAAATACACATTCCAATACACACACATCAGTGGGCACAAACCTGAACAGAAATCTGTTGGCTTGTCATCTACTGTTTCCTCCATCCATAGGCAGTTTTCTCAGGATAGTTTTGCAGTCAGAGGCTTGTGCACTGACAGGTTCAGAAGCATTCTCCTCACATGCTCAGTCCCTGTTGCCATCCTCACTGGGCAGGTCTAGCTTAATTGCCATGCAAAAAGCAGCTCTTCCCTTTGAAGACCCACAACCAGGGGTGTGGCAGACAAAAGCTTTAAAAAGTATTTTCATGTTCTCTTCATTCCTTTCTGGGGTTTAGGAGCAGCAGGGGGAATAATTTCTGAAGCTGGCATAGAAAACCTTGTCCTTTTCAAGCCTACATAGGCATGGGATGCATTATCTTAACTCACTTGTCTTCTTGTCCTGGTTCTGCCTTCCCCTGATCAGCCAGAGTAGTCGCATCTCTTAAGGACATCAACGTAGAGAGTTTGCAAAGGGTTTTGCTCCATGTTCAAACGTACCGTTTTCAGGACAAGCCAACATTCAGCATCCAGGACCTGCATTTTCCATGCTGCAAACTTCAAGAGAGTCTTCGGGTGCTAGGATAGACAAAAGTATGGTAATGGAGCCAATTTCAAGCACTTTATAACCACATCATGAGGACCACGTTAATTGCTAGTTTCCCACCCCTTTCACCCAATGCTTCTGAGGAGAGAGGTAGCCTTACAGGAGAGCTGAAGCTGAAGGGGTGACCACAGCTCTGCACTCCTGCATTTCACCTGATCACCAGCTTTGGGCCTTTAAAGCAGCCAGTGGGAACCATTTAGCTGAATTCTATTCAGATCCAGGAAAACTGAGGAATAAATATTATTTTAGCATTTAAGTTTCTGGTTGGCTGGTTGGTTTGTTTGTTTGCAGAGGCAAGGGGGTGTGCTAGGTTTAACTTTATTATAACTAGGCCTATATAAATGCAAATACTATTTTCATAGATATAATTTCATAAAGCAAAACTACCCACAATCTTTAGCAGTGAAATTCAAGTGGCAACTGTGACAAGCAAAGAAAAATGAATGCAGTTAACTTCAGCCATCCCTGCTCATCTGAAAGCTTGTGTCAGTTCCTAAATAAGCTTTTCATTTTCCCTATTCAGCCTGCTGATCTTTGTTGATTTACAGCATGAATGAGCATGGCACATTGCAACTTGTAGAGTATATTTTTTCTAAATAATAAAACATTTATTGCAGACCCATCAAGCCTGCTACTAGCTTTGAATTATTATTGCAATGAAGTGCCATGTTAACAACTCATTTACATTGTTGCAGAAGACTCTGTGTTAACACTATATGTAATTTAATCCCTTTCAGGAGAGAGAACTCCCTAAAATATATCTAGAGCTGATAAATTACAACTTGATGTTATTTTCCTAATCAACTGTTTTCCAAGTTGAGGCTGCCTTCATCAAGTCCATCCCACCCTGTACCTTCCACACTGGGCCTATGGTGGCTGAGCAAACCATTTCCACATGGTCTTCCCTCAGCAAGCTCTAGCCTCAGGTTATTCCTCAGTCAAAACAAGAAGAAAGTATATTTAGTAGATAGCAGCAAAGATCTTATTGATTTGGGAAGGAAAGGATTGGTTGGGCAGAGAGGGAGGTCAGTATTTTGGAGGATCTTTGAAGGATCTGACTTAACGGCTTCAGCATTGGCCCAGAGTGGGTAACAGCCACCAGAGGCACAAGAAGCACAAGCTGCCTCTAGAAGCATCAGTGCTGAGGCAGCTGTTGTGCTTGGAAGGAGACCCAGTGGCAGGGCAATGCCTAACATGACCACTCACCCCTGCTGCATGGGCCCAGAGAGAAGGGAAATATCACAGAAGACACTTCTGCTGGAGCATTCACATGTTTTGGGTGACATAATAATAACAATAATTATTATAATAATAATAAATTATTAACAAATGAGGGGAAAAAATCCTCCAGGAAGCATATAATTCTTTAAGTAGCAATCAAATATGATCCTGTCTGTGTATGTTATCTATTAGTTTCATTTCCAAAAACTTTGGGTTTAGTTGGGGTTTTTTCCCCTAGTGCTCCAGGTTGTATACTGAGTTTATTCACTTCAAAAAGCCTCCTACTTCAGTTCCATTTCAATCTGCTTTCAGGGACTGACTATAAGCCAGCAACTTGCACAATTTCATCTTAAACTAAACAAGCCAGAGTCTCTGTCCTACCACCAAGTTGCCTCATTTAATCCAGCCACAGGAGCCAAATGTCACACACACATGCACTACTTCCAACACACATACCTGCTCTCCTAACAAGCATTGATGGGAGAGAGGCTGCAAGAAAGCAGTAGTCATGTGGCAAGAACTGCCAAATCTGTCCCACTAGTTAGAGAAATATTCCTGCATGCAAAATCACATTGCTGTTATTCAGCTAAAGTTGCATGGTTGAAAAAATACAACCATAAAACCTGCATCCTACCACCTAATGGCATTTAATATGTTAATTTAACATGATTTGAATGTCCCTTTCACATGAATATGCTTATTCTGCTTTATTTCAAATAAATTACCCAGTTAGAAAAATTATTTGAACAGTAAGGCACAAATAAGTAAGCATTATTGTTTTCTAGTTGACTAGATAAGGAATTAAACATCTAGAGGTGAAGTGGAGGACAATTAATGTACTACCCTGCTTAATTATCATACAATGCCCACTTCTCAGGGAATTAGAGCTATTATGATCTACTCCTACGAATAAATGAGAATTTCACCTCTCAGAGGGTAATACAATAGTTTTGGAAACAATCTTTTTATGAGATTCTGGCATTATCAGTTATGTTTTAGAGTCACTATAAACACTTCGGTATCATAGGAGAACAACTTCAGACAGGCTTGCAATTTTAATTTTTGTTCTCATATTTTTTTAGTTTACTTTTCTTGTGGTCTTCTTCCCGAAACCAAAGGAAAAAATGTTTTGCTTTTTCAAATCTTCTCTTTTCATAAAACATTACCGGAACATTAATATTCAAATAAAAATACAAATAGTGATTTAAGCAATACAAATTATGCATAAATTGTTTTCCAATGCAACAGAACACCCAGAAAAAGTAGTCCTGACAATGCTCAATGGTGCCAATACATTGGAAGGTAAGTCAATCACAACTTCAAAGACAAGGAAAGGACATTTCTTTTAAAATTTCACATGATGTTGTAAGGCATTTCTATATAAAAATATTCTTTACTGGACATTTAGACACAAATTCTTTGAATCTTTATCAAGAGAATTGCTGATTTACTCTAAAGCTGCCAAGTTTCAGAGTTTCTTAGTCACCTTTCCAGCAGACAAAACAAACCTAAATATATGAAAGGTTTAAAGCATTCTGACCACAAAAGAAAGCTTTAGGAGACCCAAATAGTGGACCATATGTGATATCAAATGGGCAAGCCATTAGCATCAGCTGTGAACATATTGTACCAACTGGGAATGAAAATAAAACATTCAACTACCAACTGTTATAATCTGTAAATAGTCAAACCAATTCCTCTGGGTTCCAAAAATATATGAATAGGGTGACTCATTGGGGGACATTGTCCTGTTCATAGGTAATGCAGCAGATTTCCTCCTAGGAAAAAAAAAAAAGAAACTGTAGTTAGTGAGATCTGATATTAGCAAGAGTCCTTGTATGTTAAAAGACTCTTGGGCTTCTTGAAACTATATCTAAAGATTTCACATTAAGGATAACAAAATAGAGAATTCTTTTGAAGCAACTTTTCTCTGTACAATGTGAAGTATTAAAAAAAAAAATTATTCCCATTGCAAATTATGCTGAGAAACCAGCAGAATACTAGAAAATTTATAGAGGGCACCAAACTGCTGAGAATTCATTGTACAGCTGGCAAGTGCACTCCTACCTACTAGTTGCTTCACATTTAATAATGCATGTTATGAACAGATGGACAGAATGTCAATAAGGCTCTCTGTATCATCAGTGGTAATGAAATACTGGACTTTGAATGCTTAATAGCACAGAAAACAAAAAGCCTAGAGGAAATTTGTCAATGTCGTGCATGCAATACTTCAGCAGTGCTTTAACACTGTTAGTGTGAGGCCATATGTTTCTTCTAACAGGATCTACTGTAGCTGGGTGCCAAAAAAAGTTTGACACCTTTTTTTTTTTTTAACTCCTACAACATGTTAAGAGCAAATACCCTGTGAATCAGTCAAGCAGAGTAGTCAGCAGAAGTGTAATATCATTACTCTTTTTATTCCATTTCTCAATGAAAAGAAGTTAAGGGAAACTTGCTAGCAAACATCGTTCTTCATATCTGTTTTAGAAATACAATTAAAAGCAATCTCTTTACAATTAAATATAAAAATAAAGGCACTAACATGTCTTTATTAGGCAATTAATCTCATTGTCAAAAGCTGTGGAAAATGGGAATCTGGAAAATTTTTCAAGTATAAGTGAAGCAGAAAACATACATAGCATCATCTAAAAATTAGACACAGAAAAAGGAATAAAATAAAAATTCTCTTAGTCAAATAATCTTAGGCAAATGTCAGCTAAAAGATCTACAAAAAATGCTTTGAAATTGTCAAAATGAAGAGGATAGCAGAAAGTGGCCATTCTGAGATGCGGACCTGGGAATAAGCATAAAGCTTTCTCTGTGAAACTGGTAGAGAAAGGCTGCAAGGGCACCCAGAGTGGTATTTCCACCCTTTACACTTCTCAGGAAAACTCAGGATTTTCAGCAAGTGTCAGACCGCTGTGGCAGGTAAGCCTCTGTGAAACATGGTGATCTCAAGTTCAGCAGTACAGCTGGAATCCCAAGCACGTCAAGTCAGCAGAAATCAATGTGAATTTAACTATTGATTCTGGGAGAACAATTAGACAAGCACTGGGTCTCTAACAGTCTGAAAAATCCTCGGGAAAACTCAAGTGCTTTGAGCAGAAAACCAATACTTTCTGCCTTGTGAGTAGCCCACAAGTGACCAAACTCCCTACCATGCCCTCCTTCCCCACACTGTCTCCCCAAAAGCCTTCTAGGCTGCTCCAGTGCTACCTAGTCATGATGCCCTCAGGTGCATACCATGCTTGCCAGCTAGGACACCCAAAAGTGTCCTCATTGATTTCAAAGCCACCACACAAAGCCATTGTGGGACAAGATCTCTACCACCACTAGACCCAGCTATGAAAATATTCATTGTGTTCAAGAGTAATTATAGAAGTTTGACAGACAGCATTTCCTTCGAACACCAAACTAGAAATACCAGCTGAATGCCACGCAAGCCGTTCTCCTTTTCTGCAAGCCAGAACTAACACTCATCACTAATAATAACAATGTAAGTTGCGTTAAAAACAAAGCAAATTTTTTCAGCTGCCTACGCTGATATAGCACCAGTATCCACCAGCACACAGCAGGAGACTGCAACTGCTTCCTTCTGTGGCAGGGCAAGGATGCACAGAGAAGCAGAGCCTGTCTCTTGGTGCCAGTAATGCATCGACTTGCCTGTGCTCTCATCTGTAACAGGCTGCACCCTCTTCTGCAACCCTGAACTATGCAAATATGAGACTTGTCCACATTAGCAAGTCCACCTGAAAACTCATTACAGTTCTCTGCATAGACATATTTTAATTTCTCCTGAATAAGTAGCTCAAATTCAGCCCAGGACTTCCAAATCAGACCTCGTACTTGAGTAGGGCATCACCCTCCTTCTCTTGCCTTCTATTTCCCAGGAAATATTCTGAGCCCTGACCACAACAGTTACACCCAACAAAAATTAAATGAATTTTGTGCAAGCTGCAAAAATATAAAGACTAAGAAGTATGCAGGCTTTCTGCAAAGCAGAGCACCAAGAGGTGAGAGATTAAGTAACAGTTGGGAATCCCCATTTACAATGGTCAGAAGAACTGTGCATTTAGAATTAGACAGAAAGCAAAGGGACCTTTCTCAAATAATTGATGAAAATAAGCTACTCATCAGATTTCTCTTAGCTAGAATGTCCTATGGTTTTTGGACCCTGAGAAAAAGAACCTGAAGATGTTGTGGTGAGCATCTTATTGTGGTATGGTTTGATTGTAAATGTAGTTCTCAGTATAGAAGGTCTTAGGTGGGTTTTTCAAAACCAAACCCATATTGATAAACTGAAGAAAGTTTCAAGAACAACTTCATAAGGGAAAAGTATAATAGTCTATAAATATTTGAAGTGTGTAAAGCCAACAAGGAAAAAGGATATAACTAGAAATAATGGAAAGAAAAAGCTTAAGCTCAATAGAGTATCGGGAAAATCTTCCTGACAGTGAGATGTGTTAGCCTGTGAAATAGTCTCCCAAGGAGAGATATGGAAGTTTTCACTTGGGATTTTAAAAACTAAAGTTGACATAACACTAAAAAATGTTCTCAATGAAATAATCCTACTCTGGCAGAAAAAAACAGACAGGATGATCTATTATGTCTTTTCTAAGTTTCTTTAGCCTTTGATGCTTTGGGAACACATCTTCAACAGCCAAAGGTTATCAGAAAGGAACTTCTTCAATTAATATGATGAACAATAAGATCACAAAGGCGATCACTGTGAAAGCCTCTCTTTAAATGCTGAAAAGCAGATAGTTTTCAGATAATAGAAGTTTTTTTCCCGGGACCTGACAAATATGACCTCAATCCACCAGTTTTAAAGTACATGCTTAATTTTAAGTATGTCCATATTTCCCATTAATTTAAAGAGAACCCAAACCTACAGTCTGAAAAAAACTTGTAAGAAACAGGCCTCTCAAGAGGCTTTGAAAATTTCCATGCTCCCTATACAGACCTGGAAATTGCCACGTATAACAAAATTTAAACAAACAATAATATTTATTACATATGTATTAGCACCTTTCAAGTCTCCACTGACAAGGACAGGCTATGTTAGTTCAGAGCTACTATCTTGATCACTGATCAAAACCACACATCTTCCTGCACTAATTCCTCTTTAGTTTAATCCACCTGACACTGTGAACAGTGTTAATGAATATTACAGTCTGCCATACTGACTTGTGCACTACAAAAAAAAGATGCTGCCTGGCAGTGCCGGTGGAGGAGGGTACAGAACTTGTGCCCCAGAGCTGTGCTACATCAGAGCATCAGAGCCACACAACATGTGAATGAATGAAAAGACAGGTTTTGGCTTCCCTTATGGAAAGACCTGAGATACTTAGCAGGAATAAATCAATAGGGATAAGCAGACATTATTCCAAGCACTTGGAGACTGAATTAGAAAATATTAGCCCATCAGAAGGTTTAAGGAATCCTATTAGTAATACAGCAGAAATACAACCTCTTATTAAACATTCAGATATCAAGAAGTTGTAAACTATTTCCTCTAGGAACATTACTGAGGGTAAATCAGGGCTGATTTAGAAGGAACTCTCCATTTATGGGCTTTAAATAACACGCTATTTTTATAATTCAAAAAATTCACCCTGTACATCCAAGGATATATAATACATAACTTAAGAATGTAAAATATCAAATATCTTACCATCCAAAAGTTGCATTTGCAAATATTAAGTGACTCTACAGCACAGTGCCCCTCACTCTCTTAGTTATATTTCAAGTCCTTCACCTCCTGCCACCAGGATTTTATCCCAAAATAACTCCCTAGTTTGGCAGAAACACAAAACATCTGCACTGTCAGTCACAGAAGTTTCTTGTAAGCAGAGAGAGTAGGGAGGAGGAGGAGAAGGATTTACTCATGGTCTAATCTCCCACCCATCCTGCTGCTCCTTGGGCAGCCTAGTCCCCCACCGACCTCCACAGGGACCACTGCTCCCCTTCCTCCCTCCACCTGGCCCTTTCATACCTTTTTTCTCCCCACATCCTTTTATCTTTCCCTCTTATTATAAGACTTTTCACAGGCATTTTTATTATTATTATTTTTATCTGAGTTTTACAGCTGGTACATCATCCCCTGCTGCACTAAATCAACACTTGTGAAAGCAGCAGCCTTCAAGTGACTGAGTAGAGCTGCTGCTTGCAGAAGTGTCAATTTGGTACAGCAGGGGTTGGGGTCGCAGCTGCAGAAGAAGAGAGGCCCTATTTTATGCCTCAAAATAGTAAAAATGTCAGAGGGGAGGGAAATCTGTTCAAAATATAAAAAGGGTATGCAACAAAGAAAGAAGAGGAAAAGGAGGAAAAGGATTTGGAAAGAAGGAAGAAAGAGAAGAATGACACTGCACAATGGAACAAAATCACTACTAAATAAGACAGAGGATTGTTTTAAGTGGGTTCTTCCAAGTTAAAAAAAAGTCATGTGCATATCATAGAAATTAAACTTGATGATAGTATGTGATAGATCAAGATGTGCTTCTAAGCACAAATGCTGGGCATTCAAAGATTATTTCACAAAGGGTTTGATTTGAAGTGGAAATTTCAAGCAGAAGATTAAGAATTCTGTGTTCATAAATTTGAATCAGCAAAAGTGAACTGAAATTCCATGTTCTGGAGTAAACTTGGGCACTTCTAAATGTAGCACAGTTTAGAGGCTCCCATTTGAAAGTAGGTATCCATTATTTTGAAAGTCAAAAGGAAAATAAACCAAGCAAAAGTATAGACCGAAAAGAAGAACTCGCAAAACTCACATTTGTTTTTCACATTACATAAATACGTAAATTAATCTTAATAATATTCACACTGCCATTACACTGCTAAGAAAAGAAAAAGTAAGCAAATAAATACACCATTTATCTATTTCCACAGAAAACTGAATCCCCCTCCCTTGCACTGCTGTTATGCTTTGACAGACCACAGAATCCCAGGTGGAGCAGAGATAGGATTCCTGAAAAAACAGCGTTCTCCTTCAGAATTTGCCTCCCTCAGGTTTCTCCCCAGTCCTCTCAGCAAAGTGTGTGTGATGTGCAGAATTTTTTGCATCTAGGAATACAGAAACCTGCTGCTGGGTCAGCTCTGAGTACAGAGAAGGCTTAGAAAAGCAGAGGTCCCACCATTTACTCAGCAGCTTATCAAGAACCACAAGCATCTCAGCTTAACTGAAACACTGTGCTTGGAAATCCACCCTGCTCCCTTTTAAACTATGAGCAAAGCTCTCATAAGTCTCCAAAGTTTTGTTCTCCAGGTCATTTTATATGTATTTAAGCAATCTCATTTTCTGTCTCCATTGCTTTTCCTTGACAATGTCACTAATCCAGATACTGGATGAAAAGAAAAAAAAAGTTCAATAAATAAGTAGAGAGAATTAAAAATCGGAAGCCAAATGCAGAGATTTTGAAAGGAAAACATATAGACCAGATATTCCCTAAGAAGACAATTCAGCTCTGCTACACTGTCGAAGAGACAAGGCAAGCTGGTCTCATGAACTTTACCCAAAAGTTTCAACAATTTCTCTTTAAAACATTCACTGAGAGTTCATCGATTATCTGGTCCAATATTTAACCCACTTTGACAACAGCAGGACTTGGTTTATAAGTCTCACAGTCATTATTTGGGATGCAGATCGTACGTACCTGCAGAGCTCCCTCCTCTTGCGTTTCAGTTTTCAGTGAGGTGGGTCTTAGATGTCCTGCTGCCCATTACCTGCTCTGCCAGGGTGGATACATAACCACCATGTGCCTTTTTCCATCCTCTGAGCTCCTTGTCCCTAAACTGTCAGGAAACAAAGAATTTGTGCCTGGTCAGAGCCAGGGAAGGTAAGCCAGCAGGTGACACCCAACACAGCCATCTTCCGCAAGCTCTTCTCACACGAGCGTCCTGAAAGGTACACTTGGCTATACCAGCAGATAGGCAGCAAGTCCTTTGCTCCCCAGAAGTTAAATACAGCCAAGTGGCCTTGGCAGACCCTGATGCAGTTCAATGCCTGGCACCCATTCAGACTCCAAGTATTTACAATACTTGCAGCTCCAATGATTCCCCTGGGTATTCCAGCAATCCTTCAGCCAGACAGTCTTTAAACAGCTGAAATTCTTCAGATTTGTTATGAGGATTTTAAGGCACTTTTATATCACTAGCAAGAGACATGGCAGGGCACAGGTGCACTGTGAGTACATGTTTTGGGGCTCATATGGCAGTGTGGTAGAGATTTCCCTAGCTCTCCCACCCTCAGACACTGTGACTCAGGCACATTTGTATGTGATAATCCAAAGGGGTCCTTCATCAAGACTATACTTCTCCATTTTAGGGCTGGTTTTCTTTCTACTTGCACTGTGTGGCTTGATTCAACACACAGCCTGCTGTAATACCTCTCTCCTCCTGTTCTGACCTTATCTGGCTCCTACACTATTCATCATATGAACTTTTAACGTACTCCATCAAAAGGCAGATAAAGAAAGACACAGATTCTGCCCCAAGGAAAAATCCAGCATGGATACACGAAAGAATGAAGTGTCATCTCTTCAGCTGGTCTTGGAATACAACATTAGTAATTTTTCAAAGACTTTTTGGAAGGAGCATATTTGCACAACAGATTTCAAATGTGGTCTCAAAATTTAAACATTTTTTCACAAGAATTCATTACTCCCCTTTCGTCCACTCCTTTTTGCAAAGTAAGTTGTACAGCCCTTCAGCTCCTATCACTATTCTGTTACCCATCCAGCAGTCATCACTCTTTATTGATACTCCTGTTTGACTCCATGCTTCATGTTCCTGAAAGGACACAACCATTCTTTTCTTCTCAATTTGTTAAATTAAAACATAAGCATAACAAAAGGCCACAAACCTCTCCAACATCGATACTGAAGTCAATATTCAACAATGACTACTAGCTTAAGTATGTGGTATTGTTTTTCTCTAGTGGTTAGACTAACAACACAAATAGCAGACTAATTATGAAATAAAAAACTGCTTTGTTCAGTTAATAGAGCCATTAGGTGCTAAAGTAGCCACATTTAGGTTCTAGCAAGATAAAGTTATGTCATCTCACTATATTATATTAACATATTGATTTACCACTCTAACTGCGCAGCATTGTTCTGACTTCTAACCCTACATAAAAAGGCCCCCCAGATCAAGTACAGTTTTTAAGTTACAGCTCAGCCTATATAAAACATATAATATGCAGAAACAAGAGCAAAAGATGGCTCCCTGTGTAAGTTAGGTAGTTCATCAATTCAAATACATCTTATCAAAGCCTAGTTCTTGCAGCAATCCCAAATATAACTGAAAAATTCTCCATTAACAAATTTAAAGGCATGAGAGTGACATTAGGCAAATTAATAATTATCAAACAAATCTGTGCCCTTTTCATTCACCTTCCTCAGTTGGTAGGTATTCACTTAACTCATTGCGTACATCAAATTACAGGAATGACTCAGACCATCTTCAGAAAGTGTTTGCACAGTATGAACAGTGGGACTGCCAAAGACAGAGAGCTATTCTCCTCCTGCCAAATTCCTTGTCTTTTACAAAATCTACAGTGTTTCCATTAAAAGTCCTGCAGTAAGAACTTCTCAGCTACTCCCCAGCATTAAACGTGCTTCCAGGATGGGAAAAAAAAAAACAAAGAAAGAAAGGAAGAAGCAAGGAAATAATCTTTTTCTCTGATCTTTACAGAAAACAACTATTCAATGTAAAGCCCCACTTCTTTAAAATGGGCATAATGTTCTACTGTCACTAATTCTTTCTCCAGTTCACATGTTTTAATTCCCTTGAACAAGGGGCAAAATACCACTGCCCTTCAGCAGCAAGAGTCAGTTCAACTATTCCTGGTCCCCTACAGCTGAAGTTTTGCTCTAGAGCTGCTCTTGTACTGTGTCACTCTGAATTAACAGCTGATAGATAAGAGACTTTTCATAATGTTGAAAGATGAACCATGGTTAAACAAGGACTCAAACACTTCAGTAATTCCTCCTTTGAATGGGATGCAATAACAACTGCTCTGTCAAAAGGTCTCGTGCTGGTAATTGTGTTTGGTGACACTTATTTACATTGGTGACAAACATGGGTTTCACTTATCATGACAAATGACAGCTCCTAGTCATGGTGTTTATGGCACACAGATGCCATACTGGTAGGCACAGTATAACACAATCCAAACAGAGCAGAAAAAACACATTTTGGCTTTGGGCAAAATCAGTGTGTCCTACTAACAGAATAGATCAAGATAAGAAAACATGGCTGAGCTAATAATATGCTGTGTGACAGTAGTTCCTGCTAATGCTGCCATGGCTAAACTTCTGGTCTGCTTTCTACAAGTCTTTATTAACACAGGCTTACATCTCAGAAAGGAAACCAGTAGCAAGCAGCCAGAAATTTCCTCCTATGAGAAAACTTTCCTCTATTAAAAAACACCAAATAAATATACTCCAAAAAGATTCATAAATCTGAATTTTTGTAACACTGGTTGAATTCCAGGAATTTTTGAAGTAATTGATTTTTTTTTTAAATTGGAATTTATAACCTCAAATACTGAAATGAGCAGGTACTACAAGTAAAATATTAAGGAATAACAATATTTTACACCTTTATCTGTGATTATCTATTTCAAAGTAGCCAAAATTGCATACATATAGGCAAGAGTACACTTACAGTTACAGGACTACCACAGTACATTTCCCACTCTTGGTATTTAACTTGTGAGGACTGACACAGGTCATTGTGCTATGTGGGGTGGCAGTAAGAGTTTGGAGGACACCTTAAAGCTGGGTTTTCTGGGCAAAGGATGTTGGCAAAGGGCCTCCTGAAGCTGTGCCCATCCCACAGTGCCTTCCTGCCCTGCTCTCCCACCAGCCTTACTGCTCTCTGCTCCCACACCCATCAGCACAGCTGTTCTCCAGACTGCTCTACAGAGCAGAACTGATCTGCCTTTTAACCAAAACCAGAGAGTTTTTTTACCAGCTCCTGCTCCTCACCAGCCCAAGTCCATGGTAGGGCACAGCCAGCTGCAATAGTCTCAGATGCTGCATTGTCTCATAAACATTTCTGGGTTATTTCTAAAATGCTCTCAAGCACAAAGAGGGGGAAAAAACATTAATATCAATTAATTCTTAGCATAATGACAGTTGTTAAAGTGGAACAAATATTTATTTTCTAACAAGTGTGTTGTTATGGAAACAGCTGCAAGATGCTGTTTGCTCCAAGGGCTGTGCCAAGGCTTAGCACTGTGAGGCACCCTAGGCTTTGGCAGCACAGCCCTGCAGTGCTGGGTTAGAGCTGGGCAGCCCTTGGCACCCAGTGACAGCAACACCCAACTGGAGGTTTGCACGTGCTGACACAGGTTGCCAGTGAAGAGAATGGGGAAAGCAGCACTAAACCCCAGAAATTTATGCTAGAGCAGTTCTGACCTACTTTGTAAGTAGCAAGCTATCTCATTAATTTGCTCAAAATAGCAGATCATTCTGTATGAAGAGATGAAAAACAAAATCCATCATTTCCACTGCAGGGAAAAATTCCAAAATGAGACAACTCAGTACTTGTCACTGCACCTGTATTTTCTTCTCCCAGGTAATAAACAGATGACCAGTAGATATTTAGTTACACACACACATGCAACAAAAATAACTAAAACCAGCAACCCTCTGAAGCTGCACATGGGAGAGGTTGGTGCCTCCAAAGGCCCCCACTCCAGCTTAGAGTTGAGTGAAACAGTCCTCGTCCCACACCCCACAGGATCCCCTCTCAGTGGAGGGCTGTACAGCAATATTTGGTGACTTATAAAAGGGATGTTTATCCAGGTCTACAAGTGTTTTTCCTCTTAAAGCTTGTGTGCCCTTATAAAACTTTAATAGACTTGGTAAAAAAGCAAACAAGAAAATCCAATAAACACTAACCCTATAACTTTCTCATTTTGCTCTTAAAAAATCATTCCTTGATCTTTTCTGTATGATTAAAAATTGTTTTGCCTCTGTAAGTGCAATTAATTTTGTTTTCAGGTTTACATTATTACTGTATCCATATATTAAACAGACAGTGTGCACACACGTGAGCATGTTCAGATAGTATTCTGATGGAAATGTGGGAGAATTCCTTTAAAAAAAAATATCAATATTTAATTCCAATTATAAAAGAAACCAAATCTTCAAACAATGGAGTACAATGTAGGTACCCTAGAGAACAGATACTTGGTTTTCTGACCAGCAGTAACAGTTCGTAATTGAACAGCTGCAGAAGAGAGGAAATAAACATACCAACAAATTACTTTTCAAGCCTATATTCACAGAAAATTTTCTACTCTATTGTGCTTTTGATCACAACATGATAAACAGGGTTCCTCCCTCCCTTCTCTGACATCCTACAAAACAAATTAGAATGGTCCATAGAAGTTTAACCTGTTATACTGCATAATCCCTCGTTCACAGGAGCAAATTAGGAACATAGTACAAGTATTTCAAGAACCAAAATCTACTCACAGCTGTTAAGAGTGTTAGAGCCCAAGTATTAATTCACTTATTAAACAGGTACCATCCTTTTTCAAAAATTTTTACTGTGTTCTCCTTAAAGAATGGTACCTTTTTCTTGTGGTTTGTTCTGGGTTTGATTTTGTTTTTAAACTGTCTTGGTCATTATTAGCATTGTAAACAAGATATCAGTCAAAAGGACAAGCCAAAATTTTACTCATACCTATTTTAAAAGTAGAAATCCTATTTCTATATTTTCAGACAGAATGGAAGAATACATCATAAAATATGAATTTAGTTCATATATGTATATGTGCACCTATGTATATTGGTATAGTCTTCTGCTGGTGAAGTCATAAATGTTTTAATGCATTGACTGTGTTTGTTCATTTCACATTTTCAGGCAAGGAAGAAAAAGAAGGTTCTTTACTGCAGTACAAAGAAAGATGTTCTAATACCAAAAGATGCAATTAAAATAATAGGGCCATTTATTTCAGTAGAATTTCACACATACAAGAGAAATGCTAACCCTTGGGAGAATGTTCTCAGCTCATTTAACAATATGTGTTTCCTTCGATATGAAAACTTTAGCTTTTGCATTATAACATCATTGCTAACAAGGCACATGTATATATCTCATAAGTAGATGGAAACGCGGATGTGGGAAGAATAACAGTTCTTTATCCATATTGCACTCATCTCAGGATATACTCGCATCTGTTTTGTACTCACCCTGGGTAGTTTTTTCCTCCACACATTTAAAATACACACTCAAGAAAGACTCTGTACTCTGAAAGCCAATAAGACTAGTAAAGAACTAAGAGAGACCAGTCAGGGAAAAAGCTATGAAGGAAAACAAAAAGGAAGAATTTGTATTCCAGTTCCAGGACTACTAAAACATTTTAAAGGGTAGCTGGCATACAGCTCTTTTCCACCAGCCAAAAAAAGCCAATCTGCTCCCAGAGCACAGTGTGGCCTGGGTTACTGCCTCGGGTCAGGGCTGTGCAGGTGCCACCAGCTCCCTGGCTTCTGGCTACCAAAGTGAAATCTGCAACTCAGGAGACGCGGTCCTCATGGCAGGGGTCTGGGCAGAGGAGTCTTGATGGCTATGAAATAGAAGGGTAAAAAATTACTGGGTCATTAGAAGTTTACTTCACATTTTTGTTTACTTGGAAAAAAATTCTAATTGGAGATGAGCTTTCCCAGGTACAACTGGGTTTATGACTCAAAGACATTCAGGACTGGGATCTGATGTAGTGGACCATTTGTAACATCTGGGCATTTTAACATTGGAATAAACACATGTTATGCATTTTCCTGTTTCTACTAGCATCTAATTTTCTCCATTTGCAAGAGAAAGTTCAAAATGGACCAGTCAGGTCATTAATGCAGGAAGATTTATTTTTGTAGATCACTTTCCACTGCCTGTCAGCACACAAATGTTTCCACCTAACATGAAGATAAATGTAAAACTAAGATTTGAAACACTAAATCCCTAAATGAATTTAGGCAATAATCTCAAATTACAGATACAGTCCTACAGTCAAAATGTCAAAATTATGTCCAACCAATTCAGGATGGAAACATGAATGATGTGATTAAGCATTTCATAAAGCATACATAAGAGACAGATCTCTAGGAAGAAGTTGGTCTCTGAATACTTTTTTCCTGCAATACAGTACTCGTAAGTCTAGAACTAAAACTTGCACATGCCTTGTATATTTGATTGACTCCATAAGGTTTTCATCTAAATTCAAAATATAACTGTGTTTAGATATATTTGAACATTTTATTGCATTTAGTTATGAGATATGAATTTTTCCTGAGAGAACCTAGGGCACACAACATTGCCAGATCATTCCAAACAAGTTAATTCTGAAATGGGCTTGAATCAATAACACAAAAGAGGCAGTAAAGCCAATTTTTACGGTAGTCATGGTTGCATAAAATAACATCAAGACAGTCAGATTGTAAGCTCCCTGCATCACAAATATAATTTGCAACTAACTCTAAGCATAAAGAGGAAATAGATAGATAGGCAGAAGATATAGATAAAAACAAATGATAGATAGATAGATAGGACAAAAGGAACTGGAGGTAAAGAAAGAACGCAGAGCAGTTGCCACCCAAGACAGCATGAAAAAACAAACAAGTATGCCACGTAAGTAATTCAAGGTAAATAGAATGCTTTTCTTTCATTTAGGCTTTAAAATTGTTATGAAAAGGCTTTCTTTTCACTCTAAGACATAGACAGTCAGGGAATGAATGTATAAATAAGTATGTCACTGCAATACTTGGCTTTTAATGAAAATGGATTTTTAATGATCCCAAAAGCTACATTTCTCTCTGACTTGCTCCATTTCCAGACTATCAGCATGAAGTACACACAGCAAATGCACTTGTTTTCCATGTCCTTCACTAAATCCCAGGACAACCAATCATCCAAGCACTGTAAAAACCAGAGTCACCATTATGCAGAGCAGATACAGAGAAGCTGCACGTCCTTCATTGTTTTTACTGGACTTCCAGAGCTCCGTGACACCGCTGTGCCTTCTCCCACAGCAGACCCCAGTGCGGGTTACCTTGCACTCCATATGCATAAATAAAGGCTGATGCGTGGCAATGTGCCTTCCTGTTGTTCTGCCTCAAGGACACTTGTTAAAAGTGTGCTGTTCCTCCCACTCCCCCAAGCAGCCACATTGTGTTGAAGTGCTCCATGTGAAACTCTGAGCACACAAATACCAGAGGATTTAGTCCACAAATGAAGAAAAGTCACAAGGGGGGAAGAGGCTGATGCAATCCATATCCTTCTTGCTGTCTGAACACAAAGAATTCTTCTTTCCAAGGTCAAAGTTCCCCTTTCAGTCAGCAATAAACAGAAATCACACTGAAAGATGCATAATAACGTACCAGCTAGCATAAATAACATTTTTTTCCTGTTTGTTCATGTTTAGACTTGCATTATCAGAGAATAAAGGGATATTTTCCTTACTTTATCGCCATTCATGAAGTTTTATCTACAAATATTTCTTGTGAGAAAGGTCCATAGATTGGGAAACTGTAATATCGTTGTCATAAAACTAAGGTAGCATTTAAAATGGGGTAGGACTCATGTATTCACTTCAGGTTCAATACTTCACAGGTAAGCTTTATGCAACATATGTTACTTGGAGAAAAAAATCTCTATGTTTATTTCCTGTGTTAGCATTTTTACTTCTTCTTTGAAATATTAGAAGACCCAGAAGGAATCCAAAACAAGAATACAGATGAAAAAGATTATGACTGTGAGGTGCCACAGAATCAGTTAACAAATGCTCCCAGAGTCAGAGGTTGCAGCCTTACAAAGTGCTTCCTATAATCAAATGATATCTACATCCTCTAAAAAAAAAAAAAAATCCCATTTGTGGGGTACTGCCAAACTCAGGGTTTTTTCCGTTTTGTCTGCTCTCAGAGTGCCTGCCAATTAATATTTACCAAATGTCTCTCCCCTCTTTGTTTAAATCAGTTCAAAAACTGCACCTGTTTCACGAGACCTATGTGAGCTTCTGACAGCTGGTATTTGAGAAAAAACAAGCCAAAGTACTTAAAAATCTTAACCAACTGCATTAAACGAGAGTCAAGAAAGACAGTGCTAAGATTAGCTCAGCTAGTACAAGATATCAGCAAAGTACATGGGGGGTACCCCAGGGACACAGGAGAGAGATTTATGGTGCACAGCCTGGGAAGGATATCACACATACAGACAGGAGCACAGAGGTGCTACTGGACAAATGAGAAGTTTCCAGACCCTCTGCACAGGTTCCCTGTTCCAGGCCAGTGCACAGCCCCAGAGCAGCAAGTGCCATCTCCCCAGCTGTGTTTGGGAAGGATGTACAGGATGGGCACTAACTGCTGCCCGAGACACTGGGCCACAGCACAGGCGCTGCATGGGGCCGCTGCAGCCGGGCAGAGACAGGTGAGGGGCATGGGCCAGACGTGCAGCCCAGCCAAGGGAAAGCAACAGCAGAGTGGGGGCAGCTCAGCAGCATCTCTATCAGCTGAGCTGCCCACAGCTTCGTGTCTCTTCTTTGAGTTTTCTGGTGTCTTAACAAAGATTTCCCCACCGAGCATCTAGAACATCTCTCTAACGTTCAGTTAAAGGTGAACAATCATGCAGTATTTATGTAGCTGTACTCCATCAAACTTAATATCTTTGAAGCTCTGTCTCATGCCATCAAATGTGGTTGAAATTCAGCAGCGGTATTCAACAGTTACTGAGTGCCCCGGACACACCAGCATGGCCATATTTATCTCAATTCTCTAGAAAACCAGGCAAAAATACCATGCAAGAGCACAACCCATAAAAACAAAAAAATCAAGTTTCAGAAAGCTACAGTATTCAAAGAGAGAGTTAATTTTAAGCAATAAAATGTGGAAAGAGCTTCAAAAACCAGAAAGAGCTGCTGTAAACAACAGCAGGAGGATGCAGCCAAAATCAAGCTACAGACAGCTAAAGTCACTATGCCAACATTTAAGCTTCACTTAGTTATCAGTGCTTCTATACAGTACAGGGGAGGAACCAGACTTGCCCTAAAAGTCTATACAAGACTGTTAGAAATTCATTTTTGCTAATACACAATTTAAGTATTTTATACAGCACTTCTGTTGCTTCATTTCATATAGCATTTCTCCCAGATTATCTAGAAGAGGGACAATTGCAGAGGGGCAGGTAAATCTTGTTAGAAAGCATCCCAAATAAGGGGGAAGATAACATCCATCTTGTCTCTAAAACACAAAGAAAAGATCACAAGTCTGTGTGTTGTGTATGCTGAGGTAGTCTATCTGGGATTCTTTAAATAGAATTTGTGGAGGAAGAGACTTGCAGCTTTTTGAAGCAATTTCCTTCAATACTGTCATATTTCAAATTACTCTATTTTTTTCCTGGCAGCCATTAAGGAACTGGTGTTACTGGAGCAGATTACCAGCAATAAGACTGTCCTCTATGGCATTCAGCAGAGTCCCAAGCCCACAGGAGTTTGGTGGATGTGGCCAGCTGCTGGTCCAAATCCAGGGCCTGTGACATGACCCTGAATTTTAGAGGTTCATGCCCATTTCTTCATTACTTCAAAAATCCCTCCATGCCAGAGCACCCTTAAACAGGGTCCAGGTCACTTCTGTCCCATAGCTCATACAAATTAACTTCTGACATATTGCTGTCCGGCTAAGGACACAGTTCAAAGAATATATAACCTTAAAGACCTTTTCATGTGTTATTTTCAACAGTGTTATTTAAATTGTATCATTTGTATTTGTTAATTCTGTATTAAAATGCACCCCTTTCTCACTAATACAGTGTTTTAATAGTCATGCTCACACATTTCAAAATCCCTATTCAGTGTTGATCAACACCAAAATTCTCATGAACTTAAGCATGGGGTTAACTGCAGATGCTGACAGGTGACATGTTCTATCTGTTTTACACATATTTCATAGAATGCAACTTAGACAATGTTTAATCAATCTAAGTTTAAAGTTTATTTCCACTGATCTGAACTGCTTTTGAATGTGAAAGACAAGTCAACCAAACTAAGAGAAACAAGCTACCACAGACAATACTGTCTAACTATACCTAAAGGCTGTGAGAAGTCTAAACCTTCTCGTAAATGGTGGATGAAGAAAAAGAATTCCTTAGGGTAAGGAACATCACTGTTTCTGCCTGGATCACATACACTCTCTTTATTCTTTCATTCTACCAATCTTTCTCACTCTTCACATTGCCTCTAATCTCTGCTTTTCCTATCTCTTGGGCGCATTCCTGCAGCAAGGATGCAGCAAGGAGGGCTCAGCCATTGCACCAGCTGGTCACCCCTGCAACACCAGGGTAAGTGCAGTATCACTCATGTGTCATCACAGGCAAAACTCATTCTCGTTCTACTTTTGAAGTACACACAAATCATTTTCAGCCCAAAATCCAGTTTTTCTTCCCGCCCTCAGAACTCTTGCTAAACTTCTAAATTAATTTCTCGAATTTGTCAGCCAAGAGTGGTTTTTTCCTTCTTTATTTTTCCATATATGGATTGTTAGAGAAAGAATCATCTTCAAATGCCTACAGTTTTTAGTCCCCAACAGTTAGCTCAGTGATGACTAGTTCAGTCTTTTTGCAGTCTCTGATTATATTAAGCACAGGCATATATGCTACTGACATCCACATCCCAAATATAAAGGAATGCCAGCAATTTCAAATTAAATCAGTTTTCTTCTTTGCTAGTTAGATGTTATTACCAGTGTTAATGGTAATAACAGTGCCTGATCCTGGTTTAAAAAATTTTATTTCCTTTTTATTTTCAAAATGCTTCTTTTCGTCCTGTTGCTGTGAACTCTTATTAAATGCTTTCAAAGCTAAACAAGGTAGCAAAAAGAAAATGCTTCCTCCTACCTTTCATCTATACTTGTCTTTGAAATTATTGGGTGTACGTTTGAGCATTTTTGAAAAAGAATATTTAGACAAAAATATGACTTGAAATTTTTCACAACCTTTAAAACATTGCTCCCATAAATATATGTAAAAACAGTCTCATTTAAGTCCTGAAAACATGCTGCAGTACAACCTACCTAAATAACACTTTGGAGAAAATACAGATTAATATCTGGATTTCCAGCTGCAGCAAGGCAAAAGACCTCATAATCATAATTCAAGGAATCCTTACTGGTTGTTGGGGTTTTTCTAATACTTCCTTAAGAGGTTGACACAGTGCTAGTTATGTCCATAATTAAGATATTTTTATTACAATCTAACAAAAATCAAGACTGTAACAGTGATTCATTTTTTTTAATAATCTCAGTGCTTCAAGACTTCCAGTCCTAATGGAGCAATCACACATCACCATTGTTTTCCAACAGAACTGTTAGGCTCTGTGCTGTGCTAGTGTAATTGCAGTCTAATGGTTTACACTATCATAATAGCACTAAATATTTTACTAAACAGTACAGTATCTAAAAAGTGATTTAAATTGTTTCAGCTTTAAGATCATACATCCAAGATAAAAAGATCTGTTCCTTTCTCTCTGAATTGAGAGTAACAAAGGTGTCAAAATTAGTATCTTGTTTCTTCATCTTCTTAACAAATTGGTTAAAATGTAATACTAGAAGCAGAGATCAAAAAGCAGAGACCATAAAAGGACCTACTAAAAGATGAAAAGTATTAAAATATTTTGAGAAATTCTAATGCTCTGATTTAGCAGACTAACATGGTTCAAATTGTCATACTAACAGGGGATATAGAATTACTATGTTCAGAATCTAATTTAATTTTTTAATAATTTCCGAATTTCTGATTATTTACTTCAATAAAACTTTTAATAAACATCCCACACCACGTAAATGTAGCACATTTATCTAAGTAGCTCTACATTTGTGATAAAAAACACCAACAAAGCTGCTGAGACGCCAGCAAACCCCAGGAGTGCTTCCTTCCCAAAAAGCCACTACTCAGCTTGACCAGCTTTGCAATGACTACAAACAGTGACGTTACATGCCAGTAACCTTCTGAGGATCTAAGTGCGTAGATCATTTACATGGTCAGAACATTCTTACTCACAAAAATAACTCAATGAACTAAGTCAGACTACTTATGTAATGAGGGACTATTAACACAAAAAAGGGTTTGCTAAATCTTGCCATTAACATACAACAGTAGCCCTAAATGCATCCTAAATGCTGCCTTACTCCCTTGGACAAAGTCAAAAACATCTGTAACTCCAGAAGGGGCCCTGAAGTTAATACTAGAGGTGTTCAAAGCTTCTAAAATTGTCTAAAGTTGTAAAGATGGTACTTCCACTATCTAACATTGAGCAGGTCCTTAACCAAGCTCTGCTCAGGCACAGAAGCATCTCTCCAGCAGCAAACACTCCCACAGCGCTCAATATCTCCAATACACAAAAAAAAAAAAAAAAAAAAAGAAAAAAAAAAGGAAAAAAAATGAAAAAAAAAAAAGAAAAAAAAAAGAAAAAAAAAAAAAAAAGGAAAAAGAAAAAAAGAGAAATAAAAGGAAAAGAGAAATAAAAAGAGAAATAAAAAGAAAAATAAAAAGAGAAATAAAATGAAAAGAGAAATAAAAAGAGAAATAAAAGGAAAAAAAAGAAAAAAACCCCACATTTTCTAAGGGAAAATATTACTTAAATGAAACTTCTCCAATAAAGCATCAATTTTGCCAAAGAACACCGAAACTGCACTTTAGGCTTTTGTTCTCCTTTAAATTAGGAAGTATTTTTTAAAAATACAGACGCAAAACAACAGGGTAGAAAATACATTTTCTAAAGATCTCTGAAAGGATTTATTGATGCAGCATAGAGACCTAACCTATTACTCTTAGATAACTACCTTACGCAGTATTCTAATTTCATGGAGAAGTTTAATTTTAATTTACAGTTTAATTGTCCTACTTAAGGTAAGCCTGTCACCTGTGTCACTTTGCCTCTCATAATTGTAATCCTCATTTAATTATTTACTTCGAGGGAGCATTTTAATTATGGATATTACTATGTGTCTAAAGTAACTTATACTCAAGGGTAGTGAAAATTTATACAGTAGAGTGCTCACCTAATTTCCATTGGTCATAACTCTCTGTGCATGGCTCAGCTGCAGAGGCTACTTATGAGACTGCTGAGTGATGTTCTTTACCCTCTCTGGACCAGACCCCATCTGGGATGCCTGAAAACAGGCAGGACCACCAGTGCACAAATGGCTTGGATTAAGATTAGCAATGACTGCAAGGCTCCCAGCTCAAATATAAACGAGACGGTAACAACTTCTCAACATCTACATTTGGCCCTGCAAATAATCTTTGGATAGAGGAGCAGGCATATGGTATTGGCTCCAGGGTGAGGCCAACACTGTGCCTCATTTCTGTGCTGATCAGCAGTGGAGGTGCAGTGGTCAAGAGAGAGGAAACAGAGCATGAGCCTTCCTCTGATTTATTTCTTCAGATTTGAGCAATATGTCAATTATAGGTTTTCCTAAGATAGAGTCTGGCTATCAGCTTTTTTTTTTTTTTTTTCCAAGAGCCATATTCTAGAAAATTATCTCATATCTTTGCAAACTAGCTGTATTTTTAGCTTCCCAGGTATCCTATGGCAGCAAGCTCCATCATTTAATCTATCGCATTAAAAAAAACCCAAACCAAAAAACACCCCATAAAATACACTGTTTGTGTTTGCTTTAAATCTATGTAATTTGTGGGTTTCTGTGCTATCACTGGGTCATCTTTCCAATAATTTTAACTTCCAAAGCAGACATTTCATCATCATATGAGTGGCATTATGCAACTTTCTTGCTCTACCACAAGCAATATTTTTCATTGCTTAGAGCCCAGATCAGCAACTTTAAAAAGCTGAAAATATTTTAAATTTTAACATATTTGGCACAATCGGAACCATTTCTATGCAGACATGCCCAGCCAGAAGGGATGGTAATGGATGTCCTGCCCCCAGGCTAGCCAGTAGTGAGTAGGGTTCCCTGACTGGGGCCTCCTGTTCAACATAGAGAAAATATGTGCCAGAGTGAAAAAAAAGCAGCCCAGATCCTGAAGAAGTCCTTTATTTACCATTAAAACACTTCCAGCATTTACTGTCTCCCTGATTTACTGTTTAGTACTCCTGACTCACATGTCTTGCTTAGTGCCCAGAGAGCCAAGCAGCCCCACGGGCAGTCAGAGGTGTTTCAAACTGGGATCTTTCCCTCTTGGAGAAGCTGCTTCTGCAAACTCCCTCCTACACAGGAGGAGACACCCAAGCACTGCTTCCCTACCAGGAGACAAGATGAGTGCTGGTGGGATTTCTGAAGGACCCAGCTCTCCAGCACATGCAGCAGTGCAAGAAGGGAGTCATTGGGCACATGGGAACCACAGGCCACCTGCTTCTGAGGTAAGTGCTTCTCACACTAGTCACAATAGCCACTTCATTATTAACAACCTCCAGATCTTCACAAGATGCTTATCTTTTTCAATAAACAGAAACAGCTACTGAAGGTTTTGTTTGGCTTTTTTCTTTTTAACATTGGGGTAAAACTCAAAGAGCTGCAGATGTATTCTTTAGTATCTACCTTTCTTCAGTGATGGATTTCTTTTGATGAGCAGTGTCATTACATACACTTTTTATCATCTAGATTGACCTATTTTATTCAACAACACAGAAAAACCTTCCTTATTCTCTTCCTAAAGAAATAGCCTTCAACCTACAATTTGTCTGCTGCCTCTTACAGTATCCTGAGCACAGCCATGGCCCCTAAAAACTGAGGGCATTCAGCACCTTCCAGTATGGAGTATATCACGTTTCCCATCTGAAATTGCTTACCTCATCAGTCACTAGGGGCCCAGTTTGGAAGTCATTAAAAATAATGAGAACACTGGCACTTCTCCCAGCAATAATGGCATTGGATTCTGTGTTGCTTTTCTACTTTCAGACATTTGTATATATCCACAAATCATTTAACTCTTATCTCTGTACTAGCTTTAATGAAACTAATGGCTGCTGAAACTGTGTGGTATTTATTCTACTTTCTATTTAAATAAGCTTCTGAGCACTCCATCATAAAACGACACAAACACTTACACAGCATATCGCATCACGAAAGCCCCAAAGTGTTTATCAGGATCACTATATCCATCACTGAAATGCATGCACTTCTCAGTCAATAAACACTTCAGCTGACAATAAAGTCACAAGAGAGTTTTCAGAAGGAAATCTGAAGAGCAACAAATCCAATTTGTCCAAAACAAATTTAGAACCAGTACAGTGGGTAGAGTCTCACAGGGTCTTGTGTTTTCATCTCCATCTGTATCTACTGAAGCCTTTTTCCTCCTAGCACCATGCAAAAAAAATCTAACTCCATATTAACTCACTCAGTAACATCATCATTCCTGCAGGGTCCATATCCTACAAGCTTTGACAAGATAATGAGCCCTCAGGAATATGCTGCAGGGCATCACAAAATGCAGTTTTAAAGAGTTTCAGCTGATTGTTGGGAAATCCATATTAACGCATATGAAAACCTTAAAACATCCACCCTTAATATTCAAGGTCTAGCTTAGAGCCAATGTAAAATTGCCTTTCCTGATAAGAGCATGCAAGAAGGCCAATGGCATCCTGGCCTGTATCAGGAACAGTGTGGCCAGCAGGACCAGGGAAGTGATTCTGCCCCTGTACTCAGCGCTGGTGAGGCCTCACCTGGAGTACTATGTCCAGTTCTGGGCCCCTCAGTTCAGGAAAGATGTTGAGGTGCTGGAGCAGGTGCAGAGAAGGGCAACGAGGTTGGTGAAGGGACTGGAGCACAAGTCCTATGAGGAGAGGCTGAGGGAGCTGGGGTTGTTTAACCTTGAGAAGAGAAGGCTCAGGGGAGACCTCATCACTCTCTACAACTACCTGAGAGGAGGTTGTAGGCAGGTGGGGGTTGGTCTCTTCTCCCAGGCAACCAGCAGTAGGACAAGAGGGCATGGTCTTAAGCTGTGCCAGGGGAGGTTTAGGTTAGACATTAGAAAGAAATTCTTTACAGAGAGGGTAATCAGCCACTGGAATGGGTTGCCTAGGGAAGTGGTGGATTCTCCGTCCCTGGAGGTTTTTAAGATGAGGCTAGACGTGGCACTTAGTGCCATGGTCTAGCAACTGTGGTGGTAGTGGATCAAGGGTTGGACTTGATGATCTCAGAGGTCCTTCCCAACCCGTTTGATTCTATGATTCTATGATTTACATGCTTTGAAATAAATAAGAAGAATATAAATATGAAAAAAACCACTTTCCTTAGATATATGTGTTGCTCTAGGCATATGTTGGAACTGTACACTAAAAACAGACCTGTCATGAGGACAAAGTCCAAAGTCGGAGACCCAGCACTTCTGGACAGGAATTGTGATATTTCAGGCTCCTAGAAATTAATCACAGTATATAATGTGACACATACATTTTCACATCATCTGCTCACAGACCAGATATGTCTAAGATGCAAAGGACTTGAACTCCAGTCATCCTGGAAATTCATCCACACCATAAAAAATCCAGAAACCCTGGGCTGCTGCCGAAAGCTCTATCTTCTTACCAAAATCAGTAGAGCTTAGTATGACTAAACTGACTAACTAGGTGAGAGCATAAAAAAAAGGCAGGTACAACTCAAATAGTAATAATTCTAACCAATAATAAAACCACAAGTACCAGATATAATAAAAAAGTTCCCCAAACACTTCATAAGGTGAATTTTAAAGATGTTTTGATGTTATTAATAGTATATGTGAAAATCTGAAGAAGAATATTACCACTGTATAAAGGTTAATCTAAAAACCTATTTTGTAAGGAGAACGTACCACTCAGTTATTAAAAATATATTTTAAGACTGTTAAATGTTTAATACCTTTACAAAGTACTTTCTTTGCATTTATTTTTAAGTGGTGGATAGGGTCTGTTTTCAGAACACATATTGTTTAATGTATCCATTATTGCTGTAGAACCTTTAATATCAAAATATTTTAGATCATGTTACAACTACTTCACAAAGCCACAAAAAAAGAAATTGCCCAGCCATCTCTAGCAGTAAACAGAATATCATGAGTTCAGCTTCTTTCATCCATTAGACCCAGGAATGAAATGACAGTAAACTAGCTTTGAGATTAACCTATAAATTATCCACCAAATATTACCCACAGAACTACTGGTGCAAGCTACACAATTTAAGCAAGAGGTACGAATGTTCCAGCATCAGAAGTGGTCTCACCATTTTAAGACATGAGAAAATCCTTGCATAGTTCAAATAGGAAGTGAAGAACTATGTAAAAATTGATTTGAGGATAGTATAGAACAGCAAAGACAAATAAATAGTTTATTCAAATAGAAATACATTTTTAGAACATTTGGGGAAATTTTATATTCTATTTTCTCCTACAGTAAATGGCAAAATTAGGATAATAGTTTTCAGATACCTAGAGCTTGCCTGTGGTTCATTATCCAATTAATTGATATGAGTAAATCAGCTAAATCAAGCTAAATGACAGCTAGTTACTCCACAAAAAGTAAAAGTATACTAGAATAAGGAGTTTTCAGATAATTTAGTCAGTGGTGGCCTTGGTACTGTTGGGTTAATGGTTGGACCCGATGACCTTAGAGGACACCTCCAACTTTAATGTTTCTATCTTCCCAAAATATTACACACCTGTAGAAAAAGCCAAGCCTTTGATTTTCGCATCCAAATGTTAGCTAAGAAAGTGTTTAACCCTGAAGACGTCAGAAAATTAGTTCAGAGCCTTTGCACAATTTAATCTTGTAGTTGCCATTTATCACACTGCTACCATATCAAGTAATCTGGCCAACAAAACTGTCTGATACCTAGGAGTGAAGAATTGAGAAGGATAATGTTCTGCAGGAAAGCAGGTCTATCCAACATTTTACAATGCTAAAAATACCCTTGGGACTTGTTCTGATACCTTGTAATTACACACACATATCCTGATTTATGGTCCATGTCTCCCATGTCTCTAGCTTAAAGTAGTATGCACTCTGCTTCATATCTTGCCCTATTTATGTGTAAAATACTCAAGTCAGTGCTGTCATAAAAGAGAGGACAGGCTCATTGCACGTTACTATCGATTTCATATGAGCATGGGCATAATCTAATGATCCTTTTCAACTAAGGATAAATATGCACAATCTAGCCTTAAACATATTCAGTGTCAGATCATTTCAACTGCTGCCTTTGAGAAATGTGCCTGTGATGTTAAAGATCTCTACTGCACAGCCTCCTTCTTAAGATCGTGGAGAGTGTGGCAAAGGAGACAAAGACATGCAGACTGGAAAAGGGATAAGAATGGTTGGCACCTCTGTAGCAAGAAACAACTTCTTCAGGCTAAACTTGCGAATTCATGCTCCACTTCCCCCTATCTCCACGTGACCCTGCTCTCTCCTTGGGCAGCTACAGTAATTAACAAAGACCAGAGAATCCAGCTTGTCCAAGCGAGCACTAGCAAAGAGAGGTGGCTGACAGCAAAATAGATAGGTATTATCATTGTGACAATTACTGAAAGCATCCTAACTAACAACTATATACTGGTCTATTTCAAAAGAAGAAAGGACAACCTGGTTTAGACAAAGGGATCTGATCTCCATTTCCCAAGTTGGTTCTGCAACCCTCACACAACCACTGGCATGTGGTTGAAATCCTCTCTGGCTGGAAATGGAAAGCAAAAGAGTCACCATTCAGTTGTTAGTGGGTTGTTTGTTTTGTTGGTTTGAGTTTGGGGCTTTTTTTAATTTTCCACCAGTTTCAAAATAAAACCACACAGGTAGATTTAATGTTGTAATCTGTTTCTCTCTACATATTACCTGTCAATCTTTAAAAGAGGAAATGTAGTAAGTGCAACAGAGTGGTCTGAGCCACTGCCTGTAAAAGGAAGAGCTGGAATTTACAAATGGTAACAAGGGATACAAAGGGAGAAGGGTTTTCAAATAACTGTAGCTGAGGTATTAAACATTTGACTATGTTTTTGGGTTTTTCTGACACATCTTCAATTTGTTTTATAGTTGTCTACATATTTAGTCATACTTTTAGACAGCACAAAGGAAGAAGCTATTGCAGTGTTCTTAAAATAGTTTTGAGCAGGAATCTGCAAGGTTTAGGTCCAGTTTATCCATGAAATAAGTCCATGGTTTTGCTGACTAATTTTTCAAAATCAATTCAACTTGTAAGCTGAATTCAAGCCTTATTTCATTTCACAACACAGCTTCAATTTTCTGTTTGCCAGTTCTGACATCTCTGTACCCATTTTCTTATTGTATGGAGACAATTAAAATTGTACTAATAATAAACTTGCAATATTACCAGTCACTGCAACATAATTAGCAATTCCCAGAGAAGGTTACAACCAAAACCTGAAAGGTACAAAATAATATTATTTTCATTCATTTATTTTTGTATTCAACTACATCCATCATGCATCATTTATGCTCTTCCCTGTGGTGGTTCCACTAAGCTTTCTTACATTATGATAGAGCTATCTTTTTTCCAATTTGCATACAAGTAAGTTTTCCATCTTCATTCTGGAATAGGTGCATGAAGATGTGGATCAAACTAATATTTTCCCCCGTATATGCAGAAGCCACAAAATTTATGGAAAAGGACCACCTCAGGAAAGGTTTAAGAGTTCTCAAGCTTTTTCAGCAAGTTCACACAGACAGACATGCAGTCAATTTTATGAACAACCTAACCAAATAAAACCAATTGACACTTGTATTTAATAACCTCTTTTCGAAACAGTCTAATCTGCATACATTTCACTTTCCACATTTTAAACATTTTAAAAAATCAAATTAGAAGGCTTGCTTTTCCTGACCATTTTTATGAATCTTTTATGTTTCAGCATCCACATTTATTACCTCTTTTTCCTTTTTTTGTTTTTTAAGTATATCTGCATTCCTTCCAAAATAAGATAATTTTTCTTGGAACCTCACTAACTTTTTTCTAACGTTTCCTATTCCAGAGGGCTTATAGATTTAAAAAAGTAAGGGTTCTGTTGCACCATCATACGTCAGATGTAGCCTAGAAATAGTTTTATCCATCCAAATTCGATTAGGTGCTGTGACAGTAAGGAGCAAAACTAGAATTCTTAAGACACAATCCAACATTTTAATGGCAATCAATACCCTCTTACTCAACGTGGGAGCTCTCCGATTATTATTAATCTTGATGAATGAGAAGTTGAACTCTGGACAGGGTGAAGGACTGAAGCAAACTATGCCTCTGTTGACAATGTACTGAACTGAATGAACTGAGTGCAGAAAAACAGGACTGGACCTATTTAGTTTTAATTATCTCAGCATGACTAGACCACGGAAATAAAGTTCTCATCAACATGCTGCCAATACAGACTGATAAACAAGACGCAGAATTACTTCTTTTAAAAATAAATTAATAAAAAATTAGAGGACAGAAAGAGAGAAAATATTCATAAAAACAGACAAGAGAATTTAATTCTCTGGGTTTTGTGCAATTTTCTTATGAAATTCTCATCAGAAGAAAAGAAATGAACAAAAAAATTTCTTGAACTACAAGCTTACATGGAAGCAAGGAGATATCGCAGAAATTATTGCTCACATAAATGATTTAAAAACTTTGTGCATCTGAAAATGCACCTACAGAAAAAGACAGGTAGAAGCAACCTTAAGCAACCCAAGGTTATAGCACACAACTACTTAAAAATAACTGATGAAAGTTTCTACAGCAAATCAAAAACCCAAAATAAGCTACCACCATGTTAAGAACTATTATTTCTACAGTGATATTCTATAGGCAAAAATCAAAATAACAAAGAGACTTGATTCAGAAAATAGAGACTGTGCTTTCTAGCCATCTGGATCCACAGAGGTATTTAATACTGCTAAGAATTTGGACCTAACACAGAAACCATATGGACAAAAGAGAGAAGGATGGACATAAGAGAGTCATTTAGCCTCAACAGCCCAAAACTGTCAGGAGTCTACCATTTTTAGCTTGCAAGATAGAGTACATATTTAGCATCTGAAAAGTCTGGATTTTTTAATAATCACCAGACTCAAACTTAATGTGCAGAGGATACAGCTTCTTTGTAAGGCATTCAATAACATCATACTTGATCGAATAAGAAGGGCCATTTAGACTTTACATATTGAGCAATGGCTCATCTACAAAATATCAGTGTACAGAAAAAGCAAAGGAACACATTACAAAAGGACATCCAGTCCTTCTGATAAGATTTTAAAGCAATACATAATATACCCTGGATTAATATCATATTAATAGCTGTGGCAAACTCATACCATTCCCATTTCAATAGCCTGAGCCAAATAGGGAATGCATCTATCTTAGCAGTAATTCTACTTTTTAAGTGTTACATTGAATCAGGTCAAGCAGAACCCAAGATACTTTATTTCAAGCTTATTTCAATGGTTAGAGCAGCAATTTGAATAGAAAGCGAGAGTGGTACTGTTCTCTGTATTTTAAACTATTTTAATAGTTTAAATAAATGAAAGTTATTGAAACTGGTTTCCAGAAACGAACTTGAATCATGCACAAATGTGCTGTTTCAATACAGAATAAGATCAGCAGTGCAGAAATGAATTACATTAAAAAGCAAAAATATGCTAAATCAGATAAAGATTTAAAACTCCAATACATCAAAGGTGATTCTCCAGTAGCATATGTTTCCACCCAGAATACACCTATTGCACATAGAAAGTAAGAAATGAAAAGAAATGCTAATCCAAGCAACAATGCAGCTTCACAGAAGCAGTGAAGGGACACAAGGGCTTCAGTCAGGTCCTTAAAAGGAGGCATTGGGGCAAAATGAGATATAGCAGGATGCAAAAGGACTACGTGAGTGACTCAGACAAGGAAGGGTTCACACCTTCATCTCTACCCTGCTGCCTGTGCTCCACAAAACAGATGCCTTTAACAGCACTAGAGTACATGTAGGAAAAATATATTTGAGAAACTAAGGCACTAGAGGTTACATGGTACTGCTTCAAAGCGTGATGGTTCCAAGATCGTTCTCTCATTTTCATTCTCTCTTCTATTTCTTTTTATAGACACAGACCCAAGAAGGAAAGACCTTGCTGACTGAAGCAGTTTCTCTACTGAGCTATGCTACTGGTATAGTGCTGGCAAAATGATATTAAATTAAAATAGAAAGTTTAGCAGTTATCTTCACTTAAATACAAAAGCACACTCATACTCCGCTCACAGGGAAAGAGCACATAAACAGAAAATAAAACTATACATAACAGCAACTTCTTCTTTAGCTGCAACAACAGTAATGTTCATGCAGTTATCGTCTAGTGCTCCCAGGCTATACTACCTCATCTTTACATGGGAGTAATAGGAAGAGCTGATAAACCAAGCACCCTTCTGTCATGCTCACCCAGCAGTTGCTCAGAAACAGCCTGAGGACCTGTAGAGCCTCTAGGCAATGCCCACTGCCCAACACCATGCAGCAGAACCACAATAAATCACCGGAGAGCACATGTCTACAGTAAACATTGGCCACAGATCCACTGTAAATTCCAGTATTAGGTACCCATATTTTATATTTCAAAACAGAACTTTTAATTCTCAAAACCTACATCAACTAACACTGGAGATGCTAAGGTTTTCATCACAAGAGCAAGGTAGGTCCCAAAATATCCACATCCAGCAGGCATGGCCAGAAACACCTCAGCTCCAGCCTGTCTGAGAAATTCACAACTTCAGGGCCTGATCTTCATCTGGAACTGCAGTTTCTCCCCCTAACATCTTGCCCAAGAACATCAGTCCCACAGGCAGGAAGTATTTTTACCTAGACAGCCTCCCCACAAAAATGCAGCAGTAAAAACTTTCCTCAAAATCAGTTATTATCATTGCCATGACAGAGGTGGTGTATACTGAACTCTTCCAAACAACTCTTCTTAGCTAGTATGTACAGAAATCAGTTACCTATTCCAGGAAAGCAGAATGACCTTAAAAGATGGGGCAAGAACGAAATGACCAGACATTGCAACTACATTCTGACTGTAAAGTCCTCTTACAGACCTATGCCTAACTTCATTGGCAGCTCTTTGTGTCTGGAGTAAAGGAAAGGGGAACAATTATACTATCTCAAATCATAGTTATTGTTTCAATGATTGCATTAACATTCTCCAAGCATAAACAGCCCACAAAACATTTGAGGCAGACATCTAATGATGGATTTTCCCAACAGAGAAAGCAATTCCTCTAAGCAATAAAACAGTCTGTGAGAAATCCTGCAGTCATAAATCTAGTATTTCTCATTACAAAATTTACATCAGCCATGAAGTGATTACTTCTAAAATTACAAACCCTTGTGGGCAGAAATATTAGTGGGTTACCAATTGCCATTCTCATGAGTCAAGAGAAAAGCAGTCCAAGTCATAATAATCCTGTAAAAAACAAAATATCAAAAGAATTAATATCCTTTTTATAGACAGAAAGTTTAGGGCATCCACACATCAAAGTACAAAGGCCAGCAGTAAGTTCCCATGGAAACTTTCAAAATTTACACAGGAATATCCAGATGACACAGCTTTGTCACAACTTTTCAACACATCCTTCACAAAAGCAGTGCTCAGACCCCTCAACCCTCCCCAGTAGATCCCACATACATGCATGGAATACGCAGAAAGAAAGGAGATGAAGAGAAGAGGGGGTGCATCCAAGGCCTTCCACTCTCGCAGAACATGGGCAGTAACTCCATTTGCCAAGGGGAAAGGCAGCACCTAACCCAGCTGGTTTCCACTCTCTATGTCAGGTGCTGAGGCACACAGGATGTTTAGCACCCGGGCAGGTCCCATTCTGAGGTAGAGGGGCAAGGGAGTAAGTGGGGCCATGCTTGAACAAGTTCTGCCCAGCTATCTTGATGCTTGAACTTATCCCAGGACTCGTCAGGGAGCTGACATGACCCTCACTTTGAGGATCACTGTCCCATAAAAATGGTTTGGCTCCTCCTTTTCTTCTTGCATCCTTCTCTTCCCCAGACACTACAACCTAGTAGCAGCCAAGGAGTTCTAGGGACCACTAGGGATTAAATCAAACACATTTTAGTAGAAAAAGCATGTCCTCCAACACCTCTCAGGACGAGATGAGTATTACAGATTCCTTGAGGAAAGCTAAGACATTGCAACAAGCACCTTAAATGCAGGATTGATGACACAGTGAATCAGTGAATATAATTGGAAATAAAATAAAATCTATTTAGCTCATCTAGACTCATGCTTCACATACATTAAGAGACTTTTTTAGTTTAACTTCAGAAAAAGCAGAGGAGAGCCCTTTTTCAAGCAGATATACTCAACCCTAAAATACATTCCCACACAACCATATAAACATAGCATATTATATTGGTTTTGATTGTTCACAGAAATTAAGGGAAAGGGGAAACGGAAGAAAAGGTGGGGGGGAGGGGGAAATGGAAGAAAAGTGGAAAAGGGAACTACAACCAAAAGCAAAGTAAGAACTGTGACATTTTTCCTCCACTTAACAAGGCAACTGCTCCAGTGACAGGCAGAAGACTAACCTTGATCACGTACCATGGGAGATGAAACTTTGCTGTGAAGTGCTGGCACCATCCATTGCTGTTACATTCGGCTATTTCGTTGATAAGAGGAAACCCAGGAAGGAGTATAGAGGCCACCTCGGTTCCCTAGCAGCAGCAGCAGAGCAGCGATTCCAATTCACAGTCACAGGTGAGGGATAAGGGAGGTAAGGTGAGATGCTCAGTTGATTACAAGTCAGGTCCCAGGCAAGCGCAAGCCGCTTTCAGCAACTGGATCAATTAGGAGGTTGCTCCTCAGCATGCTGAATAACCAGGTTCTGGAACTGGCTGTTCTGTCTGAAGACTCTGAGAGCTTGACTGAGACCAGCTTGAACACAGACAGGGGTAGCCTCAGCTCACCACAGTCGTATGAATAGTTATTAGTATTTTATTGTTACTGCAAGTCTGACCATTGGCTGTTGTGTTACTTGCCTTGCACAGCATGGTGCAAAATTTACTACAAGCAACATAACAGTAGCAAAAAAGCCTGTAAATACATGCTTGCAAAAGAAATTGAGTTTTATTACAAACAAAAACATACTAAAAGAATACATTCACACAATTTATTATGTCATCTTCACCATACCCTGTGCACTTCATTTTAACTCTTCAGGGAGTAGCCTGCTCACATACTCCATGCTTATGAGAAAACTATTTCTCAACTATTTTTATTCCTTACCCATCAAATGAAAAAATATTCAACATGCTTATGTTTTCTTCTCTAATAACATATTTGGAATTTATAGGATGTTAAAATGATAACCCAGCATGGCATTAGCTTTTTGATCTTTGATCTATTGGTGCCATTTTAGTACATGATAATCATTTACCAGCTCAAAATACCGGCCTAGTAAAAAACACACTTCACTGCTCCCATTTTTACAGTTAAATATTTACTTTCTGTCTATTTTCTGTTTCACTAGATGCTCACATAGTGAATTGCTCATGTATCAGGTTCTAAATCCACTATTACCCATGGTGTCCTTAGTTCACAATTTATTACAAAAACGCATTTTTTTCAAAAGAAAGCTCCAAACATTTAGAGATGGGTAAAAGTTATTATGTATATTATGTATAAGTTAGCTTCAGGTCTCATATTTGAAAAACATTATCAGTCAGATTTGCTTTAATCTGGGGCTGAGATCTGCTGACAAGCACAGAGGGGCAAGTCCTCCCATTCTTCCTGCTGAGAGAGATGCTCTACTCCTTATGTGGTCAGCCGCTTGCAGAAGAGATAATCCATATACTGTTAAACTCCATATAAAGTTTTTCCTCTTATTTCCTTATTACTATTAGGTGATTCTGAAACATATTTTATTACAACTCCAAACTAGATCTCTATATTTGTACAGAGCAAATGTATCTTCAGCAGTAGACAAGATCCTTTGCTTGTACTGATAATCCAAAAGGACATCACCTATGATTAAGATCGGTCATCTCCACAAGAGACTGCTTTTTGCCTTTAAAAAGATCCTTAAAGACAAAAAATCATTTTTTATATTAAAGTTAAAACACTTAATCTTGAAACTGTCAAAATGAAAACTTCCAATTTCCTGGATTGTTTATTAAAAATCTCAAAATAGTTTCCTGTTTTTCAAAGCCTTATCTGGCAGGGAAAGAACTAAGAAACAAAGCTGTTCAGTAGATTAGACCATGGTTCTTGTACATTCCCACTTCTTCCCCACTCTGATTAAAAATAAATACAAGTATTCTTGTATTATTGGGAACATACTTTCAAACATGTGGCCAAAATACCACTCCACTCCAAATCTTTCAAAATTCCTTTTGAATATTTTCATTACAGATTTTAATAAAGAATTGAGACTGATATTAAACTATCAAAATTAATTAGGGCAATTACTAAGGATAGGGAAGTTCAAAATAGCATGTTTTTCCAGAGAACAAAGATGTATTTTCACACAATGAACTCCTCAAGTAATAGAAGTTGAACTAACACCAACAGCATCTGGCCCACTGCACAGCTGGTCACACTTCAGACTGTAGTCACCAGACCAAGTTGTGAAATTAATCTCTTACATCAAATTAAAACATGTCCTTCAGCTGAGAGACTTCTTGCCATATTGCCAGAGTATGAATCCTGTACCTACAGCATCTTTCAGCGTGGAAACTCACCCTCCAACTGTCTTCCTGCAGGGTTCTGTCCTTACACTGCCGGGCATAGTTTACACCTGACATCCCAGTGCAATTTAAACACATGCTTTCTCCAAATTCTGCTAATGTTGCAAACTTGACTTACAAGCCAACTTTTTAGGAGGCACGTGACAGAGGTGAACAAACAAGTGCTTCTACTTTTGTTTCAGGGATGAAGGACAACTTAGAGGTTGCGCTTGGATGGGCTTTTATGGGGACGTGTGCTCAAGTTTGTGAGACAGAAGTTTCACAAACAGTCTGGAAATAGAATGAATAGGGATATGAATGTGCTTACTGGAAATATTCCTTTCCTTACAACTCCAAATAACCTAAAAACAATGAAACACTGCAAAAGAAATTTACAAAACAAAGTAACTGGGTGCTAGATACAAAACCAGATTAAGTTCAAAATAAAAATATTAAGTGATACATGTGGAGCAGGAGAGGTGGGAAGAGGGAAAGACTTTCCAAATATATATCTATATTAATGTGGTCTGGGTTGATCTTCATCAATAAGGATAGAGGCTTTGGGATTATCCTGAATAACTGAATTGTCAAATACTGAATTGTCAAAATTTCAAAACTATTCCAAAATTTCTGTAGCAGTCAGAAAGCCATGTTAGAAATTATTAGGAAAGGAGCAGAGAACAGAAAACAGAACATTTTAGCACATATGCATAAAAATATAATACTGACTACTTGAATACTTTTGTGCAGTTCCACTTTGCCGTATACTTCAGCCAGAAGGTGTACAAGGAAAGGTAAAAGGTATGAAACAAATTCTGCCTGCAAGATGATGAGATAGATCACAATGCCTCAGCCTTGGCAAAGACAACAGAGGTAATGAATGACATGTATACAATGACAGGTAACAGAGACAGTAAGTGGGAAATCACTGCTTACCATCTCTTCCAGCACAAGAAAAAGGGTCAAAAAGAGAAGCTGGTAATACCAGAAGAGATGTCCCTTCATGCATTGTATAATTAAACTGAGGAAACTGACTGCAAGGGGAACTATGTGATAAAGATTTATCTAAGCTGGGGAAGTGTCTGGAGAAAATTTATTAAAAGCTGTTACATGTAAACATGTCCTTCTGATTGAGGAAGTTCTGAGCAAGTTACAAGACCCTCCCACAGTCTTTGTGTGGGGATCTTGTAACATGTACCAGGGAAGTAATCCTGTATCCTTGAACCATTCTTTGCTCTTTCGTATGTATCATCTTTTCCCAGACAGCTGATACAAGGCCAGGCGTACTGGTTTTTTGATTACAACAGTATTTGGATGTTTTTATACACACTAATGACTTTCATGTTATCAGAAAAAACTAATTTCAAAAACATTCAGTCTAGCTCACTCTTCCTCTGCATACAAGAATAAGAAACAACTTTCATTATAAAACCAAGGCTTTCAGGCTAATGCTATGACTTTGGGAAATTCAACCTACTTAAGAAAGGGAAGGCAAAAGACATCAGCAAAAAAAACCACTGTTAACCAGAAATGGCAGACAGGCTGGTAGAGCCCTGATATTCCTCAACATTCATAAGCTTCAGAAAAGGAGGCCTTAGATCATCACAGCACAATGCTTCACCACAGCTCTTGGGGTACCTGTATAGAAGCAGACTGAGTAGAAATTGTTCCTTACAGATGTTCTTTGAGCAAAGTTTTGCAGGGTTAATTTTGACAATAGCATCCACCAACGGAAACTTACAGGTAGCCTAGCAGGTTTGCTGAAATCAAGAGGTGGGATATGAAACAGGCTGTTTGAGAACCAACCATATATGAAATATCTGTGGAAATATTTGAAAGGATATTGTTTTGGTTTTACCTCAGAAAATGTTTTCATACTCTTTCTGAGTGCCTTGAATACTAAAAATGAGGTACAGATATACATTTTATTTATCTGACAATGAAAGCTTGAAATGTAACCTCCCATTTTGGATCATGAGGGCATTTATACCTACTTTGATTTCCTTCCAAAATTTTAAACTGTACTGGCTAGAGAGTGTGACAAAATAGATACAGTATATGAAAAAAAATTATTCTTCCAAGATCAGACTACTCTTTAAAAAATTGCCCAGTAAGAAAATTCAAAAACTGACATGGGGTTGTTGGTTGGATTTTATTGCTAGTGAAATACATGTTGTTGTGTCATGTCATAAACAGAAAACTGAAGCACCCTTTTTAAATCCTCAGCGCTGCTGACACTTCCAACAAGTACTTCGGTATTGGTTTTGGTCTTATCTGTTTCTAACAGACAGCCTCATGCCTTGGAAATCTGACCTGAAAGAAAAATTCAGCCCCAAGTATCTGCTGTCAATTGTGCAGAAAATACGAGATGACAGCAAAGTCACTTCTGCATGCCAAATTAGATCTCTTTCCAACATCTTCTAATGTCATTATTAGCACTCAAATACACTGTGTCAAAATGTGTCTGTATAGGGAGATGGACCAGGCAACATCAAATTTATCTCTTAGTCAATATGACAAGCTGGTTTTGATTCAGACTTTTGAATAGGGAGAAACTCTTAAGAAAAAGTATCTGCTGCATCGTGAAGGTTTGTTTATGAATATAGATATTATAATAGATGGAAGCAGTCAGGAAAAAATGTATTATGCAGTTTTATTAAATTTCTAGAATCAATAGTGCAATAGGAGTTGCTAAAATCATCATTATGAGCCTTAGTGCTCACACTCAAAATAGTCAGTGGTGCAATGTGAAGAGCTTCAACAAGATCATCTGCAAGAAGACTACTGTCTGTTTCAGAGACAGCCTTAACAGAAAACACTCATTCTAAAGCAACCACATAAATGTGAATTTAAGTATACCAGATGGTTTTTAGAACAATATTTGAAGGACTAAAGAATGAAACCACATTTGCAAAGATTAAATTTCAGTCGTTTGTTCACAGTTTTATTTCTGACTAAATGTATCGAAATAAAAGTGAATAACCAGACACAAAAGGCACTGACAGAAAACAATTCCTGGAAAGTCAAAGTCTGTCCCTGTAGCACTGAGAAGAGGAAGAGTGAACCATCTAAATACAGTGTCAGTGTTTAACAAATAGTAAAAGCAATAGACATGACAGCTCTATACCCTTCATCTCTATGGGTAAAGATTAAAAGGTTAATAGAAGAAACTAAAACTACAGTGGAAAAGGTCTGAAGTCTCATAAACATGGGAATATTAACTAACCTAAAGAGAAGAAAAGGTTACTTAATTCCACTAAATAAATGAATATCGATAAACTTCACTTATTCTAATGAGCAAGATTCTTCTTTTATTTCACCTTTTTATGGCCTTTTAATAGCCATTTCTTTCAACCAAAGGCCAGACAGTTATTATTTGGTAGTGAAAATAGAGTTCTGTACCTTCTCATTAAACTTGGATGACAATAAAAAAAAAAGTTTAGAAATGTTTAAATATTTTGCACTTGGTTCTTACCGAGCGTGTGAAGTGGCTTTAAGCCATTTAGACTCATCATCCACAGTGGAGGCGGTCACTGCCTTCTGATTTGGACCCACAGATTTGTAAATAGCACATGCCGTGTAATGAAAATGCTTAGAAAAAGACAACAGTAATGATCAAAGTAGTACAAACCCTTCCATGATTTAATCCTGTGTAACAACAGCAAATCTTAACATTCCAATTTCTTAATTTCTGAAAGCACAGGAAGTTAACCAGGACTGATGCATACTGTAATGCAAAAAGTATCTCACTATCTTATCAGAAGGTAATTTTACTTTTTCCTATGTTAATTGTCAGTATTCTTAAAGTGCACTTCAGTATGCAACTTTAACACAGATTTTAATCATCTCATTAGCATAAAACATATACAGACACAGTTTCTATTATCATAAAACGGTATTCCTTAACAGAGAAGTATATCACTTCAGTTCTGTGTATATATGTGATACACCAACTTTTGCCAGCTACAGTAAAGTGAACTCTTATCTCCACAGCTCATTGCCAAATTAATACTGAGTAAAGACATACACAGATGTTTAGTCATTACACTTCTCCCTTTTTATTTCTTTTGCCAGTGCCCTGAATGTAAACAACAATTTACTCGAATGTTGCTTCCAATGTTTAAAGTTTTTCCTGTTTGTCCATTTCTATGAAAAGAGTAAACCCCCTGTTGGTTTATATGAAGGGACAGAGAGGCCCAGTCCATCTCCCCTGCTCTGCCATCTCTCCTCCAAAGTCAGAAAAAAAAAAAAGTCAGCATTATTTTTCAGGTCATCACAGAACAAATCCAACCAATCCTGTCTCCACACCAGCAGCCTGGGAAAGAGAAGTCAAGTCTCAAGCATAATGTGGGGGAGGGAGCAGGGACAGAAGGAATAAGGACAAACACTGGTACAGTGACTACCACTCAGTTAAGCCTTTCCAAGCTGTAGACTCTTCAGGGTAATCAATTAACTCTGAAATAAAAGACAAGCTAGCACTAGTCTTGCTCCATATCTTCATCTGTCAATTGATACATCTTACACGTGAGCCTGCAGACTAGCATTCCTCCACCAAATGCACCAATAAAGATCAAAAGATTTCTGAAAATAAACTGTAAAAAGGGAGGGTATAAGCAAGGTCACTCGCTGTAATCGAAGATGAATGCAATGAACAGGTACCATTTTTAAAGCAGTTCTTTTCAAAGACTGAGCAGAGGTCAGGCACTATTCACAACCACAATGGCATGGGATCCTTGCTCAAAAGAAAGTGATAATAACAGGCAGTCTTGCATTTAGGAACGAGAAATGGCAGAAATTACTGAGCAGATGTCACTCAGTGTTTTGTGAGTTCCTATGCTTCCTGATAGGGAGAACTTGAGCACTCTCTGGCTTAGTTCAGCAGCTGCCTCCCTGTGATCACAGCACAGCAAAGTTGGGGTTTGGATTGCTCAACTTTGGTCTCCTGTCAGGGGATGGAAGAGATTCTTGTACCAAATGGGCAAGTACAGGGAAATTGATGGTGATGAAATACCTGGAAATTTAGTTCTCACATGGATGGCATAACAGGAACACATGTCCAACATAAGTTATCATTTGGTAGAGTCCCTACCCCAAATAGCCCAATCTCTATATAGATACAGCAGAAAACTTTGTCAAGTACTTCTCAAATGCACTAATAAAGAGGCAGCCAAATTAATCAATATTCCTAACATTCTCTTCTATATTCCCAGACGCACATCACAAACAAGAAAATAACAAGAAAAAAACTACTACAATAAAAAGAACTCCCTAAAAGTCTAAACCACATGATTTTAAGCATATTAATCATTTCCTTAAAGGGACAGACAGCTGTCAGGGTCATGCAGTTAAACCAGGAAATCAACTGCATGTTTTGTATGTCTCAAAATGACTTTCTAAGTTATGAATTAGGGGACATGGTCACCTTCCTTCCATCTCTGCAAAGTACCTAACAATAACAGTAGGAACCAGAAAAAAAAAAAAAAGTGAAAGCAAAGAATCAGATATCTAAAATTGATGAAAGGATTTTTTAATTGAAATTTACAAAGGATTATGTGAGAAATCCCAACCAATTATAGGTGTTCATAAAAATGTAACGTTTAACATCAAAATGCAACCTCCAGGCTGCTCCTGCACATGAAGGAATCAACAGCTTGAGATGGCAACATGGCATAAAGCAAAAGGTGAGAAAAAGGTACATGATGAATCACTAAGCTACCACAGATGAAGTAACAGATCCACCATTTACCAAACGTGTCTCCACACAAATACCTTGACATTTAAATCTGGCTTACAAATACCTCTTGTAGGTTTAGTCACAATTATCCTACAAGTAACTTTGCAATCCTGTGCACAAGATGACAAACAATCTTGATGGGGTCTGTGGACCAGAAATTATGAACTGAATAAATTTAAGTCACTGAAGCTGGTGCTTTTGCCTGTCTCCAAACTCAGTAACACATCTGACCAACTCAAGAAGCAGACACATCATAAAGTTCCTTTATCTACTGCTACCCAAATCCATTTTGTAACTGGATCACTTAACTAAATTGGAAAAAGGAAAGAGAAGTAAGGAAAAAGAATAGGAATTACCCAATACCTCTAAAAGAAGGATAAAGTCTAGCAAGCAAATAATTAAGTGAAAGTAACCCATATAGGTAATAAGTACATATAATACCATACTTGATCTTCAGCTCACACAGATCTCTAATTTAATAAATAATAAGTCAACTGTAGTTATACACAAGATGTGCTCAGTTGAGCAGCAGCAGAAAGTTTATAGCTCAAGGAATAACAAAATTTCCCTAAAACAATCGCATAAGGCTTTCCTGCACAGAGGAACCAGACCCACTCATGCCATACTACATGACTAGATTCATGGAGAGGAAAAAAAGAAAAAAGAGACTGATACAACTTTTGTTTAACATTCTACACATTATAGATGAGCATGAAAATAGTCACCAAATAAAATTAGACAAATCACTTTTTTCCTTTCCTTTTTTTGTGTGTTTAGATAAGACATCAAAGCAATCAATAACACTTTTCAGTCCATTAAGTTTAATTGATGAGACCATCCATTAATAGAGTAATTTCTGAACCTATGGATATTAATTATTTTCCTTCAAAACCAATTACTCATTTTGATGATTGTAAGGCTATTGGGCACCCAGGAAAATGTCCGTAGTGACTCTAATATTCTCTATTTACAGTCTGTTTTACAAAGTATCTTGCAAAGAGCCTCAAAGATACTAGACAGAGCTGACGGCAATGCAGCCATCATACACATCACCCCAGCACTGCCTGTTCTGGCTAAAACATGGGTTTGCCCTCCTACCAACCATAATAAAAGTGCAACATTAGATGCTTCACATAAGTTTTCTCTGGAACACCAGAGATAATAAAAAGGTCCTATAAGCATTCAGAATCTATGTAGTCTAATTTTCCATAAAATGTACTTTTTTGCACAAGCTCTTAAGAGAAGAAATTAATGTATTTTTAAGGAGACTTAACTTCATTTGAAACATTCCAGAGGATACTGTGTTTGCTTTTGTTTTTTAATATAAAACTTCTATTCCACTTTAAAAGATCCAAGATTTTTACTTCTACCTCATGATAGGAAGACTCATGCACAACAAATAGAGTTATACAGCGGCAATTATAAAGAAACCAGGTCCATGGGTATCCTCACATTTCAAATTCAGGCAAGTCAGCCAGATCCAGGTTCTGGAGAAGAAAAAAAAAAAAAAAGAAAAAAAAATAAATCTATTTATACTTATTTTTCCAGAGAAAAGCCCTATTTTAATTGCCACAGAAGATTATAGACTTACTATTGGTGATTTGCCTAGGAGTTTTACAGATACTCATATTAATAAAAGAAACAGCATTCTCTGTATTGAACTTATACCTAGTAAATGTCAATTTTGCTTTAACTATTTGTTCAATCATGTGGCTTTGGGACTCATACATAATGTTATAAACAAATCACATCACTGCCTAAGGGAGAAAGGGTAGAAAATTACTTCAACAAAAGTGAATGAAAAGCACCCTTTTGAGCTATAAACTCATATATTTGTGGTCAATATTTAATAGTATTTGTGTAGCAATATTTCTGCAATTAAGTTTATGCACCCTGTGCAACATAGTCCCAATGAATCAACGCAAATAGCTATTTTCGTTAGCAGCAGTTTGATTTCTGAAAAGAACATAAAATTAGTTAGTTGGTGGTTGGTTTTGTTTTTTTAAAAGGTCATTTTAGGAAGAAAGTAGTAGGAAGTGTACTTCTCTCAAGTTTGTAGGTCCAGGAGCACAAATGTGTGTTTTGATTCTCCATTTGTTAGTTGGTTAATGGAAAGACAAACTAGAGACCTACTTTGGTATTCTCATTCCTGCTTTTTGCTCTGTTCCCTTCCTGAACTTCAAAAGCCTCAAAAACACACGGTGATAATGTCATTATTGTGTTTGCAAATAAAATCCTCTGTGGGCCTCCCTTTGGTACAGACCAGTTGTGTCGCTCAAGGGCAAGGGTTGCAACACCCAGAGAGCACTTCACACAGTTGGCTTTCCGGGCTTTGAGCATACATTACTGGCTTAGGTCCAGCTTTTCATACACCAGCACCCCCAATTCCATATCCATAGGGCTGCTCTCAATCTCTTCACCCTCCAGCCTGTGTTGATACCAGGGACTGCACAGGACCTTGCATGAGCACAACTCAGCTGTGAGTTGAATAGTGTTATTCTTTAAAAGGGATGCAATCAACTCACTAAGCATAGAGATCAGACACATTGGTCAGTAACTCCCACGTTATCCTCTAGAACCAATTTCATGGACAGGACTTACATTGACAACCCACCAGTGTCCCGGATGCAGCAGTGGAGCAGCAGCACAGCTCCAGGACAGACACTCCAGGCTGATTCAGTTTCTCTGCCCCACCTGCTGAAAACAAACAACAGTAAAACACAATCAAAAAAACCCCACACCACCATCACACACATAACAAACTCGTATGAAAGATCTCCCCAGAACCTTCAACAGCAAAGACCAACACAGAATTAATTGAGCATCTCTGCCCCAGCCTTTTCTCTGTGTGCCCCCATTTACTCTGCTGTTGTCAAGCAGTCCCACTGATTTCCTGACTTTGATATAGTAAGGAACTTTCTGCCAACAGCTTCAGCATCCTTTGTAAGGCACTTTTCTAATTCTCTGTGAGATTTTTAACTTCCTGTGTGTGTTTGACCTGCCATGTTTTAAGGACTTTCCTCTTCTGCCCATCTGAGCAGGCTTTCCCATTTCCAGCAGCTCGCCATTTTGCTACTGTACCCCCCCCTCCGAGGATGATTTTGTGTTCATTTTTTATTTTGAGACATATCTGGGGGCTTCTGATAACTTTATTCTAATAAGTGTATTGTTAATAGCCTGCAGGGTGCTTATAGGTTTTTTAGACTAATTCTGTAAGGATTTGTTGTCCACTTGTCTCATTGTTCTGCAGATCCTATACTTAAAACCAAATGACCACATGCTGCATATGTTTATTCTGCTCTCTTCAGCTATAGAGCTCAACATAATCTTATGACACTCACTAATTACCAAGCAGCTCCAGTGCACCGCCTCTGGATCACATCTAGAATAACATCTTTCTGGACGGATCAGGTGTTCTGGGAAGCTGCCACTTCGCACGTCTGGATGCATTCTCTCTTTTTCCCATCATGATGAGGCACTGATCCAGTCTCTACAAAGCCCCTGTTGAAATATCACACTGTTGCTGTCTGTGCTGAATTTGCAGCTTCTCTATTCTCACTTCACATTTCCTGAGCACTATTACAGGTCTGAGCAGGGGGCTGGTAACACAATTTTAGCACTATGTTTTTTTTAGAGCACAAGATTTCTGCCCACAGTGGTTCTACAGACCTGCACTTCTCCCATAATATTTTTTATGTTGTTGCACTTTATAAAATGCTTCCTGTGCAGCGCCACTCCCATCTTTCCTGCAAGGCTGATACAGCCTGGAAGCACGACTACCCTCCTTCCACTAGGCATCTTTTTCCAAAGTTGTTGTTTCACACCAGCCAAATTCCCTCGTCTTATATTATAGGCCTTAAAGCTGGTGGGAGGGGACAAAGCTTTTAAGGTTTTCCTTTCCTCCATCTCTTCTTATTGCTTCTTAACTGGCATTGCAGGTGTTCTGATAGGACTCCCTTTCTTCTTATACTGTGTTATTCTTTGTCCCTTACAAACTTGTCCAGTGTACCTCTGAAAATCAACCATGCTCCCACTGCAACCTCTGATCTTCCCACTTTTGAATATGCCCCTGTTACAGAAGCACCTCATTGCAAGAAGACACTACAACATCAGCTGGCACCAGTCGCATCTGAGCAATCTGGTCACTCTTTTCTAACAGCTGCTTCCCTACCCAAAACTTGCATCCTCCACTACCAGTGCTGCCATGGTGAAGGTTTCACCTGCAGCCTTGCTAGAATCCCACTGCCTTATTCACAGCTAATGGAAAGATGCACATACAGAGCAGCCCTATGAGGCTGTATCACTTAGTGTTGAAAACAAGTGATTGAAACAAAGCAGACCAGAAGAACAAAGGAAAAACACTGAATGGGCAAGGTTAGTCTATATGAAATCAGTCCTGATCACACTATTTCAATTTAACTAATATTCATCACCTCATCAGCACAACCCTGCCTGCATTCTGCACTCCTTCCTCAGCAACATCCATCTGTCAAATTATGCACTCCTTGCTGAGACCAGAACATTATGACTGCAAAAAAGCATTTAGCCCATCATGGTTGCTACTGCAAAGTAATAAATAATACTTAAGGGAAAAGAAAAAGAAAGCATGAGATACTTTTCTGATTCCATTTGACTGAGTTGATGGCCTTCACCTCTTAATGTTATGTTATTATTGCTACAGTAGGAAGGTATTTAGCTTCTAAGTGTGTTTGAGACATCTGTGAATGACTCATTATTGCTTTCTTTTTTTACAAAAGATTGGCTTCTGGCTCAACTTAAAAACAAAAACCCACTAAAACACCTGGGTACCAGAACCATACTGTTCTGACTACTGATCCATCTACAGAACAAGCTGGCTACCTGCTCAATCCAGGATAGTTCAACAGGGGAAAAATCCTGATGCTATTCAGCCCTCACCCAGAGACAAGGGGTAACTTGTTTGTTAGTTGCTCACTGAATCCATTTGTTTCAACTAACCCATAAAAGATACCACAGGTGCTCTGCTTGCATTTAAGTCTTGCATTAAGTCTTGAGTTAAATATTTTTAACAACTTCATTATTTCTAACTTCTAAAGCAAAATAGGTCATGACTTGAGAACTTCCTCTCTGGGATACTGAGCTCAGAAGTTCAGCCTACTGAGTTAATAGAGAAATTCCAATTCATAGTCCAGCATACCAGAAGTAGGGAAAAAAAAATAAGATAAACAATATGATTAATAATCAATATACCAGTTCACTACCCATTAGCTATTAGATCATCAGTATAAGCCAACTGTATACCTGACTCAAGTTAAATTCTGCACTTTGCAATGATGTGTTTGAAGTGATAATGGAAAGAGGAAAAGGATTGTTATAAGCACAAAGTGCTAATCTTCTATCTAAATCTTACTGAACCTCTCCCCTAACATTTAATCTAAAATGCTTTCAGCTCTTAAATTCACCTTCCAAAACCAGCAGGAGGTTAAATCAGGCCCCAAGGGGAGGTTACATTTATTTAATATTCAGTCCTTTCTCAGATGAAATATTGCAGTCTATCCTCACAGGTATTTGTCAAACCATTAGAGTAATGGCTTATAGCTATTACTTGAAATTGTAGTTCTATTTGTAACTACCATTGACAAAGGATAAGCAAAGTGCATTCATTTTCTTTGAAAAATACCCAAAACCTCTGCTGCAGAGCACTGAGGGAATGTGCCCCATTAACTAGTTCAGAGCTATAAGCTAATGCTAGTAAATATTGTTCAGTGAAAAGGAACCTGCATTTCCATAAGACCTGCTCCAGCACTACCCTTCCTGCCCTTACAGCTCCATAGTTCACTACAGAGCTCTCTGACACAAGTCTAGTTCCTGTGCCTTTGCATATTAACAGCATCTGTAAAAATAGTATTCATAACTAGATCTAGAAATTGGCTATTTTCATAACAGCCACTACATTTGACATATATTATTGCACTTACATTTTTCTAGTATCCACTAGAAATAAGATGACCAGAAAGAAGTAGTAATAACATAATGAAATACACAGAGCCATCAAACAGAACCCGTCACAGAAATCTCTGACGGGCAATTTACACACAACGTGCACAGCTTCCATTGACTCTGCAGAACTCAATTTCAAATCTATGCTTATGCACTGTGATATATTTCTAGAATTTAAATTTCTACTTTTCTCTTTGTATTTTTCTAAGGAGAATTCTAAGAAGGAACTAGAGAATAGTAAATTATTTATCTTATTCAAACAGGAATCTCGAGTGTGACTGAGTGTGGCTGGGCGGTGTTGACTCGTGTTAAAAATTTTTCATTTGCACATTATTTTTAGTGATGGTGGATAAAAGAGCAGTGAGTAGTACTTGTTACTACCACTTTGAAAGCTATCCTTCAATTAAAAGGGAAGCTGATGTGCAACACTGCCTTTTATTGAGAACACCCAGTTCATGACAGAATTATTTTTTCAATCCTGTTCAAAAAAGGCCACAAATCTAGTATCATTCTGCTGCTTATAATTAGTTTCACTTCTTATTTTGCTTTCTGTTTTTATAATTTTGCAGTCAAGAAATAACTACTGATAATAGTATAGACTTCGGGAAAAGCTGTTGCAGAATCAAAATAAAGTGACAAAGAAAATGTGTTTGCTCTAATTTTGGCTTTCACTTAAAAAAGAAAAAAAAGGTTTAAAACTTGAAGCCAGCAGTGTCCCTTCATTGACACAATGAACACAACCAGGGTACACCACTGGACCCTACCAGCTGCAGTCCACGTGCAAAGGACAGATAGAAAATTCTCAGGTTCCTAAGCAAGATATTCCTTTGCTCCTGGTCAGTACCAAAGGGAAGCTATACTGCTAAAAATTATGTTATTTTTTTCTCAGATCAATCCCTCTTTAAAAGACTTTCCTGTTATTGCTTCCCTTGTTATACTCACTATGAACATCTGCATACCCAGCTGCCTGCTACTTTTATGATTTCCTCAATTCCAGAATTCTTTTTTTTAATAAAAAGCTACACTTAAGGTATGAAACACATACAATTACATTTTTTGTATAGCCAATTAATAATGTCAATTTATCACAACCTTCTCAGAAGGAAAATGCTACTGAAGACCACAACTGAGTTACATCATTGCAAATGCAGACACACAGCCAGGCAGACAAATGGACTCTCAACCACTGCTTCCCACATAACCTTTTAGCCCTTTATTTTTTTCACATCTCCCAAAACTATGAAGTCATTAAAACGCTACAGGTATAAATACAGCATCTCTGCCAAATCCAGACACATTCATTTTCATTAGCTACCAGGGACTCTCCACGTGACTTTAGGATGCTATACAAATGACAGCAATAGCTGACGACTCCTCTGCTCCTGTCCCAGCCCAGGCAGCCAGAGGAGCCATTGCAAATGAAAGCCACCACAGCGAAGCTCAAGAGACCTCAAAACAGGGACATCACTACTGGTTGCCTGGCACTAGCTTGAACCATGCTGCTCTGCCTCAAGAGGCATAGTGGGTCCTAGACATCCCCTCCATTCCTCTGAGTGACTTCTTACAGCAAAAACCAAGTGAGAAACCCTAACAGTGAGGAAGACATCCTGAAAAATTTCCAACAATGCCAAGAGCCACCTTGATGCCTCAGGAGCTTGCTGCCAGGGAACGGCCAGCCAGTCAACACAGGGCCCTGGAAGCATGGCCAGAATTGGAGCTCCTCAGAGGTGTGAGGTAGACTGGCAACCTAAGGGTTATAAACACTGAGGATTCCACTGCTAGTTTGCTTCTTGGTCTTTGATAACCAGAAACCAAATTGCTTTTCTGTTGCATAAAGTATCTTTCAAATTCAATTGCTTATCGCCTCATTCATTCAAGAAAGGTAGACCTCAGATTTACAGGAATGAGAGCCCACAACACAAATATACTATATTAGACATAGAACAGACATCTAAAAAATAATCAAAACACACTCTATTGATTTTAACCTTCAATATCAAGGTATCCTTCAGCGATCTCAACTGGATCCAGGCTATAAGAATTTCCAATTATTTGAATACCTATATATGGGATAAGCATTCAGTTATCAACATCTGCCATAAAACATATTTTCAGTTGTTATTAGGGCGCTATTACTATGAGGAATTGACTGCACTGCTACTGAAGTGAGAGCAGCTACTTTCCCACACGCAATCCCTGCCACCACAGCGGGCACCCACAGCAGGGCAGGTGTGCTGCCAGTGGGTCTGATGGAGCAGGGCAGAGATCCCAGCCCATCCTCACCTCTGCTTGGTTGAATGAGGTGCCCGAATGCACACAGGCGCTGCCCTTATTATGAGCTGCTGGAATAGTGTGTATCACATCAGTTAACTTTGTATGGGGATTTAGTTACAATGCTGAGGAACTCTGCTCAGTGAAAGGTTACCTTAACATGAAAGGCACCCACATACTTTTTATGTTCCTCAGGTATCTACAGTACCAGCACGATGTCTTCTGCTTCTTAACTTCCAAGCTCTGTGAGTGAAGAGGGAAACCAGGGAGTGTGGGTGGTCCCGTGGGACACAGGGCAGCCTCCACAGGGCTGCCCCAGAGCTGGACATCAGAAGGCAGAGCAGAAGAGAGGCCACGGGGCACAGGGGGTCTCTACTCCCACCATAAATTGTCTCTTACTGGAAAAAGAATGAGGAGGGAAAATTTTCCTCCACAAGTACTTCTGCCCAGAAATCCTGAGCTCTGTCACAGTTAACCCAGAGGGAAGGTCAGGATCTGTGTAACCCTGGCAAGCACACCCCAGCCCTCCAACACAGGCTTTCAGAGACCAGACTGGACCTTGTCAGGCCCTATGTCCTGCTGCAGGCACAAAGGAGTCTCCCAGGAGCAGCGAGAAAGCATAGTGGCATTCAAGCATTTAGTGGTTGGGAGGCCAGCCAGCCTGGGGCAGGGAGCTGGTCTGTACACCTTGGGTGCCAGGGCTGGGTTGCCGACCTGCGCAGCCCTCTGAAGAGGAGCAGCCATGGCAGTGCTCTGCAATTTTACCGAGATATCCAAAACTAAGACTGCACCCTGTTACACCAAGATCCTGAGGAGCACAAGGTATGGCAGTCTCCCAGCCTGGCTGCTGCTCAACAGCTCTGCCCTGAGCCACCTTGGCAGTGTTCCTGTGGTTATCAACATTAACACCTTGCTTTGGTGCCAGTTGATCCATCCCAGGGTGGCACACAGCTGGCAAATGTTTCATTCACAAGAGAGGACTGTAAAGCACTGAGGAAATGAAAGAGTAAAGCAAAAAATTTTTCTCTTTATGAGCATTGCTTGTTATGCACCTGATTTCAGCATTACCAGTAGTGAGGACAATTAGGATTATCTACTCTCCCTTGATCAGTCAGGACAATCAGCCCAGACTTACCAGAACCAAAACTGAAATTTTGCACAGCATTATGGTTAAATGTATTTTCACAGACTTCCATGACTCACTTGCAACACTGCAGAGTCAGACTGCAAAAAGTAGTACAAATGCATTCAGTGATTTTAAGAATAAATAAATAAATAACAATCTTAATCCTCTCTTGTCTTCCCAGCATTTTCACAAACACCAACCCAGAATTTTATGGACTTACTGTAAAGGGAATAAACTGTTCATTAAAATAGTAATTTTCATTGTCTTAAAAAAACCCACGAAAATAAAAGTAAAACACAATTCTCACCAAGTGATGTTAACAAAACCTCTGCTAAGGGCCTTTGTTCCTGATGAAAGGACAGTAACCGCATCTGAAAGCAAAATAAAAGCCTCTAATTTGCACATAAGCTCTCAATCTAGTGAGTAATAAACCAAACTTTAAAAGGTTACGTATAATTCCCCTAAATAAGCTCCTTACTATCCTCACAACCTTCCTTCAGCTTTCCCTCTCCGTCACAGGTACCGTTAGCTGCATTCCACCACTCATGTGGCAAATCCTTAAGACTCCCCCCAAGTTTTTGATGTTTGGGGGGGTTTTCCATATCAACTCAAATAGTACTTCCCTTCAAATTGTGACTTCAGTGACCAAGTGAGGGAAACAAGCACCAGGGCAGATGTCTGACAAGGCCACAGAATTTCTTTGGCATAAAGGACCCACTCCGACTTTCATGAAAGGTTTTTATGGGAGTTATCTTTGAAAAGAAAATCTTCTGATTTGAGGCAACAAACTTGTTTGAAAACAAGTATATTTTTAGGTTTACCTCTGTTTCTGCACACCTTCTGATCAAGGTTTGGAATAGAACAGTTAAAAAGCAGACACTAAAGAGTTACCAAAATGTAGCTGCAGAGCCTTGACAGACTTCAGTCTCAGTCAATTAGAGCATGTGAAGCAGCTCTCCAAAATTCAGGAAAACTTTAATACATTTCTATAGATATCACCTTAATGTATACTTACAGGATGCATTAGCTTATCTTGAGAAAGACTGACACTACACTCAGTTATCAGAGACCTTTACAGCTCATAATGACAGTAGGTAGAAAAGTCTAAAAGGGTGATTATAATGAACCTTCTCAAGGTAAAAGTGATGATATAACTTTTAACAGTTTTACAGTTGCACCTTTATAATCAAAAAACGAAGATACAGTGTCTTGCTTTTGTAAATTTAGCTAATTTTAAACACTCAAAGTAGCTTCTAATAGGTGTCATTATGGAAAAGAAGCCACAAATTTCTCTGCATTCATATTTTCTTTTTAGAATGCAAGATGAGCCTTTGAATTTGGCAACATCGTCATTATTTCCTACAATGAACCTAGAAGCAGAAAACCTTTATTGCATATTTATTTTTAAAGTTGCAGAAGGAGTATGATTACTTTGTATGCCAACTTATACCTAAAGAGAGTTTAGCAAAACAATTATCTTATATACTAGTAAATACTGCAGTTTGAAGAATATCCGTCTAACAGAAGTGAAAAGAACCATGTTTATTGTACTCCCATGACACCGCCAAGCAGTGGCAGCAATAATCCTTCACTACACTGTATAATGAAAAAAGCACTACAACTTTAAAAAAAAAAAAATTACAATTCACTATAGCTTTCCTTTAGAGTGCTATAAAATGCAACCACATTCACATGACAATATGTGTGTGTATATGTGTCTCTTAATAAAGCTTCTCTGAAGGGCAATACGGCATGTACCATGGAAACCAGGGTTGCCATGGAAAGACTGCTTTTTAGTGGATGGCAAAAGAAATGAGGGCTTGATTCCCTCTCTCTCACTTGTCTTAAAAAAAAAAAAATAAATCAGTGTAACTATTGACATCAGCAGAGTTATTCCTGAAAAACGTCAGCATGAATGAACAGCCGGACTCGACACATACACAGCAGAGAATTGTCAGCATCAGGGCTGTAGTGATCTGTACAGCCCTGTATTTTCAGAGCAGCTCTCCAGCTATCCTTCACACCACACAGCTCCACAGCCAGGCCCCTCAGGCACGCCTGTGACATGTCCTTCGAAACATTGCAGGGGTCAGAGCCACAACAAGCCACAGGAGAGGGGATTTGCAAAGTCGCAGTTCCTCACTTGCTCAATTCTCATACAAAAAGTTTCAGAATCCTCTACCTGCCAGATTTTGTATTTACTTAAGTATAAAATGTTTTCTGTTAAAATGTACATGGTGTTACAAATGAATGAAAAGCATGAATCAAATTAACTTAAAGCATATTGGTTTTCAGACATGCTTAAAACAAAGCCCATATTGATGTGTTTCATCTACCTTATTCATTAAAATGGCATTCTTGATGTCCTCATGTAACTGTAATCTCCAAAGCACTGGACAAACAAGCACATTTGTTTATCACTCTTTCCTTACTAAAGAACAGAGTTTTATTAAAGAAATCAATCACCTGTGTACAGTTTAATAGCCTGAGCTGAGCATGTAAGACAGAGCTTGCTTCAATAGCCCGCAACTCCCAAAGTATAGAGGAGCATGTAAAACCATTTGTTGCTTTAATAAAACAAAATATTTCTCAGAGCTAGCAAGTACCCTATTAGAATTAGTAATTTGAGACAGAAAAGCAGTGCTTAAAAGAAACCAATTCTAATAAAAGGAACAGAATCAATCCTGTTTGCTTACTTTCATGAGAGCCCTATGCTTCTAACCAGAGACACAAAAACACTTTACATGCTTAATGCACTGCCTTTCTCTTATTGAATCACACTTACTGTGGAAGCAGTCTTTTGAGGCTTCTGGCTGTGTTGAGGTAATTGGAGGATTGCTGCTTCTAATGAATGGTCTCCTTATAATGGAGGTCAAAGTGCTCAAAACAATGTCAGAGGCAAAACCTACAAAGGAAAAGAAAGGTTTTTGGAAATGCCGATGAACAATCTTGAAATACACTGCTTTACTAAAAGATGATCTTTCTTACCAGGCTACTGCTATAGCGTAATGACGTTCTATTAGCAGAGGAAACAACATTTGTACTAACACTGTTGGATGTTACCACGAACTGCAACAGCCACCCCTTTTATGATGAAAGGCTGAAATCTAACATTAATTAAGATCACACTCTTGAAGACTTTGCACTTTCTCACAATCAAGAGTTAGTAAACAGCTCAGCCCCAGAATTGTCCTTTTACCTATGTCAGAGTGAAGAACAGGAACTTTCTCATTAGATGAAAACTTGCAGTTCATTGCCTGTCAAGCTTTTGAGAGTTCTAATTAATTTTTTAACTATTTAGATTTATAACAAGATTATCTGTTTCATTTTAGGGGAAAACACCCTTTAACTGCCTACTTTGATTAAGTAATGGTTTTAGCAAATGGACATGATATGCAAAGAAGCTGCTAGCAGTGTATCAAGGAAGATAAAAGTTACTGAAAAATGTTTTAGAAGAAAATAAGCCCACTACAGGTAGCAGCAACTAAATAAAACGCTAAGGTGGTCAGGAAGTGTTTCACAGATTTTCAAAGTTAAGCCAAAAGCAGAGAAGAAAACCAATCCTTCATCTCCTATCAGCTGTTCCTGTTGCCAGTGATTATGGCAATATTTCACAGAGAACATATGGCAATGTTTATAGCCATCAGGCAGTATTTCACAGAAGCTGCGACACCATGTGTCCACCAACTAGCCTTTCTGATTGCAATTAATTAGAGAAGAAGCAGGAGGCACTTTTTAAATAACATTAAGTCTCAGAGTTTCCTGAAATTTCATGGCCCATGTACAAGACTAAGTGACAGGAAAGTCTATTAAAATTGTAACAAGCCTAGTACACCGAGTCTGTCCTTGAGGAACAAGGCCTAATAAAAAAAAATACATTCTTTAAGGAGCATTAGAAAGAGCAGAAGTATAATAAGCCGTTTAGGGTGGTATCTTGGAAGCCTGCAACAATAAGGAATTATTTGAAAACCTTTAACAGACCATTTTATGAAACAGATTCTGCAGAAAAGCTGCCACAGTGAAAGCTATAGTGGCTGGTTTATAGTTGCCAGACCCAAGAGGATGTGTATCAAAATTACATGGGGAACTATCAAGGAGCCAAGACTTATGAAGTACACTGTGGTAGTCATTTCATGATTCCTATTTTAATAAAAGCAAGCAAGAGAGGAAAATTAAGGATAATAACTACTCAATAGGTTTTCACACAGAAGCAGAAAGCTGAACTTTCCCAGCCAGCCCCTGCAGTTGGATGTGGCACTCTCAGGCAGCCCCAGTCAGGGATAGAGCAGGAGGGGTGGGCAGCACAGCCCCACATCACAGCAACTTCTGCAGCAGTGCAGAAAGCACTGCAGACTACAGTGCAATGATTCTCACTCAGAAAGCTTTCCATTACAGAGGCATTTTCCAAACCCAGTGCAATCTGACCCATTGGGAATGAGTCGAGAGAATCACACAAGCTCAAAATTCTACCAGAACTGACACTATAGACAAGACATCAGTCAAAACCGATGCTGAGAAGTTCAGCATCATGTTCCTAAATTCGGGGTTGGTTCATAGCATCCTCTCCCCTTATTGGATACCTTTGCCCCACACGATCTGCTTCTCTGCTGCTCCTCGTCTTGAACTGGGATATTTCCTGGTGACATGAAATAAGAGAGCAAGTTTGGAGGAAACTTGTCCAGCTGTAGTCTTAGCAGGGCTCCTTTCTGCTAAATCTCTAAGTTCTGATCATGTAACTGAGCTCACCTTGCAGTTCTTCCCATGGCTGTGGTACAAATCTCTCTCTCTCTCCTCTCCAGACTCTTATTTTTATAAAACTCCAGAAACTCATCACCTTTGAGATATCTGTGCACCTGTCAAATCTTGCAAAGTGGGTCAGCAACCTCAGAAGTTATTAAGACACATTAATGGTGTAGTCATACAAGCCTCATTTCCTTAAGAAAGAAGGTTTTTCTACTCCTCTGCCATTATTTATTGTTATTTTCGCATTTCCTTCATTCCCCTAAACATCTAAGCTCTCATCTTGAGACATAGGAAATGCAAACGGTGTTGGTAATAATGGAAACGTTTATTTTTATTATTCTTAAGAGCAAAATTCTACAATATACCCATAGTAGATCTTGAAAAGGTAAACTAATGACCACAATACACCTGCCTAATTGTGGTACAATAACCTAGGATCCATTCTCACACATGTGACATGACAGAAAATACAAACCATGTTTAAAAGTACGTCAGATTGTAGAGATTTTTACCAATCTTTCCATCAGCACTGGGCATATTATTTTAAACTCCAGATGCAGCCCTGATACCAATCAGCAGCTAAAAATGAGCCACCACTCCACCCACCGCTACACTTGCATGATGACAATAGGGTTACTTTTACAAATAAATAAATACCAAAATAAAATGACAGCTGGCAACTTCACCATCCTTGTCTACACTTTCCTAGGAGCAAAGTTAATATTTTGAGCTGTGCACACAGAATGCTCTCAAGGTTTGTGCTCCATCAAAAAAGTTCCCAAACTGCAAGGCTGACAGCTGCCACCAACTTAACAGCTATACTAAAGTTCCTGGCACAACTTACAGTGGCTTCTCTAAAATTTAGGAATAGCCTCAATGATAAAAGAAAATTGAAATGCATTCCGTAATAAAACATATTTCAACGAAAAGATGAAGAAGAGAGCTCAGAGAGAAATTCCAGTCCAATATGCACCACCAGCTCTGGTGTCATTGCTACAGCACTGTCTTATTAATGTTATTTTTAGGACAGTAAGACAAATGCCACTGATAATCAAGAGGTGTAGCAGGGACCACCCTCCCCAGTTAAATCGCTCCTTTTCCCCCTTTCAAAGGCTCCCATGGGTGCACTGCTTTCCATGTAGGCTGGGACCAGAACAGAGAGGCAGCCAGTCCATGCCCCAGGGATGGTCAGAGGTGCCCTGCAGGGTTCAGGGCCCTTCCTTCCTAAAATGCAATGGCACCTCGAGGAGTAGTTGGACTGATCCAACTCAGCGGTCCAGGTCTAGCAGACGCCAGGGGAGGTAGGGATCATGATGGAGCCTGGGGAGGAGCTTGAAGGCAACAGAACAGGGCCTGAGTGTGGGCAGGGGCACTACCGTACCTCATTTCCTGACACTGGCACAGCTTTGGATATGACCCACTGCATAGACCTATGGTCTTTAAAGGAAAAAAAAATATCCAAAGCCTAACACATTAAGGATTTCAGCAGGAAGGAGGCATCATACACACTCTCTCTACCTCTCACACTGGTTGATCTGGAAAGATAAGCAGACGAAAAAGTAGAAGAGTAATTTGTACCTCTGCTAGCCAAAGTAGGAAAACTATAATACATCCCCCGAACACCAGGATGTGACAATGCAACATTCTTTTGGCCAAAAAAAAATATTCTTGACCCAATTATATGCATAATTATCCTTGTAACAGCCATGCCAGCAGAGACAGACACAGCAATAATAACAAATATACATATATATACACCTGTAAAAAAGCCACAATTTGAGAAGAGCTCATCTGAATCCCAGCACTCTGTGCTAGCCAGCCTCCTCGTGCCAGAGATCCATCCTTAATGCCAGGCACACATGACTTTTTCACTCAAAATTTTTTTCTATTTAAATCTGAGGTGTACAACCTGGCATGCCCCCTGGTGAGGGGTCATTGATTCCAGTCCATCACCTGATATGCTGTCAGGCCACTGAGTGAAAAGGTAACTAGAAGAGAATGAAATGAGAAAACCAAGATGGTTCTGGCAATCACACCTCACGTCCCTACAACACTGACACTGCCCCTGCCCTGAGGAGCTAACAGAGCAGCTGATGATCAGTGCCAGTACATGTGCCCCATCCATACTGTGCTGGAGAGACTGGGCTCACTAGTTCATATTGCATAACTAAAAAATAATCAAGAGATATAAATGGTCATTTTAGTGAATAATTTCTACCATAATTATTGCAGCTCTGATCACCCCCAGAATTTATTTTACGAGTACCTCAGCACCAAGGCTTTTGTTTTAGTCTAACAAAAGAACTAGAGTTATAGCTAAATTGAAATAAGTTTTCCTGATTTCAAGCAAAGCCATGAAAAACTGAACTTCATATGCACTTCCTGCACACACCTTGAAGGAGTCAAGGTGAGAATGGACAAATCTGAATTTCCAGTTATTGTTTAACAAGGTTAACTTAAAGAGTTCATGTAAGTCTTGTAGAACTCTTCCACTCATTGCACCTGGAAGAACAAACAAGTCACTCCGAAAAAACTAGGTCTTCAGTATAGATCACTTAAAGATGTTCCTAAACACAACATGTTATTAACTGGATTACCTTTAACAAGAATAAATGAAAAAGACAAAATATATCTTGACAAATACGCCCTTTTTGTGCTTATAGAATGTGCCAATATTCTAATTTCCTTACACAGGCTGTTTTGAAGGAGTGTTATTATCAGATGTCACAGGCTACTTGACACCTTCACACACACCACACAGAGGAATGACCAAAGGCATTAGAAATCTTAGCCTGAGCTATCCTGAACATGACACTCTTCAGATTCTTTTTGCCTAAAATACTGATATTGCAAAACAAAACAAACGAACAAATTAAAAATTAAGCTAGATCAAAAGCAGAGTTTTTTCCTGTGAAAACAATTACAGAAATCCCACTGAAAATACTGTTCTGGAAGAATTTTGAAATATTATCTCTTGATTCTTACTTCATTCTTCAGTTGTTTTTAATGATGCACTAAAAACAGCCATGTAAGTATGTTATTTCTAAAGACAATATTGCCTTCTAGGTCAAGCTGTCTCCTGGTTGATTTACACCAGGAGAGTTTATGGTTTATATCACATTTTTACATTAAATAAAAGCCAACAAAAAATCTAGAGAAGAAATATAAAGTATAGTGGTCCTTAAGCATTTGAGTACAAGGGAAACCGTAACAAAGACTATTGCTAGTGAAAGATTCTAACTGAAAAACATGCAAACAAAAATAAAAAGAAAATCAAAGTTTCATTTTTACTATTTTCATTTGATATTTTTTCCTCAAGAAATGGTCAACTAGATAGCAGTTTTAAGGATATTTTCTCTCCCTTTTTAATAGCTGATTCAATTAAAACTATCTTAATGTATTCTTTTTGTACTAACCCCAAAGACACATTGGTCAAGACTGACACAGAATCAAGATCATTAACTACAGCAGAAATCCAACATTAAGAAAGAAATGAAGGTAAAATCCACCTTCCAATAGACAAAGAAACGCTAAGAAGAAGAAATATGCATTATAATTTATTCACTTTTACAAAAAGTAAAAGCTTATCTAGTAATACAAACAATATTATTATAGACCTTAACTTTTTATTCAGGGTCAACTATAACTTCATTAGCTATTTCAAAGTTATCTTTTTCCTCAACCAACAATCACAAATTACATTAGATTACAGTTCAGCACTTGGAGGAAAAAAAAAAAGAAAGACTTTTACAAAACACTATTTACTTAGTGAAAAATGGGATACTTAAAACCTGTGCCAAACTATCATAAAATCAATTTTTTGCCATGCATTTTGAGGGCAAGTATTTCTTGATTGTATTCAGGTGGTGATGGGCAGACCAAAATGTTGAAGCTTCTGATTTTTGCAGTTTGGAAATCTACAGAGTCGTGTTTGTACTGTACCCAAGCAAAGGTCACATATAACTCTTTAAGGCAGTTCTGAAAGAGCAGCAGGGTTGTTCCTACTCCCGAGCTGTAAGACAAAGCCGAAAGTCTTAGAAGAGAAGAGGAGGGGCTGTTTTGTTTCAGTTTGGTTTTTTTTACATCACTTAAGGACAAAAAGATCCCCGCACTTGTCTGCACACTGCATGCCCAGGGCCTTCCACGTGCTTCAACCCTGAAATCCCACAACCCCAAAGTTACACACCATGGACCAGAAGTTGCATCTTGAGAGAGGGTGCTCATCCTGTTGGGAAGGGTTAAACAACTACAACTCATTGGATGAAATCTGTGGCTCACTTTTAGAGAGAAAGAGAAGAATTAAGCATCATTTAAAGAAACATTAGAAGCAAACAACATTGGGTAAAAGCCTCTTTGTTTTACACCAGTGTTCAGATTATATTCTCTCTTTTTTTGCTATGGTAAAAAAAAAAAAAAAAACCACAAGCTTGTATCACAACCATGATAATAACAGAAAGGAAGACTAAGTTGGAATGTTTCGGCTTTATCTAAGGCCACACTGCGCAGCAAACAAGTCTAAATTGATCTACTATTAGAACAGTACAGAATAACTTTCACATGCTTGTGCTTCTTGTGTTGTGGGGTTTTTTTAAAATCTATTTCCCATAAGATCAGAATTCATAAGGCATCAGTTGTGATAGGAAGAATGCCAACAATTAGGTTATTTATAGTTTGTTCACATTTTCTTCAACTGAAAATTACCAATGTTAGAATATTTGCAAACAAATTTGTATTCATATTTTACTCTTTGGAGGCAATGATAATTCTCAGGGAATGCAGAATTCTCCCTATCATTTTATTCTGAGTAAATGCAACAATAGACTAGTAACTCTTGGCTTTTGATTATGCTCCAACATAGTTGCAAGTCTCAAAATGGGGGCAGGGAGAACCAACCACATCCCCACAGAGGATCCACGCTTCTAGTCTACAGAAGTGTAAAAACTGAACCACTAAACCTTTGGGGCAGTCAATGACCTTGAAAGCTCACCTATACTACATTTCTTCAATACCACAGGATTTATCTGTTCTGGACATCTGACCTGCTTCCTCACCATGGACTTGCCTGGCAATTACTGCTGTGTGCCTGATCCCAACCACTGTCCTTGACCAGCCCCATGCACTGTGTGAGGACACTGCAGGATGCAGGACCCCATTCTGAGGGTCCACGGCTGCGCTCATCCTCGACTCACAGTTTGCCAGCCCTTATGGATCATCCAAGCCTGTGCTGCCCTCAGCAACTTTCTTTCCGGTTTTTCTGCTTCTAGTGCAACCAGACATTAGCATTCTCAAGGATCAAAGGTGTAGCATTCAACGCATGCTTGCTGCCCAGTCCCGATGCAATTTTTTGAATATTAGAAAATTATTACACCAATCTCAAATGACCACTGCACACAGACTGCTAAAGGTAACCCAAATTTGTTTTAACCTTGAGACAGTCCTCAGTCAACAGCAAACATCCTAGGTCAGGACAGCATTACATGGCTTAAAGGAGGTCCCACAGTCCTGTTCCTGAACTCTAAAGACACAACCAGTGTATTGATTTGGTCAAACTGTTGCAGACATGAGCAATGTTACGCCACACAGCTTGTGCAGACGTGTGGCAAGCGCTGCAGCATGGACAACACACATCATTCCAAAAATGCTCCCTGCTCAAGTTCAGCAGCAATAAAAAACAGCAGCTGCCATGGGACTGGGAATGGCACAGTCTCTGGACAGGCTGTATAAGCACCTGTACTGTGTGCAGCACCAAGATCTTACTTTTTAGGTCTGCTCAAGTTGTGAGCTTTTCCTTTTTGGTTTTGTTTTTTTTTTAAAGTAATTTTCACGGTTCTCAAATCGAAAGTTGGAGATTATAAACTGTTACCTCAGTCATTTCTTGAAAACCTAGACCAGTTTAGATCGCCAAGGGCATATGAAACAGACATCTTTCTCCAAGTTGCAAAAATGACAAACTGAGAGCAGCATGGCACACAGAGGCAAAGGCAGGAAAGCATATATGTTTTCCCCTTTCTACTGCATCACAGATTTATGTTGCGTCCACAATCTCTCCAAAGATTGCAATAGCATTGCTGCTACTCCTTCAGCACAATATGTTTTCAAACTCCACTGATTTCAGCACATTCTGATATTCAGGGTATGCTCTGAGATTGTCTTTCCTACCTTCTCATTTCACTAACTGGCCTCAGGAAAGTGCATCTCCTCCAACAATATCCAAGAATTTCCCCATTTTCAGGGTTCCATCCAAGACTAAATGCATTCCATCAGGTTATGGATTAGAGCCTCAAAAAAGTCACTGACCCCAAAAATCACATGGAGTGACCAGGTTAGCTAGAAACAGCACAGAGTCCCTAAACATCAGCCAGCAGGAGCTCTCCTCTGGCCACACCCTAATTTGAATCTCCTCTGACCTCTCCAACCATTCCCTGCTTTCAGGTGGTCAAGTAAGTGGAACTGAGCAGGTCAATGCTGCTCTTCTGAGAACAAAGATCCTCAAAGCAAATATATAAAAGCGAGTTTCTAAAAGGTAGCCACTTCTGCTGTGACTAATGAAGATAATGATGAGGGAGTAAGTCAATCTAAACACAGAACACTGTAAACATGTGTATCCTAACAGTTGTTTATTTCTTCATCCTCTAGTTGAAAGCAAGTTCTTCTGTTTTTTGGTTTCATAATGTCATGTCACATTGTCCTTACTTTTAAACCATTTTTTTTGCATGTATTTGAGAGGGTTTTTTTAATAAAAGTGGAGGTGTTCTTGGCATTTCTGCTGCAACAGCAGGGCTTGAACTTAAGGTCAAATGAAAGGAACAGTGTGTTCTGTTACCACGGCAACCATACCAGGCTAATATCAGGTACTAAGATACCAAGAATGAAGTGATAAAATCACTACATTAGTTTAATAAACAAGTTCCATTATCATCATTTTACTATACATATGGTTCTATGAAAAAATGTCAAATTTCAGAATTTGTTCTGCTTGGCCTGTTATTCATTATCTAACAAAAATGAGAAATTATTTCCTTTCTAAGATCTTCAAAATTACAAGTTTATTGAGAAATCATTAAGGCTGCTATAGATTTTAAAGCCATATTCTAGGTACACCAAATTTTACAGACCCTAAAGCAAACTCTAACTTGACATTCAATTTCAGTTCTCATTTTACATATTCATATTCTGCCTCGGCATTTTAATAAATTGTATAATTAAATTTTAAATATAAATCCTAATGTGTCAAACTACAGAGCTCAGAGTGCACCTCAGAAATTCTTCAGACCAAGAGGAAAAATGTGAATGAAAGCCCTTCTCAGCACATATCCAAAAGCTGGTGTAGTGAACTACTACTTGGGCATGTCTCCCACATCCTTTACATAACACCCCAGTCCAAAGCCAGTTCCTAAGCCAGCAAGATTGAATATCCACAGAGCTTGTTGGAGCTGGTTCCAGCTACCCTTGCAGCTAGTGAAGGGGACAGAACTTGCCAGGCCTGGATGCAAAGTAACTAACACCATATGGTTTGAGGCAAGCACTTGAGAAGCGCCTGGAAGCCCAGACAAATGCCAGCCAGTGAGAGCATTTTGCTGCATTTAATACTGGAGTGAGAATATTCCACCCAGCTCTCCTTCCCACTGACCTTCCGGGTAGCCTGGAGTAAGGCAGCCAGTGCAGGTGCCAGAGACACAGACCACAGCACCAGGCTGAACGACTGCCTCTATATCAGAATTGCTAATAAGACAAAGATTTAAAATGTCACTTTTGGCTAGTGATGACAATAGTGGCTAGAGAAATAATTAACACCGATTTCCATATTACAGATAATTCTGCAAAAGAAAATGAATGGGGCCAAATGGTTCTGAGAGTTTAAGATAACTCCAGAAAGTCAGGAAATCCAACAGAGTCTGAGCAATTTATTTGCAAAATAATTTGAAATTACTTTGCATAGTAATAGGATTCTGGAGATATGTTGTTAACCATGCAGAACAGCCACATTGATTGAGAGCTGCAGTAGAGAAAAGTAAAAGTTTTTTCCACAACAGAGGATTGTAAGACATCTTTGTGACCTTTTTAACCAGATAAAACACAAAAGTCACCCCAGTTCATCCACCACAAAGCACCAGCACATAAACACTTGAAAGACAGAGAGATAGGTCACCAGGCCCCACCAAGAGACACTGCTTGTTTTCATTAGCCAAACCAAAGCATCAAAACCAGTCAAAATTTTTGTTGCTTGTGCTTGAATCTCCTTGTGTGCCCCACAGACGTGTTTATATCAAAGTCACATCACTGCAAAAAATTAAAAGAAGATACTTAGAAAACATGCTAATACTTTGGTCTTACCTTTTAATAAACATATACAGCTAATATTTACCTTCTAAATAAAGTCACATCAAAAACGAATTGCTGAGTAACAGAAACACGCTCATAAGCTGCTATCAGAGTACTGCTGATACCCTTCCATCTCACACATTCCTCTGCTTCTTGGAACGTGCTGTTTTGTATCGATTTTATGCAATTTTGTCAGCCTGACATCAATGAAGCAAACACTACACAGGAGTAGTCTATGGTCTTCCAGCCACATATCTGTACACGGCCTCAAGAACCGTAAGCTGTAGCTGCCAGTTTCTCCTAAAAAAATCTCAGGGCAGAAGGACAAGCTGACCTAATCGGTGGGTTGTTTGAATAGGTTTTGCAGTGGGGGCACAGCTAATCCTTGGCTGACAGCCCAGCCTGGAGACTTTTATATTTTTATCTGTGATGAATGGACTTGACATCCATGTTCCCACAGCTTCTGCTAAACATGCAGTTCAGACCTTATTGTTAAATACCACCGAGATCACAGAAAACTAAACTCTTATGACAGTGGAATGACTATGCCAGAGGGCAGACTTCTCTGAGACAAGTATTGGATTACACCAGAAATGTAACACAGAATAATAGGGCACTATGAAAAGGTTCATGATCTTGGGCCCCTGAATACCTTGCACCTTTAAAATTAGACTGACCTTTCCGAATAGAAAATACATTGAGAGAGTTGAGAGATCTAAAAAGATAACATGTTATCCAAAATTATACTAGGATTTCATACTCACATAAAATGTGTTTATCCCATTTAACTCAGAGGCACATTCAGTCAACTTGACCTTACTCACTATTCAAAATCTTAAAGCAATATTACCAAAGTGACGATTGAGATCTCCACCTCTAGAATTCGCAGGTTGAGATGTGAGCTGAAAAGTAAGATTTGGAAATAAATTTTAAATAAAGTCTGAAAATATTTTATCCAATTAGCAATGAAAACAGTTTTCACAGACAGAAAAGGACAAAACCTCCAGACAGATAACCTTTTTTCTTAACTAATCCAAGGTACAAAATTTAATTTTCTACTTTCTGTACTACAACCATACACAGAATGTTCTGGCTACTCCATAAAATTGTTTTCTAGCCATTCAGCTTCTATAAAAGGTGTTGATGAGTATTGCCTAATTTCTGTTTTTCTGTACATTTTGCACAGATGCCAATAACAAAAAAAATTAAACATGTCAGTCTTAAATAGAAAAGCAATGTCAGTTCATAAGAGATGCTGTTTAAACCATTAGCTCTGTCCGAACTATCCTTGTTTTAGACTGGGAAGTATTTTAAACCTTAATTACTAAAGTCTGCAAGACTGCGACAGATCTATCTTTTCCTTATGGGCAACTTGCCAGGATGAAGCATGAATTCTTCTTTTAAGATGACCATACTTAATTAGCACTTCAGCTAACTTTATGATGCTTACATGATTCAATAGACTACTTCTGGTTCTGGCAAGTACATCCGTCTGCTGCAGTTGGGGAACTTCTAGGGTCAAAGCTATTTTTCGTGCATTTTCACAATTTTTTATTATGTCTTGTATTCCAGTAGATTTTGATTTCTATATGTAAAATACAGACTAGGAAACTGAAATTTCCAAACTTGACCAAAAAAAACCTTACTCTGAATATTCCTTACTGTAGTCACTGATAGTCGCTGTTTGATTGTTGCTTCAGAATGTTGTTATAGAACTCAGATACTTATTTACAGCAACAGCTCTGTATGGGAGAAGAGATAATAGAGATGGAAGAGCTGAACACAACAAGGATAGAAACATACACGCTGCCCATTTCGACACAAACCTAAACCAGTATTTCATCTAGAGCTGCTATTGAGCCTGTTGAATGCTGCTTCTGCTGAGAGAAAAACTAAGGCTGTATGTCATTGCTGCAGCTATTTTTCCATGAGGACAAACATGGCCCTGCTTTCTGAGCACAGAAGGCATCAGAGGAGCCAGTTTCTTTTCTTTGCTTATTGTTCCAAACCTCTTCCAAGCCAGCTTTCTACTACAAGTCCCTCTCTTGTTAGACACTCAAACTCTGCCTAGTTCTGGTCTTGTGGCTTTGCTCCCAGTTGTAGAAAGCAGATATGGTACCTAAAGTAACTCTCTGATATCCCATGTTTGTGTTCGGCCCAATGAAACCTGACAATACACAGCTCAACAGCTGGGCAGCTTTTCAAGTGGCTGGAGCTTCACCCCAGGATTCTCCAAAGCAGCAAAATGGTCTGTTACACTTAAGCATTACAAAAGGTTGTTATTACCTTTACTGTCACACCCATCACCTTCAATGATGTTTAACTCCAACATTAACTGTAAAAGCATGTTTCAGCTCTGCCAATATCTTAGGGTCTAAAATAACATCATCCCTATGAGAAATCCTAAATAAAATCTACATCTGTATTATTTTACATCTGTATATATATATATGCATATATAGATACACATATACTGACATGCACATATATAAATATATTTCCATAGCATCTTCCTTGTCAAGACATTTTCTCCATCACCTATCCAAACTGAATTTCTTCCCATCCAAACATCAATTCCCACAATCTCTCTCTTTGCTGAAGTCCTCTCCTGTAATTCTCTAACATTGGTTGCTCTCAAGGAATGCCCATTGTTTCAGTGAAATCTGCTACATGTGGCCTTCTATTTCATTCTGCTGTAATGGTCAACTCACTGTAGTGAGGCTGTAGCCTCAGCTCTCGGGGACAGTGACCCACAGTCTGCCCTATTCATCCTCACAGTGCATTCCTTAATCCACTCCTGAGCTTAGCCCCTACAGCCAGCTGTACTTCCCACCCATTTCTTCCCCAGCAAACATGTTGCCCCCAAGATATTGCTGCTCCATGTTGCTTCAGGAACACCAGCACCACATCTTACCTGTTCACTACTCTGTGTTTCTGCTCTTCCTCTCACCCTTTACACCTTCTTAGGTAACCTGATAACCAGATCTGACTGCCACTTGTCCAAGTCACTGAAGACTCAAGAACTGTTTCTCAGTTGAATTTATAGGATGGCTTTCATTGCCACTGAAACCTGAACTGACAAGCTCATCCTTTTCTGTCATTTTGTAGACTGCAACAATTCAAAGCGAAAAGACAACATACAGATCATTCTGGCTATATCTTGGCCTCAGGATGTGTTGCCCAACAAGATGGGAAGCAACAGCCTAGTATGTTCGAGCTAAATATTTTGTACCAGAACAGGATGAGCTGGTCAAGCTTCACAGTGAACAGAAGAGTACCAAAGTTTATCCCAACCCAGAAAAACAGGACCTTTGTGTCTTATGCAAAAGGACAGAGGCAAGGGAAGATGCTGGCAGGGTTGTGTTTTCAGACTATTTCCTCCTCCTCCTCCTAGTTCTTGTCTGGATCTGAATTTCCCCAAGAGTTCCCCTCTTCCTGGCTGTACAGCCCATTAGCTGTAACTGTGTTAACTTTGGGGGAGAACAGGTCACAAAACAGTGTTGTCAACAGTTTTTACAGCCTCATCAGGTGCCAGGAGAGCATGTGCACAGCACCCCTTCAAGGAGGGAAGGGGGAGGAGGGGGCACAGCCACAGATGCTGCTAAGAAGTAGTGTATTTACTTCTAACCCTTCCTCCTCCTCCTCTGCTCCCTGATCAAACTGTTCCTTTGCCTGCTCAGTCCCAGGAATCAGTTTTCAGGAAGGAGCACCTGCCCATCAGCACACCCTCAATGCTCCCAGAAACAAAGCTTTGCAGTACTTACCAGTGTATTCCCATGAGCTCCTGGAGACAAAGAGGACCCTGTGCTCTTTGAAGTTCACCCAAGAAGCCAAGCAGCATCAGAGTGCTATGTCCATGATCAAGCGGCAGCTATATTTTGTGACATTGGGTCAACATCTTTTTTCTTTTTTCTCTTCTTTTATTTCTGCTCCTGCCTTGGCCTTCAATATCCTGGTGAAATGAGCATGGCATCTTACACAGTTCTGTAAAGTAAATTTATTTAAAATGAAGTAAAGTAACTGATGTCATCTGCCTTCCTCTAAGCAGAGAGAGTGCATTGCTCATGATACCAAGCCAGTCAGCAGCGCCCTGCCATCAGGGGTCAGATTCTAGCTAACAGCACACAAAATTCAACATGTAACATCTCTGCTGTAAGTCTGCTATCTTGAGCCACTATTTTTGCAATTTTTAACCTTATTTTTGGTGAAGAGAAAGAATACAATCTTCTACAGCAGGATGGGTCTGTACTCTCTGTAGCACATGGCTTATTATCCAGGAGACTGACTGTTCCAGATACTAAAAAGCGCAGTTGGGATGAAAGAATGATGTTGTATTAAAAACACAAGAGAAGGCACAGATCAGCTGGGGAAAAAAACCAGTCTTCCTTTGGCAGTACCTATCACCTCCTGGACTACCTCTGGGCTGTAAAACACCCCCAGTGCCGTGCCACGGCACTGCCTCCACCCAGCAGAGTCCTGGACGGCAGGGAGGTCACCCTGTGCTGGCCCAGCCACAGCCAATGCCATCCCTCAGCTGCATCTCCTGCACTGCTCCTGCCCCTCTGCTGGCTGTGCCTGACAGGGGAGACGACTGATTAAAGTGACAGACAGGGTTTCAATCGAGAGAGGAGCTTGTTTTAGCACAGGCCTGTCTACTTCAGTAAATCTCTGGTTTTATCAGCTCTGTGCAACTGACTCATTTAGACCTGATCGGTGGCAGTCCATCTCCTCACAGCCCCCTGTCAGTGACAGCCCTCAGGTGCCTGAGCATGCCAGGCTTGATACAAGTCAAACCCTGCTGCGAACACAGATTAACCTGCAAAATCATGCAGGGCTCTTTTCAAGTGTATTCTAGCTAGGCACAAGGAAACTACTGACTCCATCAGACTTGGTAAACTTTCTTTAGCTTCTCCGTGTCCTGCACACCATTTACATTCACTCTAAAGGCTGAATAAAAATAATCCACAATGCAGGCAGCCTGACTACTGTGTAGGAGCCACATGAGCCAAAAAATTTCTAAATAGTCTTTGTATAACCAAATAGTTTGTCAGGAAACACTGGAGTGGCTTTCAAAAATCTGCACAGCCATGTAGAAGATGAAATATTAACAGATTTAATACTGAATTATTTGATTAAATTAATATTAATTCACTTTTAAATTTTAAAGTTTCATATTTCATAAGAAAATCACAGTGAGACTACCAATAGGGATTTAACATGTGAAACCAATTACACAAGATCATTAAGCAATGCTCCAAAAAGCAATATGAAAAGTTCTCTGTGATGAAGATAAATTAGTGAATTTTGTTGACAAACAGCACTGTTTGTGCAAATTCTCACTGGAAAGGAGATTTGTCCTCACAAATGTTTATGTATGTTACTAGAACTGTAACACCTCGGTGTTCTTCAGTTCTGTAATATACACATATACTCCCTTTTTTATTTTTAAATACACCAACAAAGGAGAGTAAACTCTCTGAATTCTTGCTATGGTTATTGACTAAAGCTTTTGGAGGAACCAACTTACTGACAGCTGAAAACAAAAGCTCTGATTGCAATTAATTATCTTCTGACAAAACAATGGGGAGAATGGTGGCTTTTTTCAAGTGAGTCTATTCAATTTTTGCCAGTACTTCCAAGCCTCATAGTTAACTTCTTGGGGATCCAATTTTCCCTTCCATAAGTACACCTGCATTTCTTATATCAATGTGATTTTTCATAAATCATTTTGGTAACATCAGATTCATTTAAAGCATAACCAATAGATTTCATTCAGTTATTCTATTTCCTTTATATGTTGTCTTAAGGCATTTAACTTTTGTCCTTTCTCAACTATTCATAGTGTCCAACAAATTGCAGTCAGAACATCTCAGTCAGTTCACTTCAGATGTGAGCTACCCGCCTATAAAGTTACAATGCAGAATATCTTTCACTGCAGTACAGTGTACCCAGGCAAATTAATTTTTCAATAACATTAAAATCTTGTTTGTATAACAAACAACAGTGGACTAAAATGGTGCATGGGGTTTCATAATTAGATAAAGCCATTGTTTAGAGTCAGACAGTGCCCGTTTACAGTTCAATAAACCACTTGTCACAGTTGCTTGGTCACAGCAGACCTGGGTGTCAATGGAAACAGTTAGCACGGAGGTAGCTAAATAAATTGGTCTCCTGGGTAAATAAACTGAACAGCAATGTGAATATGCCTCATCAGTGAAGACTGTAATTTGTAAAGGCTTTATAAATACTATTTTATATATACCAATGTTTAAGGAAACGTCTTGACTTCTTCTATGTTTAAAAGACAAAAAAAGTTTAACAATGGTCTTTGGTCATTAAGTTTTATACATATTAGTGCAGACAATAGGAAATAATGCCAGGAGTTAGAGCAAAACAGAATTTGAATATTTTTCTCAATAAATAAGTACAAGTAATTATACCAGATTAAGGAGTGTTTACATTTCTCATGTTGGTTTTGCCATTTGGAAGTACCCAAGAGAATCAGGCAGAAGCACACTGAAAGCCAGCATGCTTCTAGCCAAGTTGTAGTATAATTTCTTGGCTCTACCAGCACCATCAGTATGCATCCATCAGTGAAACCTTATCACACTTTGGTATGGAACTAGAATACAAATTTTAACTTTTCAGTGTGATACTACTTTACCCTTAATTCTTCAAATGGGTTAAATTTATTTAGACTTTTGCTTGTGAATAATCCCAAGAAAGCCATTAGCCTTGTGCAAGATCATATACATTTACATAGTCAGTGCTTCTTAGTTTTTACATGAGTGGAACTAGAAATGGTTAAGAATACAAATGATGCTGAACAGTTTGCAGGCTAAAAGCTGTTCAAGGAAAATTTCAGGCTTCATGAACATCTACTATCTTTCAAGAGAACCGAAAAGGTTAAAAAAAATCTGAATATTAAGAAATTTGTATCCATGTGCGTGCATGTGCATATATAGATATATGCACACACACACTATAAACTGCAGCTGTTAAAAATCATGAAAATCAAAAAAAAAGGTTCCTATTAATACTGCACTCATTTGCAAAAGTGATCATTATTTTTGGCCTGTGTCTAGACTGATGAAAAATTGATGGATTGTGTTTTCTGGAACAGTTCCCAACCCAAAGGACATCAACAATGTTATTATTTCCATGGAAATAGTTTGCTTAGACCTAAATTAAATTTCCATTTTAGCACATTAATCCATGTACATCTATAAAAAGAGGGTGGGAGGGCAGAGATCAATAACATTAGTAAAATTATACATAATTCTGGTTAGAGAAACACAGTCTGTCTTGTTGTTTCCTTTATTGTTCGTAATATGTCTCCATTTGACATTACTAAAAAGGAAGGAAAAAATATCTATTAGGTTTCAAGTCCAAAGCAATTAATTATGTGAAAACTATTGAACTATTTTAAAAGTTACCTCTTCAAAATGCAGAACATGTTTGTTCTTAAAAGACCATTATTTTATTTCAATGCTATTTATAAATGACTTATTGAACAAAAATGCCTCTTACTTTCAACTCTTAGTGGATATTCCAATGCTTCTGAACTCAGTCCACATTGCTAACCCAACATCATATTTTTCTGTTTTTCCAATAGAAACATAAATCATTCTCTTTTATACAAACTGCAATACTTCTATGTACCAGCCCAGAGAAACAACAAGTTAATTTGCTCCTTGATTTGCTTCTTCAGGTTCTCTTGAGTCTGAAGATTCTCTATTTTTTCCCAAAATATCAAATTATTGAACTTTTATTCTAATTCAGCCCATTCTCTGATCAAATATCCAGTTCATTTCACTGGAGATCAGCTACTCCTATTTTTCTTTCCAAAGTGAATCTCTGAAACCAACTCAGGTCCAACTAATTACAAGCAGGTTTATTAGAACAGATTAGATATGGGTAATTTCTATAAAAATCTCCACAGGAAGGGAAGAACTGCACGTTACTGTGGAATACAAGCGACAAGATCATTACAAGCCCCCTGTGCCTCCCTTAGCATCTCAGGACTGTTCTCCTTCATTCCTGTGTCCTTTTTAAATTCAAACACAGATGTCACAGTTTCAGTTCCTTTCTCACTTTCTGTTCCTACTATGCTAGAAAATTAATTTTTCACTGTATTTGAAGGTTGGCTTTAATGACCCTGATACATACTGTCCAAAACAACTGTGAACAACTCCTCTGTATGTCTTCATAGCCCTTCATATGACAGGGTCACTTTAGGGCAACATCACTTTACCTGCTCAGATGCATATTCAGTTGTTGCTCTTTTTCCACGTAAATGCTTAATGAATTGTCTTTTAAAAAATTTCTTAGATCATTTCTCTAGCTGTCATCTGACTTGACTATATTGAAACAGCAAAGTAGAAATTCCCTGCACAGAAATTACAAAGTTTGAAAATTCAGAGCAAAATTACAAAACATTTTTCCAGACACAGTCATTTCTCTCTCTTTAGATTTTTGTTTTCTTAATTACATACAACTTACCAGAAGCAAGCTGGTAAGCGCAAAGGAAACTCCCTCCAGGAGGGAGCCAAGCTACAGTTCAGGTAACTGAGGAAGGGGAAATGACAAAAAGTCAATAGTTGGGGGGATTTGTGAGCATCTAGCCTGTTCTGAAAACATGGTTTTCTATTTAAGTGAATAATCAAGTCTTGGACAGTCACATATATAGGTCTAGAATGATTTTTTCAATGAGTTAATTAAAAAAGCATCATTGCCACAATAAAATTGTAATTCAACACCATAAAACTCAGAGACCTCCTGAGCCTAAAATTACCAAATACCATAGTTAGTTAGAAATAGAAAGAACAATTGAAACTAAAGAACTCACGTCAAAGGTCAAACACACTGTTGTTCTTTTTCCAAGCTGGACAATAATTCCATGCAGCTGTTTAATTTCTTTTTCAATTTTTAATTGACTTACAGTGGAAGATTAGCCATGAAATAACCTCATTTACAGTTTTAAGTTTTTTAATTCTGGGAGAGAAGTAGCATCACACCACCAGAAACATCCCACTTTTTTCCTAATGACTACCACTCTGTTGTATTCTTTCAGTCATTCCACCATCTGTCTTAGAAATTTAAAAAAATCAGACTTCTGTCTTTAGTATTCCCCAAAAGACCTACCTTTCTCATAACTGAAAACCATTTGAAACTGAAATGGCATTATTAGCATTACTGTACAACTGAAACAGTATGCAAATTCTAACAAAAGGCAGTATCATAATGCATGAGTATGAAAGTCCTAAAACATGACACTGACCATGTTAATCCTGGAATCTCCTCCTCCGACTGAAAGCACGCCTTTGCAGCCTTCAAGTTCTCTTAACATAGCTTTATTTTAACACAGTGAATAAAGGAAAACTTTCTTCTTGATTCAGGATGGTTTTCCTTCTGGTAGATGAACACTGAAATGGAGGAATTGTCAATGTCATACACTGCTTGAATGAAATCACTATGCCTCTTATCACAGAGCAGAACCAAGAAATACATCAATAAATAAAGATGTATTATTCTAGACTGTCATTTCAGTTATTAGGCTAATGTATTCCAGAAGCAAGGGAGGAAGAAGAGAGTGCTCTTCCAGTAAATATGTGGCTCTGCAGGTATTAACTGAACAGAAATACTGTAGCAGAGCTCCAATTTGCAGGAGCCTGCAGCAAGGTTGCATTCACAATAAGGTCAGTAAAAAATGGCAAACACATTAGCAAGTAAGCTACTCCCATAAGTGTATAACACTTTTTCCATCAATATTTTGTGGGAATTTAAACCACAATGATTTTATTATTTTATAAATCTAGGTTAGCATGTGTATAATGACATGTCAGTTCATGCGCAGTGTCAATATTAAATGCCAGTTTTGAATTCAACCAGGCATGTTATTAAAATGAAAACTTCTGACTGACATTTCCAAGGAACATTAGTTCTTCCAGAAGTAACTCAAACCAACCCCTAAATAGAAAGAAGTATGTCCACTTCAGTGTCCAGCAGTCCTCCTACACAGGGTATGAAAATTAAGTAATTTCCACCTAGACCACTGATTTAGTCCAATATGATTCTGTTATTTTTCAAAGTAGGGGTGCACTCCGCCACAGAGGTACTGACTATCCAAAAATACCTTTGGATATGAAGGACATAGCAGCCAGTCACAGCTGTAGAGAAATAGCTTTCCCAAGCTGACCTAAGTAGCACATAAAGCTTTAGCAACATGAGGAAGACTAAGATTAACCTGCAAGTGATCTGATCATTTTACTGCTATTTTTTACCTGATTTGTCAGTTAGTGGTTAAATCTTGGTCTTACTGAATTCAACCAGACATGTGTCACTGACTTCAATGGATTGAATACCTCCTACTGCAGAGACCTCTCCTGAAACTGTAGTCAATAGAAACCTTATTAACTGCAGAAAAGATGCATTATTACATCCACTAGTCAGTACATAATATGACAAATCATATTTCATTCAATATCCTGTAATTAAAAAGAATAAATATTTCTTTGAATAGTTGGATTATTTAATGCAGTGAGGCAGCATTCCCTTTCACACTGTACCAGCACTGTCTGGCTAAAGGAAAACGGACCACACATGACAACCACAAAGCCAAGACAAGAGGTCGAAGCAAGTGGAAACAGTTAAAGGGTCACAGAGGCATGGCTGGGCTCCCCCAGGTTCCTAAGGACTAACTGAGCCAGCTCAAGGGTTTTCAGCAAGGAAGGGTAAATCTAGTTTTGCTGCGGCTGCAGAATAGGTTGTGAGTGACAGGAAGGATTACAAGGGTCAGTGAGTAGTCACGTGTGAGTGCAGCTGAAAGGAGTTCAGGAAATCTTGGAAGCTATTAGTGGGGAAGAGATGACAAATAATGGGTATTTCACAAGATGTCTCCAGTTATTTCTCTGGGCATTTATAAGTATGTGAAGGCAAGATTTTCTTGCATGATCACAAAGATACTTGTCTTCTATGCACATGTGTTTCACAAATGTAAACAGGCTAGAAATCCAACCACTGGCTGCATGCCTCTCACAGACCTAAAGACATTTACATAACAAGGTATTGACACAAGTCCTTGAACTAGTCCCTCAAAAACTGTCAAAAGAAGGCAGTGGTTACTAAAGCTACCATCTACTTTATGCAACTAATATTATGAGCAGCAGAGTGCTCCATCAGTTTAAACTTTTAGGTGGAGTTTAGGGCAATACTAAGTAGAAGAAGGTGCAAAGTAGATGTCTGAGGTTTACAGGATGTGACTCTATTACTAGCTGTGACAAGGAAAAAAACTGAATACCATCACTTAACATTCATAGTTGGAAAGTAATATATTTGGTGGTACAGCTCTGGTTCTGTACCCAGAACAAGTGCAAACAGAACTGGGAGGTGAAGGTGGTGTACACTGAAGCACAGATGTTCTTAATCAAAGGAGAAGGTAACCAGCTGCCCACCCCTGGAAGTGTTTTTCACCACTGACCAAAAGTACCTCCACTTTATACAAAGTGATATGGGTATTTTTCAGCCAGCTCCCATTTCATGCAATCACATCAGTCATGCCTGCATTTATTGAACCTATTCCACTGAAAGCACAGCTTCCCATTTCAGGAGACAGGGCTTTTCTTCCCCATAACTGGGCTATTACCATTATGAGTATAACCTCAAAAATCAGATATCTATTTAGAAGTTCTTACAGAGGCTGCCTTCCCACTTCAACTTAATTTTATCCTGCCCACAGACCTGCATCCTGCCTCTCACCTGTGCTGTGGGGCATGTGCTGATGCAGGTCTGCAGCAGGAAGGATGGGGCTTCCCTGGAGCTACGCTATGGTTCACCTGCTGCAATGACTGTCTGGTCAAAAAAAGGTAACAGCACAACAAAGAGTTCTGGCTTACATTAGGAAGCTATTTTTCATTGGTCATCACATCCAGATTTCAGGTTTCATTGTTTGAACTTGTCTCTGTTCATTGCTCTTCTAGGAACTTCTAAAGCTTGATGTGGAGCGTGGCTCCGTGCCAGTACAGGACAGAGCAGCACAAACTCCATTAGTTCCTTTACAGTCCAGCTGGAGACACTGCAAGGGTAGGGGGATTTTTACAAGTTCATTATTAGATATTGAAAACAAATTTGCTAAGTGATTAAACAGATGTGCTGTTCTGGAGTGTGTAGATATTTTGGTTTTGTTTTTGATGAAGAGGACTATCTTCACCAGCAAACAAATAATTATCCATTTAAAATCTAAGATGTAGATGTAAAAACTTTAAGTCACTTACTGCAGTTGGAAATTACTTATGAGTACTGTTGATTACCACCACAGTTTTTCAAAAAGCTTTAAGATTAAGAGACATTCACTGCTCTTTTTCTGTCAGGTGCCTCAAAAGGAAACCATGAGAAGAGACACACAATGAAGAACAGCAGGTTATACCATATGAGACTCCTTATTAAAAACATAAAAAGCCTTTTACTCTTGCTTTTATTAAGTCTACTTTTCAAGCCAAATGAAAGTTAGGTGAGCTGATTATAATACAAGTCACATCTAACTATTTCATTATCCAAGTCCTGCAGCACGATAGCCCACAGAATACCTTTTGAAAGCTCCGGAGTGACGGCAGCAGGTTGAATATAATGAACAGTGTTACAAATGGGGACATGAGACGACAGGTCTGGTGAAGAAGGAGTCTCCTGGAAACTGTATGGCTGTAATTACTGAGTGCTGGTGCTGTCTCAGTTGGCTTTGAACAAAGGTAACCGCCTTCAGCAAGTTATATTTCCTCAGCTAGCTAAAATGAAACCAGTCAGAGACACAAATATTTATGATACACAAAACATAACCAAAGTCATTGTCTGCTTTTATTACCTTATTTTTGTTGTGGCTCTGAAGTCTCCCAGATCAACAGCACAAGAGAATTAAACAGTAAAGCACTGAATTATTTTTAAATTAGACTTCCAAAACTAGATATGTTGAAGTCATATTTATAGGAAGATAAAATGCTCTTATTCTGGGAACTTTGCTTGCATGTCAGATTTATTTCTCAATAATGCATTCAGTTTGTTGATCAGGAATCTTTCAAGCAGAAGTCAGTGAGAGCTGAGACCCCTGCCTCCTTGCTTGTGAGCACCCCTCAACAAACACCCAGCAGGAATAGTTTCGGTGACAAAGGGAGCATCAGGTGTAGACAACATGGTGTTGCAGGAGACAGGAAAACTGAAAGGAAAGCTCAGGCTAATCTATATTATTTTCATCTGTGATCTGTTAAATCTCAGAAACGGGCTCACTTGGACTTGTATTAGCCCTACAGTAAAATATCATAGCGAACAGCAGACAATCATGTCATAATTAGATAAGAAGACAGAAGGTGAGAAAGAATATTATCTCTGTTGAGGTTATTTCTGTTAGTATCTGCATGCCCCAACTCCTCTTTTGCTTTCTCTTACCTCTTTTCCTAGAGTATCATAAATTCTGAAAATTCATTTCCCAACACTAGCAATAATCATCAGGTTGTATAAGAGAAAAGACAACTGGAGCTATTATATCATTATTCTTCACCTTTATACCAGTTACGGTTCAACCCCTGTTGGCATCTAAGCATCACACAGCCACTCTCTCACTCTCCCCAGGCAGGATGGGAGAGAGAATCAGAAAAGTAAAAGGAAGAAAACTTTTGAGTTGAGAAAAAGATAGTTTAATAGGAAAAGTAAAAGACACACACACAAGCAAAACAAAACAAGGAATTCATTCAGCACTTCCCATGGGCAGGTAGATTTCAGCCATTTCTAGAAGAGCAGGGCTCCATCATATGTAATGACAACTTGGAAAGACAAACACCATCACAATATCATTGAGGCTGGAAAAGACCTCTGAGATCATCAAGTCCAACTGTACGCAGTTTAACAAGGAAAAGTGCCAGATTCTGCGCCTGGGATGGGACAACCCTAGATGTTTGTACAGACTAGGGAATGAGATGATGGAAAGCCCTACCCACCATCCAACCACTGCAGGACAAAAAGATATAAAACCTTGATATTAGGCAAAGAAAACACTGACAGTTAGTAAAACTTTACACAAATAAATAAAAGCAGAGAAAGGAAGTCTAACTTAGTACATACTCTCTACTTCTTCCCCAGAGGCTCACATCTTCCTACTACTGTGACTACTGTGTCCTAAAGGCCTCTGCACAGCAACCACAATTCTAGCTTTTTTAACAGAATCCTGCCCTTCATCACACCTATTACCATGTTACATCCTCCCACTGCTACTCTAAAAACCTTCTATTCACAGTATTGAAAACGGGCCATTTCACAAGGAGGGCAAAATAAGGCAGCCGTGCTTAGTCTGAAGCACATAAAATACTGTAAACTATGTTCATACTGTTAGTACTACCAGCACTGCATTTTCCATAGAAGTGTTTGGTACTGCCAGTGGCCTAAGAGGCTGAAAAGCAAGCCCGATCACGACCTGAAATTCCAGTTTCCTTTTCCTCCTGTACAAGCTGTCAGGATCCTACAGGTTACAGAAGGTAAATACATCTAAAATGTCAACCCATTAATGTTTTATATTTAAGCTCTCAAATGCTCCATCTTAGCTGGTTGGCATAGACCATTAGGAACCCACGAGACACGCCTCAATATTTGACATGGAAAGAAGCACAGGCCCCAAGTCGTACAGCAACGGAGACCTGTGGAGCTGCCACCCAGCCCAGGCATCCTTTCAGCAGAGGCCATATTGCTGTGAGCTGCGTTGCTTGGCCAGACATTTTACCCCAAAGCTCAGTGTACCGGGAAGAGACGATGGGTAAGGACTGCCTGGGTCATCAGGTCTACTCTCCCATCATCAGGCAGCCATACCATATATACCTTTTTCTGAAACCTACCAACCTCTCAAACTACATCTTAAAACTAGTTGAGTAGGTAGATGAAGGCAAGATGAAATACTGCTATTAGACTGAAATTATTGCATCTACAATTGGGAAATGCTTTTAACCCAGGACAACTGAATTTGCTTTTGGAAAAAAAATATTATAAAAATCTTTCTTCAGAAGCTGTTCAGTTCAACTACAGATAAGCAATAAGGTATAGCACAGCTTCATTCCGAACAGAGAAGCACCAGCTGATTTCAATCACTAACTCCTAGATAAAATACTCAAATGAAGACAAAGATGATGGAGAATATTTTGCCTTCTGATAACAGTTTGCCGTGCATGGTTACTGAGGGCATTACTAACAGACACATACACCCAGTGATGAAGATTTGAAGGTTTTCTATATATGATATGCAAGTTTGTCAATTTTTTCATCAAGAAAGTCATTAAAGGCATTTGCTATGGATTTTTGCTGATGATAATATTTTATGGCTGTCTTATAAGCCATTTTGAAGGGATTTTGACAAACTGGTTCTTAACTGTACCTAATCAAATACAAAAAAACTGTGTATCAGTACAATGACGTCTGCTACCATGTGGTTTTTATTACACAAACCACTGTAAGTCAGACTCACGGAAATTTTTACTGAAAGAAAGAATTCAGGTCCTAGTTTGAGGCTTCTGGATTTGACCTAAAAGTAAGAAGGCACTGCAAGAACTATACAAATAAGGAAATCTCATCCAGAAACATGTATATTAGTAAAGTCAAAAGCCTTCACAGTTGTGTTCATCATTTAAAAAAAAAAAAAAATCAAAAAAACCTAAACAGAGTTCAAAGGCATCGCCTAATCATGTTAAATAATTCCTGCACTGTATTACTAGTGGTAAATCTCCATTGGCTGACATTTAAGAGACCTGGATGACCAAGAATGATTAGTCTGAAAATAATATCTCCAAATGCATTCAGATAAAAGTTTATATCTCTACATTTCTGATCAAAAACTTTGGATGCAATTGGGAATACATGGCAGAGTAGATTTGCCCTACAAAAACTTATACTAGGAAGCAGTTGCAATCCTTTTGAGCAGAGATTTTGAAAGCGGAAAAACAAAAACAAAGAGAAAAATATAGGCAGTAATTGTTAATGATGGTCCATTTAGACAGTATTACCTTTTATCTGCAGACTGCCTGTAACACTCTCAGTAATGACTTGGTAGGCAAGGCAACAAGCAGTAGGTATCCTTTCCAACTTGGTTGTTAGTTAAAGAGTATCCCTTTCCTACATGCTACATCACTTATATTGTTCATACTTCTGTTGATATCAAGTGTGTTATGCTGCCAAGTGCGCTAAAGAATTCAGCATCTGTTATGTATCTTTTCCTTATTTAGGGTAAACAGTATGTATTTATCAAGAACCCTGTCTCTGTTGATTAACCACCCTGTTTCTCCCTTGCTTCCCCACTTGCAATTCTCTTCCATAAAATTTCTGCCTGGACTAAATCTCTGCCTGCACGCACACCATATGGCACAACGATATAAATGAGATGAGACTAAGTTAATTGGTTGTATTAGACCCTATGAAACAGATTTTAAGTTCAATGATGAGCATTTTTTCACCTAAGCAGAACACAGAGGTGTCACCCAAGCCATGAAGAAACATACAAGTTATTTGTGTACAGAAAAGAAGAATTCTTCCCTCGTGTGTTCCCATATCAAACCTGCCAATTCCTTTCATAAACTGGAGGTGAAAGAACATCAGACTTTATATGCATATTTGCTTTATGAAAATATAATTGTCTCCCTGAAGTGCACACACCTAAGGACAGACACATCCATATCTAGAGCTCAAAAGATGCACAACGGCCTTTCCCAAGCAAAGCAGTGAAAATCCTGAGTCTCCAGCAATCACATTGCAGTAACTTTACTTGCAAAGAAATTAGAATCAGGCTGAGAGGGACTGCAAACAAGTGCTTTTCTCTGCTTTTCCTGCTGTTTTTTTCAATTACTTCATCCTGGGATGAAGGGATACACACAAGCCCCACAAGCATCACTCAAGCAGTTTTACTATCTGTTAAGTCTACCCCCTGCCAAAATTTGGTTGAGCATTGCCTGTGATGAATTCAGAGGAAAAGGAAATCTGTCACTTTAATACAGCTTCCAAATCACAGGTAACAAGGTATTTCAAAAGAGATGATTCTATAACTATTCAAATAAAAGAGCAAATATGAAGTACTTTTCTAGACAATGAGAAAAAAAATCATAACAAGAACCTTAATATGCAGTAAAAAAATAAGAGAAATACAGTGCTGCTATTGAGCATGGTTATAAATCAGATGCTGGTGTGCTCCCTACTGCTTCCTTGTGGTGTTGCTCATCCCCACCATAATTTATAGTCGGGGAAAAAAAAAAAATCTTAAAAAAACCCCAGTATAACTGACTTCAATGCAAACTCAGAAATTTGAATGATGCTAATTGCAAACAAAATATTTTCCACCAAGGTCACTGAGCAATTTGGAATTCTCAGAGAGCGTGACCAAATCCACTACATGGGAAAACATCAGTTTCAATGATTTGTTAACTTCTAGCAACTCATACAGTAGGGACAGGAGTTTTCAGATTTTCTTTATAGAATCCAAATATATTAGTTGTACATTCTTAGTTTTTTTTTAAATGAAACGTCACATGACCTGTCACTATTTCCATTTGCATGATTTTAATTCTCAAAATTTAAAGATTTCCAAATGGAAACATCTTCACTTTCAAAATATTTCCTGGAGTCCTTTGTACTAAACCTTGCAAAGTAGTTAATCCTTAATATTTTTGCCTTTCTCCTCACATTGCCTCTATAAGAGGAACCACAAGAGATATGGGTTGCAACTCCAAAGCAAAAGTCAGCTCTACACTAGTGAGTCCCCTGCCCTTGGCAAGTACAAGCTACCTGTGGCTCCAAGGGCTGTCTCCAGCCCCTGGAAGTGACAAGGGAGTCTCAAGACCCAGTCCAAGAGCCATCAGTCTCCCCAGGGACAGTCCTCCCTGGAGAGATTGGGGCATTTGTTCCCTTTAAAAGGCAAACAAACTTTTCACTACTGCCTTTCCTGTGTGAAGTGGGTCATTACGTAGCAGGGAGCATCCATGCTTCAGAGAAAAGTGGTCTGCTGTTGGATCAGGTTTTTTTCTCAAAAAGAACAAGCAACATAAGACTGCTGGTAGTCCTGCTGCAAGAAGAGGGGGGAAAAAATTCAAAACAAAAGAAATAAACATAGTTTGCCATGTCAAGTCATTACCAAGAGAAAGATTTTGGGGTAAAGTGCTGCCTGAACATGCAAGCTTGGGACTGCAAGGTAAAATAATGTTTCCTTACTGGGGGCAGGGAGAGGCTGTACATGTGCTCCGGGTAAACAGAGCATCACATCAAAGGCACACCTGACTCCACCAGCCATTTTTCTGCCTAATGGGAATAACCTGGAGGACCCCAAATACTGTCTAACAGCTTGGATCAAAGAGGACAAAGAAATATTTGCTATATTACTGCTGAATTGGAGTTTGCACTACAGCAAAGATAAAAGAGTATTTGTTTGTCCTCATTATATGAAGCTTTTTCAACAAAATAATTAACTGTAGCATAACAGAAAGCTTCACTGGACAAGAATTTTTAAAGCATGTGTTGAAATCTGACTACTGAAAACAAATTTGAAAGGCCATGTAGGAACACAGGGGGAAAAAAAAAAAAAAAGAGATGTGAGGCTTTTTTTAGCACTTTATTTTTTTAATATTTTCTACCCTCTTAAAAGCATAACCATCAAAGCAAATAAAAGTTTAATAAGCAAAAAAAACATTTTAAATGAAAAACCATGATTAACTTATTAAGATCCATTAAGTGTATAATTACAAGGATTCTATTACATTAAGATACCAATTTCTTTAAAGCCAGAAATAATACCTGCTGAAACTTTAATTATTTAAATGAGAAGAGAAAAAGGCATGTTATCTTCTCTGACAAAGATTAAAATCAATTTAATTGCTTCTCTGCTGCATTGACACGATCCTTGCTGTGAGTCAAGCAACCAAAAAGGGAAATTAATACTGCAGCTGTTAATCAAGTGATATTTGTGTGCTCCATCTTATTATAGCAGGAGCAAGAATAACTACTACTTTGGAGAGTTTGTCCACACTATAGTTCATAGAATTTTTTTTGCTTGAAAGCATATATTTACTTAATTTGAGTTGCAGGCATCTCTAGGTGACATGTAACCTGAGAAAACTGTACATTACATTATTTGATCCCCTTGCAAAAATTGTTCTGCCAAAAGTAAGGTTTATTTCAAATTAAATTCACCCTCAGGTGTCTGACTCGCTAGTACGAAATCCCGAAGTCACACCAAGAAGGGACAGAACTACAACTGGAGAAGGGGGTTGCCTATGAACCATATTTTTAAGGAAGAAAGCCAGTCAAAAAATATCAACAATTTCAGCAAAATTAGAACACACATTTGAAAACACATAACAGCTGAGCACACAGCACAACCCATGGCTTCTATCCGCTGATTTAAAATGTTTATCCTTGCAGTGCCTTTGTTAAAGCTCTGCACCAAGTGAATATTCAGCAACATCTACAGTCAACAAATTAACGTATCTGATTGTAAGAAAAATGGTATTGCGAGATATTTATGAGTTCTGAAATACAAACCCGTGTGGTGCCTCATCATCTCTTATCAGCCCTTGTTAACTTTACAGATGATGAGAAGCACCAGAATAACTGAGGTTGTCAAAACTAATAGATCTCAGAGGCTCAGTACCAGCATAGTTAGTTCCATCTACAGTCCATTTTTGAGAAGTTTTAACTCCTTCACATCTCTTGGGCACTACCCAAGATATTTCAGGAGGAGGAGGAAGCACTTTTTGGGAAGAACTAGTGTTAAGTGACAGACAAATACAAAGTAGTTCAATTTAAACAAGATCTAAAGTACTGTCTGAATCTTACTTGACATTCTAGGATCTGGAAACAGCAAAATAATGGTAAAATCTTTGGAGAAGGGCCTTTCTTAGGACAGTATGTGCATATTTACTAACAATAGAATTGCTTGTAATGTTATTTCTTCACTTAATGTACTAGCAAGCATTAAATAAGCATTAAATTACTAGGTACAGAGTCAAATGAGAGTTTTCAAACTGCAAAACTAATTTGAGTTGGGTTTAATGCAAAGATTCAGCAAGCACAAGGAGGTGACACTTTTCCTTCTAAATTACATTATCAATTTCATTTTAATCCAGTGCTCCAAACCAGGTATCCGGTCACCTCACAGCCCCTTCTGTGGCTGCAGGACGTGTAGGAGCAGCAGAGCAAGGTGCAAGGCATCTGGCTGCAGGAGGTGCTGCAATGTAGACAAGGCTGGCATGCTGTGGAGCAGCAAAGTGGGGCCTTGGAGAAGAAATCAAGAAATTCAAGCCAGGGAACTCAGCAGAGAAAGAAAGCCAAGGAATCCAACAGCAGCATACTGGCCAGGTTTGTAACCTGATAAACAGGGCACTGCCTACATTAGATCAGACTCAAGAGGGGGAGGCTAGTGACATCAAGAAGGACAGAACATGAGCAAGAGTCACCATAACCATGCAGAGGGAAATAAATCCGCCATGGAGATGAGACAGCAAGCTCTGACTGTGCCTGGCAATCACAGGCAGTTTCTGCACATGCTCACACACACACCCGCAGGCTCAGAAGGAAGACTCGGCTGAACACAGCACCACCAGGGGCTCAGAACAAGCCACAGTATCAGAGTAAAAGTTTTTGCTCGTCTGACAGAGCAAACAAATATATCCAATAATCATCACGTCCTCTGGGGTGTGCAGCAGAACAAAAAAAAAGCAAAGAGAGTTAGAGAAGGAGATTGGACTCATTCTATCAATCTTATTTTCTACAAAGTGTGACACAGCAAGCTTCACTTGCTTTGATGCCTGTCATAGGGTCTTTGTCACCAAGCGACAGTCTGTCCATTTTCTAGCTGAAAGTGCGATTGACTTTAGCGGTTGCTTCTCTTAAGAGTCCTAAACGTAATCCTATGTATCTCTAGGAATAAACACAAGTGTTCCATCTTGTTCAACAAGGATAACGTTATGTTGCCTCTCTTCTTTCACTCACATCTTGTCCATCCTACCTCAAGCTGTAGGATGCCACAGGAATAAAAGAGTTCTTGGCACATGCTGTGAAAGCCATACGTGTCTGGCAGCAACTTTTTTTCATCTACATGGTTACGCCCCAGTCAGCCAGGCTGCAATTGCCATTTATATTGATCAGTTGTGAGGGGGGGGTGTCCAGCCACTTTACTAGATTGAGCAATTTACTAGAAATAAAAGAAAAAAAGAATGAAAAAAAAAATAAGAAAACAGCCAAGATCCACAAAGATTTATGTAACTCAATAACATCCTTTGTCATGAAACATTAAAGCAAAGTGCCCAGAGTTGTTGGGTGCATGCAATTCAGCACTTCCCTGCCAGTCTGGCACTCACCTTTGGAAGTGCTACATTGCCAGAAGCTGTGCACCACTCTCCCCATGGCACCAGGACGCAGCTCTGCAGAAGCAGAGGAGGGATGCAAAAGCGAAGGATCCTTACAGGGCAGGAATCGGGGGGGGGTGGGGAGAACAGCACAAAAGCCTCCTGCTTTAAGGATACCCATTTGAATCTGTCACTGGAGAATAACATCTAAGCATCTTGGTGCACCTTCAGCAGCTTCACAAAATGGGCTTGAAACTGTGATCCAGTTCACAACACTGCCTTCCCAAAAAGCTGTCCCTATGGATCCCAGAGAGCAATGCATTTGGAGTACCCAAGCTTCCCTTCAACAGCTGTAACACCAGCTCACAGCCAAGAGACACAACAGAAGCAGAACTGAATGATGCTGGGGCCCAGCCAACACTACCTACAAGTCACAGACCCCTTGGAAATGCTTAGTACTTCACACTGCTTAGGTCCAACACAGACCCAAATGCATCTAAAGAGTCTGGAGAGAGAGAGAGAGAGAGAGAGAGATGAGAAAAATATGTCTATCATTTCAAGAGAGGGTGATACTCCTCTTTTGGAGGAACCTGACAAGCAAAACCAGCTTTTTGTTATTGATTTCAAATAAAAGAAAGAACAAAGTTGATTCAGGCCTTTCTTTTGAATATAAAAATGTTTCTAACTTGTATTCTACAAATTATTGTGGAAACTCTTCCAACAGCCATTTTTCTTTTCCAAGTACTTCACTTACAGAAATGAAAAATTAACATAGCTTGTCATTATTAAATATTAGCCTTAAACCCTCCCACTTTTCTCAATGACACCAATTCCAATCAAATTTTTTACTTCTTTCCTCTCTTTGTAGAGATGGAGAGAAATGTTCTCTAACTGCTCAGCATGGTGCCAAGCTGAACATTTGCAACATTTACCACAGCCTAAATCCCACTCCTGCTAAAAAATCGTGGTATTTACAGTAGGGGCATGGTTATAAAACCAAGTAAAACCTGATTTGATTTTTCTTGCAAGCATAATTTAATTGAAGAAAAATGGGTCACAATCCAAGAAGACTTTTAGATTATTAGATAATTCTAATTATTATTTTATATTATATTTTATTTTAAATACAATAAAATATATAAATATACATTTTAGATTATTAGATAATAATTATTACTATAACATTAGAGAGTGTATCAATCTTCTGGTATGGAAAGAGCCTGATTTGTGATGGCAAGTATTTGAGAGAACTCCTGGCTCTGGTGAGCTGAGAATGGAGTCACATTTCCTTGTAAGGCTGCACAGAACATCAAGGATCCATGGGAAACAGTTGCTTTTTCTGGATACTACCAGCCTGAACAAAAACAGAGATAAAGCACATTTCATAACCAATATTTTGGCCTCAACATTCTTTTTCTCAGCCAACAGCATTTCATAAATTTAGAAATGGTATGTTCAAAACAGGTTTCTGGTCCCTTACAGCCTGTCAGAAAGCAAAAGGACATTTAGAAGCTTATCAGGTTTCTAGCATCTGAAGTTTTCTTCAGTCATGCATTCATCTTCCTTTCCCCATGACTTCCCTCAACACTGATAATTTGCAACTAGGCTAGCAGAAACAGGAAGGAGGGAGGGAGGGAGGGAGGGAAAGGTGTCTCCACATCTTTCAACATCAGTAGCTTTTATATTCTGACAGTACGGAAATGTAACTAATAGCTTAGCATACATCATTCTTGATGAACACTCATCATCGGGGACACAAGAAAAACACAGAGGGAAAGGTATGAAGATTAGTAGTACAGCTTAGGGATTGGGAGCTGGGAAGCCCAACACACTTTAGATGCCTGACAAGATTCTGCACTAGTGGTTCTACAAGGATGTTTGCCATGATTAATTCATGCTTTACTGCTATATCACTGACATCTGCACCAAGTTAATCTCCCTGCCTCACTTGTAACTTCTGCAAATTATAGATTATAGTTACCTACAAATGATGGGCTAGGGATTAGTTAATATTTTAAAGGGACCTAAGGTTTGAAAAGCCACAGAATTGTCACCAACTATTGAGGGTGAAAAAAAAAACGTTTTGTACAATATCCATGAATGTGTAATTCAATACTGTATTAAAAAAAAATGTACCCTGGTTTGTACATGAGACATGCTGAAATAAAAGAAAAAACTGAAGCTTCTAAAGATAAGTAGCAACTGTGAAAAAAGTATACAGCGAGCTCAGAGCCCTATAAATGCTATGGATTTATGAAAAGAACTATTATAATATTATTCTAACCCTTAGATATGGCTCCATATACAGGTTCCACCTGGGAGGTTAAGGGTGAATTTACAACACATTTAGTACTCTACAGTAGCTACCCATATGTATGCATTTACTATCCGGTAAATGCAAGGCAGTTCATAACACATTCATGGTTCAGTTCATGTAAATTCAACTATATCTGAATCTCAGAACACTATTATTAAAAACACATGTATCTGAGGTGATAACAACAGCAGGTCCTGTATGACACCAGCAAACAAAACCTGAAATGAAATTCAATACAACATAATGTAAGCCAATGCAAGATGATGTGAAAATGGCCTTACTGCAGGTCTATGCACTGAACAGGCATTTAAATCTTATTATAGTCAATTATATTGCACTATTTGGGCACATTTCTGGATAGCTATAAAGAAACATTATGCCTAGTACTGTTAATTCCCCACACGTAGCAGATGGTTTCACCGTTGCGAAAATGTGTGTTTCAAAATCAGACCCTATGTAGGGAAGGTAATGATGGAAACTGTGGCATCACATTTAAAAGATACAGAGCTCAGATGCTTAAAAAAAGAAAAAAAATCGAAATGCACCACAGGCAGAGAATATCACAGTGATTTACTGAAACTTCTGCAATAAGTAGGGGAGCCAGAAGTGAGATGCTGATGCTTTCTTTACCTTTGTCATACGTACAGCACAGCTAAGACATGGGGATCCAAACAACTAGAAGTTATTTTATGTGCCTGGGGTACCAGAAAAGTGGAACTACCAGCTCTAGTCCTAAAGGAAAACTTGGCAAGCATGACAAACAGCAATGTCACATCCACAATCTAGTGAAGGCAACAAATACCTTTCTGAATACCTCAGGCAGCAGAGCCACATCAAATTCTGGCTCCACTGGACCCCACTGCAAAAACACTTCATGTTGGAGGAGACAGGGCAAAATTATTTCCAAGAAATTTCCCCACAGGGAAAGAATTTGCCAGCTATTTGTTAGAAAATAAAGAGAGTAAAAATATGCACTCAAGGGAAATTAGACCATTTCTGTCACTAACTCCGTGCAAGAATGAGATTGCTTTACTTGATGCAGACTTGCATTTTGGCTCACAAGCATCCCTGTGAGTTTGTCCCACCCTCCCCTGAATGCAGTCCTTCCTTGGGGCCTGCAAGCAATCAGCAGAGGCAGTTGCCTTTTACAGATCATGAGCTGAAGAGCAAAGAAAGATGTTTTAGTGTCCCTTTATCCTATAAACCTTTAGGTAGATAAATGGGCTTGGCAAACTTCTCACCAACTCCTGTGAATTTATGCTCTTTGAGACCAGTGTGAGTGAGGACAACCAGGTCCAGCATTTTATGTTTGATATCCAAAGTTCAAAAGGAATTAAATGAGCATGAGGTTACTGGGCAGGGCGGGGCATTTTTCCCTCGGGTACCTTCAAAGAGACTGGTAAAAGACTGCATTGTTTATTCCGCCCCTGACTCCTGGCCCAGAGGAAGCCCTTTCATACAGAGTCATCCCTGTACCATCCCGGCAGGGAGCAGTTCTGTATGGAGGCTGGGTCTGGTTTCCAAAGTGTGGCTGAGCGGAAGGAGGAGCCAGGACCTTCATATGAAGTCAGAGGCAGGTTACAGTGCTGCCCATGAGCTCTGTGTGCAGCACTCGGTGCCAGCTGTCCAACAAAGCCAGCAACAGTTCAAAACAGGGGGTTTATTTCCTGCAGAAGCTTAATAAATTTTTGCTGTGATTAGATCCACATGGGACCTGTTTGAGACTTAACATTTCTGCATTCCCTATTCCGATGTAACTGAGACAAAGAGACAAGATTCACTAGGATCAACTCCCCGCTCTGCCAACTGGGGCACATCCTGTATCAGCTCCTTCAGTTTCCTACAGACTAGGGTAGCAGTCTCTTCCCCAGACCAGAAACCACACTGAAGGCATGTCAAAGCTTTTTGGAAAAAGTTTTTCATGGAAAATTCCACATTCCTCAAGAAAGTTTCATAAATTTGCCACTTTCTGACATTTGTTTTATTATTGAAAAATTTCCAAGCAGTTCTGTGAATATAACATTACATCTGCTGCACAAAAATAAACACTTACAGAAAGCTAGATAATATAAATTTGGAAAACTGTTAATTACAGTTAAACACATGAAACATATGTCTGTTTCTGATGTATATTAAAAATATAGTTAAATATAGCAGCTTGTTTTCCATCACTATAGCTATGTAATAGCTCATGAAAAATGAGATGTGAGAGGGCAACATCTTGAGACAGCACATTACTATTTACTCTGGTCACTTTACTGGTGTCCTGTGTATGTCATATGTACTGAAGACAAAACATCACTGCTTTTCAGGGACCTTCAACACATAAAACACAGGCATCAATTCTGCCATCTTCATCATAGGCAGCAAATCCTGAATCAAAGGTATTTTTTCTGGGAGCTGCCATGGCTTAACCATGAGAAAGCCCTAAAAGTCTTTGGTAGCAACTTATGGCAGGATTCCATTATACATACAGCATCTATTACACCTTGGAAGGGTTGTTTAGTGTCTACAGAGTCTACTACTGGTACTTCACCAGAAGTTATAGACACTTTCCTTCAAAATTAAGATAGGGCAATAAGTATATAATACAAATAAAGTGGTTAGTATCAGTTTTAAAGTGGAGGACATGATGCATTCACAGAAATAGACCAACAACTTTTTCCTGTAAGTGTCATTCTTTGCTGGGCAGTAGCCAAACTCCTCATGCAGATGGGGAAAAGACAACAGATTGTCTCTGCTTTACTCTGGAGTCCGTTCCCAAAAGCAGACAGGCCAACTGCACCATTAGCTTTGCCGCAAGCAGGGAGCAGGTTTGTCTGGAGTCAGCCACCACAAGACCCTGCAAGCAGATGCCTGGCTACTTCATTACAGATTGCCCTAGCCAGGCTGAATGCAGCCCAAGCAAAGGCACATTTTACACTGGTGACCAAATGTATTGGATGCACTCACTAGAGCATGGCTGCCAGCAGGAACCAAGCCCAGGACTTTCAGTTACAGTAGTACAAGTTACTACCTCCAAACCCAAAGTAAAAACCCACAAACAACAACAAAACCCCACCAAAACAACACATCCTAAAAAAAATCCCACACACAACCCACAGATATGCCTGATCTGATCTCCAGCAAAACGAAAATGACTACACTGAAAAATAACACCAGAATAAGGACCCTAAAGCCTTTCATTCTGATCACATTTGCTCACTAACCTGAGAATCTCATTGGTATCCTCCAAGACAGAGTTTGCCCATTCCCTGTAAAATGCTTAGTTAAAATTTAGAAGCAATCAATAAGCCTTCCAAAACAGATATTTTCTGCACGTGTCAAGAGTTTCCCAAATCATTTTTATACTAGGGTTTCCTCCTCCCCCTGCCCAGAGGCTAAGTCCTCATTACACTAAAAGGAGTTAAGGAAAGCTGAAAGTGTTCATAACATGAGGTAGGCTGTTTCTATCATAATAATGACTTTCCTTCATTTATGTGTTACAAAACTGGTCATATACCTAGAAGAGATACACATGCAAGAAAATCAAATGCTATAAATTGAATTTGACATTCCTAACTAGTAGCTACTGAATTTCTTTGATTATACTACAGAGAAAAGTTGAAAATAGCAGTTGAAAAGCATTTGTTCCCATATAAAGAATTAAAATTTAATATTGCAGAAGAAAACCTCATGAAGTTTTATCACATTTTGTCCTTGCTGAATAGTTTTGGCTTCAGCAGCTGCTGCATGAAATGTAACTGTCACTACAGTGAATAAATAAGTAAGCAGTGCTATAATGCAGCTGCCCCCAGTAATAGCATTAGTATAAAGCCTTTAGTGGTAACCACAGACCAAACCAGAAATGCACTCTGACTTCATAAAGATGTACTTTCATGTCATTGAACATCCTAGACAGTAGACCATAAAGCTTATGTACCAGAGCTTATCACTGATTACTCTTCCTTCTTCAGGGGATTCAGAAAAGAGAAGTGCCCTGTTCACTGCTTATTTTGGCTTCTTCCCTATAAGAGATTTCTAACAAAAAACATAACTTGTTCAGGTCCTTTTCCCTTCTGGCACATTTCTCCAGTACTAAAGAGTTCCTCTCATCTCTCCCCACAGCCAGTGCTGCCTAAACTCTCTTTCTCCTTTCACATGTTGTAACATAACTCTCATGTACTGCAAGTAAAACATGGGTGCTTGAATAATACCTGTGGGAAAAAGGACAAGGTAACATCAACTCCCTCGTCTAAGCTGGTCTGCAGATTTCACCAGAGTACTGATTTCAGGGGGAAAAACATCCTGCTCATTTTACTAGGAAACTCCAAGAGCAACAGACCTACACAGATGGACAACAGTGTAATAAACAGATACTTGGCAGCATGAAAAGAACACCAGTTTCTGAAAAACTATTTTTATTACAGTTTTAAGTTTTAATAGCTTGTACTGCTTTTAATTTTTTTTTGTTCTCCTGTAGAATCTCAGTTAAAAATCGCAGTTACATACAATCACAACTCTTCAAGCCAAGTGACTTCCTTAGTAGACAAGCTCTTTTCAAAGACAAGAAAGATGATTCTTTTATAAAGTCACCCTTAGAGAGCTTGCCCAGATAGAGATGAAAACATTAACAAGGCTCTGCATTCTAGAGAAAAATAACATTTGAAAGGAAAAAAAAAAAAAATCAGACAAGCAAGAGCCAAGTGGGAAGTCTTGCTATCTACCCATTGAGCACTTCTGAAAACAAATCAATTTAGTCATCTGCAAGCTTGGCCATAAGCTCCCTGCAGGAATTATAGCTCACATATACACAAACCCCAAAGAGTTTTGTTCAAAGTTTAATCATATGGCAGAAAAATATCATCCATTTATTATATATGCCTGCTCATGAGATAACATCACATTTTTGAAAAGGTGAAAGAACCACATAGCTCTAGCAAGGTGACAGAAATCATTTAAAATGTTCAATGCAGCAGTTATTCAGGATATTCTCACAAAGAGTGAAAAAAACCCTAAGGCAGTTATGAAGAAGGTGTGCGAGTGTGCAGAAGTTTAAACATTAAAGATAGGAGCGGGACTATTATATCAAATACTAAATTCAAATGAACCACTAGGATTTCCTCCTTTCCCCAATGCAAGAATGTTGAAAAAACCCTAGAATAAATACATACCTGTTTTTTCTGAAAGGAACCATTTCATTTTGTTGGGGGTGGTTTTGCTTTGATTTTTGACATCAGTGATTACTGTCCCTCCCTTTTACATTATAATTTCAGGTTTTTGCAGGAGTGTGACAAGTATATCTAGCACATCTTTTCAAGTACTTGTTTTGCTTATAGCTTCATACCACTTCTGCTTCAGCTTTTCCTCTGTCTTACTTCATAGTCTAAAAAGATTATGAGAAACCTTAAGAGACAGTCAGCTACCTCAAAAGCTTAAGAATATAGGGAAACAGCTGATTTGTCTCAAAAAGCATCTGCAATTGTATTTCAATTTCATCTATCCTTGGTGAGCCTTGTTCCTTTTTTTAAAGGAAAAATAGCTCAAACTAGACAAGTCAGTAAATGGTTTATACACCACAGGTATTAACTAACAAGTTGATCAAAACCATCTGACACTTCAGTAGCCAGCTCTCTCAGAGGATGGTCCAACACCATGCAGTGGTGCTCAGACAGCTTTACAAAGGTTAAACACAAAATACGCACATTTGCCAAAAAGCCTGCCCACAGGTGAGGTCAGGAAACAGTGCAGAAGGAAATAAAGGCAGGGTGTCACTGCTGAATGTTGTTTTCCTCCTCAGCTGATGGATAATCCAGAGCGAAACTCTTTGCTGTGCATCACTACAGGGCTTTGTGGTGGCACAGGAGGTGGTAACGCTAGCAGGGCTTTCCTGACATGTACACTTAGTCCCCATCCACAAGTAATTATGTAGCAGGGTATCTCCAAAATGTTTGCTTAAACAATTATAGGGGCTGTGCGACTACTTCTAAATAAAACTGAATTCTGGATATATTATTTAGAGTTTCAAGGAGAAAATCAATAATTCTAAATACCTACTGACATTCAGAAAACCTGTATATCAGATTCTGAACTGGTATCAGGCCATGGTTAATCTCTGAGACTATTCAGCAAGAGCAACCAGCACACACCAGAAAAGTGACCCAAAACATTGTAAATGAATGCAATAATTAACCAGGGATAGATCTGCATCCCTAGTAGCACACAGGGTGAAGTGGTAACCAAAGCTTCTTTCTAGAAGTTGCCAGACAGAAAGCAGTATTGATTTTTCTGCTATATTGTTTGTTATGCAAGTTAGAATACCTTCCTCTTCCACTTTTAATGTGCATTTTATAGTATTTTACACATCTATCAGTCATCAGAATCTGTGCAAATTAGTGCATATCACCCTCTGACCAATTAATTTGTGACATTATATAATTAAGATAATTCCAAAATCCTGTGCTACGATTACCTTATTTACACTCTATAGGCAAACCACAGTCGTAAGGAAATGCCACCTTGCTTTAATCTCTTGCATGGACACATTATGACACTGCTGCAAAATGCAGTCAACTTTTACACACAAGTTTGGATTGACAGGTGTCTGTGAAGCAGAGAGACTCCGTGGTGATGACCACTGAGGAAAACCCATCAGGAAAACAGACACCCTGGGCCAGCTGGGAGGGCATACAGACAACAAAGCACAAACCCACTTACATTGCCTTCTTAAAGGAGAATACATAATTAATTATTTTAATTCAGCAGCTATTGCCTACCCAGGGCACTGAACATGGCCTGAGGAAGGAACAGCTCAGCACAGAGTAGGTGCTTCCTCAGTCCAGGTGCTGAGCCCTGGCACAGCTCTCAACACACACTCCTGTTAACCCTCTGAGGTCTTGAAGATACAACAAGGCCTCCAACTCGAAGTTATCTGCTGGATTTTGGATGAATATGTTGTGTTTCTGCCTCAATGAAATGACTCTGCAAACTTTTATGATTAAAAGAAAATTTCCCAAATAAAACTTAATAAATAAATAAATAAATGTTTAAAAGACCAAAAAACACACAAGAAAGAGCCCAAGAGAGATGGAAACAGAAACAAACACAGCAATTTTCCACTTAGGTACACTCTGGAAATGGCTGAATTATATTCAAACTTTTTTGAAGTGAGCAAGTCAGCTCAAGTCAGACAGCTGGTTGAAAAATTCAGGCAACAGTTAAAATCAGACAACATCAAAAGAAGTCGTGATACGAGTTATAAGTTTGCCCTTACATTTATGTAATGCAATCTGCTTATTTTATATCATTGTACCATATACTTGCAATAGCAGGCAGCCACGACACAGATGTGACTCTGACCCATAACTGTACAAAGTACCTCCCCTCCTCTCTATCTTTTAAGATTATAGCTTTGCAGTTGAAGACAGAGAAAAGCCAGCATGTACCATCACTAACATCATTCAGGAAAGCCTGACCTAGATGAGGAATGCTGCATTTCCACCACATTTTCCTTCCCTATCAGCCATTTTTCCCTCCTCAATCTCTGCTCCATTGGTTGAAAGGGAACAACACCTGAATTAGTACTTAATTTTAAACACATTTTGTTTTCAATTTGTCCTCTCCAAAATAGGTCTCAAATTAGAAAGAGGAAAGTGAAACCAAATCACTGCTACACCACCCTGCACGGTAAGCAACCAGCAGTACACAGAAGCTACTCAGTCAGCTCCATGTTAAAAGACCAACGGAGGAAGATTTAAAGCTCCAAATATCAGGAAAAAGCCAATCTCTTACATCCATTTTTTTAGGCAAGCAGCCCAGTTATCCAGAAACAACTGAGCTAGCAGTTCTCCTATTTGTGAGGAGGCAGTACTGTACTCTCAGGCCACATGCCTGGGCACCCAGTTTAACACTACTATTTTTGAAAGTTGTATTATAGATCTGCTTCTTTTGACTCTTCATTTGGCTTTTACCACTGTTCCCATTACCAGATTTCAAGAAGTTCCAGATGCACATACTAACAGCACTGGCAGCTTTGCTAGAGCAAAACAATTATCATCTTTGAGTTGTGCTTGGCAACATCTAACTTTTATAAGCATATATATAAGCATATAAGCATAACATCCATATTGTCTGGCATAAAGGCGGAAAGCCACCTTGGGCCCAAACTCTCCATTCCCCCAGAGAGATTTACAGATATGAAAAAAGAAAATCAAAGGCTTTGCAATTCCTCTGTGGCACACTGAGCCTGTAAAACTAAACCTATTTTATTTCATCATATTCAAATCCCCACAGTTCCAGTGAAATTTAATTATACCTTCACTTTGCATAATTAACAGCCATTTCATGGCTTTCCTAAAGCATATAAAATGACTGACGAGTGTAATGGTAAACTTTCAAAAGTACTAAGTGTTTAGGAGGCTACAGGTATGTCTAGACAGCAGCTGACTTGCATAAAGAAGCAGTATTATTTTGCTTGCCCAGTGGGATTAAGTACCTCTTCACATATGCCATGTTTTTGCAGCTCAACTACTTCTGGTATTTTATCTACTCCATTTATATCTAGCTCAAGTAATTGCATCACGTAGAACAGATATATCCAAAATCCTGATGATTATCAGGTGGGACTCAGTATTTTAGCCACAGAGGAAGTTTCAAAAAGTTCATAGTTTGGTGGAGCCATAGCTATGGAACAATCAACTGAACCCTTAGCACTGCTTCATTCAGTATATTAATTGAGTGAGAGACAAGATTTTTTTTTCCCCTCATCTGCACTGAAAAAAAACCATATTATGTGATGCTTTCCATCTCATTTCGCATATGCCCTGAAAAACTTCTTAGATCTAATTCACCATATTTAGTAAGTGTCTTCTTCCCCTGGTTTTCAGGCCATGTTCATCATTGAAGTATCCAAGTCAGCTGTCCTTAACTCACTCCTCTTTGAGAAGAGGTGCTAATGAGCTGTGGTATCTCTGACAGCAGAGCATGAAAGCTTTTTCTAACTTTTTTCCTTTTGGAAAACTGGTATTTTGTAAGCAGCTAGAATATGGATTCATACATATCATCAAAGTAGTATCTCTTTTTTTTCCCTCTCTCATTCCCTTTTCTTTCAAAGAGACCACCTTTGCTGATAGAACAGTTTTTTGAAAGCAAAGGATGCATCTTACAGAACCCTTCTTTATACAGCAGCATAGGTGATAGGGACTTTCAGTCAACACATTGCGCACAGAACATAATTAACAATAGCCTGCTTGAGAATGTATTTGGTTCACACATTAGGTGAAGATTATGGTTTTTACCATTCCAGAAACTCTACAGAAAGCCTTCATTATGCCCACAGAGTGCTAACCACTTACATATAAATTACTCCAATAAGTGACCAAGGATACACAAGGCGAGTTGATTATAGCAAACATTTTGCTTTTCTTTTCAATTCAGTCTTGTCTTAACACGTCAGTAGGGTCATAACTTATCTAGTATTTCTATGGTCCAGTGCATAATCCTGTACTTTGTAAGAAAACCAGAAAAAACATTAGCTATGACTCCTATCTGAAAAATACCTTGTGCTGTACTTCGAGCAGTGAAACAGGTGTTTTAACTTGTTTCACAGATTTCTATCAAATACAATCCTAATGCAGAATGGCAAGACTAAAAGAAAAAAACCACAGATGGAGTAATATATACATAACTAAATGTGAAAGTATAAATAATGGAAGCATATGGCATACATGTGAAACTGCTTAGATGATCAGGCAAAAGTCAAATGAAAGCATCATTCCCTGGTTTAGTCTTCAGTCATAAGATGGACAGTCTTCTTATATGTTTCAGAAAGGTTAGAATAGTCTTTTCTCTTGATAATTACCACACTCGCTAGACAAAATGCTTTTTCCTCTATTTCTGTTACTCAGTTTCTAAAAATGCTCCTTAGCCTGAACCAACTGCTGGAGACTGTGCAGAGCACAACGACCTGATTTACAGCAGTTTTGTGATTTAATATTTCCAGAGATCCACAAATAGTTGATAGATGTGCATAGTGAAAGGTCATCTAAGTTTATAGTGTACACATGGATGGAATAACAATACAGGAGAAGATCTCTATTTGAGAAAAACAACCTTGAAAGCCCACCAGATTGCATGAACTAAAAATGTTGCCAGAAACCAACATAGACAGAAGTGGAAATTGCTGGAAAACAGGTCTCCAATAGGCAGCTGACACACACAAATATAAAACTGAATTAAGAAAAACAAGCAACCTACTTGTTCTTGGAAGATCCTCCTGAGGAGCTGCAGCCCTAGGAACACCTCCAAGTTTTGCAGGCTCGTTCAGCTAAGGGCCCTCTAAGCTGCTCTTCTCCCACCTGAAGCCAGTGGGACCTTCAGCCAATGGATGCTGCCCCCGTTCACAGGTGTGGTGGCTCACCGGGAGTCCCCACCTCCACCTGCTTCCTGCCACCCCCTGCAGGAAGCTGCTGGCTCTGCAAGAGGAGCAGAGGAAAGTTCACACACCAACAACTTTGCTGCCCCACCTCAAACTCAGTGTTTTAATGCAAATCTGCCTTTGACATCAGTTTAAGCTACACTTCTCGGACTGAGGAACAGTGTATTTTTCTTTTGTGGGGAGAGAAACCACCAGGGACACTAATTTCTTACATTGTTGCTACAAAGCTTCCCACCACCAAGATGTCAGAAATGTTTATAGGCATGGAAATGGAGCAAGTGTCCTAAAGAGTACCAAGGAGCCAGCACCAGGCTCCTTCTCATCCTCCTGCTTAATGTATGTCTTCTCTATGGATCGGGAGGTGACTGCCAGCCATACGCAGGGAATGATGTCCTACTTGCTTTGCTAACTTGCCTGTACCATAGGCAATATTGTAAACTACAAAAGCATTGCCACCCAGCTTCCTTTCACTCAAGAATGAGCCAGTTTGGGCCCTGGAAAATGAAAATGGAGGAAATTCAGTTACCTGCTCCAGCATTTAAGACCAGCTCTTGGAAACAAAGCTGTAGCATTCCCTGAAAGTGTCATCACAACAAAGCCAGAAATAAACACAAAGGATTTAAAAAAACAATCCTCACTTACAAATGCACATTGATTTTCAATAAAGCCATTTGAACGTTTTTTTTTGCTTGGACTGCAGGTGGACTGTCACCACTGATTTACAGACAAGATATCTCTGTATAATATTATTACTACTATTCTTTTTGTATGTAAGTGGTTTTTTTAGGCATTTCTTGCTTCCAACTGTGGGGGAAATAATATGAAAGCAAAAAAAAGAAGATAAGAATACCATTTGATTTTCTTTTCTTTCCTGGTAGAATTGCCTGGAAAGCTGAAAGAACACATAATCTTACCAGATAAAGAGGCATTTGTTTGAAATAGCAACATAGATCATACTGGCTTTCACCAGCAATACTGCTAACAGACTGACCACAGGAAATTAAGAATGGGACAGCTCTGAGAAAGCTCGTTATGATTCATATTCTAGGTGAATGGCCAGTTTTGTTCTTCCTCGCTCAGCACCTTTCCACTACAAAACATCCACATTCTAGAAAGGCTGTCATGCAAGAGCCAGAGGTCATGTGAAGAAATTATAGTAATACAACTGGCTGATATAGGTCACTGGTGATTGCAGACCTTCCAATTCAGGAGTGCCTTAATTTGTTCAGCTAACAAGTAGGATAGCCCCTGAAAGGGCAATAAGAGTAAAAATGTATGAATAGAAACACGGAAAGGATGTAAAGAGCACCTGTTTGGTGAAGCTGGATGCTTCACGCACACATCCTGGGAAGCACAAAAGAAGGAAACCTTAGAACAAAACTCTTATCTATTTTTCATCCCACACCGTACCTAGGGATCTGATTTCACTTTCCAAACAGATGTAACTACAGCTGCTTCACTTGTGAGATGTCTCCTAACGCTGTTGATGATAGCCTACATTTATCACCCAGGGAGGCTGATCAGAAGGGAATCTGCCTTGTGCTCCAGATTTCAGCACAAGTGCCTGAAACCAGAAATGCCACAGACAACCACAGGCTCACCTGGGAGGAATGATGCCATTGTTATGACTCCCTAAATAGTTTTCAGACCCTGTCAAAACAAAAAGCAAGCATGCAATGGAACAGCTAACAATGACACAGGGGTTTACACACTGGAGGCAGGTCTTCTTTCAAGCTGTGTCTTCTTCGGGTGCTCAGGTCCTTGGCTCTTCTCCAGGACCCCCTCAGAGAGGGCTGCGAGCCTGTCTGGTCTGCTTTAGGGCCAGAAATCGGTACAGTCATCAATTCTACATTTCACCCATTACTAACCATAGTTAATATTAAATATTTAGTGTCAATATTCAACAGGGGTAAATGAGATGGCCCAGATAATTATAGACTTCTCAGCCCTATTTGAAACCAGAGGAAAATACTGAAGTGGTTGATATAGGACATGACTAAAAAAAAGTCATAAGAGGTTGTTTGATGTCAAACAATGTGGTTTATGGAAAAAAATAGAACTTTTCAGGCAGTTGTACCATTCTTAAGGAAAAAAAGTTTCAGAGAGGGGTAATATACTTAGCCTTCTGTAGGGTATTTTACTTGCTAGTCCTGATACAGGAGATCAAATAATAGGAGGGTCAACAGAGTGTAACACTTCATGTATTAAAACAGCAGTCAGGCTTCATCTTAGTAATTTGAAGTAACTAATTATCACAAAATCACAGAATATGCTGAACTGGAAGAGATCCACCAGGATCATCAAGTCCAACTCCTGGCCCTGCACAGAACCATCCCTGAAAATCACATCGTGTGCCCGAGATTATCATCCAAACGCTTCTTGAACTCTGTCAGGCTTGGTGCTGTGGCCACTTCCCTGGGGAGCCTGTTCCAGTGCCCAACCACCCTCTGGGTGAAAAACCTTTTCTAATATAAAACCTAAATCTCCTCAGCCACTGGTCACCACAGAGAAGAGACTGGTGCCTGTCCCTCCTCTTCCTCTCACAAAGAATTCGTAGATTGCAATGTGGTCTCCCCTCAGTCTCCTCTATAGTTGAAAAGTCATCACAAAGTAGGTACGTGTAGGGAGGACCCCAAAGATTTGCCTCTTGGACCTATGCTGCTGACATTTCTCCTTGGGACATGAAAGAAAATAGAGCCTCCCCACTGAAGATGGCCATAGAGCTGAAGATTAGGGAGGTGGTCAGAAACAGAAACACATCCCTCATACAGAGCAATCAAGTCACATGCATTTCAGAACAGCCAATGTGCATGTTCAAAAACCACAGATAGCCTAAAAACAAAGAGTGAAAGTCAAAGTTAAAAAAAAAAAAAAAGGAAAAGGTGTTTAAAACCCATTTCTCTGGGCAGTTGCTCCTGCGCTCACTCCTCTTTAGGTGGAGCTAGGGATCATGCAGCATGGCTGACTAGTTGTCTATGCAGAGTTGGTTTCCTGTTTGTAAATTTTGCAGGCTTTAAATAAAAACACTGAAAAAAAGTTTCCAGATATTATGTGGCAGTTCCAAGGATCCAGCTAGCTAACATAAGGGGAAGGGAGACAAGAGAAATCCCTCAGGAGATGCAGAGAGGATAAAAGGGAATTTTACTTGTTCCAGAAAGTGCCCCACTGAGACTTCTCATTGTTCCTCATGCTGTGGAAAAGTCATAGATGCCATGGGTGTTCCCACGTGTTGTCTCATCATTTTTGACAAGTGAGCTCTGGGTAAGAAATGACAGGTCACAGTATGGACCCAGAGAGTGTCCTTCCTCAGGACAGCATCTCAGTATATGTTTAAAGTATCCTGCTGCACTTAAAGTATAGCTAAGAATATGTTACCTGCCTCTGATTTTTGTGCTTAAGAATGATGGTTTCAAGTATGTGCCTAAATCAGTGTCAGAATCCTCCACTTCTTGGCTAAGCAATTAGTGTCAAGTCAGGGAAGGGGAGCATATTTTTATTGTGTGAACATATGCCCAGAGAGAGTAGGACTGAGCCCAAAAATCATCAAATATGGTCCTGAGTGTTGCCTGAGGGTAAATTTCAAGTTGTGTCAACTTGGCCCACATTTGAAGCAGTAACTTCAGGCAGACAGGCAGGAGTAACCTGCCAGCCCGGAGAGCCATTCGTTACATCCTCCCTGACACAGAAGGAAGCAGGTTAATTTTGATTCAGACAGCCCAGCAAAATTCTGCTCTTGCAAAGTGAGCCATTCTTCCAGGCTTGTTTTGAAAGGCTTTTTTTTTATAATGGTTAAATAACTATTTGTTTTTGTGCTGTTATCAATCACTGTGTGAACGGCCAGTGATAACTGAAAAAAATTGGATGTGTTCAGAAAGGAAGAATACCTGAGGACCAGGCTATAAACATCCTTCAAAAAAAAAAAGCATCCTCTGTGGAAAGCTGATTTTCATTCTTTCCAAACACATATCCCAGACATACTGGCACTTTGTGAATAAACAGTTTAACTGCTTTAATTAAGGCAATACAGCTAAGCCATCACATCCAGCTAAGCTAATGTGACTTCTGTTGAACAATAATGGTAAAAGTATTATTCCCTGAAACTTAAGTGAAGGAGAATTTTACAAACTATTCATTTTCTAGTCTGTCCATCATCACTCTTGTGCGAGACCAAATTTGTGGTCTCTTCTGTACTGAAACTCACTGAGCAAGAAAACGTAAAGGCTAGAAATATCTAGTCATCAATCCCTGTTAGAGCATCACTTCAGGAAATATCCAATAAAAATTTTACTGGTTTTAAAAGCTGAAGTCCGATATCACCATTCTCTCCTCTCCCTCCCATCCTTTTCAAAGCATACACTAAGTTTCAGCAGTTCCAGAAGGAACAACAATTGAAACTCTAGCAAATGTACTTAATGTGGAGAAGGAAATGGCAGTGCTGTAGGTTTCAGTATTTGCAGGCAGAGAACAATGCCTTGTCCTTTAAAAATAAACAATGGAAGAACGCTCTTCATCTTGTATAGTGAAATTTTAATCAAAGGATTTAAAAATATTTATGAACATAAGGACAAAAATCGCAAGAACATTAGAAGAATTGTCCAGTATAGGCAAAAACACCACTGCAAAAACATCCCTGACAGGCATGGGCAGTGTGTCCTGGAAACTTCCAGCAAAATAGCTGCTCCCTTTAGTAAGAAATCAGCCTGGAGACCCTCCCACCCAGCACTGCAAAGTTGAGGGGCCACAACCAAGCTTAGAGTTTTGGCACTAAGTAAAAGTATAACAAATTTTCAAATGTAATGAAAATAGTTTCTGTAAGTACTTAAACATGCCTCCTCCCAGCATCAGTAGAGTGTGGGAGCATGAATACATCAGCCTAGTAGCCTCCAGACCAATTCCAAGAATACAGAAATACATTATGTGAGTATGAGGGTCCTGACCAGAGGTTAACTCTGAATTCGAGTAGCCTGCAAAGAGGGACAAGAAGGAGAGACATGTCTTCTCTCCTTTCCTTTAGATACGCAGTCAACAAAGCCCTCCATTTCATAGCTGACTTTTGTTGTACTTTCTTAATTCTAATCTTACAAACTGCCTTCTCCATGAAATACTAGGATATTTCTGTAAGTTACTCCAATTTAAGATATTTTGTACCCTTAGCCCTTAAAAGTACCAAAAAACTTTGAAAGAATAAACTCCCTAGGTGTCCTCTGGAGATAATACTCCTGCACTCAAAACTGCAATAACCAGAAATTTTGTCTCTCTTTTAATCTGATCTTATAGATCAGATCTTTACTCTGGTAGAAAAAATGTGAAATATGGAGAAAATTAAATTATAAATCTCAGCAGCTTCTAAGGGACACACAGTTGAGTTCAGGTGCCTCTCCTGAACTGAGGCACCATGACAGGCAAAACTGGAGCCCCCCTGGAGGTCTGCGTTGCCTCAATGCACACTGTGTGCTCACAAAATCCTATTTGATGCCTAGTGGCTGCAGAGCCAGGGCCTGGCTGTGCCTGCCACAGGAAGAGGGAGAGTACTGGAGATTCAGAGAGAGGAAGCCTTGGAGGCGTGGCTCACTGCTTTCCCACCATGGAGCAATGGAAAGGGCTCGGGGACAGGCACCTACCCACAGCTGCCACCCTCAGACACCCCTTGGCACAGGCAAAGGAGGCACAAGGCCACAGCTCTTTTGCTGCAGAAGGAAAACAGCTGCCCAAGGCAATGGCTTTTTTTGTCTCCACTGAGGATCAATGTCTCGTCAGACATACCCACACCTGCAAGAGGAGCTGGGTCCTGCAGAGCCACTGGCTGCAGCGGCTCTGCATGGCTGTTATCCTGCCCACACCCCCAGCAAACTCAGGAGACAGAGAGCAAGCCCCTACCCTTGGGCTTACCTCAGCATGCAGCACCCACCCCAACAGCTTTACTACTCTGTACCACTACAATGTTTTGTGGATTCAAATATCCATGCAGCAAGCCCAGAAAAGCTCCACCTGCCTACAGCATCACAGGATTTGTGTTCAGATCCCTACTCTTGGGTTAACTTAGATAAGTTTATGTGAACTGTAGCTGCACCTTTGAACTTCATTGTAGGTATAAGCCATTAGCTGAGGTGACATGCCCAGCCAAGGCACCCCTTGGTGCTGCTGGTGACATTGCTGGGACATCTGTCCTCTGCAGCACATGCATCCCTAGAGAGATGCCTTTGTTCTCCCTCTTTCTGACCTGAATCTCTCATGTCACACCTCCTGGGGCACGACAAAAACGTGGCCAGATGTTTCAATTTCCTCATATTCACAGTTTTGATTGCATTAGACTAGACAGGATTTCTCCACTGGCACTACCCAGGGGTAATGTGAAATGAGTTATGAACATTATCCACTCTGCGGTGTACATATCTGATGCCAAGAAAGCCTTAATGGGGTCAAGTGGAATTTCATGCTTGAAGAATCTCATATGCTTGGACATGACCCAACTTCAGGAAATAAGTTGGTTTTATGTCTTTACAAAGGCTTTGGAGATGTATTTCCTAGTAGAAAGCGACCGCTGTGTGAGGAAGCCCAGCATAACCTGTCCCTAAGGGGAGACCTGTGTGTGGAGGCAGCTTTCTGTCATTTACATCATAAACTGTTTGGTGCATTAAATGGCTCTTACTCTTTTCGAAAGAGTGACTGCAGCAGCCTAGCATGTTTGGGTCATTTATTGAAATGGATAACCTGACCTACAAAGGAAAGAAAAATAATATCAAGTTTTGCTTTTGAGCAAGAGGTAACCTTGCTCTACACATGATCTCAGCATTTCAGATAATTAACAGAGAGCAGCGGACACATCACCATTTCTTAAATCAAAAGCTGAAGTTTTGATAAAATCCTCTAAATTGTTCAGTAACAGCATCAGTGAAGCCTCACTCCCGCACATAACTCTTCCCAAGGTGAGTGCCTGCAGGCAGGTCTGGTGTCTGATCTGGTTTAACACAGCGCTGCCCTTGCTGGTGTATCAGGAGGGTTTCCAGGTGCCCTATCTAAACACAGAAGGACTCGATGTCTTTGAGATCTCCACCCTCAATCAAACCAGGTTGACACTGTCTGAACCTAACAGGTTCAGAGGTGACAGGGACAGGGGAGAGGGAGAACAGTCAGCTAGAAAGAGCAATCGCATAATGTCTTATTTTATTGAGAAATCAGACTAAAAATCATTAGCTAATTAAGATGATCATTTTTGCAGTCGAAACACAATATGTTGGTATTGACTGCTACATACATAATCAATAATAATATTTAATGTTGCTGTAGCACTTTTCACATTCAGCATGCACTGATTTAATCTCTGACCAAGCAGTACCAAGGATGAAATTCTGATGCCTGCACAGTTTTTACATAACGACAAGGGAGTCTTGTCTGATAGAACCTGAACCAGAAGGAGTTAACACAGAGTGTACACCTAACATGAAAGAATATGTAACTGTCTTAAGATAAAATATATTTATTTTCTTTTAACACAGTAGCTTGACCAATATGCACTCCATTAGAACTGCATGCCAAAGATTTGATCCAAACCTGTTCAATCAGCTACAGTTATTAACTTTGCTTTGTGTAAATTTGTGGATTTAATAACAGAGGAACTTCAGGAGGAGCAGTGTCCAGCAATCCATTTACTGCTGGCAGAGGCCGATTACCACATGGTTCAAAGGAAAGCACAAGAAACCCTTTGTAGACTTATAGGGAAATGCCTGTTCAGAGAAAAAGCCCTAATTAGTCAGAAGATGGCTTGTACCCTGAAGCACAGGAGACATTTGAAGGTAATTAAATATAAAGAAAATTAGCGTGTAGTTCATGAACCACACAAGCAAGACGACACAGTGCCTGGTAGCACTGAAGCGAACTATTCTGGACGCAGAGAAATTAATACTTTTGTTATTACTGTGACCTTTTCCTCAGCCCCAATTTCAGTTTGCAAGAAAAGGAGACAGATGAGAATTCAGGAGCAACTGGAAGAGGAGGTGAGACTCCCCAGTGACAAACATAGTGTGAGGTGGAGGCAGAAATGGCAACTGCGACTCGGCCCTGACCAGGCAACCAGCAGGCAAGACACAGGGACCTGCTGCTGCTGCACCTGCTTCTGTCCAAATCCTGCAAGAAACACACCAAACAGAGCATCAGATGGTTTCCACTTCGAAGAAGAATGTGAAAAAGTCTCCAAACAGCAGCTGAAGATGCTCAGGGGAAAAAAAAAACTAATGCATGGCAAAGGGGGACATCAGCTAGAAGACCTGTATGATAGACTGAAATGTTGTTAATGCCTTAAACATTGCAAAAATCATAGAAAGACTCTTTGTCAAACTGTAAAGAAGCAACTGCCCATCTGTGACCACCAAAGCACACCACCCCACCCACCCTACCGCACTGAATATGCCTCCTGACTGGGATGTGGACTGTGACTGGAACTTGAGACAAGACTATTATCTAAGGTCTAAGGAGAAGGAAACAAGGCTCAAGGAAAAAGAACGTATCCACAAAGCAAGCCAAACTCAGCAGCTGTGCTAAGAATCAGCCCTAGCTGGTCTGCAGGGAGAGGAAGGTTTTGGGTGGGTGATGGTGAACTCCCCACACAAAGCCCCTCTCTCCTCTCTCCAGGAAGACCACCTACCCACGGGACATTCATGTGAAAGGCAGCTGAGAAGGGGTCATAAACCATCAAAGATCCCCAAAGCACCCCAAGTCGTTCCTGAGGCCTTCCAGAGGACTGCACGTGATCCAAGTGATGCAACAAATCCAAAGTCTGTCGCAGGGGACTCTAAAACTTCCCCCTAGGAGGAGGTGCCTGGGCATCCCCTGAACAACTGTTAATCCATTGGACTCTGTTTTGTAGAACCCTCACCACCAAGAAGGCCAGAAGAAAAGGACCTATAGGACACTGTTGGGTTCCATGGAGTGGTGATGTATTTTCTATTTAATCTCTCTCTGTCCCTCTCTTTCTTCCCCGTCCCCTTCTTCTTCCTATTTTTTTCTATCTCTCTCTGCCTCACATTTATTGTTAAATAAAATCCATACTATTGACTTTGGCATATGGTCTTTTTTGTACCTTAATTCAGGCAGAGGCATCTCTAATAATTTTAATAACCAGATCATAACAACATGCCAGATAAGATGAGTGCGAGGAGAGAGGTAGAAAAAAGCAATTGAAACATGAATTTCCTACTGTACTGCAGCAAGGTCCTACAAGAAGTCAGAACAAGGAGATGTAGAAAGAGCTAAAAACATGCAAGAGCCTGGCAAGCAAATTAAAAGGAAGCACTGAAAGGATGAGAGACAGGTAAAATGATCTTGACAGTATAATATGAGAGGTAAAGTGTGTGTGATGCAGACCATGAGAATAACAATAGCATCTCAAGTGCAAATAGATACTCCTCCCCACCAAACCACACATACAAGGCATTAAAGAGAAGCATCAGTGGATATAAAAAGGATATGCAGAGTAAATTCAAAACTGTGTTAAAGACTGCAGTGTTTGGCAACAGCCTCTACCTGCAGTGCATGTCAGGTTGCTGTTTTTTCCCAAGCCATGCTACATTTTGAAAGGATAGAACGTTTGTCTGGAGGGAGTGGTGGGGGCAGGAGGGGTGTCTTTTCTACCCACCCCAACCTACAGGAATCTTTCCTTTTGGGCTATAATGTCTCATCACAAATGTCTCCACAAAGGTTTATTCTCTCTTCTCTCTATCAGGCCTGCACCAGAGGACCTTGTACTTTGTGCTATTAAACTCATCTTACTTTTATACTTTAGTATGGGCAGTGACCTATTCTGCTGATAAAATAGTCTAATTCTTGTCTCTATTGAGAGTGCCTCCTAATTTTTATCATTGTATCTGCCCAAGAACATTTTTCAGCCCTGCTATTATTTTTCAAACTGTACATCAGTTCTCCTTTGGGAGTCCCTGTGAAATACATCCTCCTATCTCAGGTCTCCTGTTTTAACTCCACAGTTGAACATTTATGTTTGAACTCCTTGGCATTGCTTACAACCTGAGATGTGATTTCAGACCATTCTTCCATGTGAGCATTTCTCTGGCATTTGACAAGGCATGGCCGCAGTGTCCCAGACAAGCCCCATGACCCCTGGAAGCAGTGATCTTGCTGAGTGACCATCCTTCCTGCTTCAGTGGACAGTCCTGAAACTTCGAGAGAGGAATGAAGGTGAATTTCAAAATCTCCATATTTTTCACAGGTACACAATTCATATGTAATTTCAATGTTTATAATTTATAAACAGATTAACAAAACATGGGAGCATCAGAGAGGCAGAGAGGGATGACTACCTTGCCAGACCTGGCAGACGGCTGTGTTCCTGCTCCTGGTATCTGATAAAACAAAGGCACACTCAGCTAATCCCTGCTGGCAGCTACCATTTCAGCTTCTGCTTCTATTGGCAACACAAGGCAGTTAACACCCCTTTAAATGCCTGGAAGATTCATGTGAAAAGAAATACAGACACCTAACTGGAAAAAAACACTACAGGGCCATAAATCTCAAGTTAAATTAGGAAATTAGGAAAGACCTCACACAGTATTGCAGGCCACAAAAAAGGGAATAGAAGTATAAATGGGGTCAATCTGTATGTTTACAGGCACTTACCTTTAAGTGAATACCTTTTGTCTTTAATAAACATACATAGCTTTTTATAGATGTCAATTCAGACAAACAAAGCAATCAATACTCCTGCTCAAACAGTAGATACCAAGACTGAATAATTTTTTCAGGAATTTACCAAGCTATAAATGTGAAAGCCACAATGTTGTCTTAAAAAATTATTCATAGCTAGTATGAATTAGGAATGCCATGGCTAGCTAAGGACTACAAGTGTATGAAAAAGCAGAGCCCACCTTAGGTATCAAAAGACCACCGCAATTGTTTGCCTGTTTTTCAGACTGTCTGTTATAGATGTTTATTTGCCTGTACTCTCTGCAGGAAGCCAAGGTCTGGCAACTCGAGGTTATGGTTTGTCTCAGTTCCTCACTGCAAGTTTGGACAGAGACCCCACAATTTGTTCCTACATCAACTGGCACCAAAGTCTGAGGTAGGTGGTTCAAAGGCAGCCTAGACTAGAGCCCTAAAAAGAGCTGACCTCAGCTGGGGCTCAGCTCATCCCTGTCCCACCACAGCTAGGCCCTGGAGTTTTCAATCACAAGCTGGAGTTCCCAAAGTAATAGAATTTTCAGAAATTCCATATATTTAGAGCCATAAAACCAGTGAGAATGGAGCTCTCTTATGTGTAGACTCTATGCTCACTGTCTCATGCCTCTTCCTACTGCTCCACTCTGGAGTCAGCCTGCTCCTCTCCTTTCCACTTTCAGGGTAGAGTATCAGCTCTCCAGCCCAGAGCTTCAGCTGAGAGGCTCTGGCGGGCTGGGGAACCGGCAGAAAGCCAGTGTGAAGCCTTACGGCTTTTGTCACCAACCGCTTGCTGGGTGAAGCAGAACCCTGCTTCTACTTCCTTTCTAACCCAAAAAACAGTTTATATCAGTTTACATTTCCAAGGCTATCATGGCAAGGAAAAGTGCCAGAAAGTTCCTTTTTTTGAAATGAAAGCCTACTTCACATGTTTAGCTCCTCCAAACAAATGCAGCCTACACCATTTTTTGAGAGGCCCGAAGTCTAGCTCTGCACAAGTGAGAGAAAAACTCAGGGCCTAAATCTTCCTGAAATACATGTTGAGTGTCTGTGATTACCAATGGAAACGTGCCATAACACACGTCAATCTAATTTTGGAAGCAAAATGTCCAACTGGATGGCATATTGCTAATTTTTTCTCCTTCCCTGTGATTCCCTGCAGACCCCGTCATTTCCTCCATCTCTGCATGTCCACAGCCATCAGAAACACTGCCTCCTGTACACAGACAATTCAGGCATTCTGACAAGAGCCAGCCCTCCCAATCGATGCCAGTGCTGCCAAAGGAGATCTTGATGAGATTTACAGACTACAGGAATTTGTGTTTTCTTTCCTCTCCCTCTCTCTGCAAAGCGTCCCAAGCCATTGTTGTCTGTTTCTGTCACCGTGCCATTAACCTAATTAACAACAGGAAACAAGAAATTGAGACAGCGTTTAGTGTGCTGAATTTCCAGAATTACTTGCTACACCTTTTGCCTGCACAAAACAAGAGGATGTCATAAAAGGAGGAAAACTGAAAGTTTATCTAAATTAATCTTTGGGAATCAGAAATAAAAAACAAATATAAACACTCATTAGAAAGCCTTATTTCTGCATTAGCTTTTGGGGTTTTTTCTTTGAGAAAAAAGGTATTTATGCTGTGTTAAATTTAAACATTCAATATTTAAAATTCCAGCATTATACAAACCTTTAGTTACATAGAAGAGATATTAAAATATTAATACCTTGTTATTTTTTTTTCTTTTTGAGGAGATGGCCATCACTCTTTTAGTACATATTTGGCTGGTTTATCAAGTTTAACAATTGTGGTTTATCTCTGGACTATAGGGTTAATGTAATTAAATCCTATTAACACATCAGGAATAAAATCCTTTAATAGGCACATGAGGCTTTGAGAGGCAGCTCATTCCTGAGCAGATTTAATATCCTTAAATTAAGCAAGTGTGAATGGGAGGATGAATCTTATTAAAAACTTAAATCTGATTATATTTGAAAATTATTGGTTTCTTAATGTAATAAATTATCCAATACAGACTAGAACAAATAATATATCCTAGCTTCACATAACTCCACTCTATAACAAGTGACAAAAGAAATTAAGAATGACTGTGGGGCAAAAAGGAAGGTCTTTTATAAAAGTCATTTTGCATAATGAAATACTTAAATCATTTTAACAAACACTGGGGGAGGGGACAGAAGATATATGTGCAGATGAAGGCATTAGAACAGGACTCATTTTTCCTCTTCAGAAAGGAAACTCAGTCGGATTGGGGTTTTTTTCCTCTAAAAATGCCATTCTGACGAATTTGTTGTAAATTTTGAAAAGAAAAGCTGAAGCTTATGTTGGTGGGAGCTGATTCCTTTTCCAGAAGGCTAATGCAAATGTAAACCATCTGCCACACATTCTGCTGATAAAGCTGTACTTCCGAACAATGGACCAACAGCACTGGAATACTAAAACATTAACTCAACATTAGGAAAAAGTTTGAAAGAGACTATAACTTCCAGAAGATAGAGGTATTTTTACTGTCTCTTCATGCAAAGAGAAATTATTTATTTTATATGTATATATATGTGTATACACACATTTTCTTATGTAACATATATGGAGCATAAATCATGAGTACTGAGGAAGAGGTAAGAGTGTCTGTTAACGGGATCCTCTGCTAAGGTATAAATCACATTAAATCACTTATGTAAACAGAAATACCTCAAAGCTTATAAATAGCATTTCTACTTTAAATGAAAGCTGGAGGTTGCCATTAGTCACTAAACACAATTAGGTCTCTTCCTTTTAACATGGGGTCATCCCAAAGCATTAGCAAGTAACAGCCCAGCAAGCAGTAGTTTGACAATCAGTAGTTTGAGGTCTTTAATCAGGAGAGTGGACACCATTCAATCCCTAATGAATCCAACAGAAAGCCCCAGTGGATTTTTAATTAGGTCCTATGTGACACATTTATGAATGGAAGAACTGGGGATCAGAAAGCTTGACTTTCGGATCAGAGTAACCAAAACAATTTACTGTGAATGCATGCAAATAAAAATAGTTATCCTAAAGAAAACACCACAAAAATGTCTTTATGGAGATAAAAAACTACACAACTGATTAAATATGTCCCAAAACAGTTTCTTAAACTACTCTGATGATGGTAGACACCAATATAAAATTTCTAGTGAAAAAATTCAAGCTATATCTATCACTCTAAAAGTGTTTCCCTCTTTCATCACTGTAAAATACTTAGCATTTCATGCTAAGCATAGGGTACCATGTATGCATCCACTGCAAAAACAGATCTGGATATAATATAATGTGATCTTAAAATGTTAATGATTTAACCAGAAGATTTCAATATCCACTAGTTCCCCCAACTATGTTAATCATTCAGGCATCAAGCTGGAGTGAGAGGACAAAACTGTATAATCACAAGTTAAAATTTCTCTAAAATGCAACACCAGAAATGCAAGAAATATAATTTTTCTCTTTTTTTTTTTTTTAATATGCCTGACTACTAGGACTGATGTTGTTTCCAGCTGTAAGCAGGCAGCAACAAAAGGAAGCCCCAGTCAACCAAATCTCAGAGATATTTGCATGATTCTGCAAGTCCATCTCCACATGCACTTCCATATGTTGAATGCCTCTTTAGGTAAAAAATGTCATTTAATTGCAGAAAACAGATACAACTGTGACTTCTTAACAGTAGTTGTTTTGCTCTTCCTCAAAATTCAAGTTTTAAAAAAATCACTATTAGTCTTTCTGGAATTACTGTCTCAAGTTGTATGTGCATTTTAGATTAACAACAATTTCCTCTCATTCTGTTTTATTTATTGAAGTAAAATAGCAGATACATGTGTGTTCAATAGACAAAATAGGTTATTCTAGAATAAACAAAGTAACTCTCCTCCACCATCATCTTTGGTAACCAGTACTCATTTCTCTTTAAATCTGAGGCAAAAAAAACCCCCCAAGAGTTCTGGTTGTTTCTTAGATGGATGACAGATTTTGTTCTAATTAATCTAGAGCACTGTGTATAGAAACGACTGCAAAAGCAAACATGTCTATTAACAAAAAGCAGTGATTACTGCTTGGCATTTAGCCAGTAACTCTACATAAGCAATGAATTGATGCCTGCAACTGTCTCAGTGCCATATGGGTTCTGCTGTAGCAATGAATTGGATCCAACGCAAGGTTAAGATGTGTCAAATTTAACTGGGGTTTAATTGATACTGGTAAAGAGGCTCTAAATAAAGAAACAGTGTGTGTGCTATTAGAAACAGGATGCATGTCAGCCTACATCCCCCAGCTTGTTGGCAACAAAACTATTCTGAGAGATCCAAAGGAGTTTCCAAACTCCCTTTTTTTCTTCTCTCTCTCTTTTTTTTTTTGATAAAAAAAGAAAGAGACAACAAAAACTTTAGGTTAACAGGTTTACTAGCACTTAATTGGAACTGAAAGACAGAACACTAATCAAGTATACGGTATTACTGTCCTCACGCGTTCCTGTTTTTTACATGCTATCAAATCTCTTCACAGCAATGCCAGTCATTTTGCCTGACTGAAAATCCAAGCTAATGTTTCCATTTACTTATGAAGAAAATATCCCTAAATTACACAAGTAGCAAGCTTGCACAACTTAATATCCAAGAGCTAGAAATGATAATGTTACCTCCAAGAAGGATTATCTTCTATTGAACAGCAACAAAATACTGTGTGACCAGCCTTAGAAGTTACTCATTGTGTATGATCTCTATTTTTGTTCCACTGACAGCTTTGGTGCAATGAGCCTTTTATACAAAGTGACACATACTCAGAGTGTAAAGACCTGAATTGCTCAGTGGGAGCGGATTAGTGCCTGGCCTGGGAAGCAAGGAGCTACAGAGAGTTATGCCCATCCATTTTGTGCTTGGAGTGAGCCAGCTGCAGTGGGACACTGCAAACATCCATGCCAGCCTCTCAGTCTGAGACCTTGAGCCTGGCTGGCTCCTGCTCTGTCAAGGACTCTGCTCCCTCCATGCTGCCAAATCTCATCCCAAACTGCAGCACCATCCAAAAGAAAACCACCATGCACCCGCCAAGCCCTTTCCAGCCATCTTCAAAAACACTGCTGTGACCAGGCTGCATTCAGACCCTCCTCTCCTATCCAGGCTCAAAACATGCCAGGCCAGAGCTCCCAAAGTACCACCATCCTCAGTGTCAAATGCTGATATTCACAGTAACAGCCTCCCACTCTGCAGCCATCAGGTGAGGAAAGGGGATAAGTCGCATAAGGAAGAGAAACAGGAACCACTCAGGTTTGCAGCTTTCCCCAGTAAGGAAGAAGATGGAAACAGGAACAACACACCTGAGTTTTTCAGATGCCAACATTAACTACATTCTCTGAAAACAGAGATGACTGCCCCTTCAGAACTCTTCAGTTCTTACACAATCAGGATCAAAGATACGGCCTATAAATACCTGATGGGAGGGAGCAAAGACAAGAGGGCTGAACTCTTCTTAGCAGTGCCCAGTGAAAAGATAAGCAGCAACAGGCACAAGCTGAAACACAAGGAATTTCACTTAAACATAAAAAACAAATATATATAAATAAAATATCTAGATAAATAAATAAATACAGGCATAAATGAATAAATATTTTTACATTAGGAGTGATGAAAGATAGGAACAGGCTGACTGGAGAAGCTGCAGAATCTCCATCCCCAGAGATCTTTACAACCCAGCTGGGCACAGTCTGAAGCAACCTGCTGTAGCTGGCCCTGTTGGAGATTGGACTGGATGGTCTTCAGACATCCTATCTCAACTCTGTGATTTGGTGATTCTGTAAAATTAGCATCACTTTAATACTGAGCCAAATCTTACCTATCATAATACAAAAAAAAACCCCAAAACCCCAAAACCTACTGATAAAGAAAGCTGAGAAGTAAAATATGAAACTAGGGTATTTTTACTTGTTACATTTCCAAAGATATACTGCTTCCTTCTAGCTGTTCCTCATGCTTGAGTGGTAGCAGCCCATAAATATCTCTAGTTTCCTTAAAACAGTTTTGATTTACTTCCTTCAAAGGGAAAAAGAAAGAAACCACCTACACCGAGACCATACTGAACCTATGCTCGCTCAACTACATCCACTTCCATATTCTAAATTTTGTTTTGGAATTGGGTCACCACTTTACCTCTTATTTGAGTAATACCTGGTGCAGTGAGATCCATGTTGAAAGCCAGGATTTCTAGGCATATCTCTACTAGCAGTAATAATTACTTTATTCTAAGAACAACCTTAATACATGAATTTCTTTAGTAATATCTTTGCTTCTTCCTCTCAGACCAGAATACTTAAGTTAGTGTTTATGACCAGTTTGGCATTTATACATCAAATGGTATTGAGCTTTTATTTGATAGCCTTTAGTCCTTTTATGTCAACATTTAATTCTTCCGATATTCTGTGACTATTCTGACAATTGCTTTATCATGATGCTTATTGTGCAACTAAATTATTTTTATTATCATTTTGATGCAATTTTGGTACCTTTTGCAGCAGTGGAAAATGTTTTCTAGTAATAGTAATAATTCCTTTTCACTTTGCTTTGCTGGCAATGTTCTAATCCTGTAGGTAGCTTTCTGCATTGTTTTTAACCCTGCAGGAAGGTAATGACTGTGTGACATATTCAGCAAAGGAACCATTACTGTAAAAGGACATTGTTCATTACTTACATTAAGAAACAAAGACAAAAAACAAGACAGGGAAATAGAGTAAAACCAACTATATCTGTACAGCTAATGTTTGATATTTGTCAGAAAGACATAACAGAGTTGTTGTTCTCTGTATGCAGGCAGTGGAATCAATAGTATTCTACAAACAAATAAGTGACAAAGAAAAAAAAGCTGTTCTTTGTTTATTAATGCCCACTAATATTATAAGCTGTATATATTTCAAGCAAAATGCAAACCTTGGTCTCATGCAGCAAGGAACATAATGACAAAACAATTATTTATTGCTGTATCTTAATGCCTCACTGACCGTCTTGCCTGAAAAGTAGGAGCTTGATTTTCTTCCTCTCTGGTCCTTTGAAATGATGCCTGTGTCTGAGAGACAAGATTGCCACGTACTGCCAATTCTCTAATACACAGTCTTGTACACTGGAAATCAGTATGGAACACTGCACTCGCATCTCCCCTAACTTTTTACAGCCTTTAAATTGCCAGTCTTCTGACTACATTTCTTCAAACAATATTGCCATCTGACTGATATCAATCAAACACATTGCCCTTTGATGTCAGAACTCACAGAGTCATCCCACTTGACTGAATTTTGATTACCTCTGTATCAGTCAAGTAATGTGCTGTCTTCAAAAATAAAGAAGCATAGCCACTGTGCTATCTAATAAACGGACTATTGGCTCCTGTATTAGGAAATAAAGCCAAAAGCATTAACTTTGAGATTCCAACTTTGCAGGTATGTTTGGCTTCCCGAGTAGAGGTAAACATTTATAGTGTAGTATGGAACAAAGGAGAAACATTTAGAGATTTAACTATAATATCAGATTTTCATCTGTTGTGGCTTTTTGTTTTTATACATATAATTTAACAGGTTTTGTGTTAAAGTGTGATTCAAGGACAGAAGTCTTTACTCAACAGGGAAGAAAAAACCACAAATATCAATTCCTTATTGTTTCAGTCAGGTAGTCAGGTACAAAAAACTACAACTAGCAAAGGCACAAAGGATGGGAGTCCACCTAAAAGCTGAAATCACTGACCATGATAATTCTCACATGGACTGACTGAATGCAGCAGTTAAGAAAGACTGGATAGCTTACAATGAAGCATCACATAGGAAACGGTCTATGAAACTGTGCTGAAAGCTAAAGTTATAACTATGAGGTTTCTGATGCTAAGGATTTGGGACTTGGAGAGTTAAGGGGTTTTTTTGTGATTGTTTTTGTTTGTTTGTTGATTGATTGATATATATGTTTTTCCTGAGCTTTATTTTAACCCCTGTAGTATTCTCTTTCTCTGGGCTCTACTCTTTGCTTCAGTGAATGCATACCTTTCCATTGCTGCTGCACCCACCTCCATCCCTCCATGCTGCCAGAATGAAGGGATAAATAGCAGGTCAAAAGAAGAAATTTCAGCAGAATTTCCTTTGCAAGCAGGTATTTTTAAAGCTGCCCAAACAGATAGAGCTAATGATCATCTTCCAGTCTGAAAAGCAGGGAACAGAAAAATCTTTTCCAGGATATGAGATCAAACTAATCTAAGCATATTGAAGATAACTGTTTCCAGAGCAAGTAGAAACTAGTGGAAATCACTCTCTCCTTATATGTTAAAAGTGCTGAGGAGACAGGGAAAATGGGCAACCAAAAGGAGGCAGCCCAAGCCACCATGTAGTGGAAAAACCTGTGGATAACAGAACTAAAAATATTAAAAAGATTACTTTCAGAAGATCCCTTCTAAGAAATAGGACCTCATGTAGCTAATTTTTTTTTCTAGAGGAAAACATCTTTTGATAGGAAATTATTAGTTACAAAAAAAAAAAAAAAATTAAAAAAGAGCCAACAAACCTCTGTATCTTCCTAGGCTTCCTTTTTGGTCATTTATATAACTGAGTGGGCTGCAAGAGTTCTTGACTTGGTTATGGGTACACCTGCAGTACAGTACCTACCCAAGTATGCTGCTTAGGCTCCTAAATTAGCACGTTTCCATGATCTGTGTTTCAGACCTCACTGACTGTATTTTGCTTATGTACCTCATGAAAATTCAAGTCGTTCACAATGCTTAGCTTTTGCTGCACTCTCACCACTCCATCACTGTTGCCACATAATAAAGTCTTGGCACATCAGGGCAGAAAACTGTTTCTCTGGATGGCTCATTTTTCCAGAAATGACATGTGTCACAATGCAGCTCAGATTCCTTAAACCCTATTCATTCATTCCAAGCAGTCAATAATATTTCTATCCCTTGTATACAACCTTCAGTCCTTGAAAGGAAGAAGAATTAACTTCAATAAAATCAATCCATCAGTATTCCTAGTGTAACTGACTGTACTGTCACACCTAAAGCTCTGCTTCTTCAAACATTCTCCTCATTCCTGAGGAAGAAGAAAAGGATAACAAACTTTTCTTAATTCGCACCCTCAGAACAAGCATAAGTGCTTATGGAGGTAAAAAACTCCATGCCTTCAGAATTAAGTCCTCCTTCTGCTGGAGACAGACATTCTGAATGCTCACAGAATCGTTTTTCTACTTCTGGGCCAAGAAAGCCACTCCAGTCATTCTTTGCTGATTCTGATCAAGCAATGAGACTTGCTTGAGGCTGTACATAATTCTTAAAATTGTACTTTGAAGAACGAATTTAACGCAAAGGGGTGGAGGATTTGTTTTCTCCTTTCAGTCTAAATGGCTTCTAGTGACACATATTTCTACTAGTCAGCTAAACGAAAAGATTAGATCTGCCAGACATTCGAGTATGTGGGTAGTGCTGATCAGAAAACAAACGAACAAACAAACAAAAAACCCACTAAGATTCACAACTGTGTGTGTAGTTTATAGTTTATACCTCTGTTAGTTTTCTCTCTTAGTCTGCCTCTTCTAAGGCCATTAAAAACTTCTTTGAGTTGTACTTATGACATGACTTCAATATGTAAAGAGATATATCAGTATGAGTTTACTTAGCTTCTTCAAAGTGCTGTTCTTGCAGACACACAGGCCCATCCCACAAGGAAACATTTCATGCATTCAGTAACCATCACAAATGCTTCACTTACTATCCTAGTTTTATTGCCTGGCTGAGCATGTTTAAGCAGAAAAAACAGGGAAAAACACAGGCACTGAGGTAAAAACCTGCAGAGCGGAGGCGAGCGGGGCTGCCCTTCGGCGCCTCACCAGGGTCACCTCTGCCACCTGCCGGCCACCACACCCGTCCTGGGACACGGCCCAGGCCCACAGCAAAGGGGTTGCTCGCCCAAACCAGGAAACCCCCATGCTTGTTGCATTAGGAATTTCATTTCCATTTGGAAGCAAAAAAAAGATGTAGTGCTATAATATCCTTCTTTTTCCTGTATCCCCAGCTCCTGATTGGCCCAGCCTCTCCCCTTTCTTCTTTCTTTTTAATCTAAGAAAGTATTTGCCTTTGACTATAAAAAAAAATAAAAGAAGAATATGTAGAGAACTCAAACATCAAAATGCCTCAATCTATAACCACATGTCCTTAACAACTAGCACAAAACAGCTCCTGAACGACAGTAGGAAAAGCACAAATGTGACTGAAATGGCATTTACAAAATTAAGACTCAAATCTTTGGCACTTCCTAGAAGGATTGGTTCCAAGAAAATAGCATTAGTGGTGCACTAGCATGGGGAGTAACCCTCCTCCAAGTCTCTGACAAAATAGCTCACTGAAGGATGACTGTCGGATTTTTCATCATTCAGGAAAAAAAATAAAATTTGAGCAGCTGAGCACAATATATATTAACATTGAATGGTTATTATGTTCGGACAACTGTTAGAAAGCTGTTAGAAGATGACATCTGCTCTTCAGAAGAAAACCATACTTAAATGGGGCTTATAGCTCTTAAGTATAAGTGATTCAATTTTTAAGTCATGCTCGGTCACAATTTTTTCAGACATATTTTTCTTTTCCCTTCTGACAATCTAAGCATAAATCTGCTGTTCCAAATCTGATGGATACCACTCCATCCTCTATCAGAGTCAGAGTCTACTTACAGATAAGACACTTTCAACTATAAGGTCCAAATCATGCTCCTAAAACAGCAGTATTCTACTTCCTTCTTCAGCCCAATCCCAATCTCTTAAATAATTGAGTCGAAGTTCCCACATTATGTGCAAATAGATTCATTGCTATTTAAAAAAAGGCAGGAAAATTAAACACAGTATGTCATGCTAGAACAGAGGTGCTGCTTAGATATTAATGATAATTAGGATATGCACAGATATGCAGGCTATGGACTGGTTTAATGAGGAGAAAATCCATAACCTCCCCCAGAAGATGCTCTAGCCAGTGCAGGCAAAAATTAAAAAAAAAACTAGTCAAAGGCTGCCTGCCCACCCACAGAGTGATTAGTGGGGGCATTGCTTGCCAAAGCCAGTTCTTTACTAAAGCCTACTGTGTACCAAGAAATACAGAGAAATACAGAGTTTCTTCTGGGTTCTTTAGGGAATTAATGGGAAAACTAGAGAATAGTTAAATAATATTTTGGTTGGCTGGGATGTCCATTTCAGCAATTCAAAGGACAAAAGATTAACTTGAGAAGTACTTGCAAGGAGTTTCAAAAGTCAAGTGCAAAGGAGGTTAGCACCAGAGGAGACAATAAAAAGGAGTTTAGCCTATGATCCAAGGTTCTTTAAAAGTTTACACAATGCTGCAAAACTGTATGGTGTGCCAGCGAAAAGTTTCAATTATATGCTTTTGGAATGGCAGGTCTTGTGTTTGGTGCTCATCTAAAATTGGCTCTTGTTTCTTTTCCACCATGGCTCATGTGTTTTGCTGTTCTGGACCAATTCTTTCCTTCTTGATTTGATGCTTCTTGGATGCTCAGTCTTAAAACAACTTATCTTTTAATAGTCACATTAAACACAACACAGCAGTACTGCTTTTTGGTATGTCCTTAGTATTATTTTGAAGCCCTGTCAGAGGGATTGACCTTCCACTCTCTTGCCTCGAGTCAGTGGATTGTCACTAAAGACTAGGCTGAGCTGTTTCTCTTTACATAGTTTTCCATCCCTGAGTTTTGTGCCCAAGGTTGGTAACTTACCAAAAATCAGCCTCTTAATCATGGTGCTACAGGCCAATAAATCCAGGTACATACAGCATGATTACACTCCCATGCAAAAAAATAGGCATTTTATCCCGGTGAGGGGTTTTACAAACTGCGCAATTTTCAATTCTGAACTGCTTTGACAGTTACTCTCAGGAAAACTAAGCATACAGGCTCAATTTTACCCTTCACCAGTTCAGAACCAACCATTTTATGAACTCCATTAGGAAATATTTGTTTATGGATACATTCCTCTGGACCAGACTATTGTATTTCTCCACTATCAGGATTTCTTTTCCACCCTGACCCACTAGGCCCACCTTTGGACAAACAACAGCACAGGCCAGGCACTATGATCTCATTTCAGTTACACAGCACTATAATTTTGAGTCTATAATTCCCATTCTGCAAGGTCTTGCAAAAAACTAGCTTTTAAAACAGTGATATACTCAGTCACAGTCCTGAAATGATACACATTGACCATCCTAATCAGGAAACTCAGACAAGTTTTAGCCTCATAAAGTATATTAAGCTTAAAAAGGCACAAAGAACAAAACATCGTATAGCTGTACTTGCAACCACTTCTGCAGTGCCGTGGCCCATTTCAGGGAAGCATCTCTGTTCAGGAAAGCAGTCACAGATGAGTTCGAAACAGGCACTTGCTGAGGTGCTATCCTGAATGTAGCCAATATTTGGGCCATTTTTATAAATCAGTGGCCTTGTGAAGGCTTGGATAATCTATACTTTTGCCTTTCGGTTTTCAAATGCAGAATACAAGCTCAGCAGTCATTAAGAAACATTGCAACCTGTGGAGCAATGAGGGCAAGTACTGATACAAAGTTTTAACCTACTTCTGGTTCCAGCTGTGCAATGTCCTCATATCTCTAACGTACAAAGGAGGTGGCTCCTAATTCATTCATTATTACACCTCTGATTTTAATTCTTTCTAGATATTTTGCTAGGAATATGGTTTTCAAACAAAGCTCACTCTAAGTTGTCCCTTTGGTAGCATATGGGTCACCACAGCAGTTCTTGGAAACCTTCATTCCTTGCAGCAGGTTCAGTCTACTCCAGCACTCCTGCACAGGTACGTGAAATCCTGCAAAACAGGATGATATATGGCACTGAATATTGCTATGGAGAGAGGAGTATTCTCACTCATGCATGTATGTGCAAAAATGTGCTGCAATCGTCAACAGTCCTTTTTATTCAAAATTTCACTCCCTTCTCATATCACCTCCAAGGCCCAGTAGAATAATAGAGACATCTGCAAAGGGGAGCAAGAGATCTTTACAGATCCTCCTGCCCTACCATAATTTACTGCCTTTACATCCCATCCTGATGGCTGGTTGCTTCCTTCATCACCACCATGTTTTTACCATTATGACAGAAAACGATGAGGCAAGAGGAAAAGACCTGCAATCATGAAGCAACCCAGCGATAGCCCAGCTAATAACATGAAATAAAATGCATTGTGCTTCCCAGCTCCAGTGAGAGAAAATGATGAAGCACAAACCCAGCTCTCATCATTCAGCAGTCTGTCTTGAAGAAAAGAAAGAAAAGAGACACCACATGATAGCTAGAAAAAGATTTTGGATAATGTCACAGAAATTGTTCCATTTTCTGTATTACATAACTGACTGGGTTTAGGTCCTTCTTCTTACCCACATATGTGAAGTTGTCAGACCGGATAAAAGTGAAGGGATACTACACCATTTGACAATAAACCCCACTTTCAGCAACCAGTGACAGTCATCCTGTTCCAAAAAGCATATGTATGTTCTGTTTTGCCTGTAGATTATTCCCTCCAATAACTCTCAACTAAACTTTTCCTTGTTGCGTTGTCTATAATCCAAGAAAAACCCTGATGATCGTAATGTGGGAAGACAGTTGCCTTCTTCTGCTTACTTATTTCCTATAAGACTGCTCAAAAGAGCAACAACTTTATTGTGTTTAGTCTTTTCCCCAAAAGCTAAATTGTTGGAAATGTAATCCAATAAAATGTCTTTGCAGTCCATTTCATGATCTTTCAGTAAAGATTTTAATTTTGAGCAGACTTTTACCTTTTTTTCCAAAACCAACAAGTATTTGTTGCTTGCCTGAGAAAAAAAAAAAATGGGTTGAAAAGCTCTGATTTTCTGACATTGGATCTTATAATCTAAATTTTTATTTCTTCCTTAAGCAGTCTGACTTCTCGGGGGAATATATGAGAGCAATCAAAACCAGCCTGAAAAGCAGGAGAAGCCACCAGAGCCCCTCCAGGTGTGACACTGACCGACATGGGGTCCCAGGCTGTGCAGCCCCACAGGGCCAGGTTCCTGAAAGGCACCTTGCAGGCAGGTGTGTAGAGCCTCCTGCAACAAGAGGTGACACTGGCCCTGGACATATGACAGGGGTCACACTTAATCCATGAGCCCGAGCTGTCCTCCACCCAGCCTCTGCCACAGGAGTTCCTGAGCTTAGAAAGTGAGGAGTTTTCAGCGTCTGCTACTCTGTCCCCAGGAGCTCGATCTGAACTAAAAGTGAGTTCCTTTGGGATCATAGGAGGAAGACCTCCTCTGCCAAAGACATTACCAGACTTTCCTGTTCTTCACTCTTCTGATTTTTCCTAGTAAGAAAACACCTTTTTTTAGGTATATTGCAAAGGATTGTGGACCAGCTCAATAGATATATCACCAATAAAGGGTTTTTTCCTTCAAATTATTTCCTTACATCTTAAATACACAATATTACATTCAATTTACTTTTTTTTTAATGGCTATTTCTATTAGCCTTACTGAGCATACAGTGACTACATATTCTTAGCTATTTTATAGAGGAGCTCTTTGAAAATAAGCAAAGACATAAGTCAATTTATGAGAAGTAGAAGTGTATTACCACCTGAAATTGTAGCTTTTCATACTACTGTAAATCCACATTGTTTTGTAGCATTTTTATTTTTATCAGAATTTCATTAGAGTACAATGATAAATGGCTGTTGCATACCCCCAGGCTCACAAGTAGTTGAGCAAAAATCTGCCATTACAGGAAGGTACAATTGCTAGATTTTAAATAAATACACTCTGTCATGCAGCTGTATATAGCAGGTATATATAACAAATTAGTATCAGAGGCACATGTATATATAACCTCATTCTAGTAATGTATTTATACCCTGATTTATTCAAACTCTATGTGATGAGCTTAATCATAAATAGAGACAAATTAAGAAGTGCATAATAATTTTCAGCTCAGAGACCAGGACCTACTGTGGTGGTCTTCTGCACAGGGATGAATATCTTAAATAAAAATCACTATGCACAGTAATTTGGAAGGAAATAACCTCCTTTGTCATGTTTGCATCTATCCAGCAAAAGGAAGTTAGTGATTAATGCTCAAGATATTTTCCATGATGAAAGAATCTGTTTCCTCCATACACTTTGATTTACTCTCTCTTATTTTTGTGTTGTATTTTGATAAAGGACATTGTACTCATCCATCAGGCCTGGTCTTAATCTTTGTAACTAACCCAGCTCCTGAAATCCTCAGGCTTCATGCAAACCATTAGTACTTGCATACAACCATATTACCAACTGCTGCAGACACAAAGCAGCTCTTTGCAGCCAGGCTACCCTTTTATACAACCTCAATATTTTCTCTTATGAAGAGAAATATAATCAAGACAAGGCACCAGAATTCATCCTGCAAAGTGATATTCATTGCATGACTTTACGGCAGCAGCCTCATTTCCTACCAGTTGCCAATATATTGTATCACAAGTCACTTTCTCTCAAAATCAGTACAACTGATTTTTTTCTCAGAAGGTTTTCCAATACACCCTTGAATGGGGAGAGTCCACTGCCCAGTGCTGCACAGCAGGATGGTTTTCCAGGGAGGGGCGCAAGGAGCAGTGGTGGAGGCACAGGGACTTGCCCTGCCACTATCACCACCCAGCCGGGTTCTATCTCACCCAGGCATGAACACCCACCCAGCAGGGATCCAGTCCATCCTCACTACAGCTCCCTGCTTTCCTAAAACCACAAAGTGCTCCCTCCCCTGTCCCGGAGGCTCACCACACAGGAATCAAAACCTTCATGGTCCCCTTGGTCTTCTTCCCATTCTCCCTTCCCCTCTAGGTTATTTCTACCTCAAGCCATCTCAGCAGACAGCAGAGATGCCTTGTGTCTCCCACAGCTTGCCCTCCACAGACAACCTCAGGAGAAAAGCCACTCCAGCAGCCATGGGGAGGGATGCTCCTGCCTGGGAGACAAAACCCCAGCCAAAGCTTACAAGCCACATTTAACAAGAATGCTACCACCTGTTTGGCTATGACATCTGCCTAAATAAAAATTAAATACAAAACAACACCCTGATTTTAACAATAATTTGAATATTTTTACAAACACTTGTTGAAGGGAGAAGACAACTTGCCAGGAGCACAAATGCTCCAGGAGTCGCTGCATCCCAGTCTGACTAGCAGCGTTTATTCCCTGCAGCTTATTGCTCAAAATCGGATAAATGCTGGAAAATCTCTCAACTCATCACACTTAGGAGCCACAGTACAAAGCAGTGTTTGTTTTAGAAATAAGATTACAACGTATACAGTGATTTATAAATATTTGCATTTTATAATTCTTTCTGCAAATGAGTTTGTAAGTCAATCCACACAGGGATGAGATTCTTCCCTTGCAAAAGGAATGAGCCACAGAATTTTAACTAGTGCCCTCTTACTGCCTGTGAGCTTTGGTCACTTTTTCCCTCCCAGGGCTCTTCCCTCATGACGTACCAGGGGAAAATTACTAACTTTTCCTTTGCACAACTTCTTACTTGGGGCTGTGTGGGAAAGGCAGCCATTGTCCAAAAAGCAACAAAAATGGCAGGAACAAAGGAATGGTCCATTTCAAAACAGAGTTGATATTTCATACAGCCTCCTGCAGTTCCTTCCCTGTATTGTACAAGAGAGTGTAAACACTTGCTGCCACAAAGAGGCAACATGCTCCAGCTCTTGCAGCACACAGAAATCCACCATCAGGGTCCAGACAGAATAACCAGTCTTACAAACACTTTTTACAGTGATGTTAAAGAAATCCCTAGCACCACTGGGGAAGCCAAAGGGCTAATAAGCTCACAACAGAGATGCAGGTTAATACATACCCTCAAGGGTGCTTCTCCTGAAGTCCAGGTATCTAGAGTGTTAGTGCCAAGTGCCCACACATCCTCTTCATCCTACCTGACTTAAGGATATGTGGAGGCTGGAGATCCCTCTCCAGGTTGCTGAATGGCAAATCAAGAGTATATGGAATTACTGAGTCACTTCTCTCTCCTTCCTCATACACCAAGGAAAGAAAGGGAGGGAATTCAAAAGGTTAAAATAAATAAATCCAAGTCACAGAACAGTGACTGCATGGCAGTCCAAAAGCAAGGGGGTCAAGCCTCCTAGTGCACAAAGCAGAGACAGCATCACATGGAGACAAGAAAACACCTAAGCCTGTAGCTCATGGCCAAAACACCATGAGACAGCCTTCCACTGTGGCTTGGGGACTTCCTATCAGTGAGGTTGCTCTCCCAGGCCTCCAGTACAAGGGTTGCCTTTTCTAGGAGAAAGAGAAAATGGCACGTGCAGAATTTCACTTAATTTCACTTTCCCCCACTCCTCTCCACATACCCCTCCAACCAGGTATGCACACTTGACAGTTTTGCTTTTTCTGTGCTGAATTGGACTCTGGAAGAGGAATTCAGACAAGAAAACGTAAGGCAGAGGCTGATGCTGCAAACACATCAGCCAGCATGTCCTCCTGCTCTACCAAAGGTAAAGTGCTGTCTTCAAGACAAGCTTGCTTGTTGAGTAAACCAGGCTGAGAAGAGAGAAGATGAACATACCTAAAAATGAAGTAAAATAAACACATCTACAAATGTCACAAAGAAACTGTCCATTTCTATCTGCTACAGGACAAGTCCCACATCACTGAAACAACAAGGGCACAAAAGTCCAAATGCGCTTAACCCAGGCAACCAGAAGTGTGTTTCAAGCCACATTAAACCAAGTGCACACTCTTCATCTGATGGTAGCAGAGGTTCCCTTCTTCATTTTGGACATCAGCTCCTTTCTCTCCTTAAACCACATACCTGGCAAGCTCCCTGAGTATCTCCAAAATTCTAGCAAATACACCAATTTCTGACAATTTAAATGAGGCTGTTGCTAAGCAACACCTTTTCTCTTTCCTTTTTGGTTTGCTTTTTTTGGTTTTGTTTCAGTTTGTTTGGGGGTTTTATGTTTTTGTTTGGTTGATTGGTTGTTTTTTTGTTCAATTAAACTTACAGAAAAAACCTCTTAAGATTCAAAATTTTCAATTTTTTTACAAAAACAATGCCTCAAAAAGAAGCTCATTTTTGGAGACTAATTGTATTTCCTATATTCTTCAAATAAAAAACAAGTTTGTTTGTTAATAATATGATGTTACTAATTCTTACCTACAGCCCATCTTACACTTTCGGGAACTCCAGTGCTAATCAGCTTCTTTACACCCATCCTTTCCTTCCCACCCATACTTCTGCTTCTCCCTGTGAAAGAGGAAGGACCCTTTTCCCTAACTGAGTTGTGGAAAATATGTGAAATAAAAAATCCACATAAGAGATGACCCAAAGCCTGCAATACTAGTGGGGGATTTTCTTTTAATTTCAGCATATTTTGGATCTGAAAGGAGTCAGGCCATTTATAAATTTCCTTGCAAACACTGCACATAAAATTATGAAGCTGTTTCTGTAAAGCGGCTCATTAATTTAAAAGGGTGGCTGATCCCTGAAGGGAAGACCCTCTTCAACAGGGAGGTTCTGATGTCACACCGGGATTTCATTAGTGTACTGGCTAGAAAAAAGTGCTAAAAAAAATGTAAATAACTAACTAATGCATGCAGTACAAAATGGAGCGCCTCCAAAGTAATTAGAAATGTCCATACATGGCAGTCGGAACTGCAAGCTGAGCACAGAGGGTTCGTGCTCTCCAGCTATGACAACAGAGCGATCACAGAGTTTCTAGGCTGCGGTGGGGCAAAGAGAGATGGCATTTCCTGAGTGTGCTGCCTGTGACTAAATTTAAATTAACAAAATTACGAGGGATTGAACCATTGCCAAACCAGGACATTCTGGGTTCATCCTTGTCTGTCGGAGACTCATGTTAAGGAAGGCTGAAATCTTACATTAACAGAGATAGAACTGGATTGTTTTTAACAGAGCTGAACCTCAGTAAAGACAAATATAGTTCTGTATATTGTCAGTGAAAATGGTGTGAGTTACAAGAGAGGATGAACATAGTGACAAGTAAGGAACTAAGATGTTTCCCCTTCCCTTCACCAATTAAAATTTTCTTTTATTTTCATGTCATTATTCTACCTGTAAAACCAAAGGATTCAATGTAAATGCTTCATTATTTTCTTAGAACTCCTTGTTAGATTTTTAATCCTTGGCACAAAGAGATGTCATTTTGAAATTATTTTCCTTCTAATGAAAGTACCGTCTTTGCTAGGAGATGTAGGAAACTTTCTTTGTAGAGAATACAATTATGCAGAATGGCACAAATTTTGCTGTCATTTGTAATCCTAAAACTCCTGTGGAGCTATTGAAGCTACATGGGCATTTCAGAGAAGAATCTGTTTTAACTCTTAGACACTCTCCACTTTTTTTACAGCAAGAGCTGTCACTTCCCACTCAATTCTTCTGCCAAGACATCACTTTTCCTCTGCTGCAATCTGAACTGAGTCCTGTTCTGTCACAGTGATGTGATGCTTGCTACCTCAGCCAGAGGTTTTGTACTGTAAGTCAGGTCATACCTGAAGGAGCATTATTAGCAACCAGCAAAAACACCAAGCAAGGCTACTAAGCCTAGAGTTTTTTCTCCTTCTAAAGCCTCCCCTCCATTTTTATTTAGAAATGGTAAACTAGAGAAGAGCCTCTCATGTCTCTTTTTCTTGGCTGGGTGTTGTGGGTGCTACTGCTAGACACTTTTTTTCTTTTTTTGTCATATCATTGTAAAACAAGAAACGCCCCTCAGTTTTAAGGTTCTTCATGGTTCACACTATTGTCACCCAAGTCACTATGTTTCCTCCTATAGACCAACTTTCTGTGCTTCATGCAAAAGTCTGTCTTCTTGTTGCCTTTGTCATCTCTATTCATAACATCTACTCTTCCTTTGAAAATGCTTCAATCTAGGAAAGCCAGTTTCCTCCTCCTATCTCTTTTCAGAGTTACTTAAAGTCTTACATGTTACAAGAGGCATTCCAGCTCAACTAGCACAATTTTACACGTTTCTGTAATTCCTTATATGACATAGGTCTCATATTTAATCCATACTAGATTAGAAACCCTTGACCATCATCTCCCCAAGGACGCTCTGTATTTTACCTCTTTTACACCTTTAGGTGGAAAGCAGAGCTTGGCAACACCCTGAACCAAAGTCCTGCTCTGAAAAGGCATTGGGTCTAGTTACTAGGTACTCCCTGCAAAACGAGAGTCCTTGTCATAGTAACCTACATTTTCGAACAGATGCTAGATAAAGTGCAAGCTGCTTTTACTGCATAGTTTCAATGTATTACTCAAGTCAGGTTACTATGTGGTCCTGGAGCAAGCACTGCTGTTCCCCTGCACACACCTCAGGCCAGCAAAGGTTGCTTTATTAATAATTAAGTTAAAAGACAAAGTTAAGGCAAATAAATATTTTTTCCCAAATGAGGAAAGAGCTGATGATCTGGAAAAACAGTGCCTTCTGGTAAGATCTCAAGATTGTCATGGGCTCGGTTGTGATTTCTTGTGCAATATTTTTGAAGTGTCATGTTTGTCTACCTTGGGTGTCTGGGTTTTCTAACACGGGGCTGATTTTTCCACGTTTTAGAGAAGGAGCATGTTCATTGGGAAGAACAGTATAGGAGTGAGGCAGGGATGGAGATGCATAGCAGCCTGCCCACGCAGCAGCAGGCACACAGGGCCAAGGAGGGCTCACCTCAAACGAAGCCCCTGCCTTACCGGCACAGGATGTCACATCCACAGCATGGGGGAGTTGCCATGGGAACCACCTTATTTATTTTTTTTTTTTCCTAAGCAAAGCACACAGACCTGTGCAACCCGCCAGCTTGCTCACTGTAAATTATTGCTTTCTCAAGGGTTCAGTAACTTATAGAGGTGCCCCTTCAGAAGTTGCCTGAAGTGTTATTAAATAAACTCTTTTAGGTGCACCATATTGACACCTGTGCCGCAAAAGGCAGGTGTCAGCCAGAGAGAGAAGGGGAGCGCAGGGCAGGAAGAACGGGGTACTGGGGGGGCAAAGGCCATCAGGCACTCCAGTCTTCAAAGGTGCTGAACGGCATGGAAACACGGGAAAGCAGTTAAAGGAGGGAAGTCTCATGTAGAAAAATGTGTCATGGAAATAAAATTTCATCTTAAATACATTGTGAATATTATGAATTGATCGGTCAATTATAGCAGACTTCAATGAAATCACTACTGTAAGTCCCTAAAACCCATAGGGGTTTTTTAATAGCCTTTAATTTAAAAAACCACCTGCAAGTTCAAAACATACTTAGGTTGAAGCTGAGAATTGAGAAGAGGGCATGAGCAAGGTGGGTTTCTTGTGATGTGATTATTAAATAAAAATATTGCTCTTTTCAAAGTTTCAAAAGTGAAAAAATAGACAGTTTAATAATGCAGATATGTTGTATACCCTTTCAGAATGACTAACAAAAAAGTATAGAAATCCCTTGTGCATAGAATTTAGTTACCAAAATAAACTGAAATTAAAAAAAATAAATCAGTGCATTAACAGTCAATTACTTCTTTGCCTCTTCAGAAATAAATACGCAATTATTAAACTACAAATATTCTACCCTATTGAAGCCAAGGGGGGAACACTGGATTCTGAAAAGACAATGGATCCAAAGGGTAAGACACTCAAATTTCTTTAGGAAGCATTTGCTGTGTGAGCAGTGCATTTACAACTCTCTATGTGCAGTCTTTGGTATTTCCTTTTTTTTTTTTTTTTCTTTTTTTAGAAAATAAAGAAGGGGGAAGGGGAGAGAGCTGCTTCTGGTTTACAGGCTACAAGATGAGATTTGCAACATGCCATATTTTGTGTGGTCTAGCAAGCTACTACGGTTCAGGGAGCATTCTATTTGCAACTGTTTTCCAGGATAATAAAACCACATGCAAGTGTTTTATAGAACGTATTTCATATAGAAAGTTTGTAATCCGAATGTATAAATACTCAAATAACCTTGTGCTAAAGCAGGTAAAAAATGCCAGGGGGAAAACAAATAACAAGAAATCGTATTTGAGGAAAAAACAAACAAACAAAAAAAAAAGAGTGAGGGAAGATGCTACTGCTATTCTTCTAATGCACTGAGGTGGTTTGTGAGGAGGTTTACATCCCTGGAAGATAATGTTAAATTATAACCATATTTATTCATTCAAATCATTAACAAGTTGATTTAAGCTATCTCCTACCAAGGACTTGATCTGGGAGTAGGAATACATGGGAAAGAAGAAGGTGCTTCACTGCTAGCTGAATTCTGAAAGTATTACTTAAATTACATTCAAGTCATCAGATAATTATGAACTTTCTTTTCCTTTATTTATATGGAATATTTATTGAATTGCACAGTGTGCTTTTACAATAAAGTGCTTTTTACGTTGGTTTCTTTGTTCATCCAAAATAAAACTGACACTTATCCTTTTATAACCTATTCTGAGAACATTTTCTCTTCTTTGAAACTGATTGATGCACTACTTTAAATGTTCCTGCAAATATCGTTTCAATTCAAGTTTCTGCATAATGTAATAAGAAGATAAAAGAATTCTATACTTCAACAAGAGACATTACAAAGCAACTAGAGACATTATCAAGGGCATTAACAAGCTCCTAATAGCAATAAAACCTTTTAACTGTCTGATGTAGAACATGCTCCTACCAAACCACCACGTATTATGGTAATTGGCTCCAATTTCTGAATCTTTCATTGTAAAGTTACAAAGAGTTAGGTAGAACTGAAAAGTGAACCTGGAATTCACAGTTCAGTTGCTTATCTTTTTTTTATTATTGTTATGATAGTGTTTTCTTTACAATACACAGAATCAGCATGAGCCCCAGCTGCAGCAACATCATTTTATATTCTGCTCTAAGGTTCCTGATCCTCATCTTATTCTCATTTCTCAGTATTTAAATGTATATGGTTTTAGTCCTAACAGCTTATCATGTAAAGAGTATTACAATGTGTGAACTGGTCATAGTTTGGTCACTTCACACGCTCAGTCGCTGCAACACTGAAAGTTCAGAAAATGAGATATAATTGAACTTCAATGCTCTAATTTACCTTAGGAAATAACATGGGGTAAGTTGCTTACTTTTCTTTTTTGGATTCTCCTCTCAAAAACATAAAACTCAGGCTTCATCCAGGGTCCCATGAAAATAAACACAAAATTCAGTACACAAAAATGAAACTAGAACCTGCAGTAGAAAAGTGGAGAAGTGACATGAGGCTCTGTGGTGATTAACCTGCAGTGTAAAGCCATATGTCCTGCTGACATGTCTATCGCACCACACCATCCTTCACAGGCTGGCAACCTGTTTACTTGAGAAGGGCAATCCAATTGGCATCTAGAATCATGGTCCAAAAAAGAAGTTGTCATTTCTTGCCTCTGAAACTATCCTGGCTTAAAGGACAAGATGCCAAGAAACAATGTACTGCAAAGGAAACTCCAAGGAGAAAAAAAAAAAAAAAAACAAAACAAAACAACCAAAAAACCCTATAATGTTTCCAGCCCAAAGCTTGGTGTTTAGACACACAAAACCCATCAGGCTTGATCTCCATTAATATGACAGGCTTTTGGGGCAGATGTGCAAAGTTTAGATAAGAAACACAAACTGAAAACACCAAACAGGATAACTGGACTACATACGTCTCTCTCTCAGAAGAGGAAAGAACTATCTCATTTCCGAAGTTCTGGCTGATGGCTGGAAAGATGATCACTTGGACTTCACTGAGATCATAAAAGCACAGCATGCAGTTTCTACCTAGTCTGGAAAAGCAGTTTCACTATTTCCTGTAACATTTAATGGCACAATACTTTCATTACAGTGTAAATTAGAGTAATCCTTTTATTATTGCCATTATCAAAGGCTGCTTTAATTAGACTCACTTAAAGGTTTGTTAAGGTTTTTGACAACAGAGCATACAACTATCACACAGTTACAAACATGCTTTCAGCAGGATTACTAATAAACCTCCTGAAGCCTACTCAGAACTAAAAAAAAAAAAATAAAACAGGACAAACAAATGCGTTTTCCAAAAAAAACTGTGACTCTGGTCTTTCCACTGCAGCTGTTGTAAAAGTCTGGGAGATTAAAACAAAACAAAACAAAAAAGACTTAAGGAGCAACAGAAACAGAATAAATCTGCAAGGACACCAATTATGTAGGTGAAACATTTTATCAAAGCATTGTAATTACTGTGACTTCACTTTCAAAAACATAAAATGGAGTTTTTGCTTGACAACAGATTTTCTTCATAAATTCCACTGAAATCGCTATAGCCTTGCATTCTGCTTATTCCAATCTATTGTATCTCTGGTGTTAACTCATTAACAATTACAAATGAAATATTAGCCTTGGGAAAACAAAAATGGCATCACTCAATGCCATATTACCTTACACATTTCTGCAGTGAAGGAAAGCCTACTGTGGTGTTGGTCTCCATCATGGATGAACCTTTTTGAATGGTGCCATTGCTAAAGGCATTTTTAGGGCATTTTAGAGGATTTCCATTATTAAAGCAGTACCTTTTCAAGTCCTCATTTTACAGAAAACGAGCAGAAAGAAGCCAACAACTCCAAAGCACGGAAAAAGGAATAAGCAGGCACCACAACACTGTCTTTGGCATATAGCCAAGACTGAAAATCGCGCTGATACCGCCTTGCCGAAGGGACACGCGAGAGTTATCCCTTGCGAACACGTTTCCCCTCCGATTATCGCTGGGGGCTGAGCGACAGTCAGCTGAGCGACGCACCAGCGGGTCGGGACCGGGAGTTTAAATCACCGCGCTCATACCTTGGGGGGGAAATAAGATCCCGGGTGGCACGGGGAATTAATTACAGCCCGCGTGGAGGGGCTGGAGGGGGGGTGAGGGGCCGGCAGGGGAGGCGCCCCGGCAGCCGCAGGGAGCGAAGCGGAGCTGGGACGGGCGGGCGGGGGTAGCGCAAGGGCGGGGGTAGCGGAGCAGCCGAGCCCGGCCCGGCGCCGCCGCGGAGCTCGAGCAGCCCCTGGCGGAGCCGCGGAGCCGCTGCAGCCGCTCCGCCCGGCGCTGGGGCCGCCCCGGCCGCGACACCCGGTGGTGCCGGCCCCTCCGGCTCCCACTTACTGAAATACGGGTCCTCCCGGGAGCTCGGTCCCCGCTCCCTTCTCCGTGGGCTTCGACACCGTCTGTCTCCTTCTGGCACTCAGAGAGGGGAAAAAGCAGTGGGGAATGTTCAAATACGTCGATTCGTCTCATTAAAATGCCGCTACCTTCAGACAGGTGATCTACCGGACAAGCTGCTGAACGGGAAGGGGCAGTTCTAGAAAAGCATTTTCTATTGAAAACTTCCTGAGATCGCGGCTCTTGTTGTGTTTGAAAGGGCATCTGTGATATTTGGGGTCTCATATGGACCCCAATTTGGGTAGCAAACCTCTCGTTTAACGAGGACAGCCGGAGGAGCCCCGCAGCTCCAAGCCCACGGGGCATGAGGCACCCCTGCAAGCGGCCGTCTGCCCTCTCGCTCCCAGGGGAGGAGCAGCACCAGGCCCCCCCGGCTCCCTGCTCCTGACCCGTACCAGGGCGTGCAGAAAGCTCAGACTGCTCCACAACCCCGGCCCAAATTAACAAAGACCGTTGAGCTCTGCCAACCCCGAACTGCTCTTCCAGTACACAGCAAAATGAAAGGGGTAAGATCAGACAGTTTCTGGTTACAAAAATCGGTTTGATTATGAATTAGAAAGATCAATGAAATCAAATAAACCACGGAAAGGGGGATAAAAAGTTACACTGTAAGTTCCTACTAAATGTCGCTTTATTTGAATAAGAAAGGGAGGAATGAATGTGAGGAAAGCAAACAGTGTGAATAATCTCAGCCCTAATGATTAATAATTGCTACTTACCTGACATCCAAAGGCCTCACGAGAGCCCTGGGGGACAGAGCTCTGCAGGCACTGATTGAGGTGCTGTGCAGTGACTCGAGGGGACCGTGGTAACCACCAGGCAGGGGGTCATCAAGGCTCCTGCACGTGGGGTCTCTACACAACCTCTCCTACATCCTTGTAATCCACTAAACACAGAGGTCTGGACACACTTAGCAGAAATACAGGAGCCACCGCTCCAGTGCGGGTGGCTGCTCAGTAGCTCAGGCCACTTCATGACACCCGAACCCACGTATCTTTCATTAACCTCTTTGTGAGGACAAACCAAACTACTACAAACCATTTCCTCTCCTAATCCTGCCTCTTTTTCACAGGCAAACTGGATGCTGTTTGTGAGTGCTTACACACATCCTGGGTTAGGACAGCACAAGCAACTTGTGTACTGCCACTGAGGTGTGGGAACTGACTGCAGGGAGCTGCCGTACCGGCTGGAAGTGTGAGATGAAGCACATCTGCCTAAATCACAAACCCTAGCAAATGCATGACTCATTCTTGCACTTGGAAAGGAATTGCTTTTGCTCAGGTGGCACCAGCAGCTGAATTTTACAACCAGCTTCCCAGCTTCATTTGCTTCTTCCCATATAAAAAAGCGGGGCCCTGCATTTTTCAGACTATTCCTGAAAGTTGTTTATTTCACTGTAGCTGCATAGTACTTAAGATGAACTCAAGTTTAGACTATGAATTTTTCAAAAATAAGTGGGCAAAATAAATCTTTTTTTAAAAAAATCCTAAAATTAAAAAAAAAAAAAGGAAAAAAGAGGAAAAAAAATAAGAAAAGAAAAGGAGACCTACCTTTAAGATCCCCATCTGAAGTTACAAATCTCTCCAGGGTCATTCCAGCACTAGGAGAAGTAAGCAGGACTGAGGTGACCTGAATAAAAGCAGATAAATTAGCCCAGTGTTGTTTTCAGGAATTATCCAACTAGAACAAATACATTTTGTTAAATATAATCTAACAGACTGTACTGGGCAAACAGATTCTGGACTGGGGAGTCCATGGAAACCCAAATGTTTAAGAACAACATTAGATTGTCTACCACTGAATTTCTGAGCAATACATTTTGATCAACTTCTTTCTTCCCCTCCCTTCCCCTTATTCATATTCAATTGTCTGAATTGTCAGACAGGTCAGATGGGAAGGGACCATGGGAGTCCATCCTATCCAGCCTGTGCTCAGGACAGGGTCAGCCAAAAGACCAGACCAGGTGACTCTGGGCTTTGTCAGGTTCTTGAAAACTTCCAAGGATGGAGGCTGCACACCTCCTGGACCCCCACATGTGGAAAGTCCCTCCTTGTATCAGCCTGAGCATCTCCTGTTTCAGTTATCCCCACTTCCTCTCACCCTCTGCCATTCGCCAATAGAAGGGCCTAGCTGTGTCTCCTCCACAACCTCCTCACAGACACTGGCAGGTTGCTGGTAGGTGCCCAAATCCATCCCCTACCCTGGCTGAGCAAACCCCCTCCCACAGCCTCCTCACAGGTCTCCAGCCCCAGACCAACTTGGTGGCCCTTCACTGAACTATTCCACTTTAAGGATGTCTACTTCTTTCATTTCTGCTTGCCACTTTCCACAGGGTTTTCCTCCCAACAGCCCATCCAGGGATGAAACTCAGAGGTTCTCCTTCCCAGGGCAGATCTTTGCATTTGTTGCGATTGATTTTCATGAGGTCCCTGGCAGCTCCCTTCTCCAGCCTGGCTAAGTGTCTCTAAAGGGCAGCCCAGTCCTCAAGTATGTTGAATGGTATCCCTCCCCAGCTGCAGCTGGTGACACCTGCACACTTGATGAGAGTGCACTCCACCACCTCCCCAGGTCACTGACAGGGACATCAAACAGGACAGGTCCCAGGATAGACCCCTGGTACCCCATTTGTGACATGCAGAGCAAGACTCATCACCCACAGCCTTCTGAGACCCAGCCTGGGTTTATAATCCACATACTCATCCACTCATCCAGACTCAATCTACTAATCTGGATGCTTGTCAGCCTCCTCCTTTTCAAAAGAGCTTTCTCTTGTTCTGATGTAACACAAAAAGAATGTCACTATACAAACCTCCTCCACAGCAGAATAAACAACCCAATCACTGGAAAAGATCATTACTCCCAATAAAATTGGAGAAGTAAGAAAACTATGGGAATGTCCTACACTTGACTTTAGAGACAAGCTGTTTATGCAAGCATTGCTGTAGCCACAAGTGCCTGAGCAATTTAAGGAGTCATTAGATAGTGTAACAGATGTTTCAATACTTTACAGATCTACTAGCAAGCAAAAGCCACACCACATTGCTGTCACCTGCTTCAGTGCAAGAGGGAAAGAGGTGAACCACCAACCCAATTTTTTTTTCACATCATTAACTTCTTTCTTCACCACTGCCTCTCCCCTGAGTCCTCGTTGCCTCATTTTTCTGTCTTCCTGTGTCAAAGCTCCCATCTCCCCACTGTCCATAAGGTCTCTATCTTAGTGTCCTCTCTCCCTTCTCCTTGCAATCCTGAAGGACACAAGCAGCCAAAGCCTGACAGGCCAAAACAGACTTTTTTCCATGGTCAGAGAGACACAGGTGAGCCTCTCCGGACTCTCACCTGGCTCCTGCTGGGATTCTGCTGCGGGTTGCCTCCAACATTTCATGACAAACATTTTCCATTACATTTTCCATTTCCAACTCTCAGCCTTTCTATCATATGATTTCAGGTTAAAACAGCAGGAATTTTGTACAGCTTATCTAGTTCAATATGATCTTTCTGTCAGCTGCTGAAAAAAGATTGTAGGTGTTAAAGCCAAAAGCCAAAATCCAGCTGGGATTCATCTCCAGCCTCACCCTAGAAACTTAACCTCATCCCAAATACCAGTTTTCTAACTGAAACCAAAGGCTTACACACATGAACCGTCATTCATAACTTTAACACTCATCACAACTACCATAAACAGATTTCCTCAGCTGTGTATGGTTTTTAGTGATTAACATAGTACAACAGCTAAAATAGAAATACTATGTAGTTCCAACTACTGAACTTGTATTTAACAGCTGCTCAACACCCTGTGGGACTACCAATGCTGCTTTTACTCCAGGCAGATAAAGGAAGAGTGTGAGAAGATTCACATTGGCTTAGACCACCAGTGCACCCAGGCAAGGGCTGTAACCACAGCCAGCAGGGAAAAGGATGAGAACACACACACCTTACACAGATATTCCCTCTGGCCATCTCTGGCCTTAGAGATAATGCCTTTGTATTATAAGAAGACATAAAAAGAAGAAAAACACCTCATTGGTGTTTCCCATTGCATTCCTAAAAAAAGGGGAGAAAGCTTCTGACAAGAACAGTCCTTCCTCAAACTGACAGGTGTCAGTGCTCCTGCTAGAATAGCTCTTCCAGGAGATCCAGAGCAAGCTCTTGCCCTAAACCTAATGCATAAGAGCAGGGCACGTGATTTATACGTATTATACTGGATTAGGAAAGAGACAAATTTTATTTCTGCCATTTAAAAACTATTCCTATATTTAGAATTTTTATATCATTTCACAGAAGGATACATACTCTTTTGTTAGCTATCACATCTGTACCCTGTCCTAGGTTTTCCCATATTTTCCATCTACCTCATGTCAGAGCAGTGGTTCCTGAACTGTAGCCCACCAAATCACAGTAACTCATCCACAGGAAAAGCTGCACAGTTCTCCATTGCCTTTGTTTAATAAGTTTTATGGGGAGGACACTTCACTCCTCCCTTAGCTCACTCCTTGCAGCTTCATAGTAGCCTATGGTGGAAAGACAAAAAAGCTTGGGAGTCACTTACTGCTTTCTGTTCCAAAGAAAAATGGTTTTATAATGGAATTTTTCAAGGATAAAATTCACTTGGCCATATAACCAGTTAGGACAACTAAGAAATTCACAGAAGTATATCTCTGCAGCAAAGGACCCAGATTCCAGAATTTTGCCAATCCCAGACATTAACTATCTTGATCTTCTAATTTACAGTGATACCACATTACAGTGACCAGCCTACATCTGACATTAAGCATAATTTAATGCTTGTTAATCAACAATGAGGGGAAGTGTAAGCCCTGCGTTCCTTATCTAATGCTTTCCCTCTCCTCTGCTGAGAGAGTTAGAGGATTTATCTTGTTCTGTCTATCATCTTCTTCGGTAAACACCAATCACTGCAATAAATCTGGTAAGCAGGCTGACTTCTGACCTCTTTGTTCATATTTTGTGCCATATATAAATATGTTGCTGGCAATATTTTCTGGTGGGTTTTTTTTAACCCATTAAACAGAAATGCATTATAGAATAGAACATAAGGGAATTTCAAAGTATTATAAATATAGGATTAGGAAACTTGCCAGCAATATCTATCGCTGACAGCTAAATTTATTAAAGTTCATCAGCAGTAATTGCCTCATTGTTGAATGACTTTTGCATGTAATTATCACCAGTCTAAACACAGATTGCCTCAGGTACAGTATCTAATGTGATCATGCATTCTGAATCCTATTAAAATAGCCAAGATGTAACAGAGATTATTCTCTCCCTACCGGTAAGGAAGGGAAAGAAGCAACAGACGCAGAGAGAGTTTATTTTGCTCAGCCTAAAGTGTTATTTCTCTGTCTCATTCCAATGTTTCCAGCAATGCTTTGCTACCATAGATGCTGAAGCAAGACTTAAGAGATGCCAATTCTATACCAGTGTCATTTATCTCAAGGACAAATGAATATTCCTGTGCCCACTAGAAAGACAACGCCTGAGGCATGATTGCTAAAATGGGCTTTAAACGTCATGCTATATTTTAATAGACAGAAAGATGGATACATCAACGTCTAAAATAATAATTCTTAAATTATATTTATCAGAACAAGGAAAGGCTGGAATTGTAATTTGAAGAAGTCTGAGCTCCAGTATTGTGAGATAATATCCAAAGAGAGAGGACATACAGCCCTTTCTTTGAACTTCTACGCTGTTTTAAGATGTTTTCAAGATCTAAAGGCTCAGCATCAAAGACAAAATTTCATACTTTTTTTTACAGCAACCTAAAATCTTCACACCATATTACTGTCCCATTCCCAAACCCCACTTCCTCAATAAAAAGTAAATACATCAATTATTATTCCCTTCCTCAATGTACCAGCTCTTTTGAGACTGAACAGAATACACTCTACTCTTCTGAATCACTACATGCAATAGACACATGAAGGGTTTTTAAAAAATGAAATAGAATAAAATTTCAAAATTTAGCTTGTAGATTTATTTAATATCTTCAAAAGGATCATCTTAAAAGCTTCAATATCATCTTAGAAATGCATTGGTCATTGTAGCCAATTTTGTCAATGTCAAATACCCACCATTCTCATGCCTTCTTATATGCACATTTACCTATCACTTCCTAGGGTTCTGGAGTGACTTTTCAGATAAATTCGTATTCAAGATTGTGTTTCAGCCGTAGATTTAACAGCAAAGGGTTGCAAAACCATTACGTAGTATTTAAAAATACAGCATGGAAATCTATGTTGCATAAGGACTTTCAGCAGAGAAAAAGGATTTGACTGTGCAACACAGACAGCTTCAGAAATTCTACAGTCTTTTCAAACACTACTAAGCTGTTCTCGATTTGATGTTGTCTGTTGTCAAGGGCTTTTGCAGTTCTCTTGTAAGAAAAGCAGCTGCAGACATAAATGCTTGAATAAAGATAAAACTTGTCCCATAGTACCTTCCCTTACCCCTCCTCCTGTTGCTTTTTCTCTCAAGTTTATTAGCATTAATAACTGGAAGCACTGATGTAGCCTTTTAGGGTATTAGACCAAACCTGTAAATTAATGCATTGGTTCATCACAATTCATTAATCAAGCCTGTGCTGGATTTAACAGACAGCAGATTATTAAAGACACCAAATTACACAGATGAAAAAACCCAGCTCCCAGAGGGTCAGCTGTAATGTGAATGGTTTTGCATAAAACCATAAACCTGCTATTAAATTAAAAACAGGCAAAAATTATGTCCACTGCTTATCTAAAGTAATTTTTTTTAAAAGGGATGTTACGCTAATTTGCTTCTTAACTGGTCCTGGTTACAGAGCAAAGGACTAAAGGTTAACGGCAATGGCTCCTCTGATGCTTGGTTAAGCAACTTACACTAACATATCCTGACTGAGGTGAAGAAATTAATGAAATTACTACTGTAATTCATTACTAATGGAAAATTGTCAATGCTTTCAGCCAGCAGTTCACACAAATTTTCTGCAGACATGAAGACCTAGTATAGTGACTCATGCTCTTAGACTTGCTACTCTTATGTCAAGTCCTGGCACCATTCATCACAGCCGAACTTTATGCCATGCTATCCAGCAGAGTTGAGCAACCTTTGATCTCAACAGCTGAGGTCTTTCTACTTCTGTGACACAGGTTTATGAAGAAAGAAAAAATAACATGTAATTTTCAGCATCAATCTAGAGAATGCTAAAATAAAGAGAGGAGAGAGACAGAATCACTGCAACCAGCATCCACAGTATAACAAACATAAGAAAGGTCTAATTTTTCAACTAATGGTGCCAAAACCAGTGTAAATTAGCGTAAAGTTTATATATCAATTACCAATTTAAAGGACAACTTCTATAACAAATAGTGAACATTAACAGTTAGTGAAGATTTTGAACAAGATTGTCCTACAATGTTGTGCTACATGGTCCTGGTTTCCCTTTATATTCTTCACTAAACCACAAAACAGAATATCAGAGTAAGGCAGGATAGCAAAATTGTCCATCCCAAAAGAGAGATTCATCTGTGACTACTGTAACAGTTGTCATCTACAGATAGCAAGAATATGTTACATTCAGTGACTTTGACTATATAAACAAAGTATTTAATATTACTTGACTGCACATAACATGAGATTCCTAACAAAAGCATTCTTTTACGTTAATTTATAGGACAATGTTAATTTATAGGCTATTGTTTTATGGTTGTGGAGTTATGCTGGGAGGAAGCTAATAATCTTTACAATCTTCTCATTGATTTGCTCTTTGCTTGTGAGCAAGAAAGATACTCTTTCTGATGGCCATAAATACCCAAGAGATGAGAATTGTGCAGCACACTTCCCAAAGGAGCAGCAGGGTTAAATTTATGCAAACAAAAATTAAAGTTTGAATATCAGTATTGTTTTCCCCCATGAGGAAGAGTAGAATTAAAAGAGGTAAGGAAATCCCTACCCATATAAGAATTTGACAGAGCACATCTGAAATGGCTTGTAGTCTTCTGTGCATCCCACCATGTGAAATGGAAAGATCTGGCACCATGAGAGTGACATCAGCATAGAGAGCATTTTTAAAGGAAGAACAGAGCAGATTTGCTGTCACATTCCTCCCTCCCTGTGGGGAGTGGGGCCCTGTGGATATCATTCAGCAAGCACGTCCAGAAAGTCCCTGTACATCAGCTACTTTAAGTGATATATGATCTCCTCAGGAGAAGCCATTGAAAGTAAAACCAAAAGAACATTGTCCAGGGAAGAGCCCCTCTGCAGATGTTGCCCATTCTTTATAATTGTTCCACAAGCATCCCATCGGCTGCTTAGAGGGAACAAGTGCCAAGGCACACAGGACCCCCATGCACTCCAAATGGTATTTCTCAGGCTAAACTGAGTTCAAAAATTAGCATTTCTGATAACTCAGAGCAGCGTATATAAGAGCCTCTTATTCAAACTCCAGCTAGCCTGGCATCACAGTGCACACCGAGAGCAAAGCACTGTGTGAGAAAGTGTCTGCTTGCTCTCCTTTGCCTTTGTCACTCCTATGGATTAATACAGCAGCAGAGCTTAGAAATGCAAGTAGAAATCACAGGATGGTAATGTCTTCGTGGAAAAAAGATGCTCAAAATGTATTCAGTGTAAAAATCTCTGGGTTATGTTATTTAATACATAAAAATTGCTTAGACCTCTAAGCTAATTCTCATTAAAATCAGACAAGTATTGTCTTTGCATACATATCTCTACTGATAGACTATAACACACCATATTAAGTACAATCCTTTTCCCAGTACTACACACCAAACCTTCAAACAGTGTACTCATAACATCTTAACAATGCAAATTAGTAAACCTTCTGTCAAATTTTTAAAAATTATTTTAATTTTATATTATTATTTTATTTTTAAAGCATTTTAAAGCATTCTTTTGCAAACCCCACTCTAGTATTCAGTGGGATGGTACACATAGTCCCATTCTTCATGTCAAGTGTCCAAAATACCTGGGGGGTTAGGGAGAAACTTATCACACATATATAACACTGCTGCAACTTCCCTATACTACAAGCAGGTGAAACAACAACAGGTTTAGGAGCAACAACAAAAGTACACCTTCTTAGCACTATAAAAATTACAAAATGATAATGTTCAAGTGTTCCTTAATTATAAAAAACTCTGCAAAGAATAACATGATTTAAATTTATTATTCAAATGCTTTTAATTTATGACAGACTGCTGCTTCAAATGCAAGTATTAAATCTCTATTAGATTCGTTGAGGTAAACACTAATATGCATGACTGAGGTCTTAAATTTCTAAGCAGCAACAGTGTTGCTAGATGCAATAAGGATTACCTTAATTAAAACAACTATCCTCAGCATCTCAGAAGATTTAATCCAAATCTTTATATAGGGCACATTCATTATCTATCTCCAGTTAATAAAATATGACCTAGTTCGGTTACATTTAGAATGTTACATTTAACGTTGATTACCATTTTGTTAATAGAAATAAGATACTAAAGACTTTAAAGACAAGCCAAAAGCAATTTTGCCAGCCTAATTAAAATACTATTTAATGGCCTCAGAAGGAGCTTTATATTTATTCATAACTGTAGATGTAGACTTTTTAGAAATGTTTTTAAATATCAAATTAGACAACAGACTCCCAAAAATATACCTAAGAATAACAAGTGAGATTTATACCAATAGGCTTAAAGTAGAGCTAAAGAGATTCAGAAAAGAACTCCTAAAGCCCACAGGGACACTTTCGAACATGCGAGCTGTTCTGATAAGCTCAACAAGACTCTGCACTTCTGTAGGAGGAAGGCCCATACCATGTGTCTTTGCAGAAGCAAGGCTTAAATTAATCATAACACTCCAAATGTAGCATCAAGTTACTGCTAAGTAGTAGTTTCCAAGGAGACATGATGCTTATCAAAATACTCTGATGCGCTGCAGGCTGCCAGATCTAAGACAGCATCTGAATGGGTTAGTGCACTTCTTAGCAAAATGCAGCTTATTCTGCTTTAAATCAGGGACACAGGAGGCTCAGTAGGAAGGCAAGTTTTGGGAGAGCAGGGGGAGCATACATCCACACCATAACGTTCTCTTGTACCTACTACTGCCATAATAAACAGGATAAAGGGGGTAAAGAGAGATCACAGCCAGGCAAAGCATTTGGCCAGATACCACATGGGCCACCACTTCTCCAGAGTCATCCATTCACCTCCTTGGATTTCTCAAGCCCATGCACAAAGTTGTCTTTTCACAGCATTGCGCAGCAAAATGTAGTCTCCCTGTACATATCCTCGTCTCCATACAGAAAGGCTGGACAAAGACATGCATCCTACAGAGACAGCATGTCAGGATTTGTCCTACAAACCCCCACAAAGTGTCATTTACAATACCCTAAAACAAATACTTATTTTTGAAGGTAAGAACGTCAAGCGACAGCTGAATCCAAAGCCTTGTCCACTTATCATCTAATAAAAAAATGCTAGCATATTTCTCTTTGCAAAAATTAATTCAGATTGGACACATCTAGCTATTACTGGTTGGTTTGTCGAAAGGTTTTGAGGGATGAAAGAATCATGCTGCTTTCAATACAATGTTTATGGCTTCCTACTGAATATGATTATGAGTTCCTACATTGTAAACCTGAACGTATTATGGGTGAACAATGCCACAAACCTCTCACCAGGGTTCTCACCACAAGAGGCAATTCCCAGTTTAATTAAAGTCGCACACACTGTTTTCTCTTGATCTCCATCACAGAGAAGCCACCTGCTCCAACAAGAGGGATTCATGCAGTCAGTGTGAATCTGAAGTTTACAAAAGGTTTACAAAACCCGGAGTTTACAAAGGTTGGGAGACCAAGTGGCAGCTTCAGACAGAGCAATACTGCTCAGAGGCGGCCGTGGGGAGACATACAGAAGCCTCACTGCAGCCTATGATCTCCTCCCACACTTTCTGCTCTAACACACTGTGCTGTGTCTGGCACTCTCTACTCCCTTCCCTCACACTGGTTTTAGCATCAGTTTCTAGTCCAATGTCTTTTTCCTTCTCCCTCATTCAGTATTTCTACTCTATTTTTTCTCTACTTCATAATTTTTGCTGGCCCTTTATTGCTAAAAAATGATTTAAAAAGCTCTTTCCCAACTCTCAAGTACATTTTCTGAAAAAAAAAACAAGGGTAATGATGCACTTTCTTAGAACCATAGAAGATCCTGAGTTGGAAGGCATTCATAGGATCATCAAGTCCAACTCCTGGTCCTGCGAAGGACTACATCAAAATCACACCATGTGCCTGAGAGTATTGTCCAAATGCTTCTTAAACTCTGGCAGGCTTGGTGCCATGACCACTTCCCTGGATGAGTCTGTTCCAGTGTCCGACCACCCTCTGGGTGGAAAACCTCTTCCTGATATCCAACCTAAACCTCCCCTGACTCAGCTTCATGCTATTCCCCTCTGGTCCTGTCACTGTCACTACAGAGAAGAGAGAGATCAGTGCCTCCTCCTCCACTTCCCTCACAAGGAAGCTGTAGACTGCAATGAGGTCTTGCCTCAGTCTCCTCTTCTCCAGGCTGAACATCAATTTTGTCATGTTCAGTCCAACAGCAGCAGCTGTTGCCAACAGCCAGCTTGGCTGCCGTGTGCCCATGGTCAGCAGCATCTTGGTTCTGTCCCTCCATGGATCCCCAGCTCCACAGCTTCCCAGTGCAACCACTGCCACACACACCTGTGGGGCTGTTCTCTGCAGCCCTCAAAAGCTGATGGCTGAACATGAGGAGTTAATTTTATCAGAGAGGCAACTTCTTAAGCCTAAAAAAAACTGATGGCATTAGAAAGCTCATTGTAAATTTTACATAAAGAGGCCTTGTCTCTTTATAAAGTACATAAATGTCACCCACTGGAAGACTGTTGTCACAAATGCCTCCCATGAGTGCCGGATCTGTCTGTAACATGGCATATAAGACGCTTGTTCTTCTAGTATCTGCACTTTTCAGCAATTATTAATTCCTTAAACATTTAAAATAGACCTTTTCAATTGTGCTTTCACCTCTTGAGGTCAATGCAGCAATCTTAGCTCGTGTGGCTCATAGCCCCGCTTTTAACATTCATTTTCAAAGACATACAAAACACCCAGACTAACCAAGAGTCAGAAGCAGACTACTGAGGCTAAGATCTGTTTTTCCAAAAAAACTCTTCCATATGTTAATATGGAACCCTTTACCAGGCTTCATGCATGAGACAAGGGACTCTAAAATATTCCTTATCTCGGGGAAAGTACAATAGTCAGGATTTTTCCCTTTCAACTCTCAGCTATTCCTCTCCATGAGACCATAGGCTGCAAAGACGATAAGGAGAGTATTCTAGTAGATCTATCCCTCTCTCTTCCTCTATTATTAAGAAACCAAAAAATAAAAACCCCATTACCTCCAAATGGAGGCAGGCTTTTTGTGAGATAAGCCACTCCTCCACATCCACCAAAGGAATTCGTATTGGTCTCAGTATCTTCTAATGGTTTCATCAGTTAATATTAAATTGGTTTCAGATAGGAAAAAAGAATTTTCCTTGCAGTGAACTAAAGAATTTGCCTTTATATAGACTGCATAAACTACATTTCTGAAGAGGAACAAACAATTATTGTTCCATTTATATAAGTGACAGTGGATGGCTTCTCACAGATTGACAGTAGGCATCCCATACTTTCAGTATTTTGCTCTGTATCTGACTTTCATTATTTGATCATTTTTTTACTTCACATAAATGGAAAGACATCTCATGGCAAAACCACAAAAGGATGGTGTTTTGTAGCACAAAGCTCTGGAATTAGGGTATTCCAATCTTCACAACAGCAAGACAGTCCTTTGTGTCAGGGTTAGAAATGGCCATATATAAAAACAATCCATGTAGCTTGGACAGTTGATGGGATAATGTGGCATATAACATACATGAGGTGACAGTCCCCAGAGGCACTGTCAGTATCAGTTCTCATGCAGCCTAAAACCAGCTCTGATACCCACCTAACCCCTTGTGCCTGTCACAAGGTGTCCAGGAACAGCTGCTGGGAACAGCCTCTGCCCTCTTTGCTTGGACAGAAAGAACATCATTTTCCCATTTCTTCCAGACCCAGCTGCCAAAGTTGTTTGCTCAGTTCCAGGGCCAGCCAGACTGAAATCTTGCCCCCTCTGGTGTCCCTTCAGCCAGCGGCTGCATCAACACAAACTGTAAGAGAAGCGAGGGAGACCACTGCTCACAGCAATACCTGCTCCTGGAACAAGCAAACCTTTGCCCTCCTCTTCAGCTCAGTGTTGGCAAACTGAAACCAGGTCTGTCCTGACTACGAGCACCCTCCATGGGAAGCAGCGGCTTTATCATGCCAGCTATAATTTTCCAGGGAAATGACACTTCATCACTGAAAACCTTAGGATGTTGCCACCATAAGCCAATCACTACACAAGCCCTTTAACTGCTCTCCTGTCTGCATTACTACACAGTGGGTGTGAAACAAAATGAACCAAAGAGCAGTATTAACCACAGCACATTTCTGATTTTTACCACACTATGTAATGATTTTCTAGAATTGCCAAAGCTTCCTATTTCTGCAGAACTTCAGTCTTCAGTTCATTAGTGAAACATCCACTCTTTTTACTTTGTAAAAGTAAAAGGGAAATTAGCATCTGTTAAGGAAACTTCCCTGTCTGACCATCCAGAAGTTTCTCTGGCAGTCATTCTCGCACCACCTGAGCTAGGACCGAAGCTCCTTCACAGCTACACACCCCACATTCAGTCAGACTATGTTTCCTTAGTGGTTCCATTTCCTTAGTGGTTCGACCCCAAGTTTCCCATAACAGCCTCAGGCATCCAGACCCTTAAAATAATTTAATCGTGGTGTAATAACTAAATAACAAAATAGCAGCTTGAGCTGGTGCCTCCAAGGAGGGACTGCACAAAGGAACCCCTGGGCTCTTCTCCCCTCACAGTCTAAGGGCGGGAAAGTCTGGGGGTTTGTCTGGGGGTCGTGGGCTCCTGCCATGCCTGTGCCACAGGTCCCTGGGCCCTTTATTTTGCAAAAGGTCGGCAGTTCATGGCCTCTTTCCTCAGGCTCCAGCTCCTGGCCCCCAGAGCTCCACCAGCGTCTCCCAAATTATATTCCTCAACATATCTTTGGAACAACCTACATCATGTTTGACCTTGAGTAATGACCTGAGGTTTACTGCAGGTTATTTGTTCACATAGTGGTTGTTTTCAAATGTTTTGGCACATTTCAGCATCCCCTCTGATTTTAATAGGAAAAAAGAACAAAACCAAACCTAAACTCTCCTGTGCAGACAATAATCTCACAAATGCACCTGTGCACAATCTAAGAGCTATCAATTCAGATTACCACAAGGTATATTTATCATTAATCTTTTCCCAGACTGTGCTGGGGTTTGTTTGTGTTTAGATTTGAAACTTATGAATGAGACCTACGGATCTGTTAAAAGTTCTGCTCCCCCTTCATGGTATTGCAGAAGTACATTTCTTTTTGCCATTGGAAAATGGCATGAATAGAAACTCTTCCTACTGGCTACGAAAAAAAATTAAATCCTCATTCCTGTTTAGAAAGTTTTACCCCCTTGCTGCTTTTCCCAAGAGTCCCTGCAAAATACTGAGTAATGAGTTACACACACATCTTTCTGCCGTAGTTTATTCCATGGCAGTTGAAATTGTGTCATATTTGTTGCATTGTTTTAATGATTTACTGTTAATAAGAAATTTTTAGTGAGCTGTAACCCACTTTTACTTCAGATCCATAAGAAACCTAATGGTTAAAGTATCTCTTAGAGCTTTCTCACATTCTACCTAAAGGAAGGAAAACTTATCTTGCTGCTAAAACTTTACCCACAACTCATTTGTTTCAACTTACCAATGAATTTATAGAAAAAAATCCAGGAACTACCTGAGTAAGAATAATTTTTTTCCCTTTTTTACATAGCTATTACTAAGAACTATGCAAAAAACCCCAAGGATTAGCTTTTCATTGTCCCTGCTACCAAGAACTATCAAGCTTTCAAAACCAGTGCTCCGCAGTACTGAACAGCTTCACTCTCCACATTCACTGTCTCCCTTTGGACCTGATTACAAAGTTTCAGAGTTGCTACCTTTTCCAATAGATTTGATCAGTTAAATAAATATTCTGAGCCAATACCAGAGCTCCTGTGGGTATTAAACTGTTACACACTGAACAGCTTCGAGGGCCGTTCAAAAGCTGAGACCCTAAAAATTGTCAGCATGGTGCCTGTGCTTCCAAGCCTTGCCTTTGCCTTTAGCTGTTCCCAATCTTCCAGCACAAAGAGCTCTTCAGTGCCAGCAATGCACTCTGCTGTGTAGATAAACCTGTTTTCCTCTGCTAAGCACCAACATCAGCTTCTGCAAGAGCTCAGAGAGATGGCAACTCCAGGCCAGTTTTGGGACATGTCTTTATTCCTGCTCTGCTTTATGATTCTCCTTCTTCTTACAATACATCTTTCTTTTTCACAGCTCAAATATGTAAATGAACAGCTACTCCAGAGGTTTTATCTCTGTTCCTCTGTTTGTTTTAAAAAGCATTCCCTTGCTTCTTCAAATTAGTCTGAAGGAAACCTGTAGCATCTTTTAGTAATTAGTATTGTAGGAAGTAAATAACAGAATTCATAGCAAGCAACTGCCAGCTCCCTCCCTGCAGCAGCCTTCAAATAACAACAACAACAACAACAACTAAAAAAAGGAGAAGAAAGAAATCTGGTGCAATGCTGGCATGAAAGACACATGCTTTGTGCCAAGCTCCAGGCACCACACAGCCCAGAAACTCTGATTGACACTCTCACACCCAGATGAGTTATAGCATTTGGCTCCTTGTCAATGCAAAGGTAACCTGAAGTTCTCCTTTGCCACAACAATAGCTCAGAAATACGATTTTCTGGATATCTTGTAGCCATTCTAGTGCAGTATTTTCTTTTCCTCCTGTTTTCCTCCTTCTCTAATCCATACTTATAGGCTGGTTCATAATTGCACTGCAAATCCTTGATCCAGAATAGGTTTACAGCACTTAAATCTTGCAATGCCACTGACCACCATTATCACCCAAAATTATCTTTGTAATTGACATGGAACTGAAATACATCAGCCTCCCAAAACATTAGATACTCTTTGAGCAAGGACCATCTATCATCTCCATGCCAGGTCTCTATAAAATCAATGCAGAAAAAGTCTCATAAAAATTAAACACTTACCTGTATTCTCTGGTTCCACATATAAGCAGAATCTTTTTTCCCCAAATTGATTTGTCAACCCTTTTAACCCCTGCTTTCCAGAATGCCCATTTTGTAGAAAATCTGCTCCTAGGAGCTGCTGGTCACCATTTCCATCAATCTTCCCAAACACATGGAGCCAGAACAGCCTGGTTTTCCACTCATGAGACTTCTGGAGATCGTTGCCTCAACAAAGCCTCTGTCATCCTTGGGTCATTTGAGGACAATTCCTAAGAATTGTCCCAATTCCTCTGTGGACAGCCTACAGCTCCTGAGTGAGGTTAGTCATCTCTATACTCATGAAAACTTCCACTGCTTATTCTCAGTTCTACATGCTGCTTCTGCTAAAAAGAGAAAATGACAATGAAGCTGAGTATTTATTTCAAGCATTTCTACTTGAAGCTTGGATACAGTAGCAACTTCTTTGCTCATATTCCCAAACTTCTTTCCAGAGAGTAATCAATGCAAAAAAACTTCCTTTTGGCTTCTCTGAGAGCCACATCACCAGTTTTTATTGCTGTCTGCTCCTTTCTAACACCTCCACTTCTACCAAATAAAATCAGCCTCTGGCACAGCTCAATCCATACAGCTCAGCTTCTGTTCAGCATCTCACGTGGACAGTGCTCTCACAAGCAACTCAGTTACTTTACTTTAAAAAAGAACTGCTTTATATATAAAGATACTCATAGCATCATCTCCCATAAAAATGTACCCTGCCTTTGTAAACCACTACAGATTAGTGACCAATCAGAGACCAACAAAATCATTTTGTGTTGTTTTTCTAAGTATGTCCCAGAAAAGTAAAGGTACACTGAGTTTACCACCTTCATTCTTAAAATCGTGGCACTGGTTTTGCTGTGCCTTGTCCTCTGTGACTAGCACAGGTGTAAACTTCAGGTTATTACCCTTCATGGCACTGACATAAAAGGAGTACCAAGAACACTTCCCTGACGTGAAGCTCGGATCGAGCAGCAGTCAACCATTCCTCTTCTGCATCGCTGAAATTAACTCCCCCAAGTCTCCACTTAAAGTTCCAGAAATATCCAGCTAATTCCTTCAGTGGAGCAGTTCGATGTCGCCAAAAATGGTCCCACAGAGGCCTGCAGAGTACCCCACCTCCACCCCGCAGGCATCAAGATCCAGAATAACACAGAGAACTGGTCTGTTAAATTCAGCTCCAGAAAACTGATCATTTGACTGCTTCCCATAGGTGCAGGAATGTAAAAGGTGACAGTAGGAAAAGAAGCACAAAGTAGAATTATTGTTCTCATGCAGAGATCTTTTGTATCAAGTTTCATCCTAAAATAGCTCTTTGCATTCATGTTATAATAGATAACAATGCACACATATAATGAATCATAGACATTTATAATGGGAAATACTAATAAAACATTGACTCCAATTTCATGATCAGTTATGTTCTAATGCAAGATACAAACAGATAACAGGTATTACATTAAGAAACACAAAGAAAATAAGAAGTGCAGCAGTTGTTAACTTATTAGCATAAAATTAAAGTATCTGAATGCATAATTAACTGCAAGTATTAAGGTATTCATTTTTAGAGTCCAAAGAATTCCTTAAATGAATGTCTTTTAGGCAAATTTTTCTGTCATTCTGAAGAGTTCTCTTCACTGTGGGTTAATACTTTGAAGTTAGACAACACAAACTAATACAAAAACCAATACGTGAACACAGCACAGAACAACAGCTGCAAAATGGCATTACCATATTCACATTTCAAGTTCCATTTATGTCTATAATTAATATAAATAATCATAACTCTTGCATAAGATAACATAAAAATATGTACACATAGAAAATATAAAGCCAGAACAGAGTGTTGCCAGTGTTGCATGTGTTATGCACTAAAAGACAGGATGATAATGCTTAATACTACTATAAGATATATGAAAGTTGATTCCAGCAATTGCACTATTTCATAATATAAGCAATTTCAGTTTCAACTCTGGCAGAAATACAGTGAGTGCAACCTTTCATCATCTTATTTCAGTTGTACTATAACATGATTATGTTTGTATTTTCACAGATAAAGCTGAACAAATCAAGGGACACTCGGTTTTAAATCACCCATATGCAGGGTTTATTAAACTATTTTTAAAGGAAACAACATAAACAAAATATTTTTTCCACTATGAAGTTTCTTTAGGCTCATTACAGTATTTCTGCATATAATTTATACTAATCTGAGTTTTGTAGGTCAGAACTAAGAGACAAATGATCTTATTATAGGAAAATGAGACAGAACCACAAAGCTGCAAAAATCAGCCTTATTCACAAAACAATCAAAACTACTTTCAATTATTTTTAATTGATTATGCCAAGGATTTTCGTATATGAGTTCTTACAGTGTCCTGTCCTTCCTCCAACATCAAATAACAAATCAGAGTCGGGGGTGCTGCAGGAATTAATGAGACTAAATATGAAAAGCAGGTGAATTCCTAATACTGATGATGTCCTCCATTAAAGTCACTTCCCTCCTCTAGATCTTTCTTGTTTTCTTAACCCATTTTTTGTTTTCTTTACACTTAATACGCCAAGGTATTCAAAAAGACCAAACAAACCTCACTTTTGTCCTAAAAACTTGATTCTTCAAGTTGTCAATCCTATTGCAACATCTTTCATTTTAGCCTGATTTTCAAAGGAAACTACGGTTACATATCTGTGCTGTCTGTACAGAAGCATGCATGTTTATACTATGAAGTTCTCCCAGAACTTTTTAATTTAACTCATTTCAATTAAAATGAGAGGTTAACAACCTGAAAGAAACCAAGTACCTAAAACTTTGATGAACAAGGTAACAGGTGAAGAAATGCTATTCATACTCTAAAGATTCATGCAAACAATAATCAATTTATGCACAATCAACATCAGGCACTGGGGGACCCACCTGGGAGAATACCATCAGGAATGTATCTTCTGCAGGGAAGGCTTCATGTGTGCTATTGTTTAGAAACAAGATAGGCCACCAGAAACAAGGCTTTACTAACCATGCATTTTGAAGAACTACTTATAAAACAATATCCACAAGAAATCTAGCTTCTTATTTGTTAAATCATTTTTGATTTGTGGATTTCTTCTTCTTTGCAACTGAATTGTCAGATTCTGATAGTTACATACACTTCACAAACTTTTTAAACTCTGACAGGCATTCTTTAACAAGGCTCAAGAGTTTTGACTTTTCCCTGCATTTTGTTTTTCTGTATCTGCATGTTTTGTTCTTCTTCTGTGTCTGCTTCAGTTCCCTTGGAGGGCAGAACATGCACCACAGTACCTATTTTGACGACTTTTGTGCCCCAGGGGCTCACAGGCTTGCCCATCTCTTTTTACAATAAATGCAAGCAAACCATCAGTTAACAGACAGCTGCAACATCCTTCCAAAAAAACAGCCTTGAAGAACATTGTTTACTCATCTGAACAGAAGATATCCTCCTACCCTTCAAAATAAGTGACTGACTGATGGGTAGGCAAAAGCATTTGCTTTAACAGAATCAGACTGACATCAGTTTTCATGTTCTCTGCTGTCTGAACAGTATCAAGCTGATCAGATTTATAATTCTCCTGAAGCACATCAAATCAAGCAAAAAACCTGCAGTCCTTTCCTACACCGAACTTGTGGACTTGTCCAATGTAAGCTAGTGAGTAACAAATTTAACTATGGTAAAAATCCATTGTATAAACTGCATTTTACAACTCCTGAAATACACAAATCATCTAGCTTCTTACAATTTCATTTGGCAGAAAGATGAGCGCAGATTAGAAGAGAGCTGCAACTTACCCAATTCTCATTTGCTCTTTTTATCTGTTTTTTTAATTAGCTGTTTCAGAATGCCAGCTCTGGCCAAACAGTTGACCAAGAAGGCATCAGGCAATAAAACTCAAGAAAATACATCAGTTTATATTCAAGTGCAACTGGCAACCACTGACCCTACAAATAGCTTTTCTTGTGCAGCTAATTACAGTGACTTTTCTGTAGGGAGAAAAGAATTAGTGAGTCTGCATCTAATCTTGCAAGAAAGATGACCACAACTTATGCCTCAATTATTTTTTAAAGTCACATGCAATTTGAGATCACATGAGTAGGTATGCTATTCAAATCTATTCCCAAAATCAACAGAAAGCATATACAACAGATTTATATGCATGTTGGATACGGCCCCAGGCAGATTTTAATGGCAAAATATTGTGATATGGGTTGTGCTAAAGTACCTTACTATTCTTGTTCCAGAAATTTGGAGGGTTTTAAAGTAAAGATTTGGCTGAGGACATGAAATCCATCTGGCAAAATCTTACAACATTTAGTTTTGCAGAGAGATACTGATTATGTTTTCGTATTGTACATGCATAGGCCTTTTCTTGGGTTTGATACCTGTCAGATCCGCATAGCATAAGGAGAGACCCCTGGCATCTTTTCAAGACTATACTCCACTGACACAGAGTTTTTCAACATAGCTATTTTACCTGAGAACAGCTCAATTCTGGAAACTATAATTTAAAATATATGTTATTTTAATATTTTAAAGAGATTTCTGTTTCATTCTTCTTTATAAAAGTAAGAATTCATCTTCACATGCATTTAAAATGATGGAAAATTAGATTCCTATCTCTCAGGAAGCCATTTCAAAATAATATAAAACAGATTTGTAAAACCTGTTCAACCCAGTCTGTTTTCTACTGTGCCTGTTTCATGTTTTCTAAACATGAAAGACTCATTAAGAAGAACTTTTGCTACTATCTCATTAAATAAGCATCAGTGCACAAAATAACATGCAACATACATATTTGAGACACTCTCTATTAAGAAAATTACCAAACTCCTTAGAAACTTCAGAAACTCTCTAATCGTCTACAACCCCTTACGCATCTGATATCTCAAAAAAACCCCTAAAAAAAGTAAAACCTAAAAGTCTTACGAGTTTGGTTTTCTAGAATATATAAAGAAAGAGGAATGACTTCATGGTCTGAGTATTAAACTGGAAGTCGCATCTTACATAATAATTTTCCAGGATAGAAACTAACCGAAGTGTCCTGATCTTCCCCCAGTACAATGGAAATAAATTAATTTATACTGACTTGATCAAATCTGTTTAGTTTACAAAGAATACATGAGACAGTTGGCTTCTAAGAGTGAGTTTTAGAGAGCAGTAAAGCACATGTTTAGCTACATGCTAAAACCAACTGAAATGACATTGCTAGTTACTGAGAAATTCATGACTGCAAAATTTTTATTACTGGATAATTTATCTAGCCTGGCTAGAGAATGGTTTCAGGTAAAACAGAAACCAAAGGACATTAATAATTGTAAGAAATAAGTATCCAATTCTCCCTAGGCAAACAGAACTTGCACAACTTGCAAAGTTTATAAAATTATGTACATAATTTGTAACATTATACTAATGTAAATGTAAAACAGACTGATTAAAAAAAAACAGCTATAAGCTGGCCAAGGCCAGTGACCAATCCAAAATGAAACAAACAAACAAAAACCCAAAGCAAACAACAACAACAACAACAAAACAAAAACAGAAAAAACCAAACAAACAAAACAAACAAACAAAACCCACCACACCAAACCAGAAAACTTGACCAAAGACTTGAGAGACAGAAGTCCGTATATATGCTGCTCTGACAGTTTAATTGAATCAAGATACATAAAGATGCACAGACAGTAAAACCAGATAAAATGCAAAAAGAAATCTGTAAACTATCAAAGCAAATATTACCATTGGCTTTACCTTAGCTTTTTAATGAATTTAAATTCTCCAGTCAGGTGGTTTTATACATTTTAGAATTAAAACTAACATTCAAAAAGACACTTAAAAGTTTTTTCAGGGCCAAAGGGACACAAGCTTTTTCTTCAAATCAATAGTCTAGCATTTATAGTCAATTAAATGGAGAATGAAAAGTTAGCAAATGAACTCCTAAGGAATATTAATATATGCTGTCCTTACATATTGAAATCTGTGTTTGCTATGTTTTTACATAGAAATATCTTCATATAATCTCCCAAAGCAAAATTAATCATGCTTTCTAGCAGACCATTAGCAACAAACTCTACCATGAGAGAGAAGAAACAAAACATTGAAAAACAGAGACTGCAAAACAGAGTCTTAATGTATGAATTGCCTTCTTCTTGCAAGAGGATGACTACTTCTGGTACTTTTTGCAGAAAAGCTTTAACATTTGCCACGTTAGTCCTTTTATCTTCCATCAGCATCTGTAGTCAACTACTGCTTCGGTCAAAGGTCCCATGTTTTCTTTTAATTTTATTTTAAGAGAGGAGGCACAAACTCAGAGAAAAGAGTTGTAAGTCCTGCAGTTTCAAATTCCTTTTGTAACTCCTTCAGTGTTGAGTATTCTTTGACTTCAAATGTCTGAAACCTACATTGTAAAAGGGAAACTCATTAACATGTCCAGATTTGTCAGAATGTAATTATCAATTCTGTTACTTCTCTATCCACAACAATACTAAATTATACCTTTTATGCTGTGATTGTACTTCTGTCTCACACAGTACACTCATCATTTTCTCTTTGCATTTCTTTCTGCTTGAGTCCACATCTACCTTACAAGTTTTCTGAAGAATCAAATAGTCCTAAATGACAAAAAAAACCCCAAAATATTAAATGTCACTGAGTATCTTCAAAGTTTAGTAAAAAATGCAAAAATTCATATGAAACACACAGACTTTTTTTTTCAGAACATAGCAATCAAACTTTGAAAGTGCCCATCCCAAACAGTGCATGACTGCTTCTATTCATCAGTTTGAAGTGCAGGCTTAAGTGATTTAGAAAAGCCAAAACGTTCTCCTCCAACATTGCTACAAAAACCCACCTAATGCAGTGGGACTTCATAAGTATAGACAAGAATTTCAAAGCCCAGGCACGCATGAGGAGCACCAAGTCAAGGAAAGAAACAGTTAGTAATGAGTTAGAAATGTCTGTTATTCATTTCACATCACAATTTTTTCTACTTTCTGGGGCATTTGGGAAATACAGGAAACTGAACCTAGGCATATTTAAGTCAGGAAACAAAAGGAATACAGGGGTACAGCTGCAGTGAGAAACAAAGCAATATAGACCCCACAGGTCTACAAGTATCACTGGTTTCTTTCATATAGAATACCTTCTTTCTCTTAAATCAGAATAAAGTTGCTGGGCCTTCCTATTCTCATAATGATCAATTTGCTTCCAAAACCATAAATCTCAGAAAAACACAGACAAAATATTCAGACATGTAGGTTTCAGTGGTAAATCGATAGAACTAGTCAACATTCATTGTTCCTGCACCTTAATGCTGCTCCTGTCACCCTGAAGAAGAATCAATATTATCTTGCCCATGAACATCAGTCTTCCAGTCAGCCTTAGATCTGAAGCCCATTTTTCCACAGTTTTCACGTATTTTGCCTTTGCTCTCATGTGATCTAAATGCAAAAGGAGCATCCAGATACCATCTTCTGTACTTGTTCCTTTTGAGGAAGTAGTTTTTTCACTGCAAACTGTTGCTGATTGCTTAATGACATCTTTAAGATGCTGCTGTATCCAAAGAATCAGATCATGTACCATGGGTTCAGAAAGATGCTTCTTTGCTTGTTCAAGTAATTTATCTTTCACGTCCATACATTGGGTCCTTGTAAGCTGGTCTGAGTTAACAGAAATATCTGGTACAGTTGATGGATAACTGACTGGTAAATGAAATAACAACTTTAAAAGTACATCTGTATCCAGAAGTTCTTTCACAGTGATTTGAATTCTAAATGAGATTCCATGCATCTCTGGAAAATATAAAAAAAAAAATAAACATTAATAGATTGTTTCAAGTTGAAATACACATATATCATTAGGTCATGTTATTTTCTCTAACAATTCCACTCAAATTACTGCAATCTCATACAAAATAAGAGTGTGGGGTTTTTTTTGCAGGGTGAGGTGGTTGCACCCAATGACTTAAGCTATACCTGCAGGGAATCCTGAAATGAAACACTTCCACAACATAGTAGAAGGAAAGTTATTAACACACTCTAAAAAGTATTCACACATTTTGGCTCTTTCAAAGTCTAGACAAGCCAGGAATAAAGAACTGTCTCTCTCAAACACATAACTCAGTTTCTACAGCTCAATAGCAGCAGCAAGGACAACTGAAAATAGAGACTTTTCTGGATGGACTCAGCACTGCCCTAACTTTGCTCCTAAAGAAATCTGTAAGACTTCTAACATCAATGCCAGGCAAACAGACTTGCACTGGGTATTTTTGAAGACAACCAGTCAAAAGCAGTTCCACACTAACAAGAGACTTGGAAATAAAGAAGTAGGATTCTTTGTCCCCTACAACTTGCAGAGAAAATATGCTTAAATCTTGTCTGTCAACTCCTGTACAACAGTGGGATTGATATAATGAAAACAACTCTGCTGGATATCTGACCCTGGATACTACATATATAAATATGCATATACTTATATAAATGTATGTTTATATATCTGCATATTTACTCAAAACCTGTAGCATCTACTTTAGAACAGAATTATTTTCAGAGTGAAAAGGATACAAATAGTATGCAGCAGGAAGGGCTAAAGACCACATCCTCCTGATAAACCATATAATCAAAGATGCTTAATATGAAAATTATGTACAGTCATTCCTGAAATAAAACCTTTCACGGAAAAACAATACAAAACTTGACAAAGTGAGAAGCGAGGACAAAGACCTAACCTACTTTTGCTCCTCTTCCATGAAGTAAGATGGTATCAATCAGATAAAAGATGATCATCTTCAGATGTTCTCTGCTTCACCCCTTTGATGCATTCTAAGCACTTCACTCCTTTCCTTTAAAAAATTGCTAAAATGTCAGGCTGATTCATTCTATGAGGGCAGGAGAAGCCAGATTTGAAAGGCAGATTAGAACAGAGCTGAGTTTCAGAGCAGCTCTTTTGAAGTGACTTGTGTTCTTCTCCCCCTACCTTACCTTACCTTCCTTTACATGACAGTCAGTTGAATTATGTTTGATTAGTATTGCTGACACTGCTAACCAACCTCAGGGCTCTCCATGATTTTATATTAGAAACTTACTAAATAAGTGAAAGGACCTAAAAGTTACTTGGACACCCAGAAGCACTTTAGAGAGCAAACCCAAGGGCTTGTTTCCAAACCTCCTTCCTGTATCATACAAAGAACTCTCTAGGTCAGGGCAGTCACAAAATAAAATCAGCAAACCCTCCAAACCCAACAATAAAAGTCTAGCAGTACTATCAAGAAGTCTCCAAATATCTACAGACCATCACTGCCTAAAGAGAGTGAAATCCAGTGCTGAAAGCAGCGATGCAAATCGAGAATTAAACAAAACTACACCCAACCACGCCCATACCTACAGGCACTACGTGTCAAAGTGCTGTTCCCTGCCAACACAATTCATGTCCAATCTTCCAAGACGCTATGAAAGGTTCCAGGCTATTTTAAAGGCAAATGCTCCTCAGAAAAGCACGAGCCTCGGAAGAGACCCTCGCACATGGTGAGTAGCTATGCAGGAGGACCTCAAGCCTTCCCATTCAAACTTGTCTTCTGCTGCCCAGATAAATGTTTCTTCCTGGGTACTAATGATGATGGTTCCTCTGCCATTACACTCAGCACACACAGCCATAGACGCAAGAAGAAAAGACTGCACTGCACCTCCTGGGACCCCCAGCACCCTCCGGGCCACCACAAAGGGTCTCTGCACACCCCTGAGCATCACACCAGACACAGACAGTGCCTGCTGCCCCACCTCCTTCAGCCACCCCTTACTCAGGGCAGCCCCACCAGGTGCAGCCAGCTGGAAGCAAGCTGCACCTGGCTGAACGGTAGGAACATTATTGTAGTCTTGCCTGTGAATCACTTTATTTTCAGCTATGTTGCCAAGAGATTTTAAAATACACAACCTATGTAAGAGTTGAAGAATACTACTCTATTGCCAGCTTAATTACAGTGACAGAAAAACATGTTACTTTTCTGATAATCCTCATAGGATTTTTTCACTAGCTTGTCATAATGGATCTCACCAACTCAGAAGTAACCTAGGGATAAACAGACAGGCCAACCCTGCCCCTTCAACAAGGGCCTCCTGCTGCAGTGATCTTATTCTTAAGCCTGCAACAATCTCACACCTTTGCCTGTGATGATGAACTAATCCAAAGGAAGCAGTGCAGCCTCACATCCCAAAGTGTATCACCCTGAGCCATCACAAAAAGCCCAGTCGTGCTCATTTACATCTGCTTCAGACTCACTTTTAAAAAAGGAGAATCAGTTCAAAACCTACAGCATCCAAAGTTTATTTAAACGTTGCAGCGTCCATTTTCTGCACCAGCACTGCAGACGCCGGCAGAACAAAGAGCAAACCACCGGCGCCCTGCACAACCTGGCTCCAAAGGAACATTTCCTTTGTTTGCACATGCTACAAGGGCTGAGTTGTCTTCACAGCAACATGGTGATTATTTCTGAAATAAAAGGTTGGGTATGACTGTTCCACTGGCATTTAATGTGCTAATCAGACTAAACTCAATATATTTTAACTCATTTCCCCCATAGCTGCATGCTTATCAGTATATTTAGCTCTAGCATACTTCAGATTTTTTCTTATGTTCCATGTCAACCAGACAGATATCCCCCTCCTCTCCTGCCCAAAGGCATTTTATGCAACACATGCAGTCTATTTTTAAATTCAGAAAATGGCACCTACTAACGTACAAGCTTAGAATATCTAAATATGTTTTTATAGCAAGCTTGGTGAGCAGACTAGAAGAGAACAGATTAACAATTAAATTATGGATTTCTATCTGTAACACTAATCTTTGCATATAGATACGTAAGGTAAAAAAGATATGCTGTAATTAGTTTATTTAAATTCATCAACACATTGGTTTTAATAAAAACACATTTTACATTCTGAATACTTCATTGTTAAATTCCAGAAAGCCAAAGTTTTTACCATACCAAAAGAATTTTCTTACATTCCTCAAAACCATAAATCCCCAATGGCCTCCTTTTTGATCCTGTGGATCTACACACAGATTACTCTTAATATATTAGAGATATCACAACATAACAGTCTTACTAGAATTTATGTCTATGCACCATCTGTCAACGATAATTTATATGGTTCAAAGAGATAAAGCAAATATAAGCTAGTGACTGCAGCAAAAGTTAATTGTATACAGACTAAAGGATTCTGTAGCTCCAACACAGGACAGGTAAATTCCAAAAATAAGAAAAATACCAATAATCATTGTTGTAAATAATCTTTTCAATTCTAACAGAAAACTATGGAAATCAACCAGAGATACCTGATCCTAACATATCATGAACACAGCCTGGCTAAAGGCCCTGCAAGGTCACGTAAAGTCAATATAAATAAAATAGCCTGTTCTCGTTCTGCATTTGTGGCACCTCACTTTATGTTCCAGGAAGGCTTCTAAGCCTTTTACATTCTGGTAACTTATAAACACAAAATCATTCTTCCATATATGAAGCACAAAGAAGAATGTGCATATATTTGTCTAACAGATCTGGAGGAACAGACATGTATATGCACTGTTCAGGTATGTTCACAATTTTTAAAATTAAACATCTCATAAGCCTGGATACTGTATTTTCAAACTATGCCCAAAATAATATCATTGAACTTTTTCACTTTAAGAAGATAAAGCTCAGTTGAAACATTTCATCAATCATAATTTAAAAATACAACCTTATAAAATGGCAGAATTACACGCCTACACTGGAGCAAGAGGTGTGTCATGCAGATCTAGACACAAAATTCTGCTTTTAGATTACCCCAGTTAATTGTGCTCCCTGCAAACACTGATGTCTTCATCCTTCTGAGGCTGTCTACACACACAGTTTTTAGTTAAAGTGAGTCGCTCAAAAGCAGCCACATGTAATTTCACACAACAAAGCCATTTTCATGAAATAACAGAATGGCTGATGTTGGCAAGAACCTCATCCAACCTCTCCCCTCAAGCAGGGCCATCTACAGTAGGCTGCCCAGGACAACGTCCAGATGGCTTTTGACCCCAGGGAGGGAGACTCCACAACCTCTCTGCAACCTCTTCCAATGCTCAGTCAGCCTCACAGTAAGAAAGTGTTTTCTTAATAATCCCAGTCCTCTCAGGCTGAATACACACATATGCAGACAAAATTTGACAGCAGATCACTGCATCCATCTTTAACAGCATTCCCCAGGACTTCAGTGAAGTCCAACCAGCAGGAAGCCACTTGCTGTCCATCACTCTGCTGGGGAGCTGAGCAGCACTCTGCAATAGCTCCTAGGGCACCAGGAAGAGTGATACAGAATATGGGCGTATTCTGTGCATCTGTGTGAGTATCTCTCTCCAACAAATATGCAAGAGTTGTCACATCCATGGTATGCACTATGCAAAATTTACTTATGATCTGGATCTCACACAGACACGCAACACTTGCATATGCCACCTGACATTTAAGCCTGATAGTAACTGCTGTTGTACACTGGAACTACTGAAGTTTATTCTCCCTTGCTGAAGGGGCATCTTCACATCACCACACAGCACAGACTGATAAATGTCATCCCTTAACACAACGTTCTAAACAGTGGCTAGTGCAGAAACCGTGAAGTAAAGGTGTCTACACTGACTGCATTCCTACCCTACAGCAACCAGCAGCTGACGGGAGCAAGGAGCACAGACCATCTGAGCAGTCCACCAGCACCAGACACACACATCAGCCTCAGCACCCTGTAAAACCTACAGCCATACACATCTTGCTGAAGCTGGAGAACACCTGGCACATCACAGGGCCCAGACTATTATCTTACCCCAGAAAAACAGAAATTACCCAAGCACAGCATGGTCTCACGCTGATCTCATACACAGCAAAAGCTACACCCCTATTAAGCATTACAGGATAAACACCTGGTCCTGTTACACGTATGAGATTCACCTGGTTATCTACCTAGGTAAGAGCCAGCCCCTTCCCAGCGTGGCCCTTCCCTGCTGCCAGTGCCTGCAGGCGTTGGGCACAGCCAGGACAGTGAAGGTCGCTAATTATAACCGAGCAGGGCCCGCTGGGTTCCGTGCCCTAAGCGCGGCAGCACCGACGCACGGCGGGTCAGGGACAGGGACGAGCGACGAGGGCCAACAGCGAGGGACTGAGCCGCCCGCAGGGCAGCGGGGCCGGGCCGCCGCCGGGGCAGCGGGAGGGTCCGGGCCGCGTCACCTGAGGCCGCCAGCAGCTCGCAGCCGCCCGGCTCGCAGTAGATGGCGGCGAGCGCCGACAGCTCCTCCCGCGCCAGCTCCGACATGGCCGCCGGGGGCAGGCGCGGTGCCCCCTCCCGGTCGCGCGCCCGGCACCACGGCCGCCAGGGGGAGCCGTCGGCCCGGCCCGCGCCGCAGGGACGCGAACAAAATGGCGGCTCCCGGCGCGCGTCTCGCCCTTCTTCCCTGTCCCCCTGTCTGCGTCCTTCTCTGCCCGCGGTGCGCAGCGCTGTGCGACCTTCCGACCCCCGGTCGGCCTCGGGCCCTGGGCGGTCCGCCGGTGCGCTGCCGCACATACTCATACACAAAGATTTACTGGAATATAAAATTAGGCTTCTTGTATTCAGTCATTGTAGCTTCACAATCCCGTTACCAGCCATCACACCGAGGTCTTGCACAGCCGACGGCACCGTTAACTCCCAGGCATAATGATCTCAAACGTTCAGTATATCCCGTTATTATAAAATCACTTTTAAAAGAAAGCGATGGGGGGGGGGGTTACTTTTCAGGAGAGTATACCCTGCTATTTCTAAGTCTCTAAATTCAGTTGAAATAACAAGAAACACGAGAGCGCTGGGCCGGGAAGAAAGGGGGATGCTGTGACAGAGCGGCACTGCCGGGTGCAGCCCCTGCCGCTGTCAGAAGGCTGTGCTGGAAATTAGCCTTAAAGTGCCTCATTATATTATTAAGAACTTTCTCGCCCCGGTCTTTCCCCCTTCTCTTCATATACTTTGCATATTCCATTTTACATGTTTAAATAAAAAAGTCGATGTAAATGTCTTTTAAATTGACACTATCACAAGACATGGAGGTCCCTATGAATAAGTTACTGCACTCTGACATTTGGAAGTCATCAAATAAGACAGTATAATGTCAGCTTGATATTTTTCACACTATGAAAATATCAGCTTCATGTCAAAGATCTAAATTCCATCTTAATGTAATAAGTTTTCTTGTATTCACAGACAACTGAAAATGCTAAATATTTAAATTTGAAATGAATTTCTACAGTTACAATCTGGCCTTCATATTCCATTATTAATAAATTGAAGGCCAAGATCTTATTTCCCCTTTTTTTTTAATGATTTCTTCAAACATTGCAGTGTCGATAGAATAGCATTAGCCATATTCTTTAAATGGATGCTTTCCTATCAGCATGTGGCAAAGTTAAAAAAGTAAAGCTCCACTTTTTAGAGTCAGCCTACATTAAACCAGCTCCAACATCCTGTCATAAAACGATTGTGCCACCAGTATCTTCTATTTTGCCTGACAAGCCAAACAGAATGCAACCTTTCATACATAGGTAAGATAAATCTTCCCAGTGTTATTTGCAAAAGTAGTGTCTTTTGCTTTCCACTCACTACAATTACAGCCTTAATCAATTAGGTGTTGCTTCGACAACCACTAGTGATTATATATAAAACAATGCATCTAGATTTGTTTTCCCCCTAACCTGAGTGGTGAATCAGGGGAGGAGTAGATAGATATTTGGGAAAAAAAAGTCCATCTCTATCTTTTTAACATCTTTTCCACGCCAGCCACTCAGGCTTCTCCTCTACCACAACTGCACGCAGTCCTAAAGGTGTGTACTCTAGAAGGCATTAAAGGACCAGTAGGAACAGTGTAAAAATCACTGCAGCTGCCCATTTTGGGGTCACAAGACAGACACTAATGAGGAACTCATAACCACAGCAAAGGTGGTGGATAACCAGTACAACACAAACCACATCCATCTCTGGCACTGCTGTAAGACAACTGCGGTTCCCATATTTTCTGCTACAACAACTTTGCCAGCTCTACTGTAGCCAGAATGGCATTCTAACCAGCTAGAACTGTCCTTACCTGAGTTAAATAGCACTGCTTTTTCTGATACCTAAGAAAGAAGGTACCATTTCTGTAATAACTGCGTTATTGCAATGGTAGAAGTTTTCCCAAAAGTGGCTTGTACAAAAGTGGCAGAGAGAAACGAACATGAAAACCTATAAAATTCTCTCCAAATAAGCTAAAAGGCAAAAGCTTGAATAAAACAGAAGGAGAAGCAACCCCAGTAATTGTGAAAATACACGATAAATCATGGAGGTGTTTTCCCACCGGTATTCTCAAGTACAGCTCGTGCAACAGTTTGGGTTTCGTTTTGGGGTTTTTTTGGCCCAAAGCATATAGTTTTCTACTGTTGGAATAAACTCATTTAACAAAAAATCTACATTGCAAATTAAAACTGCCAAGATTTGCATGGTTTGTTCTAAGGTTAAATTCAACATTTTCATGAGGTTTTGCTTTTCAGTTTTTGAAAATGAGCTAATAAACTCTCACTGATATATAAAAAAAGACCTTCTCCAATTTGAGAAAAAACAAATCAGAGAAAAAATATTTTCTATTACTTTTCCTTTAGAAGCAAGTTTTTCAAGGATTTGTGATCTAGCAGTGCTTTTTAAAGGCACTTGCATTTATCCTCCATGCATCAAACTGCTCTAAGTCAATTCCCCAAGACACTTAATCTTTTGGCAGATGGAAACTCATTTTGAAAGTGCACTAATGATCAATTAAAGCATTAGCTGTCTCTACAGACAGGAGGTTTATGGGGTCACAGTCTTCAGAAGTTGCAGGCAAGAGCAGCAGTATGTTAGCAAAATAGCTAAAACTTTCTGTAGTTACCACAAAATTGGCAAAACATTGGAAAACAAAAACCATGACTTTTTTTTTTCATAATATGTTGAAATTTTCATAATATGTTGAAAACAAATTAATGGCTTCTATTTTACACAAGAGGTCATGGTCCAAACTGGACATAGGCAAAGGAAATGATCTTTTAAATGTTTTTTATGAGCCCTAATAACAATCCCAATACTTCCAATAAATTTGCATTGTCCTTTGAAAACTGGATTCATTCAGACTCCAGTCACAAAACATGCTGCAAATATGCAGATGTGAGGAGCTGCCATCAGAATCAGTGGCTCACTGGTAGATAATGCATCACTTTGTGCATGCTTAAGGCCTCACAATAAGGTCTGGAGTCAAGAAGTGTACTCTGCCCAGAAGTTTCTCTGCAATTTGATGTACGTAAGACCAAACAGATGTAACTGTCACACTCATAAAAGAATTTAAGATTCTTTCTCTAGGAGTTTGGCAAGCCATTTCTTCTTGAAGGAAATGCACATAATAGTGATTAGCCATCTAATATAAACTAAAAAGTTTGCTTTTTACAACCTGACATATCTAGTATGACCACAGGTTCCTAATGCTAACATTGGTGAATCAATATGTATTTGATTCACTCCATAAAGCTCTTTGCCAGTAATTTACTTTGTACAAAGGTAGAATAATAAATAGAACATATTTTCTTTCAGTGAGAGTAAAAATGCATGAAGTTGCCTACTAAAAATTTGCAGAAAACTAGCGATGTTGTGCATTTTTAAAAAAAACATATGTAAGAACTTATGAGTAGGGAAGGCTATGACACTGAAGACATAAGCACAGATAGCACTGAGTAGTATATTCTACCTTCAAAAAGTTCAGCTTCCACATCAAGTTCCACATCTGCTTGCGGAACCTTACTACATGGACTCTCCTCCAGGTGTAAGCACAGGGAGACAAAAAATTAATGTGTCATTTAATTTAGTAAGTGTTGGGAACAGATCTCTCTAAAAAGTGGTGGTTTTGAAAGAGGCATTTTTACTCTATAAAAAACAAACATTAGTAAGAGTTCAAAAATTAGGCAGTGCTCCTTAGTTTACCAGTTCGTTTTTAGCTGCTGAGCTACAGCAGTGTTAGTATCCATGTCTCCATCCTTTGAAATTTGGCACATTAGCTATTATTCCCCGACACTTTGATACAGGAGTGGAATAAAAAAAAATGGGAGTGCATAAGATGACAGTCTATTTGTGACCATTTTGAGAGCACTGAGAGATCCTTTGCCACACTCACACCTTTTGAAGGCAAAACAGTATTCATCACCACATTTTAGACTTCAAATTTACAGAGCACATTAAAGTCCTAATGGCAAATACATTATGTAAACACTAGAGAGCATTTCACACTAAACTAGCATACCTCTTTCACCTCATAATTCAAAAACAGTAATTCAAAACACCTTGCTTTGGCAGTAAAAAGTAGCAATAATCAAGAAGGGACACAACTACCTTCGTACAGCAACAGTCTCTTTCTTTTACAGCAAAGCAGGGCAGAAATTCTAGGGCTTAACTAAAAAAATTCTGAGAGATTTAAGCTAAGACCATTGGAATGATATGAAAGAGAGCAGCAAAGGTGTTTCTAGGGGGCAGGGAAAAAAAAATAAGTAAAGGGTGACAGAGCTACAGCTCCCCCTTCCAAACTGCCTGCTACTACATTGCAAAGGCAAAATGTTACAGGATGACTCAGAGCCAGGAACTCAGGCATGCCAAGAAGGGCAAGCCTCTAAGTTACTCCTCAACTACAGAGCACTCATGTTGGCCAGGTACCAACAGGACAAGATGCAGAAGAGTTGGGCCAACACCACTGAGTAGGGAGGGTATTGCAGGCACAGCAACCACACAGTCAGTGCCTCCACAGAATGGCAGCACTGTGCCAGACACCCTGACTGCAGGATATTTGAATGCAGAATGGTCTCCTGCTCCAGGTGATACAGATCAGTATAACTTTTGATCACATATAGATGACCCAAGACCTGATTACAGCTGGAGTGTTATGCTGGAGCCCTTTTCTATCAGTCACAGAGATTGCAGTTTCTGAGCACCCCAATATCCTTGAAGAACCACATACATCTTCAGTGGCAGACCAGGAGGGCACTCCTAACTCGTTTTATCTGCAAGAGTCAAGCAAAATAGGTCAAGCAGGGCTCTGACACAGTAAAGCTGAACATAGGTAAACTTCAGATATGTAAATACAAAACTAATTTAAAAAGTGACCCATCTTTAGTGAGTGTCTGCATTTTTCCTTATGTATGTGCACAAGGTTAACCTCGGTTTGAGATGTTGGTTTCCAAAATTCTGTTTCAGCTTGACTGGGACTGGGAACCTTATGTCACTGCAGAATTCCTTGAAAGGGCCTCCTCAGGATACTTCCCTTTCTTGAGCTCCATGAACTCTCCACACCTTTCTATGCTTATAAAGAAATTATATAAATGTATTTATTTATGCATACTCACATACTTCCTTCAATATAGCCTAAATGATAGTTTTTCAGTTAAAACATCCTTCCTACGGATTTAAAAAAAAAAATCAATTTAAATTACTGTTTTTCAAGTTTACATCAGAATTCTAATAATTCTTCTCAAATGACACCCATCTCCTGAAAAATAGCAAACTACCAACATCCTGCATGAAATAAGCCAGGCCTAAAAGCAAAACCTCAATGTTTACTTCCTTAAGTCTTACTGATTATAGAAATTAATTACTTTCATTGACGCTTCTAGGATTTTATTTTTTTTTTTTTAAATTTCCTTGCATTCTTCTTAAATTAGCCAGACTTGGGATGAATATATTTGTTGTCATGTGCTCTTATTCTGAGAACTGCTGGTTTGGTAACAAACACTTGAATTTAGTCCTTGGGTTTTGGTTCTGTAGTCACCTAAAAAATGAGTAGTATATATTCAAAGCTGTAATGATAGTTAAGTTGTAGTAATAATACAATAATATATAATAAATGTATCAAATATATAACAAGATCATAGTTGTAACAGATTATAATCTCATATGACACATGCAAAAGCTCATCTTAATAATTCTTACAGCTGAAAGTATGATCACCAAAGTTAAGAAAAGTATATTTATTTCCTTTTACTTTGATGACAAAGTAGAACATTTCATTAACAGTAGCACAGAAAAGAACAATTTTGAATCTATGGAAGATGGAACATAACAGGACACAGTAAATACATGAAGTGACATGTGACAGGTTTCACCAGATTTAGCAGCAATAACAAATTTCCATAATGCACTCAACACCACACTGCCAAAACCAACCAAGCAAACTCATTCTTTTGAAGCTTCTGAAGTACCCCCTACAGTGGTGTACCCTTTCCATACCTAGTTGTGAGAAACACAGAATCCTCAGTATATCAAGTTACCAAACGCATAAACCAATAAAAAAAACCAAAAACCCAAAAAAGAAAAAAAATCACCCCAAAAAGCAGTAAGCCTAAATCTTTACTGATAGAATAGAGAAGCAGTTCCTTCATTATCCAATATGCTTCATACAAGGTCACACACTTCTCATATACCTCATACATATGCTGCCTACTCAGATGGAATTTTTTTCTTTTCCTATTTATCATTTATACATATATATATACGTATGAACCACTAAAAAGGTGAAAAAGGAATGAGCAAAGCAGATATGGCAAGAGCGTGGTTTTCCTCTTAGGATTCTAGACTTCTGGGTAATATCTATTCCTACCATGCATGACAGTTGTCTCTGAAGTGGGAACCATTCAGAATTCTGAAGTATGAAAGCTTCCCTAATTTTTTCCCAAAGGGGAAGCTGGGGAGTCTCCCCTCAAGGAAAAGAAAAAAAAAGAAAAACAAAGGAAAAAAAAAGAAAAAAAAAAAAAAGAAAAGAAAGCTTCCAATGTCAGTTAAACATAAGGACTTTGAAAATGAATGTACAGCTGTTTCCCAGTTAAGGCTGGGAAGCTTTGTGAAGGCAGCTTCCCCATTTGAGAAGCTACAATGTGATATGCTCTTACTCCTTTCCAACTTACTGAGCCATGCAAATTTTAAGCTATTACAGTGGAAGACTTACAAAAAAAAAGAGTTTCCCTTATTAAGCTTATTAAGCACAAACATTAATCAAAGATTTAAGCCACACAGCATTAACACACATCACTCTAAGACAACATTCAAATCAACCTTATTTCTTGGCACTTTTGATACCCTGTTAGCCAAGTTATATACACAGCTGTGATATGCCTCACTCTAATCAATCACATGTGACTGTGTAGTCATATACTCTTGTGCAATTCTGCTTTATATAAAAAAAACATGCTATGGTACAGTTGATGAAGCCAAGATGCCAAATACAGATGCATTGCATGAGGTTCTTTAAATAAGGCTTGTCTCTGTATTGAATGCATTACATGACACATATGAAAGACATGAAAATACTAAAATAATACATTTTCTTACATCAGAAAACAACCTTTTAAATACTGAAATAAATAGCCATTAAATATTATCTCCTTTTAGAAATGCTTTAAAAGTGACACTCATTTCCTGATTCTAACAGATGTTCTTCTGTTCAAAGATAAATTGCAGATTAAGGCATGAGTATATTCTCCTGTTCAATTTAACATACCTTTAAAATATTCATACTACACTGTACTTCCTTTAACTGAATGACCTCAACTGACATTTTCTGAGGAAGCATGTAATTGAATAGGTAACGTGCCCATGTGAAAACAAATACATGGGTTTATATTGTTAATAAAACATGCAGTTTGAAACAATCCAGATCTTTTACCCTTTATTCATCACTGAGGTATCCAAACACTTTAACTATGTGATTTATGAAATTTCCAGTTTTCACGAGTGAAGTAATACTCAAAACTTCAGTCAGAATCAGAACTGTAATGTATTTGGTGCAGCACTGAAGTCATGAAATGAAAAGGTGGCAAGCTTATGCACAATCTGAGCCAAAGTAAAAAAGGTTCCCCAATTTTTAAGAAAATTAAGATACATGTTTTTGCTACTATAACTTTATTATTCCATTTGAAACACCACAAAGCATTGGTGTACTTAACAACAGATTTCCCCGTCCTCCCTTCCCATCCCCAAAGAACAGTGGTAATCATGAAAACAATGACAGCTGCAGTGAACTTCCATTTCAAGTCCTGGTATTCACTTATCCTTTGTCTAGGAGGAAAGTAGTTACTTTTTGAGTACACACCTCAGGAGCAGCTATGAAGTCCAGCGCCACCAAGCTACCTTTGTTCTGTCCCACACAGCCGAGAGAGAGTCCAATGCAGGGCGCACATCCAGGATGGTGAACTGGTAGTTCTTATCCACTGCTCCGCCATCATAGTAATCAATAACGTAGCGCACTTCTTTTCCACACCGGTCAACAATCCAATCATGTCTGTCAAAGGGTAGCTCATATCTGGAAAGATATGTAGAATACGTAGATATTTTAATGGATATTATGAACCTGGGAGAGGGAGTGGAAGTCCTATTTAAGATTTATTTATCCGTAAGATCCCACTAGTACTTCTATCTTCTGGCAATTCTAACTTCCAATGCCAGTTCTGAAACATCTTACAATTACTTCTACACCACATTTTGAGACACATTTCCCTAACCTCCCACCTCCCTGGAAGACCTTTCCTGCCCACATACCCCATCCATGAACGTATTCTGGCTCTTGGTGAATACTCCTTTGCTTTGCCTCCAAACCGCATCAGTGATGGTCCACACGGACACTCCCTGCGCACACAATTAAAAAGGAAAGTAGGTTTTACCTTTAAAAGCAGTCTTATTTTAAGTAATTAAACTACTAGGGTAATTTATTTTAGTACCAGAGAAACTGAATAGAAGAAAGAGCAACAGTAAAAAAGTAACTCCAAGTGATCTAAAACAACTTCTTTTTTTCTTTAAAGGTCTGAAAAGTTGCCCGGTTTCTGCCAGCACTTTCTGCTGGTATAATAAAGTACCTCTGATACGCTCCATACCATTGTTCTAATTTGTCAAGAGAGCAGTTCTCAGCAAATCTAATCCACAGATTTAATAGATTAAAGAAGAGAAAACCATAATCCAAAGATCATAAAATTTCAGAGAAAAAATTTATACATGCTAGTTTGTCTCTTGCAGGAACAGGGGCTATGCTGATCCAAAAACTGATAGTTTGCTTTACACCAGTCACTGCTAATCTAAGTTTATGTCTCATATCTTTGTCATAACACAATGAAAAATATTTCATGTGTAACATTTCATATGTACGTACGCAGCATGAAGAGCTTCCCACTTCAAAATCTCCTTCCAAGCTTGTTCATTATTTTGGTTGTGAATCTTAATGATGTTGGTCATGTCTTCACTTGTTATGTCATCATCTTTCCATCTCCACCTAAAAAATAAGAACTTGGAAACAGTTTATAAGCATTACAGCATAACTACTGCACCTTCCTCACTTTATCTGATGGACTTTGGAATCAAGATTTAAGGTTTTATGCAAAGACACAAGACAAGTATTTAAACTTCTGGCTCATCTGTCTAAGCATCATGAGAATCACTTCATCTTCTGTGCAGAAATGTAGTTATCAAAAGTTATCATCACAGAGATCCACAAATTCTACATAGCTAAATTAAAAGCTTAACTGGATCAGAAAGTTATCAGAGTGTTCAAACATCAGCACATCCATAGGATTCATAAAAATGCTTAGGAAAAATCCCACTTGCATTCCTAATGCACAGAAGTCCTGTATTCAATACACTTAGTAAGCTTAGAAATGCCTTTCAGCTCTCTTGACCCTGCACTGTGACTATACAAAAGAATAAGGGAACAGTAGCACAGGAGGTTTTTTAGGCCACAGGAGATATTAATCATTAAATTAGGTCTTGCCTACACTAAATTTCTTTAAATACTGAAGATACCTACTAGTAAATTTCCACATTTTTAGCAATTCTGCAAAGTCAAGTTAGTTGTTCTCATAATCACAGAACTTCTACTATCAGTTTATAGGCCTAGCGTGAAGCCAACTGAATTTGAAAGTTTGAAATCTTGCGAACTTGGTTTATGCCTACCCACAGACTTTTAAGAAAATTTTATGAGCCAGTAGCAGTTGCTTGACATTCCCTAACATCCTCCTGATCACTAGAAGGGATGTGGCCTTTGAGACCAGCTCACCCTTTAAAACAAACATGTTTATAAAACAGTAGTTTTTTAAAAGAGCTAGTTAATTATTTACTGGTTAGAATCCACAAACTCTTAAAAAATAATTAATAATAACTAATTATATTACTTAATGAATTTCAGGCTCACAGACTCCATCTTATAATTCACAGTGTATTTATTTACCCTTTTCTTAGCATAGCATTCCAGAACATTTGCTCTGAAGGGTAGACCCATTTCTTGTCAGAATGTGCTCTAGGAATAGAAGATTCTTCTCTAACAGTTGACAATGGAAATGGTTGACCTGGGGATGGCTGCTGATTAGGAGGAGGCATCTAGAAAACAAGAAGAATCAACAACAAACTAGAGTATGAATATTTTTTTATGTTAAGTGTTTGAGAAAAATCAAAGTATGATCAATCAGCTCTTAAAAAGATCAAGACGTTCAGCCTTTATTTAATTCCATCAAAATTATCTTTTTTGCAGTAAAACTGTTTGCACAAGTTTGTCATAGGAAGACTAAAGGAACCCCTTTTGCCTAAACTTCAACTTCCAAAAAAAGCAATGCTTTTTGTAAATCAGAGGAAATCTTGGAGAGATACTAATCAGAACTTACCCATACTGCTATTAAACAGAACCTAAAATCTACCAACATAGCATAAAAAACATGCATATAACTAATAAATAGAGAGTAAAAGGTATTTACAAACTGGAAAAGCACCTTTTATCAAAGAGGTGTAAATTTGAAAACAATGTTAAACAAGATGTAACTTGTTTTTATATAAGAATTTGCACATGAAAAGAGAAAAAGCAGCATTTAAAATAAAAAAAATAGTGCTATTTGCCAGACTTTCCACCTTAGACAGTATCACTATTTACATTTGTGGTACAGTATTTCAGAAAAAACAAGACTAAAGAAAACATCTGAAATAAGCAAAAATTACCATATTGCTAGGATCTATGTCATCTTTCACTTGAGATGAACCAGACTTCACAGGACATGCTACAAACTCATAAGCTCTTTCTTGATGTGCAGGAACATCATCTGTGTTTTCAGTTCTGTGATCAGCAGTTTTCATGTGCATTGGACAACCTTAAACACAGGAAAAATAGTATGTATTTTGATACAAAATGAAAACTCTTAAAACATGACATGAAATGGGACAGGTTCATTGAATGCTCAAGGAAATGAAAGCGGTTATTTCACTTTTTCTTCTGAGCTCTGCAACAGTTTTAACTTTTCTCTTTCCTGCATTTTAGGACCCAACACCATGGTAAGATCTGAGCTTCCTGTGTGTCCTTGAATGCTCATTTCCTACCCCATGCTGGCCCCTATATTGAATTGTCAGTACCTAAGACTTCCTCAGCAATGTTAATCCAAAATGCGTTGACTGTGTCACCAGAAAAGCGAATGTCCTCCTTTAGACATTCTTCTGATTCCACCTTTCTGCTGCCCTTTTCTAGATGCATGTTTTTTAGTGACATCCACCTGTTCCCATTTGCCATCTCTGCAGGGGCTCCCTGACCCTTTGTGGGCGTACCACACACAGGAACAGATCTGCAGGACTCCTGTGAAATGGGACAACTGGGAATGACCTACAGGTTCTACAACAACCACCTCCTGTCTCTACAGACACAGCACCTTGTACGCTGTTCTGGTGAACAACTGCCTCCTATTCATGAGAAGTTACTTAAGAGCAACTTTTCCTAAAGGAAAAACTTAAGTTTTTATTTGAAGAATAATTTCTTTTTCCTCCCTAAGACTTTTCATCTGGTTTCCACGTAAGGAGTTTAGTTCATTGAAGTTTCAAGAATGATTACCGCTCATTTTTTCCTGATGCATGGGACATTCTGAAGGTGGAAATGCCGTCTGGTACTGCCTGGATGCATCTGGCGACTGACCTGCAGGAGCTGGGGAGGATGCAGACAAACCCATGGCTCCCACACACCGGGCCTTCTTACATCAAACTCCTAAACAAAAAAGAAGCAAACACTCGTAATACAAAAGTACACCTTATTTATGAAGGTGAACGCAAGCGCAGATACAGTGCTGCATCACAAATTAAAAAATTAATTACGAAATCGGTTTAAGTAACAAGCTTCCAGCCCAAATAAAACCCCAAGGGTCTATCAGGGTCGACCTCTAGCTCCCTCCCAAGCCCCTCCTCGCGGCCACTGGCGCGGGGGGCTCAGCCCGTGTCACACGCCCGTGCGGGGCAGCCGCGCCTCCCGTAACCCGCCACACTCCGTGACCGACTCCCAAGGTCAGCTCAGGCCCGCCCGCAGCGCGGCCCGCCCGCAGCGCCCGCCTCCCGCCGCCGCGGCCCCCAGAGCTGCCGCCGCCTCCACCACCGCCGCATCCCCATCCTCATCATCTTCCTCCTGCTCCTTCTCCTCCTCACCTCAGCCCTGCCGGCACAGCCCGGCCCGCGCCTCCGCGCCGGCCCCAGCGCCTCGCGAGAACGGGCACCCGCTCCACGCCTGCGCGGGGCCCCGCCCGCCGCCGCCACGGGGAAGGGCGGGCACGGGGACGGGCCCAGGGACGGAGGGACGGGCCCAGGGACGGAGGGACGGGCCCAGGGACGGAGGGACGGGCCCAGGGACGGAGGGACGGGCCCAGGGACGGAGGGACGGGCCCAGGGACGGAGGGACGGGCCCAGGGACGGAGGGACGGGCCGTCCACGCCGTGGCCGCCCGCTCCGCCGGGGCTCAGGGAGCGGGGCCGGCGCCGGCGGGCCTTCGCAACGAGGCTTGGCCCCCGTTCAGCGCACAGATGCCCAGGCATTGCCGCCCGGGGAGGCCGCAGGGGAGCCCGCGGCCGCTGGGCCCGGCCGTGCCACGCCGAGGTGCACAAAGGCTGGTTCTGACCTTGCCGAAGACAGCGAAATCTGCGAACCGGGACTCGCGTTAATCCCCGTGCAGCGGCGTTCTGCGAGTTGTATGTGCTCTTACCTCGTGCTGTGAAATCATCCCTTACAACTGCAAGTTACTACTGCTAGTACCACTGAATGTAGTAGCAGCACATACCGATACTGTATAGGTGTATCCTTTCTAGTATTAAACTTATGGGCATACTGAAGTTCCTTAAGATGATTTTTAAACATCAAAAGCATCACAGCTCTTTTAAAATTTCTTAAGAATATTGCCTTATTTCAAGCCAGAAGATGCAGTTTAACTACATACATGAAATACCGTGCATAACACACAAACGATGAAGCTCATTGTGCATCAGATCAAGGAAGACTTACCTCCATCCCATCCCTTTTGACCAACAGGTGATAACACCTGGCTATACTGTAACAGTGGGCACAGATCCCGCAGGACTATTTCAATGTTCATCCCACAGCATGAACTCTAAAGAGGCTGTCAGGTGCAAAAAGCAGGTGGGGAGATGAGAAACATTCATTATAAACATGTAACAATTAGAACTGATTAGAAAAATATTGTTTCCCCAAATATTCTATTTCGTTTTAACAATTAAAGTAGAAAGGAATTTAATCTTCAAGTGGCACAGTTATTACAGTAATTTAGGATGAAAAAAATCCAAATTCAAATCTGGAAGAGAGGTCACTTACACACTCTGCATGTAGAGACAGAAATGAGTGATTCTCTGCCATTTCTTTTGAAAAAGATCAGAAGGATTAATAGACAAATTCTAAACCACACTGAAGCAGTTCTAACCAGCACTATTTCAAACAATTTTACTACCTGAATTAAAAAACTTCTTTTATACATTCTTCTCAAGAGTGCTGTTAAGATCATGTTCACATACTGTCTTTCAAAATAGGATCTTTCTTATTAATGAGGACATTGCCATTCAGTGTGAACATGAAATAAAAATACAAGGATAAAGCAATATCAAATATTCATCCTTTTAGTCATTTTTTGCCCTTTTATAGTCTCGATTACTTAGGAGGAAATTGCTTTCTACCCTTTCTGCATGCAGGAATTATTAGCACAGCATATGGAGAACCTCAAGATAGAAAAAAGAGGCATCATGGCAGTAATTGAGTCTCTATTATATGCCTTAGAAAACATTCTGATTGCCTCCATCATTTCCCAATTTAGGCTTCGCTGCAGTCTCTAAGACTACATTCACAGTAACAGCTGGATAAGCTGTAGAATAATTTTAAGTCTTCACTGGCTGCACTTAGAGAATCACAGAACAGTTTGCGTTGGAAGGAACCTTGAAGCTTAAGTCCCCTGCCAGGGGCAGAGACACCTTCCCCTACACCAGGCTGCTCAAACCACCCCCCAACCTGGCCTTCAACAGGGGCATCCACAGCTTCTCTGGGCAACCTGTTCCAGGGCCTCACCACCCTCATAGAGAAGAATTTCTTCCTAGTATCCAATCTAAACCTGCCCTCATTCACTTTCAAGCCATTCCCCCTTGTCCTATCACTACACGTCCTTGTAAAAAGTCCCTCTCCAGCTCTCTTGTAGCCCCTTTAGGTGCTGGAAGGGGCTCTAAGGTGTCTAAGAGAGCCTTCTCTTCTCCAGGCTGAACAACCGCGAGTCTCTCAGCCTGTCTTCACTTAACAACACAGTTTAATAAGATCCTCCCATAGACCAACTAACATCTCTGCTTCTAAATATTTCAAGTAAGTGGCAGAAGGACTCTAAGGTAAACCAGATTTTCTCTCTCTGATGTTCTCAAACAGGGAATTGGTTCTACTCTCTCTTCTCAAAGTACATAATGCTGTTGATGTCGATGTGCCGTCTCCCTGCTTTTCACCATCACGCTCCACCAGAAACAACAATTGCATTATTAGTCATTGTATAGATAATAGTTTTCCCCCTCTGTAAGATAAGCCAAGTAGCAAATACTTTTTACTCTGTGTAAAGCATTACAAAGAACACCAAGGTCACAATGTCAACAAAGCACACAATCTACCCTTAGGTATACTGCACTGTGAACTCCACAAAAGCAGAGCAAAAGATAAAACAGTAGTCCATCTCCAAAAAATGAGATGTCCACTGTGAAAATTAAATAAAATTTTTTAAAAATCTTAGTGCAGAGTTATCACACCAATATGAGGAGAAAAAACAAAGTTTTTAGCAAGAACACAAAGAGTAATAAAAAAAATTTGGGAGGAAATAAAGAGCAACTTTGCATCCGAGTATGACAAAGAAGTGGATATACAAAATACTTTCTATATCCTACATCATGAGGCGGTATAATATTTCTCACACTTTAAACAAGACTTCTTGAATGTATCAGGTTAAGAACGGCTCACTGAAAGGCATCCCTGGTTCCCAGCCATGCTCAGTCCTTCCTCTCCACCATTCAGTGTTAAAAGCTGCCCAATGCCAATACAAAAGCCTCCTACCAAGCCCCCATTGTCTTTCCTCAAGCAGTTGGAAATCTGACCTATATAGCATCTGACCCCAAAGAATATCTGTTCCCAGACGTTCACACTCACTTCCAAACAGACCAACTAGTTAATGAGTAATTTTCTACACTAACAGTGTAAAATTAGTACCCTAGGAATAATCTACATATGCGACTAAACACCTCGAAGAAGATGAGAGGGGAAAAAAAGGAAAAACACCTCACTGCTTTGTGTTTTCTTCTAGTAATTTAACCATTGCGTAATACAAAAGAAAACCCACAGTAACATGAGTAATTCCTGTGCTTGGAAGTCAGTCGTTAAGACATAAAACAGCAGCAACTTCCTGCGAGGCTGCTCAGAGAAACCTCTGAGTTTTACCACACGATTCATGCGTCCTAGGCATACATTCACTGCATATACAGAATCTAGGAATTGCCATATTTAGGAACTTAATTGCCCATCTTAGTATCCAGTAAGGGACTCTGTAGCGCATTGTATCTATAATACACTGCCAACAGCAGCTCTTTTTCCCTGGAGCTTTCAGACAGCTGCCCAGCTTATGTCCTGAAACATGCAATATTATAAGACGGTGCAATATAATTACACTATCCAACATAGAAGTTCTTCCCCAAAACACAAGAGAATTTATAGTTCAACTTACACTCCTGGCCCCAGTAATGTTCTACACAGAATTTCAGCCTTGAAAAGTCCAGCCACCTGAGCAACTCCCATCTCCACCTTTTTTTAAATAAAAAAGATACAGTATGAAATCTCAAGATACCATATAAGCCAGTTGTTATGGAACTGAACCCAAAGAAAATTGTTCTTTCATGATGCATTCGTTATAGGTACATAAGCTATTGCCATATAAGAAAGAAAAATTCACAAAATAAGAAACTGTGTTCCTTTCCTTTATTATGAAGTACCAATACCTTGCATACAACATGCAATTTATTGCTTATTGACATTATTGCATATATCAAAGGGAAAAAAAAATCAGCCAATATCATTTTATGCAAGCTCCTAAACTGTTCAAACAAATATAGAAATGCCTTACAGTATCACTGAAATGCAAACAAATATTTCAGATTCTTTCTTGTAATAAAAAGTAAATTTAAACCCACAATACTTAATCATTTGCCTTACTACGACTGATTACATTTATCACCAATCTGCAGAATTGTTATATTGCATTTTCAAGTTCTTGTGCCATGATAAGGATTGCTACTACAATCAGGTCACATTACTAGTTGAATTCAATAATGTGGTCCTGACATTTTGTGATAGTATTAGTATTTACTGCAAATCAGATTGTCAAGGTTTACCAAAATCAGTCTAGCAGAATCTACGGTTTTCGTCCTTGCTCTGCACATAAGTTAGATATCAAGATATCAACTTTATCAAGTTTCTTCTTAGATAGAAGGTATAAATATTTTTGAATTACAGGCTCCATTACTTATGCTTAACTTGTAACTCATTTGTTCCCAACAGGTTTTGTAATTTGGTTTTATAACAGGTTAGCTGTGCTTACAGGTTAAATTATTCTACATGTATAGGTATCTCTCAATATTAAAGAAAACACTGTTTGACATATGCATGCTAGAAACAAATCCAGGATATTTGGATGTGTGCATATTAAATGTGCAAATTATATAGCCGAGCTCATGATTAGCCCTTTTCCTCCCCTCCCCCTATCATTTGATGGATTTCTCTTGTGAAACTGGAATAGGATTACAATAAACAAAACCAATATATGCCACATTGCATTCAAAATGTTGTGTTCTGTATTACAGCTTAGTATTAATATTTAAATGTTGCTTTCAAACTTAGCAAATTTTTAAAAATACCAAATTTTAAAAACTTAGAAGACAATTTACATGCAACATGTTCCACTTGGGTGCAGATTCTCATATACTTAAATATTTATAGGCTCATAAAAGCATGTCCTGTCCACAAAACAAGTACAATGTTTGACATCCCACACATAGATTAAAAATAAAGATACAATACAGAATATTTTATTTGCTTTTATATTTTCAACTTCAGTAAATAGGAAGTTATAAATAGCACACTGAATCATTATGGTTGATAACAAGCCATGCTGAACTCTTCATAATTCACTCTTTTAGAGACATTTCTTTTATATTACAACTAGGTTAAAAATGTATGTACTTTGTTATAAACGGATGGCCTCAGTGCAGGACATCACACAATGAAACTGTTCTCAGAAGAAACTTTGCCAAAATATTTCTTATACCAAATGATACAATTTATTTCTCCTAGCTACCTTCCATTCATTCTTTACTGAGCTATAAAGTGCTTGGTTATTATAAATAGAGCAAGAATGTCAAAGGAGGTAGCTAGTAGAAATTTTTAATGGGTAAGAACCCTTACCAAGTGTTTTTACCTAAAAGTATGATTTGATGCATAATCCCAGATCTCTAAACAACCCAAGCAGCACCTCTTTCATCTTCTCTGCCATAAAAAGAACTTTTAAATTGCTCAGAAAATCCTAAGACCTTCACCTGTCCAACAGAAATTTTATCCAGGTTTAGATGAATGTTAAAAGTTCATAAATATTATTATTATTTCCATTTGACTGCTGTCAGAATCCCAGCAATTAAGTACTGTTCTTTTTCCAGCTGTATTCCCTAGATAGAGAAATTCAACCAAGAACAAACCTTCCCTCGTGAAGTTCCTTGTAGCCAGATAACGTTGTACAGTAGGCTATTAAAAATATGAAAGGGGGCTGTGATACTTTTCAAAGTCTTCTACACTTGCACTTTTTAATCTGAAAATTCTAGTCCCTTTCTATTTGCTTTATCGATGGCTTTCCCCAGCAGCCAACACTGCACCAGACCCTAAACTGGAGAAATTGTCAAGCAGCCCTTTATTTTTCTTTGAATGGCTCAGCAGAAGCATCACAAAACAATTTTACAAACTTCTCTATTAAGTGGTCTTTTACAGAAAACTTGTATATACATATGCTTAAACACACATAAAGCCATGAAAAAATTCCTCTTCATACAGTAATCAACAACTGATATCCCATTTTATACAGCTTGAAAATTTTAAAGAATAAAATTTCATTTTCCACTGCGAACAGAGATACAGAAACACCTAAACCTTCCTGCTACGTATCAGTCTGCTGTTGACCCAGCCACAGCAGTAGGAAGACATCTGGATCGCTATGTGTGTTCTCAGTCTCCTCCAGCTCTCCTCTTTAAACCTGCCTAAATGCATTTGCTCGCTTGTGTAAGCTTTTACTTTTAAGCTAATGTTTGTTCTGCAGTATAAGTAATTTTCTCCCACAATACTTTAAGATGGAAGTAATTCTCTTCCAGACACCATAACTAATTTTTAATAAACTTTAGTACAAAATTTGGAATTCTTAAGAATTAGTATATGAAATCAGCTACCCTCATTTTCCTGTGCATAGGATATATTTCATTACTCAACAGATTCTATTTTGTAAGCAATTAAGTTATTAAGCTCACTCAAGATAGTATGTATGTATAGAGGTAGAGTAGGCTTCAGGGATGTAATTCTCACCACTGAAGAATTCGCTCGGATAACCATAAAGCATCTCTGTAGTGTGAGGCTCTCAGCTTCACCGAAATCCACTGAAACACTCATTGAGAAAATGAGTATTTGAAGTGTATTTCCTTTCTGCAAGTACTGATTCCACAAATCAACTACAAAACCAGAACTTGACCTACCATTCCCCTGTAGGATTTCTGAAAGTGGTATTTACTAACCATTTGATGAAAATGTAATGTCATAAAAAAGGGAAACTTGCATTCCTACATACAGCCTTACCACTAGAAATAGTCTCTCCCATGATCATCAAGCTGATTTTATGTCACCTCGTACTAAAGAACGGAAAAGAAAAAAAAAATTAAGATAGCTGAACATTTTTACAAGATTAAGTCCTTCCATTTGATATGTCCACAGCAAAGACACCTGGTGACGTGCCAAGAGTCTGCTTTTATAATGCATCTGTTAAAAATATAAGTTTTAAGCCACTAATAAGATATTACATTCAAAAGCAATTGTTACAATGCTACTTATCATGCATTTACTTCTCTTGCATAAGGAAGACACAAGCTTGCAACATTGAATTTCATCAATATTTCACCACATTTTTCAAATTAATAAAGTGCAATTAAAAAATGGGTGCCACAGCTATCTAATTTGCTGTATTATGAGCTTTTAATAGTAGGCAAAAAGTGCCCGGTACTACTGTATTCAGTACATCACAACTTTGGAGCCTGTTTGCTAAAGTCCTTGCCAAAATCACAGGTCTTAATAGTTTTTTTTCAAAGAAAATTGTCTTCTGATGCATAGTGGACACATCAGGACATAGCTGTAATATTGTTTAAAAAAAATTAGAAAATTTAAACCTAATGCATTGTAAAATAGAGTTTTAATTACACTAAATTTGTACAGCAATGCAAAGTACTAGCTGTTTTTAAAAAGAATTGTTCCACTGCCCTTCAATTCTGAATTGTTGCCCAAAGTGTATTATGCCAAGTTTGGGATTTTTTTTCTTTTAAATCAAGTTTTAACATTAATTTTATTTTAGCTTGACTTACTTCACCCCCCCCTCACCCCCCATCAGACACAAGTCTATCTATAAATGGAAGAAACAGACCATTTTAATGAATGGTCTCCACAAAGAACAAAATATTTAAAATACTGAAATATTAAAGATAAATGCTAAATTACGAATTTCAGAATGTTTTCATGAGTTATCACCTTAAAAGTTGCTCCAAATCATCTTATTGATTTTTTCATCCTACTTCCCAAATAACAAAATAACAAAAGCAGACTTCTGCTTTCAAACATATTCTCCAAAATGCTTCAATTTACTCAACTTATTTTAGAAAGGAACAAGCTATTACAAAACGATTCCTTGTTCCAAGGATGTTAAAAGCACAAGAAAAAAGTACTTCACATACACCTTTAAATCATAAAGGTGATAGAAACACAGAGCCTTTTTACACAGCCTAGATTTTGCATTAGATTGACTGAAATCACATTTTAAAAGATACCAGGTTCTGCAAATCAGCATAAAAGGGAGTCAGTTTCTTTCTGCAAAGGATCAACTCTCAAAGACTATGGATTTAGTGGTGCCCAAATGAGGTACTGCGCTCACACAAATCATACAGCTCAGCAGATTAATTGCCAACTCTCCCAAGGCATAAACAGATCTTTTGTCTGCGGGCTTGTGAAGTATTAATAACCATAGAATCCAAAAACCAGAAGTACTAACAATTCTTGCTTTCTCTGTTAAGAAGGCAGGATTGGGAAGCAATTTTAGAAAAAAGCCTGCCCAGCTAAACAGTGAAATTAGGCTTTTAAAAGTGTGTGTTACACTTGTCCAAACAATACTCCCTGATAGCATTTTAACTAGGGTACTAAAGTCACTGCAGCTGCTTTGATTCTAAGGCATTTCAGCCTGCGCAGTCCTCCTGGGGTCTTACAGACATCTGACTCCTGGAAGACAGGAATGTCGAGTCCCTCAGCAGAGCGCACAGCACAGGGCACTCACACCGACGGCAGAGGGGAGAGCTCACGTCATCCAGCTTTGTCAGAGGGAACAGGACTTATCATCCTACACAGGGTAAATGCTTTATCTTTTTCTTTAAAAATAAACAGACAGCCACAATAATTGGGATGTGCGCTAAAGTCTCTGGGAAAATGGATACTTTTAGACCTTACCAGAAGTTACAAGAAATAACAAGTAATGTGAAAAAAAACAACCAAACAACCAAAACAACAAAACAAAGCAAAACTACACCAAGGAAAAAAATTAGAAGTTAATCAGTCCCAATTCCAATATGGTTAAAAGTAAGCAAAACAAAACCAATTTACAGACAAGTATAGCTCTCAAAATCATTTTAAAATAAAACAAAACTCAGAATTTCCTCAAATTGTATTGTAAGTTAGATTTAAGACTATTCCTAGATGATAAGGTTCCTCTCCAATGATTTCCAAACCTTCAAGTTCAGAGAAGGAGGAACTGAGTATCTATTGACAAATGTGTGGTTAAAAAAAAAAATAAAATTTTGTGTCTACAGAGGTGAACTGTTCTTTCTACAGAATTACCGTACAGCTTTACAGAAGTTTGGCACAGTTAATTCAAGAACGTTTTTAGTCAACACCTCGGACTTCTGACTGAATTTACATGGAAAATGTGACAAAAAACCTCAAGACTTCATATCAAATATGCCATTTCTGTGAGAAAAAAACCCAAACATTACTGGAAGTTATACATCATGTATACAGAAGAATTCTATCCCTTTGCAATTAAACTTTGAATCCAAATAGCCAATGGTTAAAAATACTCCAAGGAGAGTTGCAGCACTTCTCAAAGGTAGTAGCAGCAAAGGAAAAAGCACTCCAGTAAAAATTATGTTGTTTCCACACATCATTATCATATTAATTTACAAAAAAAATTCCATGGGCAACCTAGAAGATGTACTATTGCATCTAATCTAGCACAGCAAGTGTGACTCCTTCCCATCCAAATGTGAATTTAACAATTTTTAAGATATTATGTAGTCTTATAATACAGCATTTTAGATAAATTATTTCATAAATTTCCAAAAATGGTTTGCATTCGTATAAGGCAGAACAAAAAGCAGTAAAAGACTTCACAGAATCAAAGCCAAACTTTTAGCTTTTCTTGCAAAAATTAAAAAGTTGTCAAGAATCTTGATTGTTATTCCTAGAAGAAAACATAGAAACGTGACTGGAAAACTGCACCATATCAGGAGTTTGGGGAATTTTTCATTTTCTAAAAAAAGAGATATGTCAGTATTCACTGGATTTATAAAACACATTACTCTGAGAAACCTGAGGTGAAACATTCGAAGCACTGGTGGACGACAAGCAAGTAACCAGTCTACTCCTTTCTAATTTCTGTAGCTTATAACTGCTTAGAACAGACACGTGGAACTCATCTGTGTGAGCTTTTGCTTTTATTCCTCACGGGACAGGATCCATAAAGCGTGGCCCTGGGTGTGCAGGCAGTGTGGCTAGGGAAGGAGTAAGGTCAGTACAGAGGTAATACCTTGTTTCCTCAATAGGAGCATTCCATGGCAGAAATGTGCACTGTTTCAGTGAACCCAAATTATTTTCATAGCAGAAATTTCATTTTATGTATGATTTCTAGGCAGATTTTCCATTTCTGTGAGTTTTGGCTTCCTCCCGTCCAATAAGACAAATGACTTTGTAGCATCCTTTTGCAATTTTGACCATCCACATCACGTTCATAATATCCAAGACAACACTTGAGATAATCCAGGCGCTCTGGGCTGCAAATCCTAATCTGTGGAAAGCTTCTGTTCCAAACGAAGCAATTACGTGGCTGTAATATATAGGCATGACGGCAATCCTCACCACGAAGAACACAACTGTCATCAGCACACCATTCATGATGTTGGCCTTTGAAGATTTGGGATATCCCAGTACTTCAAAAAACCACCTGCAAAAGAAGTGTTCACAGATACCAGGCAGACTTGAAGCCATCTCATTTAAAAAATATTTAACTTTATGGTTATTTTTAATTAATAATTTATTAATTGCTTCTACCCTTCTAATTTCTCAATTATTGCACTGTGTCTTGGCTCAGCTGCAAATTCTTCTGCTTGGCTGCACTTTCTCCCTGCCACTTAAGCAGTGTGTCATAGCCTGTACATTGCAGAATAACACGTAGAAAATCCTAATGTGAACTGTAACCAATTGACAACCAGTGTGCGTTTCAGTGACTATTGTGTAATAAACAATAATAAAATTATCTTTTAAAATTATGAAGACAAATTTATTACTTACTATTACAATTTGTACCAATGGGCAACTAAAATCCTCTTTGTTTCTCTGAAAGCAATTCTAGAATTGTCTTTGGGTATGGTAATCTAGATAGAGCTATAATTTGTCATAATTGGGATTTTCTGACTGCTGCTCTTCAGCCTAAAACTGGAACTTCAAAAACAGACATTGTAAATGGCTCTCAACCAAGTCTCAGCTTGGAATGTGATGCAATGAACAAGATAACTCTAAATAAACTGCCTCTCCATCTACTACTGGGTCACAAATGGTCTTTAAACAAGAATTCTTGCATATTAATTCCTTAGTAGACAGGCATAACTTATCTATTGCCTGGCATACAGAGCCTGAAGATTGAATGCCTAGAAAAAGGAATAATAAACTCCTAATTCTTTGCCACTCATACTTAAACCGGAATAAACGTATGTAAAATTTGTGCAGCAATGGCAGACAGGACCAGAGGAAAATAATTTAAATCACTGTATTCATGATGGGGAAAGGAATGAAATAATCAGTTTATTTAATTTCCAATTAATTAATTAATTAACTAATTTCCAATAAAATACAAGACTAAAAGTATTTAACAAAAAAAACCCCCACAGTTCTAAAACTGATTTTAAAAGTAATTTTTAATTTAATTACCTACAGATTGCAACCTAAGTAATTATAGATATACTAAAAAGATTTGCCAGACATCCAGCTCTAACAGAAATACTCCAGAAATTCATTAAGCATGCAACTAGGACAATTAAAATCCAGGCACTCGAGGTGCCAGTCCAGCCTGGAAGCAGGACGCTTCACCACAGAACACCTACTGGGATGATGAAGAGAAAGATCTGATATGTTTGGTCAGACTAACGGTCAAAGCCTGTACTTTCAATGGTACATACAATGCAGAATCAAAAAGTAATATAAAAAATGGTTTTCAAATATACTGCAATGTGCCAATAGCTAACGGGACATTGGGTTAGCAACTTCCCTCTCCCAGCAAATTTAAAAAAAAAAAACAACAGAAGTCTGTAAATCACAGTTACCATTACAATTTTACCCATCACAGTTCAGAATTAATTATATAAATACTGATATTAACACTAAAATATCTAAATGCTTGGCAGAGAGACAAGATCTCCAATTAGAGATCCCTAACAACACAGACAGGAAATACACAGACAGTTCTGAGATTAGAATATCTTTTTATATTTTAATAATAGCTCTCTTGGTAATACTAAGAATGCAAACAAGAAACATACTGTAAGTCATTATCATTATCTGCTACTTACTGTCTTAAGGGTCTGATTCTCTTCAAATTTAATGGGGGAAAAAAACATGCACTAATGAGATGACATCCCTTAGTGCAAGGGACTTTATCTCCTGCAGTGATTTCTGCTATTCTGAGAAAGGTCTGAATGTCAGTATTCAAAGACTCATGATCTCACCATAGGCATTTTTAAAGTGTAACATAAATTACTTTTAATAGCCAGATGTATCATGATGCTTCCTAATGCCACAGTCTGAAAGGTAAGCATCAGTACAGGTACCCACTGAAACCCAGGATGAATTCCTGTCCTGGCAGAAGTCAGCTGAGAGAACAGCCATTCACTAGAACATGAATATCAATGTAAAACCTAGAATATAGTATCACCCTTTTAAGTTTTAAGAAGGGTTTATTTACTCTTTAGTTTCTCTGCACACACAGAGCACAAGCTACATTAAACTATAATCTCCTACTCATCTGCACTGGCGTAAATAAAAGCACCCTCTGGAGAGCTCCGTTATCCCACCCATTTGTGAACTTTTTTGTTTGGTATTTTCATAAATTTTGGCATTTCATATGAAGTCTGGTCTAATCTAAAAAGGAACTATGGCTTGAATACATCAGTTATAGTGTTGCAGCTATAGCAGCAAAACATCTTCACAGCAAAAAAGACTTCCATATAGTACTCCTTAGTTCTATAAAGTCCCTTTCAGTAGACATTCAAAAACTACAAAAAAACTTCCTGACAGAAATACAAATGCAGATTAGATTTTAAAAGAACTGTGGAAACATTCCCTGACCACTTACCGTTGATTGACAAAAGGAGTGGAGAACTCTGCAAGTAGACGGAAGTTTCCAAATAAGCCAGCAGACCTTTGCTCTGGTTAGCAAAACAAAACAGACATACAAAAATCAACAATGTAGACGTGAAATTGTCATTAAAGTCTTCGAGTATACACAGAACTATACAACATCTCAATTTCTTTGAGAAATTCAGACTGATAGAGAGTTTGCCAGCTGTGGCCACCTTCCTTGCAATTTCAAAATGAGTTTTACCATAAAAGCTGCAATTTCCCTTCAGGTATCTCCTATCAGTAGCTTCTTAGTTCAAATAAATCTTTAAAAGACTTACAGCTAAGTGGCCACAGAAAGGTACCTAGAGAAGACTTGTACAAATAGTCATAGGTTATAATTATCATGATACTATTGCTGTCTAAAAGAATTATAAATATTTTTGATTTCTCAGTGTTTAAACAAGCCCAAACAGGAACACTGTATACTAAAGAAAAATCTCCCTACATTGCTTTAGGAACATAATTTGCCAAAGCAAAGATGAATTCTCAGCTCTAATTTGACAGCAGAAAGAGCACATAAAGCCCTTTCATCCAAGGGCAGAGCTATATCCATATAATAATAACTACTGCTTTAAAAGTTCACGCTAACACTACATTTTCTGTTTACTCTAGCAACAGCTAATGAATTTTCTGCATCACGGATTAGCTTTGGTAGTGGTATTTTCATTTATCTAATATTCAGCTCTAATTCACTTTCATCCATGATAATATTAGTAGATGTAATTATCTTCAACCTGAAACAGAGTATTTACTTGTCAGCATACTTCAGTGCCTTTAAACTGTTACATGGGAAATCTGACACTAATCTGACATCTGGACACTTTTAATATTTTAAGCCTGGGATTCACACAGTGGGCAGGGAAAGAAATGGGGTAAATAAAGTAAATTGTATTTTGTAAGACTGCTTTACAGAATGAGCTTTTCAGAAGAAATTCAAGAGCATTATTCTGTTCTGGACACCAAAGGGATTTCTACCAAGTTACCTGGACATCTTTGAGAAATTCCAGCAGCAGCAATGAGTATCTTAGTCTTTATCCTATAATACAATCCTTCCCCTTTTCCCCTCATTGTATGTGCACCACAGATCTTTATAGATATAAAACAGTTAATGGTCTATTGTTTCCCCACCAAAGCAACCTTAAACAAGAAGTCTCAGAGGATCACTTTGTCATAACTGATTAAAAAAGAAAAAAGTCATGAAACAGAAGAGAAAAAAACCTACCCCAGAAAAAACACATCTACCTGACTATAGTACATTCACCACAGTTAGGGATCACTGACCTATGGCCTTGCAAATACAATCACAGAAACATTAAGGTAATAAAAGACCTTTAAGATCAAGTCCAGTTGTTAACCCTGCACTGCTGTGTTCACCACTAAACCATATCCCCAACTGCCACATCCACACACCTTCTGAACACTTCCACAGACAGCGATTTCATCACTTCCCTGGGCAGCCTACTCTGATGCCTGACCACCCTTTCAGTGTAAAAATTCTTCCTACTACCCAGTCTAAACCTCCCCTGGCACAACTTGAGGCTATTTCCTCTCATCCTGTCACATGTTACCTGGGAGACAGAAACAGAACATAACGACTTGAAACCATTTCCTTCTAATTTTCCGACTAAATATTCAAGCTTGTGCTTTTATTTGAAACCCTTTTCTATAACCATATGAAAAGCCCTTCTGTCAATGCCTCTTTACAGCAAAAACTGAGAAGAGTTTTAACTTCAGCCATTACACATTTTTGTTGAAGGAGTGTAACGCTGAAAAGGCACGTGCTTACCACAAATAACCGATAAAAACATTTAGAAAGAATGATCATTAAAAGTATAAATATGCTTTTCATTAGCAAGTGAAAAATTTTTTCAACATTAAGCAAATGAGATATATAAAAGCATTGTCTTCAATCTCATCTGCTTGTTATGTTACTAGAAAATACAGCACTTACCAGTACAAAATAGTAAGCATACAGAGCTGCCAAGTGATGTATTACAAAAAATTTGTCACCAATTGCCTTCCAGTAGTAAATAATAAGCAACAGATCTACAAAAGAACAGAAATAACTATAAAGAACATTTTATTATATAACCATTGACCTCAGAATAGTTTCTCTAAGTTTTAGAGATATGCCAAGATAGGGCATCAGTAGAAACCTTCTGAATTAATTATCTCTGAAGAGAGCATCTTTATCCTAAAGACTTCATTTCAGTCAAAACATTAAACAACAGTATTCTCCCAACAATCGCGATAAATTATTACTTTCCCCATCAATGGAAGGACAAAAGCAATAACTTTAGCTGAAATATTTTGGAAGAAAAAGTGGATCCTGAATCTCATAGTGACTTCACACTTCTGATCCCAAAAATCTGGAACAACTGACAAAAAAAAAAAAAAAAGGGTGGGGGGTCTACAGGGGGCATAGTAAATACACAAATACATGCAATAAATGCAGGGATCTATTATGGGGAACTTCTGAATCAAAAACAGGGAACCACTTACCAAAATATTTTGCAAAAGGCACTTGGAATGAGAAGCATATTTATTTAATCCAAATTTTCCAATTACTGCAAAAATGACATAGTGGACCTGAGTTAACGTTATAGGGAAAGCTTTAACAGAAAAGTTCTTTCTTCTCTCATGATGGCCTGAGATTTCAGATTTTCTCTTCTGTACTGGAACAAGCAATTTCTGACCCTGCTTTCTCCAAGTGAGTACTCTGGACTGGAATATTAGTGACCAAGGTTCCAAATCAAAAACTTTACCCCTGTGTCTTTTTTATGTCAAGTGTCTGCCTTGATCTCTTTTATATTAGCTATCCTCAGGCAGGGCTCTATATCATCTGACATAGCCATTCCACTTCCTATTAATAATTAAACATTAACTATATAAGGAAGTGAGAGAGAATGAGTGGCCAGGTTGAGATCCCTGTTCAAAGGCATTCATTAATTCATAATTAAAATCTAATGCATAATTATTCAAAAAGAGATACTGATTAATTTAAACATGGGAGAAGAAGTTATAGAAAAAACAGACTTAAACTAATCCACAGTTTAACTGAATGTGCCGATCATTAGATTATCAATTCCACTGGGGTAAGTAATCTAATCTGAGAGATAAACAAGTCCATGGCCCAGTCTCTGGCCAGAGACTTCATCCTAACACAACAAGTTTTTCCTGAAAGTAGTTCAAGCATTTTGTAGCAAAATTTCCATGACAATTTTAGTAGACAGCAAAATTAAGAACATAAAACTTACGTAGGAGTAAAGACCATAGCAAGAAAATAATTTAAAACTTCCCTGTTTTATACATGACTAACTTTTGGCTTAAAGTGAGACTAAAAGACGGGCAGGCAAGATCCAATGGCATCATTTGCCTCGGCTTGTATTGAGGGTTACTAAAATTCTTCTGCCAGCATTCTGAGGTCACAGGAAGAAACATATGATAAAAAAAGCTACAAGTTGTAGACACTGTGAAGGGAGTGAAGGGCACTGCTCTAACACCTCCTCAATTGGCCAAAGGACAAAACTGAGCTGGAGTTGGTGGTTGCATATCAAACCATCACAAAGCCACACTGTGGCATTTCCTCAGTGCTTGGGGAAATATTCCATCTTTCACATCTGCTAGCAAGATCCTGTGATTTCACCACAACCCACAACTCCATTAGCAGTTATAAAGCCACAGCAGAAATTGTATTGTATGCACATATCACATCTTCAGCATAGCGGCTTAGTATGAATATATAGGTGTAGTCACTCAATATAAATATACAGGTTGCATGTGTTATATACACATTGCATAATTACCAGAAATGAGGTAGCCTGTGGTAATAGCAATATTCAGCTTCACAATTGAAGGGTCACCCCTGTAAACATACCAAAAATACATAGTTACAGCCTTTATAACAAGGTAATTTGCAAAGGACATACACATATCAAACACAATGTCCATCAGGTCACCTTATCGTTGGCTCATCAGTAAGATACTACACAATCTGGTTAAGAAAGGTTCTAGTCATGAAAATTGATTCCTTTTCTACCCAGATAAAAGACATCCACTAACTACCCTAATGAAGATCAAGCCCTGCCTTGCTAGAGGTTAGAACTCAAACACAGCAAGTACTCCAAGCTGGCTTCTCTTGAAACTAAGGATGAAAGAGAACAGCCCAGTCAGTGTCTTCTAGCTTTAACTGACACTCTGTGTCTCCATTTTTGTTTTCTGCCTGTGTCAAAACCTTCCTAAGGATGACAACAATGCCTTGCTCAGCTGGTGCTTTTCATATTCATAATCAGATGGATGCTTATAGGGATAAACAGAATAGAAGCAGACATGAAAGGAATTATTTGCCAGTTCTTTGAAGCCAAGGAACCTTCGAGGAGAAATGCTTTTCAGAGAAGTTTCACACCTTTTTGGTGTCAAACATGCAGCAGGCAAATCTCTCCGTAGCACACACACAACTTCAGTTCCTCTACAATGTTCAACAAACCCAAACTTGTGATTACAAATGAAAAAAGGGAAGCATCCACCATTACGGCAAGCAACATTTGTACTTTCCTCTACTGTCCTCTCTGCATTCCTACTTTGAGGAGTTTGGTAAGCAAATCTCTTTCCCTTGACATAAAGATCATAACTTATTTTTTTTTAAGTAAGTTGTGCAACTAATCTAGCTATGTTTTGTGTAAGTATGAATCGAGTTTCAAGTGACAGATCAACCATTCATAAAGTGTGGACTGCCCAAGACAAGCTGTGAAAGCAACCTTTGTTGTAAACTTTCCAAGAAAAAAGGAACCTAACTGTGCTTACAGCCACCTCCAGTACAAAGTCTACCTCAGCCAGAACACAGTAAAATGCTATTGCTTAGCTTAATTTCCTAATCCTATTAAAAGGAGCAGAGAAAGAGATTTCCTGTATTATTAAAATCTGTTCACTAAATTTTAAGGCTTTCTTAGTGTCTGAAACTAACTGCTTCCCTCGGTGAGAGGGTAGCTAACAGGAAAGTAGGACTCCCAAAATCAGAATTGTGCTGTTAGGCAAAGAAAAAACACTATCAGGAGAGTCTGGAGCTCACTCCATCTCTTAAGGTTGGCCATAGGGGTGCTCTTGAAAACAATTGAGATAGGAACATTTTTCCATAGCTTCAAAACCTGCTTTCATGCGCTACCTAGGTTGTAGGTTGAGTGCATCTTTAGGTTTAGACATAGAGCATAGATAGATGTGTTCTCACAACTTTAGCAGAAACTCTTTAGTTACAGCCCTCCTGTTAGAGCTCCCAGATGCAGCAGCAGCTTCACAACCCAACTTCTGCGTGATCCCAACACACTTCAACGCATCAGCACAAAGACTGAGCCTTCATATTCTTCTCCAGAGAAGACTGAGTATATGAAATTTATTCCTTGATATTGGTAAACATGACTTAACTGGATGAGACAGGGAATGGTTCACTTCCCTTCTTTTTTCCCCAGAGAATGGTCACTTTGCAACAAACCTCCTCTAGACTTTCTAAACCAACACTTCAACAACATATATGGCTGCACTGTCCATCTGTCTCTTCCCTTCAAGTAAAGTCCATGTTAGAATCCCAAATTAATCTCAATTAATGGAAAACTTAGAGTTTAGTCTAAAATATTCTAGATTTCCTCATCTACCTCCTTGAATGGAAAGTGCAATGGAGTTAATGAGCCCTGATGTTTGCAAGCCTAGTTTTGATGCAAGCAAGAGCCAGGAATGACAACAGGAGTGACTGAATAAGCAAATGGGAAGAGCTATCTCTTTGGTGATTGCTAAGGAGGAATGTGTGGCAAATGAATTACACGTGAACATGCACAGGCAGACAGAACAAACAAAAGTATGCAACTGACTTTCTTCAAAGTTCTTTGCAGATACAGTCATATAAAAGGCTAATCAAACATCAGACTTTGAAAACTGTATGATTTAAAGTGAACAGTCATAGGAAAGAGTCTACAACTTAATTCATTTGATTTCACTTATTTACATCTTCTTCCCTCTCCCTATCTGATCTCTACCACCTCCACATTTCCTACTGTGTGATTCTCACCACCTCAAAAACAATTTCTACATAGTTTATGTTAGCTAGTCTGTAGTACATATAGAAAAAAAAGGAAAAGTGCGAGGAGAAGTTCCAGACCATAAAAAATGTATATATACACAACACTGATGCTTCCCTGTAACTTACCAATGCTCCAGTCTTTGTTATGAGCTATCCTGTCTATTTTTAGTAATACACAATTCTCTCTCCATTGAACCCAAACCCTTAGCAGGAGTTCTGATCCCTCCAAGACATTGGGGTATCACTATCACCATGTATTTAAGCTTTGCATGAACCCAGAAGTTAGGCTGGCATATGTAGAGGCTCAGAACTGGTGATTTTTCATTATAGATAATAGATTTTTTCATTATAGATTTCTTTAAATTCTACAGAAAAAAAATTATTGGATACTGTCATACAGTCAATGACTACACAAAGATGGTGAAAATACTAAAGGAAAAGATTGTCTGTAGTGAAACCTCCCAGTAGTCAAAAATCTGAGCATTTTCAGACTACCTGGGCTAGAGCTGTGCAACCAACCTGCATGAAGGATTCCTAGATATTTACTCACAAACTATTGAAACTAGATTCACAAATATTTCTTGTGTTATTAATGAGAGATTCCTACAGAAAGGCTTATGCATCCTTCATGTCTGTAATGACCAAGTCCCACATCTTATAAGGGCATTACATTCCCAGACTGAGCAGCCCTATAACAGTACATCTGGTGTTTCCCATAGAATTTGGTTTTTTCCTCTTCAGTCTTACTAAGGCTTCATAAGCAACATTAAGTTTTCAGTATATTACACAAAAATATCTATTTATGTATAATGCAACGAAAAATTTCTCAAACTTACTAAGAGCAAAAATAGTTTGATTCCTGTTTAATTTGAATTTTCTTGGAATTGGCTTCTGAAAATTTAGGAAATGTAAAGATCCAATTTATTTTTCATCACCAAGAGGCTTTATTTCTTCCATTCATGACTTCTTTTGTACTGTTTAGAACAACATCTCCTCAGACAAACTAGGATAAAAGCTCCTATCTGAATAAAGCCTACAACACTCACCAAGAGAGCCATAATACATGCTGCTTTTCAACTGGTTAGCAGATCTCATAAGATATTCAGACAGTATTTGATCTCTCTAAAGATATCAGATGCATAAAAAAAAACCAGCCAACTTAATCATATATCACTACATACAGAAGAGGCCAATGTTGCCTAAATATATGTTATGCATTAGTGTTACATATATTAAAGCCACATAACAGTCCATGCAGAACGCTTCAAGAACCCAATCCTGTCTAGTCCATGCTACATGTCATTAACTTACAATAATGTAAGAGCAGAACAAGCATCAGATACTGTATTTATGTGAGTTTAAACTGACTCCCGGTGTGGTCCTTTCACAAGGTGACATGCAACAGTCTATGACAGAAACATGAAATGAAACTTAAAATAATTAGTTATTCTTCAGGAAAAATATGGTCTCCTCCTCCTATAGGGAAAGAGTTCCAGAGGGTAATGAGTGAAGTATTAAAACACTGGTACCAATCTATAATTAACTCAAACAAAATGAAGCCATATTGTTCCTCCTCCCTCAAAAAAGTGAAACAAAACAATATCATTAAAAAAATCAAGAAAATATAAGCTTACTATATTTTGTTAACTAGATAAAATATTAGAAGCTGATTTATTAAATAGTCCTATTGCTTGTGAAGGGTTTAGCTCTTGAAACTTTCATACTTTTACTAAAATGAAGATTGAAGGAGCTTTATGGGAGGCAGAAATATAAACATCTTCATTTATCAATTTAGACATATATATTTTAGACATATAATAGGCCACTCCAACTTTCACAGAGACATACACTCTGCAGATCTGTAAAAGCTTTTCAGTTCACTTTAAAATTATTAAAAAGCATAGTATCAGTCATGCTGACTTAGTTACAGTTTACTCTTTAGTAATTTAATATGCTATTGCAAATCAATTGCTTGTATTTTATCTATTCTGCTTCACAGAAACACACTGAACTAAGACACTAATACTGACAAAATAATTATCAGATTTTCAAATAGCACAGACATAAAACAGACACATCACAACTGCATATTTTAAAGGGAAATGAAATAATTATTTCAGTAATTAATACACTTCAGGATTTTTTTTTCTCCTCAATTATGTTATTTTATTGTGTAAACACAATATATAGTAATGTGCCTTACCAGAGACGGTCAGCATTAACAGCATCATCGTACAACAAAATATATAGGCAAAACCCTCCAACCACCAAGGCGTGGAATGTGGACACTGTCCTGAAAAAGAGACCACAGTCACAATGGCATACTGCCATCACAACTTCTATACTGTGCTTAAGGTAGGATGTTTCCAAAGACATCTCAACTGTATCTAGATATTTCTGTGGAAGACAGTCATCTGGTCTTTACACTATATCCAGCCACTTACCCAATGACAGGCGGGAAAAAAAACAGTCAAAAAGAAAGAATCTATAAGATTGGAGCGAGATTGGCGATACTAGATAGAAAGTAGAGCCTCAAAAAGTAACACAGATCTAAATTTTCCTCCAATTATTCCATATATTAATGAATCCTTAAAGACAATATGATATTTAGTTCTCTAAGAAATGCTTTCTGGATTGTCCCATTTGCTGGAAAATTTGTGTGCATTTCATATTCGGATTGGCTCATGAGTCCTGCAGCAGCAGGTTTCTCTTTTCAGGCACCAAATTAATAGATGACCCATAACAAGTCTGCCAAGTTCAGGTTTGGAAAGTGGCATTAAATGAAAAATCTTAAGTTTCAGACAGAACTTCTAGCGCATTTGAAGTAGTCTGGTTTTCAAAGATAAAACTTCTATAACAAAATGTTGTAGCTGAGTACCCGAGGTGTAATAGCTACAGGTTCATACGAACTAGCAACTTGCAGCTTTATTTATACTTCTCTCGTTCGATATGCCACAGTAATCAGAGTTGCCTTGTCCCTGCTTCAGTACTCAACACTTTTTTTTTCCAAAGACAATAGTCTCCAGTATACAGGCTGCATGCACACTGCAGATAAACTCTGCATGTTAACAAGCACTTAAAGAGAAATACCTATTTACAGAGGCCCCAGCAGGGGTTTCTGCCAGCACACAGGCCAGCACCACTCTTGCCCTTTTGAGTCCACATGTATTCTTGGAAGGTAGAACAATGCAATGGGCATGGGTCCAAACTGTAACCTTCTTCCTCTAGCCATGGGTTTAACAATACTATAAACTGCATCTAATATGTGTAGCTACTGTCCACTTTCCCACTTTTCAAGTGTGACTAGGAATACAGAAAAATTATGTGACAAAACAGCTGTACTGAATCATGGATACTGTTTGAAAGATGAGAACTAGGTTCAATGCTGTGTGATTGGAAACATCTTCACACCATATTCACAGCATAACAATATGCACACAAATGTACAAATGCTGTTAGTTACTAGACTAGTCTCTGTACACACTGAATACATGTATTTGGAGGTCAGTAATATTTTAAATGTCCTTAAGGCACTCTCAGGAGTCTAAACTCTTACCATTCAAGATTTGAAGAAAACATCTTCCTTCCTGTGGAGACTTTGCAAAGAAAGAGCAGGTTATAATCCCTATTCTGTTTCCAGAAGTTATATTATTATCTATTGGCATAGAAAATTCTGTAACTTTTCATAAAAGAAGACTCTATTTACAATTTATTTAAAGAGTGTCATCGTGCTATTTTCAGCACCTTTTCAATAGTGTTCCAGCAAATTAAAGGAGATTAATATAATATGAATAGTCAAATGTAAGAGAAGCTAGATGAGAACAATTAATAGCCATTATAGCACAGGTTACATTTCCCCCCACCCCCTTTTTTTAACAAAGAAAGAAAATTTAATTATGAAATTTTAATGAAATTACTTAATTAACAGGTCTACTCTTACAACACGGAATTAACAAAGATAGGAACTTGCTTCCTTTTTTAAAACAAAGTAAGGCACGCAGTATTAGTGTTTGAGAAATAACCTGGAATTTTTGAACTTGAGGAGAGGATAATGCTGCAAGAAGGAAATTTGTCCTAGAATATATTCATGAGTTTACAGTTGCATTTGTCTCTGGAGTGGCTGTTTATCCGAACCTAAGTGTTTAGAACGCAAGCTAGACACAAGCATAGCACTTGAAGGGGGAGAAATAAAAGGAAAAAAAAAAGCAGCAGAAGCAGATTTCCTCCCTAACTCTGAAGTTTCTCCATAGAAGACGGGACAGAAGAAGGGAAATAGTACAACACTGCATTTTAATATGGAATCTAGGTCAAGCTACCAAGCTCCGTACATTTCCTTGAAATTCCTGTCAAAGCTTGCAGCCTTTAACTCCTCGTTGAACTGCAAACAAAAATGTTGCAAACTCAGCAGTGCATACTTGTTCCTTCATTAATATATATATTTTTTTCACAATTACTTAATAGCAGTACAAATGTATATAGGAGAGGTGACAGGAATTTATGCACAACAACTTGAGGAGTTACACTACATCTGTGTCAAAATATAGTTTTTAAATCATTTTGAGCATCTGCATACTTAAGATGCCAGAACCACTTACTTTATTGGTTCTTAATTGTTGGAAGGTCAGAATGAACAGATTGACAGTATGGAAAGAGCTGCAGCTCAAATTCTTAATTACAAAGCCCTCCAAACTGTAACAATATATTTTCAATGCTACAGCCCCTTTCAGGCAGATGCACTCTTCCAGACCCAGCTAAGTTGATAAAAATGCATAACCATCCTCTGTGCCAGTTTCCTTCAGGACTGCCAACAGAATCATTTGTGTGTGCACCCCCTACACCAGTTCAATACAGGACAAAATAACAACCATCTACTTTTAAATCATTTAAGTTAACCCAACTCATTCATTGGGAGACAGTAACTTACCTGCAGAGCTGTCTGCCAGAATAAATATATATCCATCTAGCCTCTCTGAACTTACAAGATTGAGGTGTCTCTTAATTTGGTGAAATACTGGAGTGATGAGGCAGTTTGACCAAACACTGTGTTTTGGTTAGCAGAGCTGAAGTAGGACAAGCACAGTTAACCTTTCTTTCACTTCATGCCCTCCTCAGGTATAACATCAATAAACTGTTGATGAACCATGGTTTGTGTTTCATGCCTTCTAACTCCAGAAACGGATGAAGTCCTGGATCACAGCTCATCTCTGTGCCAACATCTACACCCTGCTATCAAGCCCAAGAAAAAACGCAGAAAGAGGTAAAAAAGGACATAGCCTGGGATGCTGTATCAACTTGAGCAGTTAAACATCTTACTACAAAGTAGCCCAGAGATTATGGAGCAGCTTATTTCCAGCACACTTGTTATGTTCGAAACAATTCATATGTTATTATGCAAAGCACTACACCAGCACATGGGGTAAGTTCTCACAAAGCTTATTATGCAATTCAAGGGCCACTTGATATGGCTTAGAGACAGAAGTTCAGCTCAAATGTTAACAGTTTAGTTTCCCTGTCTGCCTCTATTATCAGTTGTAACAGAGAGATAAACCTAAGCTGCACTGATATTACGAACTGCCATCCTACAACGTTGTTCTGGCAATAGGTAATTATTCAAAGATGGAACTGAAATTAAGATGATGCCTTTAAGAACAATGCAAGCGGACATTTGCCAAATGGAAGGGCAAGACTATTTGAGTTGCTAATGCTGCCTAGAACAATAGAAACAACTTTAAAAGTATCCACCTGATACTACCTCTAAACATCACTGAGGAAGAACAGTGATGCAACTAATGCATTTTGAGTGCAGTGACAGCCATGCAGTACATATTTTTGAGCTTTGAATCTGATAAAGGTCTGAAAAAATATTTTAAAGTTGTAACAGGCTACTCAAACAAAGTTGTACTGTACCAACTGGAGAACCCTGTGTACTACAAATACCCTCTCAGAGTATTATATTGCAAATAAAACCTCACTGATCATCCCATTCCCAATTAGTACCCTGTAGTTCCTTTATGGCTTAAGAGAGAGGGAAGTGCCCAGGAAAGAATCACAGGGTGAATAAGTTTCTAACAGTGCTCTATCTGAGGAAACAAGTGTAATGCAGGTGGGTCCATCTCTGTGATGGAATGCAGAAACACAAAAGGAGTGAGGAAGGTTTTTAGATTGAGTTTCCACAACTCTTTCCTGAATGTATACCCTGTGTCTACCATAGCTTCTTCTTATTGCAGTCTCCTTTCCAATCAACACATAGATGTACCTGTCAAACCTGACTCTCTTAAACACTATACCAAATATTAAATTTCTTGGAAAACCATAACTTACATAAAACAGTTTGTAGTGTAGTAGCACAAGAAACAGAGAGCAAACTGCTCTGCACCCAAAAGCGTGCCCATAGATACACTAGCATTTAGATCACGCAATAAATTGCAATAGTTTTGATTTTCATATCAGTTTGAAATGGAATTTTGTATCTCTTCTCTTTACTAGAAGTGTCACAGAGCGTCACTTCAGCATATTACCTCTCACCAGGCACTGTTTCCTTTTTTTACTGACTTTCACTTCAGCACCACTGTTTAACAAAGTGTTTAATGGACAAGTGTTTGTAATGCTGTGTGTACATGAAGCGGTCTCAACGTTTCATATGCATAATTTGTCGAGTGCTTGAAGCCAGCCCTCAGATCTTTACATACGTTTAACTAATAATTTAACTACTAAGGTTTCCTGCAGTCTTATATATATACACACAGGTAGTTCAGGTGTTGATGATTTCAGGTAAGTCACTAGCTGTAGTTGTTTTGAACACTCTACCTTGAATTCCATTCAATCTTCCTTTTCTGGCTGAGATTTTTAAAACCAGGTGTTATTCGTGTTGACACCCAGGAACTTAAAACATGGAACAGGAGCTGAAATACAGTAAAACTGGCAACAACAATGCCGATAGTCAGGTTGCTGAAGGAAGCCATTGTTCTTCAGCCTGTGAAGAGAAGCAGAAGGTAATTTCAGTCCATTCTCTATTTAACTATTTTAAGCAGACACAGAAAGTGTTTTTGACAGGTAACTTATCAACACAAATATTATTCACTAAAAGTTTCAACCTGTTCAGTGTTTCTACTTAAGCCTTTAATAGTATAAAATTATGCCCAGAGTTTTATATCTAGAAGTTACATTTGGTTTTGTTTTTAACATTTGCACACTATATACAATTTTGTGACCCAAAGTTGCATGTATTTTATCTTTACAGAAAGGTCAGGGAGGACCAATGACCACTGCAACTGCCAGCTCTAAAGCCTCCACTCCTGTCCCAAGAAGCTCCAGAGTTAAAACTCGTCTCATTCTTACCAGATTGACTGCTGCCAATTCTAAAACACAACAATGAAATCAGATAAGCATAATAGCGAGGTTTTCGAGTCAGCCTCGGGGAGCAAAAGCCTCACTGCAGCTTTCTTGTTGTGTACTTTACAAAGATAATAGTTCTCAATTTGCACTGTGTTCACACTTGAGGGCTCATCTGTATTTTAGATCTTTTCTTCATCACTGAAGTCTAAACTTCGCACAATTTCACAGCATACTGAAAAGCTTCCTATCATCAGAACTAGTGGACTTTTCAGTTGCTGCATGTTTAGCTGTTTCATGAGGTCTAAATAAATAGTTCAACAATTCTAAACATAAGTGTCAGTCTCTCAATGCTTCAGGTCACTTCGCCCGAGTCACCAGTATTTGCAAAACAGAATGATATTTTTCCAGAAGCCACAAACTTCTGACATACATCTCCAATTTGATGGTGATGTGTTTTTTACTCCAAGACTGGCAGAGGTTACAAACTTATAAGACATCAAGTTACATTAAGTCAAACAGAAAAGGGGAAAAGAAAGGCAAAAGGCCTCCTTTAAAATAATTAAATAATGATTTTAGTATCTATTCAAATAACTGCTGTCACTTTGGTTTTACTTATGAAATATATAAAAATAAAATTAAGACATACAATAGCATAACAATGTTACTAAAGCAACCGAATGGTCAGCAAAAATTGATACAATTATATAATACACCTATGTCCACCTTTATTTCACATGCATTACAGAATGAGTGAACATGCTTTAGATTTTTGAAACTGTATCTGCATTGCAGGTGGTAAGAAACTTGAATTTCAGCAGGAAAAAGAAATAGAGAAATCCACCAATGAAAATAATAACTTTTTCAAATTAAGTACAATATTCTTACTTTGCAGGGTAAATGGTGAGTATATTGAAACAGGTAGATCAGGAAAAAAATACTTTTGTCTTCAAAGATGTAGAAGCAGAAGGTTCGATGACCTCAAATTTTTTACCCTCCATCTCCTTTTCTATTTATTCTCCCCAGAACTGAAGAGCAATAAACATCCTCTGACTGGTACCCACAGAGCTACAGCTATATAAACAGAATGCAGGACAAATAAGAGTAGATTTGCTGAGTTAAACCTGCACCTATATCATATGGATTTCATGTGTTTACTTCAGACCACCTTTAATCCTGTCCTAGGGACTCCACGGTTCTTAGAACATATTTGATGTGCTCCTAGGGCCTATCTAGGGCTTGCATGCTCGGATAGCTACTCAACACAATCAAAGGGCAGCAAGTGGGGGTGATCAGAAGATTTAGTTCCTAAACACAGTTTTAATCCAAACTATAATTTTAATGTACACATGCTGCAGTGCATTGCATCAATGTAGTTGATTCCAATTGTTTTCTGGTTACCTGTTCTAGTTCAGCAGCATACTAATCCTGCAGTTTTAATGGTACTCTATTAAAATTTCCAATTTCAATTACTATCCTGAATATTCAGTATCCTCAATTCTCCACATACTTCTTCATCTGCCTCCACTGACCAAGAATATCAAAACCCAAATCAAACTTTACACAGTTTTTACACAGTTTAAAGTACCTGAGTCAATGGGTGTTAAACTTAATTTTCTAAAACTTTACCATTTGAAGAAACATCAATTTAGTATCTTCCATTTTAAACCCATTGAGAAGCACTGTATGTTACAGATTCTACTCCCAGGGCCAAAAACTTTGTTATTACATCACTCATTATAATAACCAAATCTCCTCTTGGACAATGTAAGGAAAAAAAAAATCAGTTGATTTAATTCCTAAAGTGAAGGAAGCCAAAATCCAGGTGAAGGACAATTCTCTTCAGAAAAACAGCAAAATCACTGAATATCATAACACCTATCTCATCCTTTTGACTAAATATAGCAATTCTCATGATGCTACAGATTTATTCATCTGCAATGACTACACTAGTACCTCTGAGTTTCAAAGACACTGACATAATCTCTTGGACAGAGAAAGTCATGTTTTGTTTTGCTTCCTTAGTACCAGAAGATTTTATTACATAAATAATGTTTCAGTGTTTGACAGGTGTTCATTTTAGTACAATTATGGAATTAAACAAAAAAACCTTCCAACCAACCCTTGCAAGAACGCATTAGAAGACTAATCTTTCTCCTAAGAAACTTGTACTGTTTCTTATTTTAAGAAAAGCGACTTTCACTGAAAGTGCCTGATCTGACTTCAGAAGTTTTAGCAGCAATACTGAACAATGATGCCCACAAAGGAGAAAGGTATGATGGTTTAGAGAAGAAAAGAGAGGCAGAGAAGACATATAGTCAGTCAGCCTCTGTGGTTGGTCTCACAGATACCCAGTTTGCAAGCCTGATTCATACAAGCTTATCACAATAGACGCTGTTTAAGTAAAGAACTACCAAGTCCAGGAATAATTTCATGTTTAATTCAGCAAATTAATAGTGTTGTATTTTAATTCAATTCAAGGATCAGGTGTAAACACAGTGTTTCATGTGAGATCGAAAAAAAACAGTTCAGCCATAAACATTTTTTCATGTCTCTTAGTCATTTTCAACTATATCTTGTTTAACATGAAAATTAACTGTTGTTTAGCAGACTCCCTTTTAATTTACAAGAAAACATTCATGTTGTCAAACAAAAGCTTATGACTTAAAAGAAACATAACAAGCTTCTGATTACATACAATTTCTTTGCCCTGAGGACAGTGACCAAAATTAGTAGGTCAAAGGCAGCTCCAACTACACTATGCTTTTTTTTCCCCCAAGTATCTTCTTATAGCTGTCCAGCAAAGTCTGATTAAGTTACAGAATTTAGTGGATATACATGAGCAGACACTTTATCACTCAAACTGCATAGTCATTGATTACCATTCAATCAGCTGATGCGGGTTTTGACCTAGTGGAAGGCTGGGTGGGGAGGGAGGTTTAGTGTAACTACTTTGTAATTCAGGAGAAAAAAGTACTATATCCAGGTTGGTTCTTCACCACTATTTTTTTAGCAGTAGTATTTTCCTGGCTTAGCCAAAATTACTGTCTTAACCATTCAGTTAGACAATAATTACACATGGTTAGAACTTCACTCTTTCAGCTTTTCAATGAAGTCTTCAGGTAAATAAACACTACCAAACACTTGAAAGTACAATTTTCAGCAAGATACTGCTTACATACGTCTAGTGTGATTTCAAATTACTCTATTGACCCAGTAACTTCGAAAAACTTAATAACACAGCTTTTCCATCATACTCAGTAAGAGCTAAAAATATGTTGTTTTCATCTGCTATTAACATGCAGCGGTTTTCCCCGCAATTCTGTTTCTACTTGAAATTTAGAAGAAAAAGCACAACATTAAGACTCCACATTCATTCACCGAAAATATGAAAACATTAGGAACTTCTGACAGAAACAAGTCTGCACTCACTGGAAGAAGATAAAGGAGCAGAAGAGTTACCAAGCATTGTACCATCAAAGGCATTTAACATTTATGTTCCCCTCATCTTACTGTTTCCACATCAATTCTTCACATCATAAAAATAAGAAATGCAATAGTATAGCCACAAGACATGGTAAGAAGGTGCAGTTGAAGGTTTAAGGCCCACAGCCCTTACTTTCTTCAAGACTGGATTCAAGATGAATTGGATCAATTTCCAAACAAGATTACAACCTAAAGCTGCTAGTGATACCAGGACATCCCATTCAGTCCTATGCTCTCCTGATCCGCTTGAAACTGAAAGCCAAATCCCGTAGCTGTAAAACTTGTCACACCAATCTGCAGTGAGCAACTCTGGACTGTTTGCACATTTTCTAATAAGCCCAGTAATAAAACATCTGCAGTGCTGGAGCTTTGCTATGCGGTTGGCTCTGAAGGGTAGTTTCTATTGCTCCAGCTAGATTAGATGTACTGCGTTGACATCTTACTTAGCTCGGTAAGCAGCATTAAGGAGAAACATGACAAAATTCAAGCTACTCACAGCTTAAGCCATCCCCTTTTCTATTTAAGGCTATTCACCCCCCAAACTCCACTCTGCTTTCCGCTCTTAGAACACCAGAACCACCGGCAGACTGGCTCACTTTTTATAAAGGGTGAGGTGTCCGCTGCGATACCATTTACCGAATTTCCTCAAACCCTCCAAGGAACCGGGAGCCGCGAAGCCACAGCGAGGGAAACCCCAACACACACAGCCAGGGACACCCCCCCCCCCTCCGCTCCAGGCCGACCCCGCGGGGTCGGGGCGCTGCCCCCGTGCCGGGCGTTACCTCGCCTTCCCCGAGCGCCGTTTCCCCCGGCAGCCCCGCACGGCTCAGGCGAGCAGCGCTCACCCGCCGCGCTCGCTCCGCCCGCGCCACCCGCTGCCGCTGCCGGGCGGCGGGAGGAGAGCGACAGCCGCGGTGCCGAGCGCTGTCAGCGTGCCCAGCGCCGCCGGCTGCGGCTTGCGGCCCTCAGCCCCCGGGGCGGACCGACGCGGACGGAGGGACGGGAAGGAGCCGCTCCGCGCGGCCCCGCGGGGCGGGGGAAAGGGCCGCACCGCCCCGCCCCGCCCGGCCGGCACCGGCCGCTCAGCGCCCCCCGTCCGCCCTTCCCCGCCCGTCGCACCTGGGAGCGAGGTTACGGGGGCTGCGGCGCTTCCTCCATCGGGGTCGGGACAGCCCTTCCCGGGCGCAGGATGCTCCGGCTGGGATCGAGTTACGGCAGTCGGAGCCTGAAAGGGTGCCGAGCCGCCGCCGCCACCTGCCGCCGGGTCCGCTCGCCGCCTCCGGGGGGACGCGGCTTCCCCGGCGCCTCCCGCCCGCCCCCTCTGCGCTGCAGCCTCGCGGAGCGGGGCTCCACAACCCAGGATGTTTTACAGCCCGGGACCGTCCTGCCGCTCCTCAGCGCGGCCCGGTCGCAGCCGCCGGTAACAGCGCCCGGCGGAGCTAAATGGACGTGGCTGAGAACGGCGTATGCGTTGGGAGGGCAAAAACCCCAGGGAAGCATAGCATCTCACCTTCCAAAAACATTTTAGTCACTATGCCTTTTACGTCTATATGGCCCCGTTGTCTGAAATATATCGCGGGAAAATGCTGATGTGACCGTTCGTGCACTAGGAATCTATTTGTGCACAGGGGCATAGGGAACACATCCATCACACAGAGAACAGGTATTGCCAATATTTGCTATTTTCTAAATTAAATGTGATTTATGACAAATTATTTTTTATTTTACATTTTTTAGCTGTTGTATTGAAAAATCAAACAGAAGCAAAATTACGTTGACAATTATTATGGATAGACTTAGTCTTTTACCAACTAATGGCCATGACTCTCTTCCTCTTGGCATCCTTCTGCTATAATCCCACATCCTAAACCACCTCAATTTACATTTCCGTGAAGCATTGCTGATCTTTCAGATCAATAATTTAAAAATTCTCCTCTCTCAGACAAAATAATGTTAAAGGCATTCTATATGTCTCACCCTATAGATTAAGCTTCAGCCGAGAAAGAAATCATCTACCCCTCTGTGTACAGTGATCGCTCATGCAGACATCTCCCACACCAGGAATGCTATGGCTTAAGCCTGAACAGAAACTGATGTTGGCTTGCCTTAATAGGCCGATCTGGGAAACGCAGAAACCCAGGTGCTGATTAAACAAGGCATTGAGCCATTCCTGCTGCAGAAGTGGTAACCTGTAGGAGGTGGGCAGGGCACACTGCCAGTATCCGTAACTGTTCCAGCCAGTTTGGCTTAATCCATTGCTGAACATGAATCAACCGCCAGGTAAGTGTGTGTGTAAACATCAGAACTACTGAGGTTTGATTTCCTGTGGACTTGAGTCTTATGACTGACCAGCTTTTAAAATTATTTTGTTAACAAAATTCCACAAGACGTCCTCAGACAAGTGCAGGAGGAGACCCTGGTCCTGCTTCCAGTCTTCTTCCATTCCAGAAACAGATGGATAAATAAAGACGGCAATATCATATCAACACCATTTCTTAGTGAAATTAAGATTAAAACCTCATCTTTTACTCTGATGTGATATAATTTTATTCCTCATATAAATGAAGATTTACAAACCTATTTTTCTACTATGTCTGCAGTTTTTAATGAATCAGAACAGCCACTAAAACCTAAGACTCCATGGTGGGTTCATCAACCACTTTCAAGATGACATAAACTATAAAAATTCCAAGAGAATTTTTTCTTCAATAATTCACCTTCCAAAGAACAACCCCTCACTTTTTCTTAATACAGTATCATTGACTTTCAAGTGCCTTTATACATACTCCTTGCCCTTTTAAGTTGTAATGACACCAGTACTCCATACAACCAAGCAGGGGACCTCTGGGTGACAGAGGATCTCAGTGGCAGTAAAAGCAAGAATGGTTGTCCTGAGGCCTGCAGGCACTAGCAGGACTCCCTTCCACTCATGGTTTAGAACCAAAGACTCTGAACAACAGTTCTGGCAGATTTAGCTCCTATGTTTTAAAATATTATTTCTCTCAACTGCCTGAGGTCATGACCATTCTAGGAGAGCAATGAAAGTGGGTAGTTTTTAACAATGCCAGCCTATGACCTGGAATCTCCCATCATAAGAGTGTGGTAATACCTAGCTAGCAGTTGGGTAAAACAGACAGTTGAGAATGGTAATGTCTTAAAACTGAACAGATAACTCTGCCAGAGACCACCTATCAGAGCTCTAAGCCTGAAAACTACCCGCACTTAACAGGTTAGGAAGCATCTGGGAGAAGACAAACCAGACTCTCCCCAAACCTTCGTAATCAGCTGTGTAGCTCACAGCCTACCAAACAATTCCTTCGGCCCAGTGCTGTGTGGGTGAAAGAAACAAGTTTACCTGCCTCACTGCTCTCTCCTTGGCCTGCCATCAGCACGTTGTTGAGCATGCAGCAGATCGTGACCAGAGGCAATGCCCTCTTTCAACAGCCAACAACACGTGCTAGGTTGAAAGCTGCCAACTGTAAAGCTGAGAATGGTGGTGCACTGAGGATTCCAGAGCTGACTGCTCTTCCACATAAGCGTACGGCAGAGTATCTCTCAGACTTTTGATAAACAAAATTTGCAGATCAAAGAGAACTGGCTAGGGGGGCATGAAGGCATTGTAGTAGCAGGAAGGCCTGTAGACATGGTTAGATATAGCTACCATAAATCCAGGTTGCCTTAGATTGGTTGTCTGCCCTCTTTTCCAATGAGAAGTGTTCTTCAGGAAGATTTTGAGAGTTGTCTGTATATCTGGGATTCTTGGTATCTACTAATCTCATATCATGTTATTGCATACATGCAGCAGCCTCACCTTGGAGGTCCCAAGCAATCTCAGAGCAAACACACTAGGCCCGTATTGCATATGCAATGTAATTCCAGCAAAACCAAGAGAGTACTCTACCACTCCTACAAAGTGTTGCATGAACATACCACACAATTACTTTGAGCATTTCCAGCAAGTTCTAACGTATCAGGCTTACTGTACTTGCATGATGTAACTGGTGCACCTTTTTCTGCATCAGAAGAGAGAGCCAAAGGGTGGGACAAAAGTCACCAGAGCAGTACCACAGCCACGTGGCTGCTTATACAGTGACCACAGTTTGGCTTTCACAACTAATACACGTCTTCCTCCCTCCCTTGTGATGTGCAGCCACCACTTTCCAGCTGCTGCAAACCAAAGTCACCACTACCAAATGACAACTGTCAAAACCAAAGTCACCACTACCAAAATGACAACTGTCAAGAACTTCCTCAGTAACAACTGCAACTTCTGAAGACAAGCTTCAGCCTCAACATGAAAGGAAAGTATGAGCAATGGGCTTGCTAAGGTGAATTGCAGAACAGAGATTTAGCAACATAGGGCAAAAATAACATTATATTCCCATGTCAACAGGGGGGCATATATGCTGAAAGACCATAGAAAAAGTAGGAAGGACAGGGAGGCATTGCAGTAGCACTGTGGGTAGCAGCATAATTCTATAGGCTTCAGCTGAATCATCTTATTTACACTATGTAAGAGAAAACTGGGCTCTGCTTTCATCTACGCTTTTATTACAATTAAACATCTGGTTAGATTGATGATTTTCAGCTTCACGTCAATTAGACCCAGTAAATCCATAAACGAGGAACAAATTGGATAAAATGGATGGGGTTTGCTATCACAGGGTGGTAAAGAGAAGGCAGCCCAACATAAGTAAGTCAAAGTCTGTGGTAATCCGTCCTCAGCCAAGTTGTACATACCTGTTCTATACCCTTCTCCTTCTGGAATTACTTCCAGAGTGGCACCTTCAGGTATGGTAAAAACTTATTGTCAGATGACTGCTCCCACTAAAATCTGCAAGGGGGATGTGACCATGAATAGAAAAATACACAGTAACCTTTCCAAAGCATGCCTGCAATTTCAGAGCCGTGCTTTCCCAGAGCTGAGCCTCCTTTTTGCCAAGATGAAGCCTTTATCGTGGTTGCTGTAACTGAAAAGTGAGACATATGTGAGAAAGGAAAACACTTTTAGAGCATTTGAAAATATTTTCAGTTGTGGTTTTAAACTACACAGGACATAACTAACCTTTCTGGAACTTCCCCGTTGTAGGAAGAACAGAGTCTTAATGAATGTTTAAAACCTGAGCAGTTATGAAAGAAATTATATAACACAGTGTTGTAGAAGCAGTTGGATTAAGAAATGCTTTTATTTATTTCTGTCTTAGGAAGTTCCTAGGTCTACCTGTCAGCAGCAGGAGATATTCCCAGAAAATCATCTACATGTAATCAAAAATATCGGGAGATTAAAGACACATGAAAGAGCAAGCACAATTCTTCTTTCACAACATGTGATCAAGAGTAACTTCACTGAAGCCAATGAGTTACACTGATGTGAGTGAGAAAAGAACCAGCTCCATTGTCTGAAAATTACTCAGGCCACCCATGGAGTCCAATCACAGGAACTGCAGGCAGCTAATATTGCAGCATTTAATTCAGAAAGCCCAAAACTGAAAGAGGAGACTGAAAAGAAGGATCTGAATTGGTTTTAATCAAAAAAAAGCTGAAAAATAGAAGGAAAATGGTGAATGGAAAAGAAAAAAAAAAATTAACTCCATTTCTAATACAAAAAATTTCTCAAAAAAAAATTGCATAGAAAAAAAAACCCCAAATCTGTGTGCCTTATCCTTTTTTTTTTTTTTAAACACCCTGCAGGTACCCAGTTAACAGTTGCTGACCTGTATGCTTCCTCAGAGGAAAAACGTTATCTTCATTTTCCAAACAGCAGAGTTTTGTGAGTTTTGTGTGTTACACCTACTCAGATCGAGTGCTACAGAATGTGTCTTACCTTTCCGGCACAGGTCACTGTAACACATGCTATCACATTTTTAGGTAGTAATGTACCTTCACTTTTCCCTGCTTTATATACTTCCTCTAAGTATGATTTATACTGCCACCCTCAGTTTTTCATCTGAGGTCAGTGAGTTTAGCTTTCCTAGCTCCTGTCACCTCCCCACTGGAGATAGCATTTCTGCCAGTAGTACTTACTATCTGTAATAGAACAAAGGCTTGTTTCTGGAAAGCTGTCTGTTCACGAACCTCTTCCTGTCCCTTCTTCAGTTTTCTTTCAGTTTTTCTGTCTTCTCCATTTATCTCTCTCATCACATGCCGTCTCTCTCATCTATTTACACCTCACCTGCAGCATTACCCTCTCTATTGGTATTATTATCCTGATTATAACCCTCCAGAAGCTATTGAGGACCTGTAAAACAGCACATTGTGAGTTTAATCTGCTGCATTACAAACCACTACACTGATGCACCATGTCAGCATTATGACAAAACATCAAACCACATTAAGACAGATGTGCCAAGTATGATCCACAGAACACACAGGAACACCATCTCTTCTTTTCTTTTCCAGGTCATTCTGTCTCCTCTTTTTCCTGTCTTCCTCTTTATAGCTTCTTTCTTCTTTCTTATCACCTTTTCCTTTTCTGTCACTTTATTTTCTTCCTTCCCTAGCTTCCTTTACTGTCCACCTCACATTCCTCCATGCATTTTCTTTCCTCTGATGTTCCTGCACACAGGAGTATAAAGGAGGCAGTACTGCAGCTTTGTTAAATGTGTCCTTGGCTCTTTAGTAAACAAAGTTGCACCTGGCTGCATCTTTGGGAATCTACAAACTGAGGGTCTAGAAAGCATTTCATTCCCAAAAGCTTAAACCAGAGAGCAACTTCTTGGTTCCCTAACCTCTAACCTGGAGCACACCAGGACCAGCAGGAAGAAGCTTGAAATAATACCAGATTCTTTTTCACATGCACATATTTCCTTTTGCCTTGGTGAGCTGAGGCTCTTAGCAATGAGAGCAGTAGTCACTGGGTAGTGACTTCATGATGTCAGAACAGCAGAAAATGGAAGATGTACTTTGTAATGGCATACAATTGAAAAGCATGAAATTGGTGCCAAGCAGTGCAAAAACCAAACAAATTATTTCCCAACAATTCAACATGCAAAGGGTCAAAAAGCAATCTGTTTTTTAATGTTCTGACTGATAATTAAAATCAGCATAATTCCAGTAGAGAACAAAACAGTGCTTGTTGATACTTGCTATTTTATGTGATAGCATCAGATTTTCAGGTAAAAAGACAGAGTGCATGGCTGGGATAGTATCACTCATCTGTATGCTAAAGAAGCTTCTAAGCCTCACTTAGCTCAGTCTAAACTTTGGCACATGCCATAGCAGCTGCACACCATTTAACTGTGCCTCTTTCAGCACACACCACAGCGTGGAAAGAATGGTTTATAAGGATATTTTAATGGCAGATATACTAGCCTGAAAAGGTAAAGTACCTTCTTCAGACAACATAATTTCCTCTGAGTGTTTTGTCAATTTTTAAGATTTTGGCAAAAAAACTTCTATAATTTTTAGTGATTTTTGATTCTTCTGTTGATCCGTGAAAGCCTTGAGGAAAAAAGGAAGGAAAATTACTTGGCAGCACAAGGAAACAATAAAACCTGGTGCACACTCACTTTATATATTCTAAGTGCTGTTGAAATCCATAAAAAAAACCTGACTAAGGAAACAAGAAATTGTCTTCCATATAGTTCTCAAATACAGTACTCAATAATAAGAAGATCATGCTCATAGAGTCAACTTTCAAACCTAAGATTTAAGACAACAATCCTGGTAAGAAACATACAAAAAGAGAAGAATCTACATTAATACATCTGTGCTAAATGCAGAAAAAAGCTTGCCTTTCAAATCAAGTGGGGAATTTTGTTTAGGTTTCTACTTCCAATTACACTATTCAACACCATACATTTTTGCTGATGAGTAACACTCACTCTGATTGACTTACTCAGCTATCTACAAATACTAGAAAAATACTGAATATAAAACCAAGAATAACTAAAAATAAGGAAAATACAAAAATAATCCTACTTGTATTTGTGCTATATATGATATCCTAATTGTATATATAGGGAAAAAATGCTAAGGTGAAAGAATTCCACCATAAAAATGCAAATGTTTTAAGTGGGTTTGAAAAGTCACCTTGTAAATTGCATCAAACATACTGTCTAACTAAACAAATTGCAGAAAAAATTGCTTTGTGATATACACGAATTAGAATATCTTGGTTGTGTTTAGGGGTTTTTTTTTCAGTGTTTCCCACTTACTTTTATTTTGTTGTAAACATACACATTTTTCTGTAATAACTCTACTGGGACTGCATGAAGAGCCAACATTTCAGCACCTGTTCATTTGATTTCCTGAATAAGGGACATTACACATCTGGAGTGCCTCTGGCAATGTCCTCTTTTTCTATGTGGAAATTACGCCCCAGTGGAAACAGGAATCTCACTGCTGGAAGTGGAAAGTTTATGATTCAAGGTATCTTGGGCAGCAGTACCTGCACATATGCAGACCAAGATGTTCTAGTCTAATGCCATGTTCTGCAGTGCATAAGTCAGGTGTGTTCTGGACACACTGCACCCCACACATATGCACTAAGTGTTGGACTGGACTTCTCTGACTCACTGGGTGTGCCAGACACATCATGCAGCAAGTCCATGGTGTTCAGAATTCAACAAATTTGATGCTCATGTATACAGGCCAAATGGGCACCAAACAAACTCTTCTATGTCAAGTTATCCTAGGGAAAAATACTGGAAGCCAGGTGCTGGAGCAGGTAATGCTCTAAACCTTGTGTAATTATTCTTTCTTTTAAAAAATGCATATTCCAATAGATCTTTTTAAAACAGGGACAGTCATTTCATCTGACTTTTGCATAGCATCTGTCCTAAAGAACTCCTTTATGTGGTAACAAAAAATAAATAATCTGGATGAGAACACTGTACTTCTTCCCCCCATCACCGCTGTGGAAGTTAGAGGAATCAAGGCTTCTCATTATCTGATTCCTAACTACAAAAATATATCACAAAGGAGAAGGTAACAAATACAAGGCCAGTAACTCTTCAGTCTCACTTTGAACAAACTTTTTTTCTCTTTGCATGTACAGTACTCTTTAAAGGTGATCGCAGTATACCTTACAAACAGTTCATCAACTGAATTAAAAAAAATATAAAAAATCAAGACTTATAAAAGCTCTTGGTTTGACTATTAGCTACTTAAGAATTGCTTGTGTTTACAATTGTACCAGTCCTCAAATACAAAGGTACAATCAAGGAAAACAACATATTTTTTGTTCAAAGTGTTCTAAAAAAGAGTACAAAATCACTTTTAGATCCCTCTTTGGAAATCATTTCTATTATTTATTTGACTTTGGTCAGTGTTAGTAAATTGGAAGCTATCATAAAAACTCGTGTTTCCACATATGTAATATTTTTTTTTCTTTTCAGTAATATATTAATCACAACTCAGCAAATAATTACTATCATAACTAATTGTCTCATTATCACTGTTTAATTCACAGCCACGGGAATCAACCAGCCTAACTCTCTTGACACCTTAACAATGCATTAATTCACAGTAACTAATGCAAATGATTTATAATTTCTTGACATTCATTAAAACTGTAATATAGGCAGGGACATTCTTTTCTTATACTGTCAAACATAGAGGAGAACAGTGTTACATATCACCTGTGGTTGATGAAAAAAATGTAAGTGAGGGGGTATCTGGTTTTAAATTTTATTTATCACATAATTAAAGACGGTTAAAGTACAGTGCAGAAGGCAAGTTATATTGCCATAGCTGGACTTTTAACTGTGTTAGCTTTTTCTTAACAGGGTTGCTGTGCTTGACACTTACATATTTTAAACTAAGAGATGGAAGCATTGAAGGACCTTACATTTCAAATTTTAGTATTTTGTGTTGCAAGAATTTACACAAACATACAGAATTAAAATAAAATAAATGAGAAACCTTTGGCAGCACTTGCAAAACTCTACAAAGAATTCAATTTATCTTCGTTGAGAGCTAGTGGAGTCATTACATTCAATTGACTTTTACAGAACTTGGTCAAATCCCCAAACCTACAGCCATATCTGGCAGCATTCGCAAAACAATGGTCAATAAAGACATTTTTAAACACACTGCATATAGAAAAGACAGAAGAAAAATGGGAGGAAAAGAAAATGAAAGACAGTGAGGAAGAAAACCAGAACACATCTCCTCTTCTCTTTTAATATGACCAGCCCCTTTTGGCTCCAGCATGTCATTAATTCAATGCTAGACCTTTAGAAACCTAAACAACTCAGAGAACTATCCTCACTTTTAACTCAAGAACCTGTCCTTACATTGGAGGGTGTCAGTTCTGCTGCATTTTGTATGCTCATAAAGAGAGGATGCAGAGAGCACAGAAGGGCGAGACACCCTTTTCTCAAACCTAAGAATGCTGAGGGTTGAGCACTGAAATCCAGAACATGACCTGTGACAGCAGCACCAGCCTCACAACTACCTGGTTTTCAGTCTGAGAGGAAAAGCTGTGCACAGAAATAAGCTGATAGATGAGACCAGGCTATCTCCCTGCAAAAGCAACGGCCAGTTTTCTGACGGCAGGAATCCAGGAAAGGCTAAACAAATGTCCATTTCTCCTCATCCTCCTTACAAATGCTTATGTGAAGCTCAGGAAAACTCCAGTTAAAAAGCATCAGTGAATAGGTAGATGACTTCTACATTCTAAACCTCTGACTACCCTGCAAATTTCATTTAACACTACAGATCTGAAGATATATTTCCAGGAGATTATACTAGACTTCAAGTCTATTTTTAGGAATGTTTTTTAAAAAGGCCTTATTTTTACAGGCCGAGTGGCCTGAGGCACCCAAAGGACCTCTACGACACTCAGTATTTTTAAGTGAAACAGCAGTCTCTTTCTCCTGGCCTTTTGAATAGACAGAAGAGCAATACTTCACATTATGTTACAGGAACTGCTCCCTGAACATGCTACCCAGTAATTACAACAAGTTGCATTATGTAATTTTGGTTCTGTCTACTGCTAAAATTCTTGCTTCATAAAAGCACACTCAGAATGCACCCAAACTGTTACCAAACCTTGTGTCAAAGCCACACTCACCAGCCCTCCAGACATTCTCTCAGATGTAGCAGGTTAAAGAAACATCTGCTAGCACCGTGGCTCATGCCTATTAGAGAAAACATTTTCCCTAAGAATTGGTACTTTGATTCTAAATTCATACATGGTATTTAGACCCAAACAAATTTTTAAAAACAACCTCCTCCCCCACTTCCAAAGACTATATGCAGAAAACAACATTGCCAACAAGAGGGAAATGTTTAAATAGTAGGAGGGAAGGATACCTTATGTATTGAATTATTGTAAACTCACAACCACTTTGCTGTCTGTCACTGAAAATTAAAGTGTAAAAAACAGCAAATGTGACTGGGGAAAAAAATAATTTTTTTTTAGGATTTTTAGTATGGAGTAAGCCTCATGATTTGGAGAATTTGGTTCCACTTTTTTGACTATTTAGCAAAAGCACTGGTTTAAGTGTTTGCAAGTGCTGTATCTTTGTGTCTAAACGAGACATAATTTACAATTTATATACAAGTGCCATTATACCAAGAAGCATAGCACTAACTCCAACATTAACATAAATATTACAGCTGTTATTGATTACAAATACAAATCAGGACTTCTAAGATTACATTCATATAATTCTGATGACTCATACGAAAGTGAAACTGCATTGGGCCCAAAGTAATTGAAAGTACCTGCTGCTAAAAGGGACAAATTTTGCCAGACTGGCTCTGATAACATCCTAATTCTGCCTTCAAGTGAGATCAACCAGTAGATTATATATTTATCAGCTGCCTGCTTCATCACGTCACCCAGCTAATTCCAAATGGTCTAGTCCACTGATTTAATTAGAAATCCCTTTCCTTCCCAAACACAAAAGTTTTTACAACACTCTTTTAGAGTCTTCGAGATGCAGCTTGTACTTCTAATACTAAAAAAGGTAGCAGCAGGTTTTTCTTTGGAACATTGTCTCACAAGCAGTACATGGAAAAAATACTACACCTATTTTTTCCTATTTAAGAGCTTCAGAGTTGAACAACAGTGATCAAGTATTTAGAGTAAGTGTAGTTTATTTCTCCTTCAGTAAAGAAGTTCAAAGCTGACTTCATGCAACAGTAGCAGAGGTACCAGAGGCAGCCCCTGTAATTACTGCACTTGGATCACCTTCTGACAAATGACTTTTCAGACCAAGTGCACTGCTTCCTCCCAAACATGCAGGTCACACACTCACTTGTAGTATTGTTGATTTGCAGACTGGAGAGCAGGATCCAGCACTACTCACTGCCTTCCTCACAGTAGTCCTGTACTTCACCTGCTTCACATTACTTAGCTAATGTGACCGTGTTGTGCTAAACTTTGGGAGAGTCACTGCTTTCCACATTAACTTTCACATGGATGTCTGATGCTGAGATGAAGAATTCTCAAGGCACTTAATGGATCAGGATCAATCGCGGAGCACACGGCACAGCTGAAGGAGTAGGAGCAACTGCTTGATTCGTGACTGTTACAGCTTCAGACTCAAGTCTCCCAGGTCCAAGAACATCATATCAAGTGAGCACGGAGTTGCCATGATGAAAAAACACAAATACACCTATGTCCTACTGAGAAAAGGCATAATTAGCACTGTTATGCTGCAAGTGGGATCTTCATGAGCTCTGCTCAATTTTCACCAAGGAAAAAAATAATCCACAAACCTTTATTCCAACTAGGTTGCAGAATCTTGCTTCAGTCTCTAGTTATTTTAACCTGTCTTACCAAACTATGACTCTCCCCTCAAGCCTTGCAATCTTCTGTGTTTACCACTTGAAAGCTAAATCCCTTACTCTAGCAGCATTAACAATGAGTTAGATGACTTCAAGCACTTGTTGTAGGAGTTTATGAGGCAAACTCACTGAGTAGCTTTTTAGATTCCTTGAATGTCAGCAACTTTGCTTTACATCCAAGGAATTCTCAGATCCTCAATTTTCTACTCCAAGGAACAGGTATTTCCCTGTATGTATCATTCTTATTTTTTCCTCTTGTTTTTAAATAACTTACAAAAAAAAACCTCAAAAAACCAAAACCAACCAAACAAAAACTTCCAACTTTACTGGGTTTAGGTCGGTTTCTCATTAATTTCACCAAATAGCTTTACAGAAGAATTTTGCACTGGAAGGAGAAGTATGTACATACAGAAGAAATAACATGAAAAGGAGATAAGAAGTTGAAGGTTTTTATGTCACTCCTTGCCACTGAGTTCCCAGGATTGTTTCTTGGAATAAAATGCCTAATAAAAAGCAGTTCTTTAACATTTATGGTAGGGAAAAAATAAGAGCAAAGGCAAGATCTTGAAAAATCTTGAAAAACCAACTTAAATAAAACAATTGCTAGCTACAGCCAATGTGGCAACCTGGGCTAAATTCTACATCAGTGACATTATTTTCACTGAAGAAAGTACAAGCAGGGAAAAGATCACCAGAGTCAAAATTAACACTTAAATTGTCTATAGAGCTTACTGGCTTATTTTAACATAGTAGTTTATGTCCTGAAAGGGACTGTGGTACTTTCTTCCTCTTCTGTCATTGAGAGACATCCATCTCTGTTGTCCCTACTTATTAGTTTTATGTAGCTAATTAAGTGGAAATCAAAATGAATTTTTGAAATTCATGCATCATCAACAGAACTATTAATTAAAACCTTGTTGCTTCCAAATGTCAACAACGATTAGGCAGTGAAATATTGTTTGTGAGGTTACTCATTTGGGTGGAAGACAAGCTTACCATGGTAATATTGTTTTTAATAGTCTCTGCTTAAAACAACTGCAAAATTATATGTTACGCTGATGTAAAGAAAAAAAAAACATAATCTGTAGAACTACAAGGCGTGAATCAGAAAGATTCATTTCAGATCCTAAGATGACAAAGGATAGCTAGAACATGTATAATTTAATTGTATGTTACACAATAACCACTGGAACCCACAACTGGCACATTTTTGTTAAAAATGAGAAACATTCAGCTTCCAAGGCCAGTAGGGATACAAAAAGTCCAATTTGTTTAGAACGAATAAGAGGGGAAAAAACAGCCATCGAAATCATGGCAGGCAGATGCAGAATTGCAATGTGTTTGATCTATTGTGTTTGTGCATTTGCGTTGCAAGTGCACAGCTGTCATGCTTCATATGTGTGATAAATCAGCCTATAAAGCACTGGTGTCAAACCGCTCCATAAAGTTCCAGAGTTCATTACTCCTGATTCATCAGCCAAAAGGATGGCCTTGCTCCCTGGCAATAATTTAAGACCAGTGATGAACAAACTCTTTCCTAATCATAAAATGCAATATCTTACTCTTTCTAGCAAACAGATATCTCATCTGAGATTAGTCCTGTGGCTGAATCATCGCTATCTCCCAACAAAGAGCGGATGCTGACAGGGACAAAAAGAGTGCTGATCTGTTGCTCCACGCTTCTTACTGAAATAAAAAGCTAAAGTATTGGAATGATGAAAACAAGAGTCACGACAGGCACTGAAGTGTTAATATTCTTCATTTTATACATTATAGAAAATTACAACTGCATGTAAGCGTACGTACCTGGGTCGGTGTTATGCCTGCGCATGCTGACAAATCGATGCAGGAATCTGTGCGTGCCAGAGGAGCCACATGACAGACACATGCTGCGGCACGCACGTCTCGGTTTACAGGTGAATTAGGGCAGTTCGACCTCCTCTAACAGACCGCAGCCCTTGCAGGGCCCTGGGAGCGCCAGCTCTTGCCCACACTCGCGGTCGCGCTCCCGCACGGAGGAGTTCGGAGCTCCGGGACCGCGCTCGCAGGAGCGCGGAGCGCACCCGGCACACGGCGGGAGCACAGACCGGCACACAGGTTCATGCTGTATTTTTCAAGCACACGGGGGACACAGACCCCGCACAGTCGGGGAACACAGACTCCGCACAAGGGAGCCCCTCATACTTTATTGCCGCCCTTAGCCCCGCACCGCTCCCAGTACCCCACCGCGTTCACCGCGCGAGGAGGTTTGAACCGCACCGGCCGCCGTACGGAGGAGGTGCCACCGCCGCTTCCGCGCGGAGCGGCCCTGGCCGCGCCATGGAGCTCCTGCAGCCGGCCGCCCTCCTCCTCCTCCTCCTCCCCTTACTGCTCGTCCCGCTGGCGCTCGTGGCCAGGAGGCGCAGCGGCCGGCGGACACCTCCGCTCAGTCTCCTGGTGGTGGCTGGCTCCGGTGAGTGGAAGTTGCCGCCAGCGGGAGTAGATGGCGCCGTAGAGCGGCCACGCAGTGCTCCTGAAACTGCGAGTCCCGGCATGCAGCGCGGTGCGGTGCCCGCCGGTAGGCGCCGGTGCATGCCGGGAGCTGTAGTCGCGATGCCATGGTCCCTCCACGGCAGCTCTAGCAGCTTACCCGAGCTGGGCCCCCTCCGCGCTGCCGCCTGTCTTTGGGTTTTTTAGTGCTCGATTTGAGAAATTGTTAGGCTACGTCTTCATGTGGGGCGTTTTCGTCCATGTTTCAGAACCTTTCCCTCCGGTAGCACGTGCTTTTCTCCAGTCACTCCCGAGTGTATCGATAAACTGGTGCAGGACTGACCTGTGCAGCTGCTTAGTCTGCTGACGAAAAATTATTGACGGTAGTGCAGGGCACGGCTTTCCAACGATCGGCGCACCCCTGACATACGTGGCGTTTTGTAATTCACCCAAACCACGTTCCGGTGATTTACTCACAAAGAGCCTCGTGTGGGTCCGTCAGAGGCAGTACAGCTGTGCAAGTGTGTCACCCCATGCTAAGGGGGGCACACACATCTACTACTCCTTGTTACCTCCTCCCCAAAGTTGCAGGGCAATTAATTTGCCCCAAAAAACTAATTTGAAAAGTTGCAATTGACAAATCCAGGCCAGCTTGGATTTCATCACATCAGTATCCCTTTGGTTTCTGTGCACCAGCTAATTGAGTTGGGGTCTAATTGGAGGTGTCTCAGGATCTTCCTGCAATCTGAGTTTCACTGGCAGTTTTATAATTCTTCAAGTCATCTTTACTTCCACTAGGGCTGGTAATGTGCTTGTTTTCCTTTGGTCCTTTGGAATCTAGTTTGTCTGTATTAAAAGAATGCTTTCCCTGTAAATAAGCTTACCAGGTGAAATAATTCATGTCAGTTAAGATTCATATAATGTTCAAGGCTATTTGAGACTTTAAGTAGGAGTCTCCTACTCTTATGTGAATGCTCAGATGATTGCATTAAAATTTGTGAAACCTTTAACAAACATTGCTCACAAGAAAATACCTCCAAACATATTTGAAAAATACAGCATGACATTGTGTGGAAAGGTGGCAAACTCTCATTTGTAAAAGGGCACACCTGCCTTGCTTGTCAATCATTCAGCAGTCACGAGTGCTTCACCTGTGTAACAGGTCTCTCTCTCTCTCTGGTGACCCTGGTCAGCAGGAGGTAGTAGGAAAACAGTTTGCTGTTTTGGTCTGTAGCTGCCAGCAGAGTGAAAAGTAACACATCCAGTAAATGCTTATGCACATAGCATAAGTGCAGTTTGATGTTAAGCTGATCCGGTCCAACAGATAAAAGGTGAGCCCGTTCCACTTCACCCGTGTACACAGTCTTCTTTCTCTCCCTTTCCCTGTTGCAGTATCCCTGTAGCTGCAGTTCAGGAAGCTCAAATGACAAAAAAAAATTAACCCTGCCCCCTAAAAAGCACAATTAGTACTTCCTCTCCAGTTTGGTGCCAGTTAAGCTCCCTGAATCAAGTGCCCTTGCAGTTAGCAGGTTGTGAACACCCGCTCAAGGGCAGTGGTCAGAGCGCCCCGCGGGAGCAGGACTGTTTGTTCTGTCGGCACCAGGCTGTTACGCTGGAGCGGCTGCGAGCGAAACTGCTGCTGCTGCCCAGTGATTTCGGTATTATGAGCTGGGATAGTACAGTCCCTGCTGAAAAACATCCATCGATACAGCTTCAGTGCATTATCTCCACATTACTTAAACATTTAGTCTTAGTCATCCTCTGATTGAATCCTCTACTCTCCGAAAAGCATCACTGAAAGCAGTAGTACTAACACATTTTAAAAGGAAAAGTGACCGATTCAGCTAAAGAAATGGAAAGTTACAAAATTTCCCATATACTAGCTGTGGTTTGTTTTGTTTTTACAGGTGGGCACACAACAGAAATCCTGAGGTTACTCAGCTGTTTGTCAGAGTCCTACTCTCCCAGACATTATGTTTTTGCAGACTCAGATAAGATGAGTGAAGCTAAAATACGTTCTTTTGAACAAAAAAGGGCTGAAACATTCCCCAAATCCCAGGTAACTTGTTAAATGTATTCGTGTAAGGTAAAATTATCTTAACATGACATTCTAACTCAAGGCAATTTGGAAGTTTCTTTAAAAGGATATTTATACAAACAGCAAGTGCTTTTGATTTTCTAGGTATTGATGATCACTTACACTAAAGTTCAGCTTAGAGTGCCGTTCTATAGATACTGGGTTTTATATTTCTAAAAGTGAGCTAAATAACCACCATTGATTATTGGTGTACTAGAGGGACACTGAAAATGCAAAGTAAATCTACCTAAAAATAGGAAATGCTGTTCTTGCTACCAGTTTTCACAACCACCTTTCTTACTTTCTCTTAGAACAGTCTTTACCTCTTGTTTATATGTTAATCCATTTAAACTAATGAGGGAACATAATTGTAGTGAAAGTGACTGTACAAAAAAGGCTGTCTCTTGCTCAAGAAAAACATGTTGAAAATAAATCTCTTTTAATTTTGTAAATCAGCCAGCCATTGAAATGTTATTTGTAGCTATAAATATACTGGGTCAGAAATATAGTGAGGCAGATTCTTTTCTTTTCTTTTTTAATTTGACGTTTCCCTTGATGACACAATGTATTTTTTAAAAGAAATCATATATAAAAATGTTTTATGTCAGTAAACCTTAATTGAAATTGTATTGGTTTCGTGCTTTCTAGACTGTGTTTTGGTTGTATTTTAAAATAAAATATTAAATGTGTTTAAAAGACATGCAAGGCCTCTGAATGTCAGAGTTTTGTGGCTGATGATCTGAGCAAATGCTGAACTCCTAAAAATAATGAAAAAAATCATTAAAATATCTTGTTTATCTTTTTATCAAACATTTGCTTGCTTTGAGCTAGTTTGCTGTATGATTAACAGACAGCAGCATGACTGCTGACTTAAAGTGTGATCTGACATCCAGTGAAATTAGTAGAAAGATGGGGGTTTTTTTATTTAGAAATTAGAGTAAGTACAATGGAAGTGAGTGTTCTAACTATAAAATCTTAAGTCCTTTTGAGCAAACAGTACACTACACAGTAAAATAATTATTTACATGGTGTCGATTTCATACGGTGCACTTTCATTGTCTTCAGCAGTGCTACTGGGACAAAAGGATGTAGAACTTGGTACCAATGATTTTTAGAATAAACCCTTTTACTGTAAAGGAACTGCTGCTAAGGTGAGCAACAGGCTTACTTGGCAATGACATTTTTAAGTTTGCTTACCCCACTTCCACTTTGGAAGTTGAAGGTTCCTTGCCTGCCCACAAGCTACCAGATCAAGTGGGGATGATTTAGTTCGAATTGAGCATGGCAGTCTCTTCTCTTGTTGTGCACTGAGGATGAAAGTTTAGTAAAGCAAGCAGAGGTTCTTCCTGTTCTGAGAAATCTTCTTTGCTAAATAGCCATTCACACAGTCATATTCACTTACCTGAAAAATGTCCAACCCTAAATTACTGAATTTCTTAAAAATACATATTTTGAGTATTTAAAGATAATTTTCCATTAGTTCACTTGTTTTTGCTAAGCAACTTCCCTTTTATACCCCCTCCAACTACTAACAGATCATGTAGTTATATTTTCCTTTAACATTGAAAGCCAGAGGAATATTTTTGGCTGCATGTGAGTTTGATGTCTGGATAACAGATGCTCATTTTCCTTTGACCATTCTTTTTCCACTGAACAAAAGTATTTAGAGAGAAAATGGAAGATAAATTTTGGAAAGTAAAGATCACATGCCTATAACATGTATTTGCTAACTTTCAGAGTATGCTTTCAGATACTGGCACATAGTATGTGTTTTCTTACTGGGGATGCTGGAGATCATTAAGCATTTAAAAATAATGTGCTTGTAGCTTCTTACAACTTTGAATAGAAAAAGTCTGAATGCTTCCACACATGGTTATTCCCTTCCTCATCTTGTCAAGGAAGTAAATTTTTCCAGATATAAGGACCAGATGGAAGACAAATTAGAGAAATGACCTAACAGAAAATCAGTGATGTAAGAGAAAATTACGATGTAAAAAAACCCCACAAATACTTTTCTTTTTGATCTGTGGTCTAGCCCCGTTCTAACAGCTGCAGTATTCAGGGAGAAGGAAAAGAATCCAGAATGAGCATCTTGCTTACAAGAAGAAAAATGCTGCACCTCAACCTAGTAAGTCACTTGAAAAAAAGAAATCCAAAATGCCTCCTATGAAAAGTCTCTAGTCCTGCTATCACTCTGTTGGCCCCAGCCTGTAACCACAACTGTTCCATGTGGATGCCCCCAGAGCTGTTACTCAGGGAACCTTCTATGCTTAGCATAGAGAACCTGCTTCAGTTGCTGTCAGCCTACTCTAGCAGCAGAAAGACAACTTAGATTTGTTAGCTGAAGAACATGAATTCTTCCCAGGATCTTATATTCCCCTTTGTCATGTCTGAGATGCGCAACCAGATTAACTAACCTTTGCATAAACCTCTTTGGACCATACGTTTCCATTTTTTGTTTCACGAGAGAGACTATGCTAAGAAATCTTGTTTCTCAGCATGAAAAAGAGCTGTATAAACCCAGTTTCTGTGAAAGCATTGCAGTGTGTTCAGTTGACCATATTCTAATAATTCACAGCAGTTGCAGTTTTCCACCAGCTTTTCCTTGCATGCTTGCATACACCAATATTAAGTAGGTAAAGGATTAAAGTTTCCAGCATGCTTTTTGAAAAGAATAGATAAAATCAGCATGATCCTTACTTGAATTCTACAAGTAAATTTCTTCTTTGATACTGTTTGGGGTCCCTGCCAAGTTTTACTGTAATTACTTAGGGTTTCTAATGATGAAGAAAATCACCTGCAGGTTTTTTTGTCAAATACTCTTTAAAACCGTTCTTACAGTGAAGGTTCATCTGAATAGTTCCACTGAAACCTAATCTGCCTAAAACTGTCTTATCGTACCCATATTTCTTCCAGGACTGAGTACTACGCAAGGGTCTAAACTCTCTTTACAGCATTTCTTTTTATCACCTGAACTCTTCCAAAGCTTTAAGAAACAGAGAGGCAGTGATAACCAGAAACTGTTGAATAGGGAGCAGGGGGCATGTTTATTTTTCCATATTCTGTTGTCAGAGTAATGCAATCAGAGTTTCAACACCTGCAAATAAAACATAAGAAAAACAGTTTATAACATCTGTTAATGCCTCTTGGTATCACAGCTATTAAAGAAACATATCACAACAAAACAAGTTAATTTTGGCTAAGAAAATTAACAGTCTGTATTTATAAACATTGGGGTTTTTTTATTCTTTCCACCTTATATTTTAGAAAAGTCACAGTTAGTGCTATTAAAGACTGATTTGTAGTTTGTGTTTACTGTACAGCCACTGTTAACATGATCTTTCCTGAGCACAAATCACCAGGACTAAGCTATAATAATTAGCAATGTGTATTTGAAGTAACTGGACAACTTTCAGTATTTATATTTAGTGTTTCTCACTCCCAGTAGAAGTTCTTCTGGAGGGGTAGTGATCTGCTGTCCCTGATAAAGTGAGATAAGGACCACTGTCCACATGAGCAGTGCACTGCAGCCTTTATATTTGTCTTTCGTTTAAACAGTCAAAAATTTCATTAGCGTAAGGACTGCCTTCTGACATAGCACTAGTTCTTATGTGTAGTTTTTATGTGTAGCTCCTCTGCATCATGAAGCCACCTATGAAGAGTGCAGGCAGCCTAACTGCTGTTACCTGCTCACAGTGTTTTGAACAAGAAGAAAACATCCTTGTTTTATTAATTTGATACCTTTTACACAGTAAATAATCTTTACTTTTTCCTAGGGAAAGAACAAAGAAAATTATTTCTTTATTTTTAATTTTTTATTTTAATTTTTAATAATAAGATGTTCTTTTCTCTTTCGTTATGCAAATATTTTACATTTTGAATATGCATCTTGCATATCTCTTGAATACTCACTGAGTATTTAAAGGATAGCGGTATTTGCTTTTACATTTTTTAATAGCATGCGCCGGGCATTAACTGAGAAAAGCTGCTGCATTTTCTGCACTGTAAATGCACAAAGGGTTTAAGCAGGCGAGAGGCAGCAGAGTCCCCGTGCGCGGGTTGTGCGGTCCGACGGGCTGGCGGCGCGGTGCCCACGAGATGCCGCACTCGGCTCACACACCGCGGGGCAGCTCCTCCACCCGGCTGGCTGTGACGCTGGGAGTGTTTTAAAGTAACCTGAGAAGGGATTAGACAATAGGTATATAGTTCTAGTATTTGTGTTTACTTTATTGCCAGGAGCGCTGAGCAGCACACCACAGGCATCTATGCAAAGCTCTTATACCCGAACATTTCCAAAGTAGATTTAAAAAAAAAAAAAAAAAAAAAGGTAGTAGTGACACTACAGAAGGAACAAAAACATTCTTAGAAAAGTAACAGCTCCAATTATCGTGCTCTCTTCCAGTTCACCCTTCATCGCATTCCCAGAAGCCGCGAGGTTAGACAGTCTTGGATCTCCTCTGTGGTAACAACCCTATACTCCATACTCTACTCTCTTCCTTTGACCAACAAACTGAAACCAGATTTGGTAGGTAAATTTCAACTCGTTGAGAATCAGCATCATAAAAGCATTTGGAATATCAACACATTGCAGACTCTGTCTCATATGCTCTAGATTAACAATTTGCTGGAAAAGTATTTTGTAATATTAAATTAAATGTAGCAGCAATACATCAAGAGAGAACAGGTTGTGCTGCTGGTGAATTAGAGCAACTAATACCAGTTTTCCCTCTCAAAGTTTGCAAGTAACATCAGAGTGTGTCATTTCCTTGTTAATGCTGGTAGAACTAGCAAAAACAAAGTTGCTATTCTTGATAATATCTCTTTAGGATTGCAACAGCACAAACTATGCTTGAAAGCCCGGTTATCCTGTTGGCTGGACTTGCTTCTAAAATGGTATGACCAGTCTGGCACAGACAGGTTCAGACCAGCACAAATATATACAGATTCAGTTCTTGTGCTTACATGGACTTTTGAGCTACAATGCATATTTATTTAGTTTTTGGCCGACTGACATTAATTATCTCATCTAATGGCAAAAAACATCACTGCTGAATAGCAACTCCTCAGCACTTTGGTAACTTTTCAAGCTGTTCACAAAACTGCACTCTCATGCTAATTACAGCATTCATTTAAAAATATTCCACAGAGTTAAACAAGTCAGAAGCATTCAGGGCTGTCAAACTGTAGAACTAAAATGAAGATACCCAATCAATAAAATTTTGTGTTAGTGCAAAAGGTACACACTGGACTCTTAGTTTTAAGTCTTACAATTCTGTAAGAGAAAATTTGGTTACAGCTGGATTTTTTTTTATTTCTAGACCTGAAAGACTCTGAAGGCATCAGTAATGTAAACTTGAATTTTTTTAAAAAGCATTATTTTAGCAGAATTTCAAATTAATATTTTATGAGGTTTAAAATATTTTATGAAATGTGTAAAGACTAATGCAGTTACAAGGTATTTTTCACAATTTCATAGCAGCATCTGACACCTACAGAGGTTATTTGTAAGGAGACTTTTTTTAACTCCCACTGTGAACTGTATGGCTAATTCTAAAGAGGCTTTTGTATATTTGTGGTATTCTGAATGTTTAGAGAGGCTGCTGTGAATAATTTGATCTCATTGGCTTCAATAGTACTGGTCAGTTCCTCTCAGATCAAAAGCTACTTGCTTGCTGGAATTTTCCAAGCAATTTACTGTGCAGAACAGAAGTAGCTTTTTTGCATTTATTGTTTTTCAAGCCTATTCTGAAAAGATAAAGTTGGGAGAGAGGAGAAGATGCCATACTATTCTTTTTACTGAGGTTTGAGTTGGGGCAGGGGAAATAGTCAAGTTTGTTTACATGAAGCAGACAGAGCAAATGTGAGTAATATTTAGTAATCACTTTGCTATACCACTGTGTTAAGTTAATGTATATGTATCTTCTTACTTCTTGCAAAAGAAACTGACTGAAAAAATCTCACTATGTAGCTTGTAGGAAGCAGGAAGTTACTAATGTAATTCCATATGCTCTCTGTTTACAAAAGGAATTTAAGGTGACAGTGAGGTTTACACATAAAATTATTAGAAATAGTTTTGGAGTTAATAAACTATGGTAAGCTATCAAAAGACTAGCATTTTCAAAAAACACTTAACCTTGTAAAATTGAGGATACCTTTTAGCAAGGCCTTTAAGCCCTTTGTAGTGTTCAAGGGAACCACTGACTCAAAATGATATCCAAAGAATCTTTATCTATGATTAGAGAAGGGCTGGAAGGGAGGTTGTCCCCAGTTACTTTTTCTCAGGTACAATTATCAACCACAATAGCAGCTGGCAGAAGCATCTCTGGCATTATGCCAAATCTTACAGCACTTGAAAGCTGCTTACATACTACTATTTGTATGGATATCTTAGTTTCAGAATTCTGTAAAATACATAAACTCAGAGAGCTCCAAAGATTTCAAAACACTTATCCAAGGAGAGTGATTCAGGGATTAAAATGCCTCACGTTACCAGTGAAAAGACTGTGTGGTATGTGAAGCAACTGGTAGTGTTTAATTGCCTTTAAACAAAAAGGTTTGCAGGGAATTGCAACTCACCCTACCCTTGGCAAAATGCAATGTTTAAAGAACTAGAAAGGCTGGGACAAATGCTTGAGTTCACAGTACTCATCTGTAACTTTTGGCATGGAAATCAAGACCTGAGTTTAGAAACAAGGACAGTATTACATCATGCTAAGAGCTTCATATTTTTAAACACTAGAGCTTATGGGTACTGTACATTTTCAGTCTAGACACTGGTTCTATTTAACTGCAGGAGGGAAAGACAACTTTGAATTGCTTCTAAATAATTTGTATGTATGAATGATCCCCAAATCCTTACATTTGCTTTTAGGCTTGTCAGAAATATGTGTATGTATGAAGGAATGACTAAAGTCTCCAGGCACCCAAAAGCTAGAGAAATGCAGAAGTGTTGCAGTTTTCAAGAAATGTAGGACGAGAAGTACTGCAAAGGGAACCTGAAACCATTAGGTGCACAAAGGCAAGGTTTGGAACAGATAAGCTTAGTTTGGCATAACTTGCATATCTGCAGAATGAAAATAGCTGCAAAGGGGAAACAGCAAACCAAGCTACACAGGAGTTACTTGCTATGTGCTTATTTACATGAGCACTGTGTCCCTTTCTGTATCTCACACTGATCTTCTGGCAAAGCTGCTTGGTTTACTTTGCATGAGAAAGCAGTTCCATCCAACCCTTCTTCAAGATAGTGAGTTCAGAAAGAACTGAACAACTTCCAGGAGACCTTTGCTGTCTTGCAGGACTTGACCCACACTTGAAATGGGCCCCCAGAGAGTTTAAGAAATGTAGAAGTTAGCTTAGTTGTTCAGTTTGAGATCATCTTCAGGAGGCCCATTTCTGAGTTACGAACATCTGCACTCTGCAAAGTCAAGTCCCTTTAGAGATGTTAAACCAAGTAACAATTAAGATGTCAGAAGTGATGATCAGCTTGTGTTTCTATAGCCAAGAATTATAGAAATATAAGTGTCAGGGTGTTTTGCAAGCAAATGTATAGTGGGCAGTTTTTACAACATTGATCTGCCTTAGGTAGGCTTTCTATACAGTGGCCTAAAATACCAGGGAAGCAAGGCTTGTGCCAGCACACTCTACCTACACCTACCTTCCCCAGAAAAGCTTTTAAAACCATTCATCAATTGCAGCCAGATTTAGCATGCAGTTGTAGCTCAAAGACTGCAAATTCCTACCATGAAAACAGGCAGCTGGTCAGAGAAGAGAGATTTATTGTCTTCATTGAGAGAAAGGCTAAGAAGATGCATAAAACCAGAACAAGATGTTATAAGATCTATTATCTAGGAAAAGATGCAAATCCTTCTTAGTTACAGAAATTAGAAAAGCTGCACAAAGATTTTTCCCAAAGACAGAGAAAATTGCTGGATTAGTTGATGTACAAGAAGGAATAAATTTAAGTTATAAGATATGCTTTAAGTCAGTCAGTAGATACAAGTTCAAAGGAAACTGATCTTCAGTTCTCTTGCTGCTTACAGAACCATTGTTCTTGGGCTGGTTTGCCAGCCCTGCAACCAGGTTTTCAGGTGATCTAGCCCTTTGTCTGGGTCATGATTATCCTGGTCATTCTGGTATACCTGAAATTCAAACTGGAAACAAAGGATGTGTACCCACCACAGCAGAAAACTACAAAATACTATATCCAGGCCTTTTTTTCAGCCATAGAGGGGTTATGTAATTGGACCAGTGATTTGTTGTCCTTTAATATAATTAAATTTCACCTAGAACTGTGCAGAAATGCTGTATAAAGCCTTATTCATTAGTAGATTGCACATCCTGGACCCTTAGGACCAGACTTTATTCCTTTTCTGGGGACGCTTCTCAGCAGTTCCTACTGCTTAAGGGTCCTACAGAGCCTGAAATAAGCAGATATTTTCGGATCACTGCTATTTGGAAAAACCTGGGTTAAATCAGGCAAAGAAGGCGGTCCTCCCACATTAGGGCCTCCTTCCTGTGGGAAGTCTGTAGTAAGAAGTTTGCATTTGCACATCAAGAACCAGCTGTCAGTTGAATGAGTCTCTCCTTGTTAAAACTTCTTTCTAGAAGCCTGAAACCTGCACAGCTCATCATGCATGTAGCCATCTACCTATTCTTTTATGACTGCACATCCCATCACACATGCCTGGTCCCCTGACGGCTTAAAATGACTACAGGCAGCTTCTAGTTACAGAAGTGTTCACACAATAAGCTAATTGAAAAGAGACCATTATTTCATTTAGCTAAGATTTTCCATCCTTTGTGCCCTGCCCAAAAGCTCACTTTAAGAAATTACTGTGACAAATAGCAAGTTATTGTCCCTATCATGGTTCTTATTGGAACTTTGTGGAAAGCTGCAAAATCTGGGTGGTAGCATTTTTTCTCTATTCACTTCATTACAAGTGAACTTTGTATAATGCCATGTCAAGACTATCTGCTGCATTCTTTTACACACTGAATCTTTCACCACTAATTTATAATTCTTTTGGACCAGACTGACAGTGTGTTTGACCTACTGTTGTTATTCTAGGATCAAAACAGTCAAAATAAGCAAGAGTAAGAATATTGGATTAAGACCTTCAGTGACACAAATTGTTTAGTCAAAAAACCTCAAAGTTAAGCTATTAATATTTGTGTTTAACTTCTCGGTGTTGATGAAAATTAGTTTTATTCACCGGTCCTCTGCCCTGTGTGCTGTGTACTGCTACACTGCACTCACAATGTAGAATTACCCTCCACTGAGCACAGATAAACATCTAAAGCTATTCCAATTGGTTGGTTTAAAGCTATAGCTCTGGTCTTTCTGTGACTGCTGATTAGACATGCCTATAGACACTACTTTTCAGAGGAAGGACAGAAGTGTTAGTAAAGATGAACTGAGTTCTTAGCTTAGATTTAAGCAGACTTTAGACGTAAAAGAGTCTTAACTCATCATGAACATCCTGGTCACATTTCCATGTATGTTATAAAGCATAACAGTCTTGCTCAGTCTAACCACTGGTATGAGATACAGATTGCCAACACCTCTAGGGTTTGCATTGCAAAGATATTTCAGGCAGGAATTTGATGCGCATTCTTGCTATGCCAACTTCAGTGTTTAGGCAGTAGCCTGAGATATGTTTTATGTACATATAAAATGTCATGTTTAGCTAACCTAAAATACTGCTTTCAAGTTCTAATTAAATGAATGCTTGACTAATGTAAGACACATTGAGATTTGCAATTAAAGGCTCATTTTAGGCCACTATTACTAACATATATGAGTATATTTAACAGTCCTTGGATTTAATTTCTCCTTTTGAGTAGAAGCAGGCTACTAGAATAAGTAGTACTTTTTATATCAGGAGATATAAAAATTATTTGTAAATAGGCTCTAAAAGGTTGGATAGTATTTCTCGTGGTGACCAAGACTGTAGTCAGGTTCAGATTCAGCCAAAGTGACATAGCTGAAAGACAGGTAGTACCTAGTATTTGTAGCTGCAGATGTAGTTCAGTGACTACCATTTCATTTACTTGGCAAAGGCCTTTTACAGAATTGTTTTATGACCAACTTTTTCATCTACACAAAGTCAAATTTCCTTTTCTTTGTACAATTTTTGAGCAGCAATAAACCACAGACCCACTCCATAGTAATGTAGGTAGGGAGTTAGTTTATTCTCCACCCTGTATCTGCTTTTTAACCAATCTTCTATCCATCTCCCCCACTTTCTCAAAAGACTCACTGGTTGTTTTGTTGGTCCTACTGACAGTCTGGGTCTTAATATCATGTTTTAATAGCCAACACTAACATTCCCATAGACTTGAACATTACTACCGGTTTCACACCTGTAATTTATTATTTCTTTTAATTGATTTGTTTTATGTTTCTCATTTTACACTTGGCAACTAGGCTTGGAAGTATGCTAATGGAAACTACCACTCCAAAATCCTTTTAATCCAAATGACAGACCTGCCACCTGTCATAGAGGGGCAGTTAAGCAGGGTGCCTAAGGTTAGGTTAATTAAAAACAATTAATAAATTAAAGCCTGCATGTTTCTTTATGCATGCAAATCTAGATTCTCAACCTTTGCTCACTAAACTATTGCCTAACTTCTGAGGCTCTTAATGACCCCAGTTATCTTTCCTCTTCATCAGTAGAGCCCTTGGGCATACCCAGAAACAGACCTGAGCCGGTTTAAGTCTTTACAGTGTCATATAGCCACATACATAGCTGAGCTCCTGTGCTCTGCTGAAAGCCAGAAACAAGGAGCTTCCCTCACTACTTTGTACGTGGATGCTGATGCAAATCACAGTAAGCTGGGCCTGTTCCCTTGTCTCTTGCCCTGAGGACAATGGGCTGGTAACTCTAGGTCAGGCCACTAAGTGCCTAAAAGGCAGAAGTGACAATGCCTAGTGCTGTTACAATTAAATTCTGTTGTTACATCAAGTTCCTAGTGGTTTTGTGAAAGCTCTCCTTTTCTCCCATAGAAAAATCCACTAGGTAGGATTTTTGTCTCCCTCTCCCCAAACCTTTATAAAGTAAGAGCTGCAAAAGAGAAGGAGTTACTGATGCTTCCCAATGTATTTCATTCCATGATGCAAGTAATACTCATTAAAAAAAAAAAAAGTACACATTAGAAACCCAGCTGCATAGTGTGCTAATTTAAGTCCTTACTCTTCCACTTCTCTTCCCCACTCTGGCATTCACCGATCTTATTTATTCTGCTTAGGTAATCTGCCTGTAGGACCACACATGTCTCTGCTTGTTTTGAAGAGCACCTCACTTACTGTGTAAATGTAGGATAATAACAACAGCAACTGTACCAACAAATACAGAGGTGGACAAGGAAGGCTTTCATGTAAATGCTACAAGCTGCTGACCAGCTCGAACACAAGCTGTTGATGCAGAACATTATAACTATCTTTTTGCACCCCTGATGATTCAAGCGACTTAGACAGTAGAAGATAAAAGTGTACCTACGTATAATTCAGTTCGACCTTAATTACCTGATTTCTACCTTAATTACCTGATTTAATCAGACTACACAGCTAGTTTTTGGGGTTTTTTTGTCCTATCTTGCATTCTGCAGGTAAGTTCAAACAGAAAATAGGGCGTGAATTTTACCTAGTTTTATGTACAGGTTGTGGAGGGAACTGGATAAGATCGTCACTCTTCGAAAAATAATAAACCAGTAGGTAGTTTAGTTCTGTTATTCAAACAGAACCTGAAATTCTTCTTTTCCCCCATCAGTAGCAATAATAAGGAATTGTTGAAAAAGGTTCCTGCTTTTTTTTTTAAACCTTAAAAATTAACAATTCTAAGCTAGTTTCTCGCAAGGTTCAAAACTTGAATTTTCAGATATGCTAAATAGCAAGACTGGCAAAAGCTTTAACAAGAACACTCCCTCTCAACACGCTTCAGTATTTGGGTAAGGAGAAATCCCTTTCTCTCAAATTCTCAGGTTTCTCTTGTTTTTCTGATTACTAAAGTTATCTACCCTGAAAGAGTTATTTCTATAACTGCAGTATCTCTGTGTGGATGAGCAATATATCTCTTGAAACCTTTTAGGGTTACTAATTTATGAAAAAAGTAACAATTTTTCCTCTGTTTACCATCCAGGCTTTAGTTGCCATCAACGTAACTACCAGAAATTGATTCTTAATTGATAGGGTCTGCTATGTTTTAACATACTAAAAAAATCTATTCAAGAGAAAACAGCATGTACATTTTATCTTATTCTCAATGTATGCTACTGAATCAAAACACATACTAATGAAAGCAATATTCTCCATACCTGGAGATCTTTATTGAGAAGGATTTACAGGAATTTTGATGTGAGGAATAAGTTATTGTTCTCCAGATGTTAAAACAGAAAATACTGATGTGAGAGAAAGCAAGTGCTGTGCCCTAAATCCCATGGTGAGTCCACAGCAGAGCTGTGAGTACAACCCATGCTTCTTGACTCTCCAGGCTTGCTTCTTGTTCATGAGCTCATAAGGGAAATATAGTTATAATTAAAATTTGAGATTTGTTTACTGATGCTTTTGTGAGCTTAATTTTACCATTAGAGAATCTCCAACATTGAAAAAGCATGCCCCACAACTGCAGGGGTATAATGCTTGCCCTGGTGTTTCCCACAGATTTGAGGATTGTTAAGGATACACTGAGAAGTCAGGGAAAACTTTGCGAATTATGGGACAAGAAATGGGCACAGCTGAAACCAAGAAGCCAGATTACAGCAGCTTCTGTAGTGAAGGAAAATTGTTCAGCTGGATACATCACCTTACAGGGCATTAGTATGAAGGTTTTAAAACAGTAATATAGTACTAAAAAGAAGAAAGGGCTGATGAGCTCATGAGAATCTGTAATTTACATAGCAGAATACAAATTAACTCATTGCAGATTCTTCTCTTGCCACAGAAACGGCCACCTCTCCCCATCAAAACAAGAAACACACAAACAAAAACATTCATTGTTCCTAAAACATAGGAATATCTAATGGGTTTTTTCCCTACATCATGCGGTTAACCCAATTTGGGTCCATTTTGTGTCACTCAACTTACCTTTGCCTTTTTTAGTAGTTCTCTGTCACCACCACCTCCTGTTCCCTTAGTCATATCTCCCATTGTTTTGCACCGTAGAGTAGGCAGCATTACCAGAACTAAGGAGGCCTGAGCAATGTCCTGAATATGCTCCAGGAGGTAGCTCCATGTCTGGTAAAGTAGTCTTCAGTTCACATGTGCACATCCCACCACAAACCTCTCCAGCCCCACGAAGCTGGGCAGTTTTTCTGCTCTTGCCCAGGTAACAAAGACCAATCTCTGCAGAAGTCATTAAGGAGAACAGCAGGTGTTGACAATTTCTTATGCAAAACAAATCACACATGTTTTCCACTTTCTACTAAGTTTAGGGCGACTTATGTTGTCCTCCCTTTGATTGGTGTAATTTGGGAACATCACAGTAGTACTTAAACACTTGCTCATTGAAGATATACAGCAAATGTATGTTTACGTATTTATGAGAAAAACTGCAAGTTTTCTGCTTTAGTCATTTTTGCTTTAATCAGTGGCCTGACATTTAATCCCAGTGAAGCTGTGAGCTCTGCTTTCAGTGTTTTCGCTGGTAAATGTCACTCTACCACAGTGCTGCATTCACCAACTCTGAAGTAGCTTTTATCAGCAGTGGTGCCATGTGCCAGTGTTCTCAGTGTGCCAGACTGCTGGCTTAGCTTATTTTCTTTCAACAGCTGTGGAAAATATCTGAAACATAAAAGCAAGAACTATTCGATTTTTATATGAAAGTGATTAAAATGAAATTAGATTTATAGAGTAGCTAAAGATAAATTTTGTATTCTGATCCTTTACTTTTAAACCTCCATTAATATACAGCTTGGTTAGTTTATTTTACTGTTTAAACTCTGGTTAGATGGAATTGGTAGAGGTTTTTAGTATGTACAACTTAGTTTACAGACCTAGCTGTGACCCCAGGCAGCCAGTGAGCCAATTAAGCAGTGAGCTGGGCATTTCTTTGCATTAGAGGTGCATGTAAGTGGTGTAGAGAGACCTGTAGCACTGGCTTCTGGGACAATCCCTTACCACTTGTTGGTAACAAAGTCAGATAGCCCAGTGACCAAGAAAGTCTTTGGGCAGTTGCAGCTCAAAGGTGACACAAAAATTGTCTTTGGCCCCTTCTTTCCCTTTTTTTGCTGCCTCCTTAAGGGAGGCTGAACCAAATAAACCAGAGATTTTTGAGACATATCTCATGCAACACAAATATTCTACAGGCAGCCTTGTAGCTAAAGTAAATAGATATTGGGAAACACCCTGAAAAGCTGATTGACCTTGTAGAGGCCCTGGTCCCTTCTTGCCCAATAGGTGCCTGTCTCTTCCCAACGTACTAATGATTGCCATTGGATTCACTGAGAGATACCAACCAAAAGCTGGTCCTTTCAAGCTGTAAGACATCAATCATTCTCCAAAAGTTAGTTTTGAATAGTGTTTTGAAATTCACCAGTAGGACGGCTCATCTTCTCTTACATATTTAAGGAAGGCTGTACGTGATTCAGTTCCTTTCCACAGTCAGCAAGTTTGTATACTGGCAGGAGCTGAACAGCAGCATTTCTAGCTTAAAGTTCTGCAATGGTTCCTCTTCTTTATGATGTACATATTTATTTTCTCAGAAGTTTCCCCTGTATCCCTTGAAGAGTGTATGATGTTGGATTCCAGGCAGAAGGAACACTGGTCTCCCTTCCTGCTGACAGTGTGAGAGGGAGTAAGTAGGACTGGTCAGACCAGATTTTTGGAGGGGAATTGCCACTGCAATTGCAACTGCACCAGTTCTAGGTAGGACATGTCTCTAGACACGCACTGAAGGTTAACTGAAGGTTAATTTTTAGTGTTCAGAGAGATTGATTACTAGTTTTGATTTACAGATCATGACCCCAATTCAGATAGGGACCTATCTGTCTGTGGGCTTCAGCAGGTTTATACCAGAGTCTCTTTCAGGGGCCAATTCCTAAATCCAAGCATTTTGAAATAGCAACATCTATAATCAGAGTATTTTATGAGCATTTGGCATACATAAATCCTATAAAGCCACGTCTGCTTTGTCTTGTTTGAACTGGTATGTGTGGAAGAGGAAAGAGCAGAGGACGTGAGTTATGATCATATCATGGTTTTTTAGAGATGCCAAGTCCATAATTTTCCTGATCCTTTTTCCTGCATGCAAGTGCTTTTCCATGAATCAAAGGGCATTTGAGAAGCACCCTACAAGTTAGTCAGTAGAAAGTATAAATTGAGTGCATTATATCAAAACCTGGATATAGGAGAGGTATTTTATTATGATTTTAATTTTGATTATTGCTTTTCTGTTTTGTGCCTCAGCAAAATAAGAGCAGCTCAGTGTGGCCTTTAGAGCTACATAGAGGTTTGCAAATAGACCCGTTTACCCTTATTTCATTACATGATCTTTTGTGAGTACACTTAGTTTGGAATTCATTGTGGCATTTACCTTTGTGTGTGCATTTAGACGCAAGAATACCAAATACCAAAAGGACTGGAGCTGCTAGCCAAGTTTAATAAAGGGGGAAGTAGGATGAAGTGTATGGCACAGTGCTTGAAAAAGATCATGATTGTAATAATTCAGCTTTTTGTAAAACCTGTTCTACAATTCTCAACTTATGGGCTGAGAAGAATGTTAGGATGTCTACCTGACCTAAATCATATCCACAATTGGTATTTTTTTTATGTCAGACTGTAGAAAGTCAGAGACCAATGTGAAACTCCTTGTTTAGACAACTGTATTGAGTTCTTTAGCCTCTCAGGAGGCTAAAAGAGTGCAGAGCCTCTCCAAAAGGAGGATAGGTGGAAGGGCACCTGAGAATAGGTAGGGATGCAGAGGGAGATGAATCACAAAGAAAAGCAGGGAAGAGAAGATGGGTGGGAGAAATCTCAGAGGCTTGGGTAGAGTACAGAAAAACATGGAAATTGATGACACTGAGGAAAGAACAGGGGAGAGAACAGTAATACAACAGAGAAAGAGCTTGGGGAGCAATGAAGATGAGGCAATCAGGTAGCTCTGTTAAAGGAAAGTGTTCAGCAGTGGTGCCCATTTTTACCGGTTCACTTAAAGCTGAATTTTGAATATGAAATCAGTAGTTAGACTGTATATTCAACTCACAAAAATAAATAGTAAATAATTTATTGGGACAGTTTTGGTGCTTCTTATGCACTTGTCTGAAATAGTCCAGCTTCGGCAGCTGGTGGGTTTTGCTGGCAGACAAAGGAGAACAGTCCACATTGTTTCCTATTCCTTTATTTACAGTACAGTAACAGATGTTATTAAAAATAGAAATACCTAAACATGGCTTAATTTTTTACATATCAGTAGCCAGGTACCAGTATCACAATCAACATCCATGCAAATTAATCCAACTTGTCAAGAAATAGGGCAAAATGCATGGTTTAGTTCACAGGTATGGAAAAGTTTCTAGGGAATGCTAAAAGGCAGCGTGTGTGGTTGGTTTATGCCCTTCCTCACCAAGCCAGATGTATAAAATACAGCTTCTTCATTCTCAGCAGATTGTAGAGTTTAAAGTCCCATGAATTTACTTGAAGTCAGGCTCAGCAGGAGGTTTGAAACCACAGTATATTACTCTAGTTTCAAAATAGTATGAGAAGTTGATGTGTTCAGCTGCTTTGCTTCTTAGCTATATAATTGCTATTATAAAATCAGTGTACCGCTTCACGTTCCAAATACAAGAATGTGTGGACATTGATACCCTAAAATTCCAAGATTAAAAATGTGTGCAGGGACTTTGAGAAAACATCAGCAAGTCTTGCATGAATAAATAGTTCAATTAAGATCAACAATAAAATGTTGCAAATAGTATTACATTCTGTTGATTCTGATAAGAAACCAACAGCAGTATGGCCATCACATCCCCAAGCTAGATTTCTGGGGCTATGATAAAGACATAGTATAGGTGAGAGAGTTTAGAACTCAGTAGCACCAAAGCTCTTACCCCTTTTAACTGAGGCAAGATGTTGCCAGCCAGTTTATCAGTGGGATCTTGCCCTGAAGCTGGGAAGGAAACATTCTGAGATGATTGCTACAGCCCTGAAAGAGAAACTCAGATTTTTTTTCCCCCAATAGTATAATATCTTTCACAGGCTGGTGAACTTGGAACAAAAAAAAAAAGTGAGTTTATAGGATATAGAGCCATGATTTTATAAAAGAACTCTTTATTTCCATGTAACCCCAGCTGTGCAGAAAAGTGCTGATTACATGGTAGTATTTAAGTTTAGTAAGAAATTCCTCACCTGAAATCCATTTTGATACCAAGTAGAGTGCCTAATGTACCATGGTTTAAACCTTTTACTTTTAAGCAATCTGGTTTTCAGTTGAATAATGTCTAAAATTAAAAGAGTACTTCCTTTTACTGTTAACATTTATAAGTGAATTTGAGATCCTCTGGGACAAGGATGTGACATGCTTTTACCAAAACACCTTCCTTCTGTATGCTTGTAACTATCTACTAATGTTTATTAAAAATAAAAAATAAACCCCAGTCATACTTATCAGCTAACAGAGTCTCGTGAAGGTCCTAATTCATCAGCACATTTTTCGTGAACTCTTAAGTGTTTTGCTGATTTAAGCCAGAGTTCAAGAGGTTTATAACTGGATCTCAGGTTTAATAACCCTAATTAAACTTCTTTCGACTTATTAGGTGCATAGATTTCATGACTGATACAATACAAAGCTGTGACTGAGACTGGAAACTGTTTAAGTTATATACCCAAGGAATTCTAAACTTTTCCTTCATAGAATTTAACTGTGCCGTATTGAAGCTCCATGACATGTAAATAAATATTTTTTGGCAGCTACTTTGAAATAATACCCCCCCCCCATTTTTTCATATTCACTTGCTTGTTCTGGTTTTTTTCCAATATATTTGGAAATATATTTTCTGTGTAAACGTAACATTGAATGAATATGCACATTTTTAATTCTTTACTGTATGGAAAAACTCATGGTTTACTTTTGTAATATGTTTCATCTCTTTTAGATATTATGCAATGGACCAGGAACATGTGTTCCTGTCTGTATATCTGCTCTTCTTCTTGGCCTTCTAGGAATAAAGAGATCAATCATTGTATATGTAGAGAGCATCTGCCGTGTGGAGACTTTATCCCTGTCTGGAAAGATTCTTTACTACTTTTCAGATTATTTCATCGTTCAGTGGCCTGATCTAAAGGAAAAATATCCCAAGTCAGTATATCTTGGTCGAATCGTGTAACAACAGAAGACAAGCTTTACCTAAAATAAACTCTGCAAGCTCCTCACTGAAGAATTGTATTCATGTAGCAATTTATTTTCAAGAATTCCTGTTAAGAAATGAGGCTGGTACTGGAAAATGAGGCAATAATAAAGATATATCTACATTTAGGTAAAATTTTTGTGTAGTTGTGTTTATTGCTGTCATTTAGGTCTGTTTACCAATACTCCATAATGGCTTTTAAGTCAATGCTGTCTCTGTTTTCATCTAGTTTTCCTGCTATGTGAATGGTAATTTTTGTCTACAAATAAATATGGGAATTTGTATGAATGTAACATTTCCTTTAAGGAAACTTTGTGTTTTCTAAATTGTAAGCAACAAAGTCTTTTTCTAGCACAACAGACTTTATTTCCTGTATGCTAGCAGTGAAGTCCCTTGTGAATCCTTAAAGTATAAAGGAAACAGTTATATTAAGTTGGCTTCATGACAGTTTGTACTCTACAGTCTTCCAAAACCCCCAAAGCATTAAACTACTATCATTTTTCCTCTGGTCTTGTCAAAGCTGCCCTTATAATCTGTTGTGCACCTTTTGAAAATTGTTGCTCCGTTCTTAAGATAAATAAAAAGGTGATAAGTGTCATGCTACAGGCATAATACTTACCAATTTAAGAAGTACTTTCTTCAAAGCTCACGTGGAAAAAGCCTTACCAAGTCTACATCAAACAGAGCAAACTGTCAATTGGGAAAACAACAGGTTCAAGCTCTAAAATATAGAAAAAAATGTTAGTATCAGTAAAAAGGGAAGGAACAGAGTTTCCCTCTCTTTTCTGATACAGTGAATCTGACTTTCAATATATCCTGTTTTCTTAATTTAAGCACCTTACTTTCAGCAATACAACATGCTCTTAAGACTTTACCATGGAAAATGATATTCTGTACATTGGAACAACTTTTAAAAGGTATTTTGCTGGAGCTAAGTATGTGAAAGCATACTCTAGCATTTCACATTCATCTGGTGAAATGTAATTCTACACACTATCCCACCTATAAAGCAATATAAACACATCTGTCATCTGCACACACACAGAGCTATGTGGCTGGCTACAGAAACACATACAAAGAAAAAAGCTCAAAGAAAAGTAGAAACGCCCAACAGAGTGCACAGCCTGGCTCTGGTGAAGCCAACAGCAGCTCCTCACGCTGCCGCAGGAGGAGACTCAGCCTCAGAAGCCTTTTCCTCAGTGTCTGATACAAAACATTGCAGCAGCTGTTCTGGTAGGGAATGGGGGGGTGGAATTCAGCTGAACAGAAACAGTAATTTCTGCTGTCAGGAAACAAGGATCCAGAGGAATAGTTCTGCTTTATGCAGAAAATCATTAGAAATCATCAGAAAACATCATGCAGAAAACTACTGCCCGGATATTGCGAGGCCCTGTGGGGAAGGCAATCATTATAACCTGTCCAACAGGCTTAATAATCCTCATCATAAGTAGAGTCCCTTGATGTGGTCACATGTGAGTTCAGAACAGGGAGTTTTTGTGGTTTTTAACTGAGATTATGTCTGAAATTAAAGAGCAGTTAATAGGTTAAGGCTATGTGAGAAGGACTTTGTGCAGCACATACTGAGGTCCTTGAAAATTACTTGGCTGAAGTAAATCTAATGTGTGCAAGGGCTTTTTTTCCCTGAACTGGAGAGAGGACTATCTTATTGTGACTTTCTGCACAGTTGCAGATAGTTTAATAAATCGGAGATACACTGGACTTTATTATGTCTAATTTTAGTTTATTTTAGATTAGTGCTTTCTGTGCTGAATCTTGCTTTGAATCTTGCTTTCTGTTTTGCAAGGGAACTAGAGTAGAGGGGAAGAGGACAGAGACAGCCTCTTCCTCTGCTCTGGATAAGGGGCAACAGCACAGGATCAATGCCCCGAGGCTTAGAGAAGCATGAGAAGAGAAAGGCAATGAATGCTTCCATTCACGCACCACATCCCGTGCCTGAATAGCCCACTGGCCTAACAGTGAGGCAGTCAGGGCTCAGACAGCACAGAGTTCACATGCTGCTTCTGCTTAGAGCAAAGCAGAAGGTAGCACATCCTCATCCTCCTCTGGATTTATACCTCAGTGAAAGCATCTCCAACCGCTCAGTTACTCCCTTAGTGCCCTGCCCAGGGCGGGATTTTGGGATTTGATGTGCTTTCAAACTGTGGGTTCACAAACTTTGTAAGTCTGCCTTTGAACACTGGGGAGTTCCAGGAATTTTCTTCCACCTGTCACCTGCATGGCAATGATAACTGCCAAAAGAAAGCCTGTTCAGACTTGTAACCTCCCATGTAAACACTGAAGGTAACATGGTTTTCTTCACAAGAGGCTGTTCTGAAAAACTGAATTGCTCCAGGCTATCTGATGTGGAGGAGTCTCATTTTCGAGGACTTTTCCCCCTTTACTTCACTGCCAGCCTTTTGGGGGGGCAAAGTCAAGAGAATCTCTGCCTGTGTTCCCCAAACAGCATGTTTTTTACTCTGGTCAGCCTGGGAGACACATGTTAAAGTAGCACATAATGAAGTGGTTTTTAATCCAGATAGCTGGCTGTGAGAGGGTGGGATGGTACCCCTTCCCTTGTATTGCTATTTTCCTTACTGGCTCAAGTGCCTACTTGAGTTAAGAACATTACTTTTTGGCAGTTTATCATTAGTTCTAGCAAGAAACCTGGATTAGAAATGACTCAGAAGTCTGTAAAGTTGAAAGAGTTAGAACTGCTCTGGAGAGCTCAGAAACAGGAAGATCACAGCCTAACTCTGACCGAAGCCTTCAACACACCACCACATCTCAGCCATAGGGGACAGTACAGAGAGAAAGAGTTCTAAGCTTGAATTCTCTTAAAGGAAGTCTTCTTATCAACTCCATTGACTTTTCCTTGAAAAGATTATCTCAAATAACTGCTAGTTCTCTCCAAAAGCACAGTGGAGCCGAAGTAAACTAGCATTTTGTTATTGAGTAGCACTTTCTTATCTTTTGTTTTTAGTAGGTGGGTACAACCAAACAGTCAATTGTTCTAGGGGAAAACTGTATTCTTCCTGCTCCCAGCATGGAACAGAAGCCGGCCCTTCCGGGGTCTGTCCAAAGACTTGAAGGTTGCTGACTGGATTCCTGAAGTTTAGATTCTTGGGTTGTGATGTGTCTCATTTTTTCCCTTAAATATTAACATTGTGGCAAACACATTTACACAATGTACGAGGGACATTTGGAGTGAAATACATTACTTTTTTTTTTTTCTACATTTCCAAAAAAGGAAACCATAACATCTTACAGATTTAAAACAAAACAGAGAAGAAATATATTCTTAAAACAAATATGACTTTATGGAAATACCATCATGAATATTGGCAAAGATTCAAAAGAGGACAGAAGGCATCCAGAAATTCTTTCCCCGAGTCCTAGCCTGGAAGCCAAATTCTAAATGAGTTTTAGTTATCAAATTGTTTTATCTAGATATTCATTAATTGACAAATATTAAATATTCAGTTGTTTCTCTTTTGACCTGGTTGTCTTCTAATGGAGAGTATATAATGTATATTAGTATACATTAAAAACCAGTTAATTTTATTTTAGAAAAGAAGGAAGGGAAGGTAAATGAGGAGCATCAGTTAGACTGTAATAAAATAAGAGAAATGTTAACTCCTGATAAAAACAGCTTAAGAGATTACTTCCACATTAGCTTTCAGATCGTCTGTTTCGCTTTCTTTTGGCATAAACAGACTGATCTACTTTTAGCCAGTGATTCAAATTTCTTACAACTCAGCAGTGACCATTCCAGTAAAGTTATGCTGTTCTGTAACATTTTGCAAGACATTAAGGATTTCTGGAGACAGTAGTCAAAGTCCCAAAAACAACTTCCAAAGTTGTACTCAATTCTTCAGACACCTGTTTTCCATGTAAAAACACCCTGTCATAACATAGGACAGTTAATACCTTGAAACAAAAGATTGCTGTATACAAACAGTACATAGAGCATTTTAGACATACAAATCACGCTCGTAAAGCAAAAAGATCCTCTTGTATCTGTGCAAGGGGCCACAGAGTATACACAGATCTGGTGTGACCAACTTTTCCATCCTTTTCTCACTCCCAAATAAGTTTATCATTGTACCTTAGCCAATAACCCCAAGATTAGCTCAGCTGGTTAAAGCCTGGTGCAATCTGAAATTGCATCCAGGCAGCAGCCAGTTTCCCTGAGAATGGAGAGAAAGTATGCTGTCTACATGGAAGAGTATCTCAGAGTTAGGGAGTGGCACTTGCACAAAAACCTTTACTTTGTTTAGTACCAAGTGGCACAATCCAATTGAACTCATTTTTACCCCACAATTCAGTCCTCAGCAAATAGCACAGAAGACTCACTGTCACCATTTCTAACAACTGTTCTCTTACATCTTCTTAATGGAAATGAAGGGGTTTAACAGACCCTTGCTAGCTGTCTTCACGTTTGCTCAAACACATTGCATACACAGTACTTGTGTTTCTCTTCAAATCACGTTTGTGTTGCCTTTCCCCCTCCTGATTACACCTGAAACCAAGTCAGCAAGATGTGCTGTGGAGTTACTGCAACAGATAGAAGCTGCTGATCTGACGATGCTTTTAGTTCTCTAAAGAAACTTCTCTCCCAACTGGAGGCACTGGAAATGAATGCAAGTGTACAAGGACTGTAGCCGTAGCAATCCCACTTCGCTTCTGGTGGTTTAGTAAAAGCCTGACACAGACTACTGCTAGGTTATGCATGTCATAAACGTTGAAGCTTTAAAAGGTCACTTTTTAAAACTTGATTTAGAACTTACTGTGCAAATCAGAAACACATTTTTGTCTAACACTGGCTGTTTTAAGAAGTATAGCAGGGACAAGCACTAAAATTCTCTTAATAAATATTTTCTACAACAGATTGCAATACCGCTTTCAACCTTGCATAGATCAGAGCAAATTGGATTCACACTGTCCCTGCAATGCATTTTACATGTTAACTTGGACACAGGTAGAGTCTTCCCTTCCAGTCAAGCAAGGGATATCAAAAACCATGGTATAAGAGCTTTGATCACTGGGGTATGTATCAGACACTTATCAGCATTAGGAATAAATCATACAACACTTAGTCTACATTTTCAGACTGACTTCAGGAAACTAATTTGTGTAAGTAATTACGAGCTGGTTGCTGACTTCAGTGTTTAAGAAAACCAGTCCCTAGGACATTAGTTTTTAATTTTCATTTCACCAAAAATAGTCTTCCATTCATTAATAATGCTATGTGAATGAAAGACTGCTTACATGAAGGACTGTGATGAACACACAAGAATCATTTAATTGAAGCTTATGTAATTGGTCATAGATTAATGTATTGGGATGATGGTGTCTATATTATGGTACAGAAAGACACAGTTCAGAAATTTTACAACAGAAAATGAGAGCTTTCAAAAAAATGTGCATTTGAAGAAAATCGAGTTGTATTTTTGTACTAGATCTGACAGTCACGGAAGTTGGAAAACTGCTAGTAGTGGTTACTGCTAGGCAGAGCACAAGCAAGCACTGTGTAAGGGGTTTGAAGAAGCTCCCTGGCCCTCAGTTAGTGCTTTGATACGCCTCTCCTTTTGCTGGCCCATGCTGGGATCTCATGCTGTGCCTATAAACTCCTGGTTGTTCTAGGAGGTGGGTGAGGGCCTAGGAAAGTAAGCATTGAGCCCTCAGATTGTTTGCAGGACAAATTGGACCAAGACCTTCCTGAAACTTGGATTTGACTTTTGCCAATCACCCGTACTTCCTGATAGCATAATGGTAGTCCCATGACCAGTATTGTTGAAATCAATAGGAAGTACCAGAGGCAGAGGTCATCCTGCAGAAACCACTTTGTAAGGGACAGAATTTTGCAGAAGAACTTAAGAAAACCAGTAGCTTTCACTGTAATAGCTTTGGATAGCATTTTTCCTCTGCATTGCTGTTTCATGCTGCAATGGCAATGGAGAAGGAAATGAAAGTGGCATGTGATACACGAAGATCAACCTTTGTTGACATGCTTATTCAAACTCAGGTGACTTCTGCACAGTGTAAAATTTAACATTTAGAGTTTCTTAGCTCTTCTTACTTCCTCACCCCAAAATTTTAGCATGTTTTATAATCCAGGTGATGGACAGAATGGACAGAAATATGCATGCAATAGAAATAAGAAATCTCACATTTAGTCATGACAGTGACAGGCTTTAACCATGCATCTATAAAAAGATGTATCTGTTGACTGATAACATCAGTTTTACACATACCTTGTGTTATCTTTGCTCATACCTGAGGAACAAAGCTAAACGAGATGTTTGACATGTTTGTTTTTCTCTAACTAGAGACTAGGGGCAATAATAAAACTTAACAGACAAAATGAGGGAAGTGAGGGGTCTCTTCTAGGAATGTTGCATGTTTCAAACAACTTACAAGACTTTATCAATTAAGATATTATGCATATTAAACAAGTCTATCATAAACTTTTGAATTAATTAATGGTAGCACAGACACAACATGGGGGGCTTAATACAAAAATGAGGTATTCATGACTATGAAATGAGCTGACCTTCTGGATGTACATGTGCTCAAAGAGGTTTTATATAAATTTCAGGAGAAAGAGAATATTCTTAGATGGATTAAATTGTCCTTGCACTGTGCAGCAGATAACTTTTAAAGGAGTCCATAACAGAAAGTTACAGTATGGTTTTTTAACGTTGAGGTTTAAGAAGTATTTTAGACCCTGTAGTGAAGTTGCTGTGCATAATCCTGCCCCTTCTATGCATTGGTGCACAGTAGGTTCTTAAAAACAAAACAAACAACAAAAAAAAAACCAAACCAAACAAGCCTCTATTTGGTTTAAGAACTAGTGGATATTTGTAATGTTATATCAACAGTCAGATCTGCTCAGTTAGCATTACTGTAAATTCTACTCTCAGCTGCCAGTAGTTTGGCAATTAGAGTTTCCTGCTTTATTGTTAAACACTGCAATTGAACTCTGCTGCTTTTCATTTATGATCCAGCTTGGGATGTCAGATGACACTAAAATGAATGTCCTAACCTCCAATTCAGTGGCTTAAAGGATATCTCCCCAACAAACACTGCCAAGATGAAATCCAGAAATTATTATTCAGCAGCAGTAAACAAGGCCTGTTTTTGCAGGCAACCATTTGTAAAAACACAAGTATGACAGCTGGGAATTATAGTTAAATGGTTTTTTATATCCACGCTGAACAGCAGAATATTAACTGTAATGCTGCTGTATTTGCAAAGAAGCACATATGTGATATCTTAGCAGCTCTGCATTAATATTTGTAATAATTCCTTAAAAACAGTAACCTTGCAATAGGGTACATTAAATCAGATTTTACAATGTAGTTAGATACAAAATAGATGCCTTCAAGAATTATTGGTGGAAGGATCTCCACTCTTCCGTTACTTAGAGACAGCAGATAACCACTGACAAGTAAAGGTAATTATGTCAGAGCACAATCCCAATTCTAAGCATATTTTTCATTTAATTCCAGACTAGATATAATTAATGAAAATCTTAATCTAACTTTTCCCTTGAAAGCAAGAATGGGAGTAGAATAAGAAGGCTGAGAAAATATAGAGAGAGCTGCTTTCATGTAAAATACTACCTTGGAAAGACTGAACAGGTAATTCTGAGAGGAAAGAAATCATTACTGTTGCCTTGTTCCCCTAATACACCTCCCAAGCCCACCAAGTTCTTTCAGGTTTATTGAAGATTCAGAATATATACCACAGAGCAATTAAGGTTTTATACTGTGTAGACTGAATTTGCAACTGGTGTTGAACTGTGCTAGCTGTGATGTAGTCAGTATTTCTACAATATGCTCATTTGATGAGCTTTCCCTCTGAAGAAAATTTATTATGGAATGCAGATACAAAATCAAGTTGTGTCTGTTTACTTACAGTTTTAACCTCCATGACCAGAATTTTTTTTGTGTTTACAAGTAAACATTACCAATACTTTCAAGTGGCATGCAGCTCTTGTTCCACCCCACACCCCCCTTTTGGAGACAGGTCAATACACGTGGGAACTGCAGGTACAGATCTGAACCATCCGCAACTGCATTTACTACTGGGCAGGCAAACCTGGCATATACAAAGTTATCATACTAATATCACTAGAGTTTAAAACAATAGGTATTACTTGCCCTAATACTTAAGCACTTTAAGTATTAAATCTTTGTTCCTGTTTGGGAGGAAAAAAAAAAAAAAAAAAAAAGAGGGGAAAAAATATTTCTCTGTAGCACCAAAAAAATCCCAAATCAAAACAAACAAGAAAAAAAATTCCCAAACCAAAACAACAACAACAAAAAAAAGTCTCAAAAAACCAGAACCCACACTCAACATCTTCTGGAAATTCTGAAGTTCTGTGGGATGCAATGCAAGCATAAAATGGACAAGATTAATGATCTAGGATAAAGTGGCTAAAAACCTCAGCATTCTGTATTCCGCTATAGTCTCAGTTATCTGAGCATCAGCTATTCCTAATTCCCTTCTCTCCCCCCAAGTCTGAATCACATCCTCTGACATGTACTGAAGTACATTAACAGTGACATGGATTATTTGAAACCTCTCTTATTCAAACAGATTTGGGATATGAACTACTGTAATAACTGAGTCTCTCCGCCATGGTAGCCAGCCTCTGGCTAAATGCCACTGTATCTCAGCTAGTCACTCATGTGCAACACTCAGCAGTCTTTGCTTCTTCGCACCATTTCAGTCCCAAATAACCCTATAAAGCACTCTGAGTGTCATTTGCTGCGTATTGTTTTGCTCTTGAAATTATATTAACTTCTAAATAAAGCTGTGCTGTGAAATTTCATAGAAGGATAATAAACTAAAGTTAACAAAAAGGCAAAACCCACCACATTTTCTTTAGCTTGTAAGAATACCATGTCAGAGATCAAAAATATTTCTGATGAGGAATTAGTCTCATTTAGAAAATACTGCATAGATAATTAAAATTTACATTTTTTTCTATATTCAGATTTTTATTATTAAGACATTAGTATTATTAGGTAATTAACCAACCTTTTACAATATCACCACTGCTCAAGCATAGTTTTGTTTCAATAAGTCAGTGTGAAGATTTGAACTATCAAAAAAAGTGATCTGTTCATAGGTCAGTATATTTTAATTATTTTGTGTTTGACATCCAAATAAATATATTTGAACAATGCAACATGAAGTTGCATTAAAAAGTTACCACATACAATTTTAAATCAATTCTCTGCCTAGATTATTATTGGAGAACACAAGGGAGGATGAAGAAAAAAATCAGTGTAACACACCAGTCCTTGAAAGACATGAATTTATCCAGACCCTGTTAAGACTTGCGCTCAAACAGAAGCAAGGAGAACATGCTCAAGCAGCATAAAAATCAAGTTTGGGGATTTGGGAAGGGAGATAAAGTGTTGAAATCAACCTCAGATCATGCTGAGGAGGTATCAGCCAAATGGTAAATATAATAGCTTCTTCTGCATCCTGCAGAGACAGAAATTGCTTTTTCAAAATATATATGTGAAGATTTATATTTTGTATGTATATCTATAAAGTGAAGTGGTAGCTAAAAGCAAAGAATTCTGGAAGCATAAAATATCACAAAGGAGCAGTTCTGGTAACACACACTATCCCTGAAGGCATTTCCTTTGCATGTTTTGCTATATTGTTCTCGTAGGTAAACATCGCTGTGAAATAAAACTGATGGCTGTTGTTATTTAGCTTGCTGACAAATGGAATCAAACACTTCAGTACCTGTATGCTGGCAACACAGACTATCTAAAAGCGTTTTAGGTCCTACATGGAGAAGTGAAGCCATCAAATAAGAGGGAGAAATGGCACTCTGACCTACCTGCTGCAAGCCAACAGACTGCTGTTCCAGTGCTTGAGGAACATAACTGTAAAATATGTCAGGCATTTTGATTGCACAGCAAGCAATCTGAAGGCCTTTGTTACCTTCTGCTTGTGGTTTTGGCAAGTTAAAAACCTTCGCCAGCAGCAAGCCTATCACCCAGTCAGGCAGAAGGCAGGGAGGGGCACCTGACAATACAGGACCCCCAATGGTAATCAACACTAATCAGGTCGCAGGTAAATTATATATGTTTAGTCTTTTTTTTCTATATTATCAAGGAATATATTTCTGCATTCCACTATTCTTCTAGCTATAGTCCCACTGATAAGAATGCAGCCATCACATTTTAAGAGAAGGTCATGAACCTCAAATAAAAATGAAAAAAGGAGAACAGTCTGCCTTAAGCTTACTTATCAACAGCTAGTATAAATAGATAACAAAACCCCCACTGTTTTCATAAAAGCATGGGGGACAGAAAATGATATCAGTGTTAGAATTAATGAAAAAGTGATGGATTAAAAAGAAAACATTTAGATATTTTAACAAACTGAATATATTGGTTTGTTTTAAATAAAGCTTAATCTCTAAAAATGCAGACATGTAGATAAGTCTTTCCCTTCACCAAGTTATTTTATCATAAACATGATTAACATTTATGTCTTTAAAAATCTGACACAAAGGGGAACATTTCCCAAAATTAAGACTTGTCTCCCAGTATTACAACTGAAAGAACTGAAGCTTAAAATCCCTTCTCAAATGAGGGATTTGCACCACAACACCCTTTCAAGAGAAGTCTGGGTTTATTTTTTTTTTTACTGCAGTATTTTAGGTTTGGTTCTATGCAATTCTCTGAGCATTTTGGCATCATGTGCATCTCTGAAGACGTCTCCATATAAGGGAATTTACTCAAGCAACATAGGGAAAACACAGAACACAGATATCAGATAATAATTCCATCAAGGCTGAATTTGGCCCCATGATTCAGTTTGTGGTATTTGAAAGAAGTCCGTGTACTTAGTTTTTCCAGATGTTGATTTTAAGACACTTGCAAGCTGGCCTTTTAGGTAGAATTAATGACTGTCAAGAAAATGTTATCTTCTGCAGTTTGGTACAAAGGAAAGAGGAGTGGGCTACGAACACCTCATAGTGCCTGAAATTGTTCTACAAGGCAAGAGGATCTCCCACGGAATGAGAATAATCTGTTAAAGTAATTGAGAAGCAATACAGCACACATATAGAATGGCATGTTTAATTTAATTAAAGTACCAAAGGCAATGCTGCATACCTCCAGAATCTTCCAAAGTAATTAGCAGTATCAGCACAGCAATGTTTTAAGTAGGTATTTGAGGAAACATATGAACAAACATTATATGCGCTTACCTAAGACATGCATTATTTTCAAAAGGAAAAATTAAGGACAGTTTTGCATAGTACTAAAGCTCTTCTGTGGAGTTCCTGTTTTGCAGTTTCAATGCTACTGAATATTGTACTAATGTTTGGTCTTAACAGGCATCAACCGTCAGGAAGATGCAAGTCTTACTAGAGTCACAAGTTGTATTTATCCTACAGCAGTTTAATAACTTTAGTCACAGAAGTTAATTAGGCCAAATTATTGAGTGCTAGTGTCACTACCACCCTAGGACAGGCCATTTCACAACACCGGGAGTAGTTAACACACCGTCACACAGGGCAGCCTAGGAAAGACACCCCCAAGTTCAAGAGAATTACAAAAGGGCTTAGTTAGCTCCTTGCTTCTTAGCTGAAGCACATCTAAGGGAAAGCGAGCAGTACAGCCTACTTTTTGCCTCACCAGATCAGTATACTCACTCACTAGTAGTTTTATTCCTTAATCCTTAGGAAATAACATAGTTGTAACTCCCCCATCAGTTACCTGCAGGCCAGTGAACTCCATTGATAGCAGTGCAGCGCAGGACCCCCTCCTCACCAGTCCCCGCCTGTCCATACCAAGCTGGCACAACACCCTACTTTGACTTCTTCCTGTGCTCCAGTACTTTCAAGCACTGTAGTTCCCACCTCCCACCCAGGAACCTACTCCTCCGCTCCAGGCAAAATCACACCCATGACCACAAGCACACACCCAGTGGTCTGTTTCTTCATCTGCTTCTACCCAGCACCATGGCTGGCACCATCGTCCCCCCCGGTTCAGAACCCTACTCCCTTCCCTCAGATCCCACACCACTCACCAAAGCCTTCCTCCTTCCCATATATCTCTCACCCTTTGGAGCTAGTCATGGCAAATTCTCTTCCTCTACAGTTTAGCTCTTCCAAACAAACTGCCTCTATCCTTCAGGGAAATCATCCCACTCCTCGTCAGCTGAGCAAGTTGATTAAACCAAGGCCCTTTATCAGGATCAGATGGGTAGCAATGAGACAGTGCTCCACTTCAGACATGGCTACACTCGACTCCATGTGTAGGACTCACCAGTCACCCTCTTGCACATCTTCAATCATTGAGCAGAGCACAGAAATCACAACATGTATTTGATAGTTTGATTGAGCCACATTAATTCTACAGATTATGGTGGAATTACACAAGGGATAATTTAAATTCAGGGAGTTTAATAGCATTACACATATGCTTATAATAATTCCATGTGTGAGAATATTTGTAAGATTACGGTCCATGTTTCCAAGAAAACAGACTTAGTCTCTTCAGAGCTTTTTCTCTAGTTTCCAACTGAAGTCATCAGTGCGTGTTTATGATATTACATGTGGTGGCTGAAGAAGTTATTACAATGTCACAAAGACGATTATGATTTCAGGTGGGGAATAATTCTTGTGCAAATCCTCTTTCCATACACACAGCCTTAGTAATAAGAAATGTAGAAAAATAGGGCAAAGATAAGAGATTTACCCATAATTAGCCAGATTTTCCAGTATGCTCCAGCTGCTTTGTACTGCACTGATGAGCTTAAATTTGCTTTGTGTTATCAGAGTGATGCAAAACAGAATGTGTTTTTAACTACACTCAAATATTTCTTTTACAACCTTTTCTGCAGGGTGTAAGTATGTTACTGATCACAAAATAAAAGGCAGCAATCACCCCCAAAAATTGGTAGTTTTCTTATCAGATATTCAGTATCAGCATAAAAACAACAAACGGTATTTGTGCCCTGCTCAGATGATGTAAAAAACCCACAAACTACAGGATTTATTTGAGGATAATTTAAACCTGATTGTACAGCAAGAAAATAGTAGGCCATATTTTTGTCTGGTACTAATCAGGACCATTTTATTTCAAAATTCATGAAACATACAATTTATGGAGCTGAGAAAAGCATACCAATTGTAAATGTCTCAAACTTCTCAAGCCACTGTGTGCTGTAGCAAAAATGATTGAGAGCATTAACAAATAATGTTCCAATCCAACTTTACTTAAGTCAAGGGAAACATTTCCAAGTACTTTGGAGGATATTGAATCTAGTCCTAAATCACATGTTCTCTGAGGTCATGAGAGATGAGTTTATCCCTACATGAATATCTGAAAACTAACGAACTTTCATTATGTTTACGTGAACCACCATTTCCCTCACCCCATTCTTCAGTTTCCTGCTTCTCTTGCACAGTTTCCTTTTCCCAATGGGTAGTTTAGGCAGCTCTGCTTCCTTTAATTAGGAACAGCCCTGGCTGTTTTCCTTAGAGGCTATGCAGCAGAGAAGCGGTTTGAGCTGAGCTGATCCACAGCACCACAGCATAAAACAACCTCCTGGCTGCCCTGCAAGTTCCTCAGGACTGTTACAGCCCCACAGGGCTTCCACCACAAGTCTTTTGAAAGAGCCCCGTTGGTTTCAACTGGAGTTAGAACGCTTAGTCCTGACTTTTTGCTATGAAATGGAAGCACAGAATTGTTCTTTCTGCAGGATACCAAGTAGGTGGCTAAGTGGGCCTCAGCTCCAGCAGTCAGGCTCCAACAGCCTGCTGTGCCTTATCCAACTAGTCCTACCAGCAGATCATTTTACGATTGTTTTCAAATTTGTTAAAATTTAACTGTATTTGAAAGGTTACTTTGTATGCCTACAGTTACACTAACACTGAAGGAAGCACAGTGCTGTATTTTCGGATCAGTACTTCATTCAATGGACCAAGTGTTCACTGCGTACTTGCTTTCCAAAGCGACTTCAGTGCCGAAGCCAGTCGTGGTCCACCGCTGGCTGCCAGGAACAAACGCTCCCTGGGCTGGATCCCGTGTAATCCCACTGGTATGCCCAGCACGCAAACCTTGTGTGTGCCCTGTGCCTTCCACAGAGGTTTGGGACTCCCACGGCTGAGCAGTCTGGCCGCCCTCCGCAGAGGCCACCAACACAGCCCTGCGCTGTCCATTAGAGCCTTAACGCCGTAGGGAAGGGGGTGACCCGCACCAAAATCCGAAGGTGCTGGCTCCCACGGGATCCATGGCCACAACGTGGAGCAGAGGAACCACGAGCTCGAAAAGAGCATGAACCCGTCGTCCTGCGACACTTTAATCTCACTTCGACGACTTGTGCACTTTTCCCCTCCCCCTTTTCGCTATCTCCCAGCGTTTTTCCAAGTTTCCAGAGATTCAGTAACCTTTTAAAGGAATCTCACAAGCTGCTCGGGCCCCGGGGCTGCACATGGGAGCTCTCCCGGGAGCCAGCCCTGCCCGCGGCCGGTACCCCTCCGCCCGGGCTCCCGAGCGGGATCTGTGGCGGGGGGAGCCCCCGGTCCCGCACCGTCCGGGAAGGGCCCGAGGGCGGGCATCGCCAGGAACGGAGCGCCACCGCCGTCCTCCCCGGCTTCCCTGCGCCTCAGTGCCGTCATCCCGGTCCGGCAGGAGCTTCCCACCGGGTACCGGCCGCTCGCTGACCGGGGTGGGGAGGCCTTGCGAGCTGCCGGGCAGCACCGGACCGCGGCCGCCGTTCCCTCGCCCAGATCCCCCCCTCATCCCCCGGGGGCGCCGCGTGCCGCAGAAATCCGCGGCGGCGGCGCATTCCGCGGCGGCGGCCCCCGCTGGCCAAGGATTCCTTCCCGCTGACGTCCCCCCACTCCGCTCCGCTCCCCGCCCCGGCCGGACCCCCGGGCGGCGCCCGGCGGCGGCAGCGGCGGCGGGCGGGGCGGGCCCAGGCGGGGCGGGGTCCCCTCCCCGCGGCCCGCGCCCCCTCCCTGGCGGCCCGGGGGGGCTGCCCCGGCCCAGGGACGCGATTGGCGCGCGGCGGCTCCGGCGGCCGCGGGGCCGGGCCGGGGGGGAGGGACTAGAACTTTCCGCGGCCGCGGGCGGACTCTCGCATCAGCCCCGAGCCGCCAGCGCCCGCGATCAGCGCCCCCAGACCGCGGCAGACCGCCGACATGACCCACTTCAACAAGGGGCCCTCCTACGGGCTCTCCGCCGAGGTCAAGAACAAGGTACGGGGGCGGCGGCGCGGGGCTCGCCGGGCTTTGTCTGCGCCGGGACGGTGGGGCGGGACGGGACGGGAAGAGGCGCGACGCGATGCGATGCGGGGCTTCGCCACCTTCGGCTGCTGGCGGGGATCCCGCCCGGCGGGTGGCGGCTCCCGCGCAGGGATGCTCCCGCCGCCGGCCCGGGACAGCGCTGCCCTCTGCGGCCCCGCTCCGAAACTCGCCGCCGCGTGGGAGGCTGTAGAGCTGTCAGCCCTGGGCGGACCCGCGTGTGGACCCGCGTTTCGCGCCGCTGCCGGGGCTGCACCTGCCCATGCCGGTAGCCGCGGAACGGGGCATCCCGCTCGTCCCTTGTCCTCCCGCCGGGACCGCGCGGGGCGCGGCACTGGGGGGGGCAGCCGTTCCGGGGCCGTGCGGGGGCCGGCGGAGCGGAGCGGGGGACAGCGGTGCCCGGCGCGGCTGGGCCGGGCTGGGCGGGGTGCAGTCGGTGCCCCGAGCGGGGCGATGCACGGCCCTCCCGCCCCCCGCATTCCTCCCGCATGACATCATGGGACATCACGGGCACGGGCGGGCGCGGCCAATCGGCGCGGGCCCCGCACAGACGCGCATTGTCCGCCCGCCCGCCCCGCCCCGCGGGGGCGCACAAAGGAGCGCGGAGCGGGACCGGCTCCCGGCGTCCCGCAGCCTTGCGCCCCGCTGGGAGCCCCGGAGGCACCGAGAGCCCCGGCGGCCGCCGCGGCGACGGGCACTGTGGTTTAGAACGGGCAGAAAAGCCAGAGCTGACAGCAGCCGGGCCCCGGGGTTGCGCACGGCTTTGCCGAGGTTTTTCTCATTGTGGAACAAAAGGTGCCTGATGTTGTCCTGTTACATTGACTGTTACCTTGCAGCGAACGATTACCTGATAAGAGGAAAAACTTTTGCAATAAAAATGACACCGTTAAACAAGCGGGGATAAGTTGGTGCTCAGTGTCTTTATTCACAGGCTTAAATTCTAAACGTGGTATTTAATAACCAGTTGTTTCACACACGGCTGGTTTCAGGCTTCAGCAAATCCCCAAATCCTGTTTGACTTGTAGCTGAGTAGAAAGGGGAGGAGGAAGAAAAGTAGTTAACTTTAAACATTATAATTTATGCTTTACAAAATAAAGTTTTGTCTTTTTTTTTTTCTCTACTGGCTTTCTCAGGATAGTTGTGGGTTCTGCTTGCAAAGTTTGATGACATCATGTAACCAAATGTCTTCCAGAGCAGTTGCTTCCAGCATGTAACTTAGTGATTTGTCTACACCGTTACACTAAAAAAAAGAAAAAATAACCACCTAAAAAGAAGACTGAAACATATGTTGTGTATTACTGCATGTGAATTAGGAAGAAAGTAGATGCTCTTCTACTTTAAAAAATATTGACAGACTCATGTAGCCTTAATGGTGATCCCTTAATGGGGACAAGATGGGAAGAAGGTCTTTGTTCTTTCTTTCAGTTTCTTATTGTCATCAGCTTCCTTAGGGCCTCCTGAGAGGAACTGTTCCAAGCCCGTGCATTAACAGAGGGTTGGAAACTGATGTATTTCATGGCTTTATGCAAAGGGCCTTCTGCTTCATCCTGCTGAGTGTTGTTTCATTCGCCTTCTCTGCTTTCTTCAATGCCAATATTACAGAAGGATGGATGTTGTGGGGCAGCTTCAGTTTACTTGTTTGTAGACTTCTGCTGCAGTCCTTGGAAATGTCAGTGCAGCAGTGCCATAGGAAGTAATTCAAGTGTGCCAAAGATGAATGAACTCGTCTCCTTTCAAAATTACAAGCAAACAAAAAAACTGCAATGAACAACAGAAAATCCAGAAAAGGTGTAGGTTTGAACTTTTAGAATGTTGCTTTTATTGTAAGAGATCGAATTTCAAAACAATTATGTTATATACGGGTACATTGGGTACTTCTAATTTAGTGTCTTTCGTGTGTCTGTGATTATACATGTGTCTGTTTCTCTGTATAAATCTAGAGTATCAGCAAATAATGTCTCTCTAAAGATCAGAAGATCCTTTTGTCTCATGAAGATTTGAAGAGCAACATCTAGTTTCCCACTTTTGGGGCATCAGTCTTTGCTACTGATTGTAATCATGCTTTCTAAAACACTGGCCTTTGTGCAAGATACTGTGTTAGGGGCTTTTTATTGTGGTGTTGGAGTAGTGTTTGTAAGTAGCTGTAGTACCTCCCTACTTGAATAACAGTTAATGTTAGATACCCTTGTTTGAAATTTTCATTGCTAATCCCCAAATAGTGTTTTTCTGCAGAAAACAGGCATGTTCATAGCTATGCTGCCTGAGGGTCCAGCTGTACTGGATAAAAAAAATCACTCAGTTTTGGTTTTTATTCTTTATTTTCTCATTTGACATTGTATTAGTGTTCAGAGAGATCTTTTGTTTACTATGGTATTTGAATAGATGAATACAACATATCAAAATGCTTTTTAAGAATTTTATTTAATTGATAAATTCAAGATTCCATCTCTAAGCTTAAAATATTTTTTTTGTTTGGTGTTTAGGGCTTTTTTTTCCCTTTTTTTTTCTTGTCCTTTTGAGGCTCTACCCTTCTCGTTTTGCTCCTTACCTTAGTTCACACCAGTATGGTGTCTGGTCTCTGTTATGGATCTGTTTTCCTCATTCCTACAAAGCAAGCGTGGAATTTGTGTACTGGTTCCCAGCTGTAAGGAAACTTGTCTGCATGAGAAATGTGTAGGTAGTCAAACTAGTGTAATCCCTTTGAAGCTGATTCTCTGTTTACTTGAGATCACAGAAGATATTTGATCCAAAATAAATATTCAGTGAGGAGCCCTGCAAGCTAATTGAAATGGATGGTTTCTTCTGCAGGCAAGAAATAATTTTCTTCTTGAGCAATGGGAGAGTTTCTGCAGTACATGAGTTTAGCATGGCATGAGATGAGGATGCAATTAGGTAAAGCTACAAACTAGTTTTTATATTTGTGTCTGATTTGTGCTCCATTGTCTTGCTGCATAAGGTGTGGAGCAAACAGGAACATTGGGCAGGAGAAGGAGAGGTTCCAGTTCATTCAGTTGCTTCCTAGTGACTCCACCTTTCCCATGGAAATGTTATTTGTATTGGGCAGGCATTTATCTTCTCCTTCCGCTTATGTTTGATACACTGCCAGTTTCATCTTCATAAGAAAGTAAGGATGGGCAGAAATATGGTTTGTATGGAGAGTTAAATTTTGCATAGCATTTGATTATTCCATGTCCCTGACCTTCCTTCCAAGCCACCCCCGTGTCGGGAAGCTGTCACTAGTCAGTACCATTTTCCAAATTTTTTAAAGACAGCAGAGTAACTGAGGTGAGTTATCCTGTCCCTGCAGCTGCCACCCTGAAAGGTCAAGCACGAGCAAGATGGAAGAGAAAGGGAAACAAACTTTTTAAACAGAAGGCTCTTAGACAAATGAAGCCTGCACACAAAATATCTCCCTATTTTGCAAGTGTGCAGGAGGACAGTAGTACTTCCTGCTTTCCTTCTTGAGGGCAAATACAGATTAATGAAAAATAATTGAAGTGTCTGTGGTGAATAATGCTAACTAGTCCTACTTAAGAATATTGTGTTCCCCTTGCAACTGCTGAGGAGAAAATTCTTCTCCAGTATTTTACTTACTACAGACCAAATAAACAGATTTAATTGCTTTGTCCAGAAATTACTTTCCTTTATAAATGTTTTTATCTGGGAACCAGATTTGAATCATTAACTTTCAGATTTTTTAATTAGTGATTTAATAGTGAGGTAAGTTTTGGCTGCCTGTAGTTGAACTATTAGGCCCTCTCCTTCCTCTTTCTTACCCCTCCTTTCAAAATAATATCCTTTTCCATCTCAAAATGCAATTGTTCATACCTTGTTTTACTCTTCCATATTTCTTCCAGGTTATTCACAAAGCTTTAGATTTGCTCACTGAATTTTATTACTGTTAGGTAAGAATGTTTGCTGCTGATAAAATGCATTTCTATTAATGTTTTCTGAAATTATATAATAAAAATTGAGACTGTATTTGATAAAGGCAATGAAAACATAGACTTTGAGAGCAGAGGAGGAGATCCTCTGTCATCATAGCTGACAGTATATGATCTCTGCACTCCCATTTTCTTGTGCGACGGTATCTTTGTAACTTTTAAATAAGTAATATCTTTTATTTACAAGTTTTGAATTAAATTCAGGTGTTTAATTTAAAATACAATCAGCCTGCATGACCATTTGCATTATACAAATCTTCATTTTGTTGCATAGGGAATAAATTTAAAAATTAATATTTTGGTACTGTCAGAAATATAATAGAAATTCATACTGAAGAGGGAATTCCAGAGGAAATGGCCGAAGACTTTGTAAGAGAAAACATTAAACTACCAGCTTGCTCCAATTAATTTGTGTTTTCTGATAGTTGATCATAGCTCTTGAAGGTAACACTTCCTAGGTAAGCATCAGTTTCACTGTGGAAAGCATTAAAACTTTTCTCGTTGTGTCCAATTCCTGTATTTTTTCCAAAGAACTGTGAAATTTTTTTCTAGCTGGATGCAGGCTTTGGTAACAGATCTGCAGTTCATAACTTTATCTTTTATATTTGTCAACTTCCAGAAATCTGAATGTGTTAATCTTCAAGCATCCTGTTTTTTAGTGGCTGTTCCCAGTCCTCTTTTATAATTGTGATACACAGAGATAAATGAGATGCTGAGTGAAAACTTCTGCTATAGTTTTAGTCAAGAAACTGCCAACTAGATGCATAGAATGCATTTGACACAAGAGAAAAGTACTTATTGGTACAGTTTTGATAATTAATTCAACAGCAAAACTGTCCACAAAACATAAATATGACAGTGGAATAATTCCATAGCTGAACTTACAGTCAATCAATGTTTGGCACAATAACTAGATGTATCACTTAACAACACATTAGGGATATAAACAATGACAACTTTTATTTTGTCAGTTAGTCTTAAGATGCATTTTTGTAATGTATCAGTAACCAATTTGTGAGAATTCTTCAACTTATTTAAAATATCCCTGCTGGTTACTTCTTTCTGATACTTAGTTTCACCCTGACTGACAGTATTAAATTTCAGTAACTTGGGTTCAATAACAAGTACTGGAAAACGGTCCTGCTGCATGCTGCCCTCCACTTCCAGATCATGGAGTGTTCCTTTTCTGGGTAGAAGCCTCTTGCACTTCTGAAACTGCTGAAACATGAGTTGAACCTCTTGCTGGAAATTTTGCAGAGGAAATTTTTTTTAAAGAAACCCAATCAATCACTGGGTTTATTGAGCTGTAGTAACCTATTAATTTGTATTCTCCTATTGTAAGATCCCATGTGTAAAGAGTTCTCATGTTGACTCAGAAGCGGTATTAATGCAGTAGTATTAATGCAAATTAACATATAGCTAATCAATAGCTGTATGTTTTGGTTAGATTTTTTTGTTGTTGTTAAAGGAGGAAGGTATTCCAGCAGTGGAGAATCTTAGCTGCAGTATTTCCACTTACCTTCATCCTTTACTGTCTAGGATCTCAGTGTGTCTGCTCTATCTTGATGTGTCTAATCAATTTTCCTCTTTCACTGTTACCATCTCAGGACAGGTCTGCTCTCTTAGGCATGATCAGGAGCAGGTTTCCAGTTCTGTTGCTACTTCAATAGAAGTATTAATACTACAGCAGTAGTAAGTAGCCCCACGAACAGTTACAGACTGATTTGATGGAGCATTGGGTTGCCAGTTCATAGCAATGATACATCTCTTTTGACAAGAAGCAGAAGCAAGTAATTTTTCATGGAAACACTTCTCTTGCCAGCAGCTTGGATATTGGCACTCACGCCACTTGTTTAAAGCCTCATGTTTTTAGCCAAACATTGCTTGTTCTGTGCACTTGCCAAAGTCCACAAACATGGAGACTCGCCTTGAGGAGCCCTTGCACAACCCCACAAGGCAGACATATCCTGTACTCAGTGTCACTGGTCAGTAGCCCCTGAGTAGATGAGATCAAACAGACCTGTGAAAGTGGCTGTCCCAGTGACATCTGGCAGTTGTTGCTGTAAACCACTGACACAGGAGTTTAAATCCCCAGTAGATTTTGACACATTGTCACAAAGCTGGCAGTTGTCTTTTGGAGGCCTCATGTGTCTCAGAACTGTCACTTGGAGCAGTGCACAGCCACACTTGACCTACAAGGCATGTGTTGCTGCCCTGTGAAAAGCCCTGAGTGAGGGATGTAATTGCCAGGTCTGTCTCTCAGCTTACACCCTTTTTTCTAGGAGGAAGGGATGAATGGTATGAGCTAGCTGGGATTAGCTACTGCTGCCTCATGAACATCAGAGCAGAGGTGGAGCACTAGACCAGTCTGCTCCTGTGGATGTATGAGGACAGCACAGATAGAAAGTGCTAGTGCTGCCACCAGCAAAGCACGGGGCTAAGTAAATGAAGAGTAAGGATGTTTCCCGAAAACTTTGGTTATGTTTAGCCTTAGTTCTGCACTTTCAAATATAATACATGCACAGAAAGTGCTTTAAATATGTTCTAGTGTATTAATGTATTATAGTGACCTTTTTTTGTGGTGGATTAATAAAATTTATACCGGTGACACAAAATCATAAAACTTGCTAAGGTTAATTTTTAAGGGTATAAGTATCAAGTCTTGCATCCTTTTCTTGCAAGCTCATACCTCCTATGTTAGAACACTTCTGAAGAGAGCAAATAGAGTTTGACAGTCATGACAATTAAATAGGATTAGCAGTCTCAGAAAATAAAAAGTGATTTGCATTACAGTAGTGCTTACTTGTTTAAAATTTACAAATGAATGTACTCTTTGTGTGGTTTTAGAGTTTGATTTAGTTTAAAATTTAGAGAAAAATACTATTATAGTCCTGTTGCTGAGTTAATACCCTTAAAAGATAATTGGATGGATGTATTTTTTTGGGACAAAGCACATCATGGATTTTTGTCTCACCTTGTCTTTTTTTGACAGAACATTAATTTGGAGGATTTTTCTTGTCTCCAAATAATTTATAATTTGCCTTGGAAAATGAAAGATAGAAACTTCTTTGTACTCAGAATTATTAGCTTCTGTAGCTGCATAACACCGTATAGACGGGGCATCTGACACATCCTTTTAAGGCAAACTTTGTAGAGATTCTCATCCCCTATGGAACTGTACAGGAAAGGCCTTCAGTAAAAACGGGCTTGAGGCCAGGACACGTAGGGCAATTTGAAACAGATTTTTTCTAAGTGAGATCATGTGAAAATCCTTTTTCTTTTCTTTAAGAGGGACTCTTTTGCTTAAAAATGCTTTTTGTAAGTATCTGATTCTAAACAACTGTTAACTTGTGTAGCTATATTCAGCAGCAAATGCTCTCTTTTGAGTAAATACTTTTGGTTTTGCAGTAATGCCTCATAGTAACTTATGTTGGTGTTTCTATTTAGTGGAGTTGAATTACAGTGTTTTTCTCAAAAACAGTTTTGACTTTCTTCAGATGGGTGGTTCTATGTTTGGGGCATTTTTTCTGTTAAAAAACCTAACAAAACAAAAAAAGCCGGAATAACTAATTTTTTTCTCTCTCTCTTTTCTTTTTTTTTTTTTTTTTTTTCTTTCTCCTCCTCCTCAAGCCAGTGCAGAGTTTAGTAGATATCTGGAGGGGAGACATAATTAAACTTCTTGTTGCTTATAAAACCAGCTCTTACCCAAAGCGGATGCTATTCTGGATGTATAAATTACAAAGACTCCAAGGCATTGGTCACGCTGGAGGAGCTGGCAGTGAGAGAAGGCCATTACAGTGAGGCATGAAGTGAGGCATGAAGTGCTGCTGTCACAGCCACGGTCTAGTGCCCTGTTTGGACTCTCACCAAATGCCGTGCCTGGTCCCAGCAGCAGGACCAAGCATGCTTAAGCCTTGGGAGGCTGAACTTGCTCTAGTCACTGATACTTGCTCGCTCCTGGAAACCAGACTTTGACCATTCAGTACCTTTGCTGCTTCCCTTCCAAGAATTGACCCTGTCCTCTGGGGTCAACACATGATTTTTCTTGAGGATTTTATTTAGGCAGACAACCTCTTGATTACAGAGTAATCCTTAAGAGGTATAGTGAAGTGAAACTGTATGTGGCTTGTGCGTACACCCTGCAGAACCTGAACAACAAGTATTTTCCTAGATTTGGGCAAAAACTAAATATTTCTGCACTTCCTTGCTGTTCTGAAATGCTTGCGTGAAGGTGGAATCTTTTCTATTGCAAATCCTAGCTGGCTGAATTATAGATGAATTCTAAAGAAATCTTGCTGCCCTGCTTTGCATATTCGTGCCATGGCTTGTGCCATGATAAAAATGGACATTACTACTGAAAAAACCTTACTTTGCTTTTCTCCTAAGAAAGCTCTCCTGTTATAGTGCTTTCCTGTTGATATTTCCACTACTACAGCCTCTTATTTATAGACAGAGAGCGTTATCTTATTCAAGCAAAATCAGGAACACTAATTTAATTGAAAAGTATTTTTCTGTTGTCCCTAATCAGTTGACTAAATACTAGAAGCCTTCCCATAAAAAGGTAAGACATAATATACACGTGCATTTGGGAAGGGATTTGGTTATATTTAAATGTTGATGGTGAAAGGCAACTCCTACCTCTCTGCTAATACGGACCCAGAACATTTTCCTTCTGTGTTCTGCCCATGCTTAATGTGAGTCTGAGCCCAGGCCAGTACACACCAAGCAGAAGGATGTGTTGGAGCAGTACCTGCACTGCAGCTCCTGCTGAGATTCTCACTGCCTGACCAGCCTGAGCTGCTACTGCTTTGGTTAACTTCATAACCCTATGGGGGATCAATTTGAAGTTCTGCTGTATATCGTATCTGAAAGTCAATACAGTGTTAAGTCAACGAGAAATATGTAGTTCAGGCACTTATCTAGTGTTCTAAGACTAAATGTTCTTTGCTTAATTTTGCAAGAAGCTGTTCCCTTACCTTGCTGACTTCGCTGTATTAATCATGCCTCATACAAGTAAAAACTACAAGAAACTTATTAAGAAAATAAAGACTAATGCCTTTTTATTATGATCTATCTTAACAGCAACCTTTATCATTAATAAATGATGGTAGGAAAATGTTTGTGGTATGGAAAGCTACTTCTACTTGAAAGAGTCTAGCAGGTTTTAATAAAAAAACCCCAACACTGTGAGATTAAATATAAGAGGTAAAGTACTGGTACTGAGCATTTTGTTGTACAGAAGAATAATGGAACCTTAATAATTGAGGCTTGAGATCTCTGCCAGTCATTTGCAGCACAGCATTGCCCACACTTTCTGCTGCTTGGGTATTTCAAACCTACTGTCAATTCAGGTGTGCAGTATAATGAGACCACAACTTGCCTGAGTTTTAGATGCCCTACCCACCCCCAGCAGTGCCAGCTGTTCTTTCTGCTCATGCTTAATTGCTGAAAAGTGTTGATTTGGAAGTTCCTACAGGGTGTTGAATCAGAACCCCTTGCGTAGGAGTTTGACTGTCTTTCCTTCTTTCACAGTAGTACTTTGTTCTGTACTCATAAATTTCAGCGTAGCAGGCTTATGGCTTGATTTGTACATTACTAAAACTACATTTTTGTTAAATAAAAAGTTGAGCTACAAGTTCATCTAATCATAAATTTTGTCACTCTGTCTTACTTTTCTTAGACTTTCTTCAGTAATCTACATTTCCATGGTAGGTCTTTAAAGATGAATATTACTAGAAAATTAAGTAAACATTTTCCAACGTGTTTATGGTCATCACCTATTTTTTAAAATATCGTTATAACACTTTCTATGTGGTTAAAGCACAATTTGTCTGGGTGGCCATACCAAAATATTTTTGGATGTTTTCTGGTTTATAATCAACCTTGTGCGTCACTTACTGAACTTTAACTGGTCAGAGATATACATGGGAAGGGAGAGGGTGAGCTGGAAGGCCAGGAGCAGCAGGTTATTATTTTTTGTGCCAAGTTCATTCTTCCAGTATTTTTGCTTGCAGTAAAGCTAGCTGAAGCAGCTGGTAGACAAGGTCTTCTAAAGCTTAGGTTATAAAATCTCTATTTATCGTGCTTCTGCTAAGAAAACTAGCTATGGGGAAAATTACCTTAACCAGAAAAATGTGCTATTTGTGAATTGAAAGATTTTTATTTACTACTTTTATGAAATATAAATTTAGGCAGACCTTGCTATCTAGAAGCAGCTAAGGAAATTCTCAAATCACATCTTTCAACCTAAATTACAAAAAAAAAAAAGCCAGATTGAATCATTATGTGCAAAGATGAAGTGGTGGTAAGAATGAGAGAAACCTGTGTTTTCTTTATGGATACTTATCCCAGGCACCTCTCAGCCTGTTCAGCTAATGTGAGTTCACAGAATTAAACTGTCACTGGCTGACAGGCAACCAAGTAGTATCAGTGGGAAACATTGAGCATTATCAACTGGGAAATGCCTGTTACCTCAGGACCTGCCATGTCATCTGGTTCATTTTCCAGTCGAGCCCGTGCCTGGGATCACACTTGGCAGCAAGCAGTTAAGTGTCTCAGCTTACTGTGTGGGGGCAAAAGAGGAGCAACAAGAGCAGAGTCTTGAGGTTTACCTTTGGGAAAAGTGCTGAGAAAATGCAGCATGGACTCTGTCTTAGCTGGAGAGGAAGAAAGAATGTGCATTTTGAGAAACGTTTTTTGGAAAATGTGCAGCAAGAGACATCAGCTTTCTTCAGCCAACTGTTTTGAGAGGTGCGTTTGAGTTACCAATTAGCTGCTTGCTGCAGTAAAACTTAATTCCTCTGGTTTTGGTAAGAGGAGATGGTTAGAAGAGAAGAAAAAAGATATGGAGAGACTCAGACTGAAATAATCAGATTTTGTGGTCCTATTTGGAAGGTGAATTTGGAAGACTTGGCAACACAGTTGGGCCTTGGAGAAGGTCTACAGAGTCACCATACAGTTTGCTTGTGAAATTAAATATTTTAAAAGCCATTCTATTGGGGAGAAAAATAAGTAAACTTGAAAGAATATATAATTTCCTGAATTTCTGCGGTAGCAATAGATTAGAAAAGTATTCTGAGAAAGATCAAGTGATCATTGATGGTACTGTTTCTGTTTGCAGGCTCTGCCTAGGCTTTGAAAACTACTGTTCCACTAGAGTTACAGTAGTTGTCTCAGGAGACGCTTCCTGGGTTACTACTAGAAAAATTAAATTGTTTTCAGATGCTTTGGAATTTTTTTTCTGTTTATGCACCAGATTGTTCTGTAAGAATTTTTTTTCTTCCCCCTTCAGAACAAGATTAACTAAGCATCACTGTTGTCTGTCAGTATGGCAGACTACCAGTATTTTCCATGCAGCACTCAGCATGTTGTTTCAGAAGACATCACTGCGAGTGATGTCAGAGCCTGCCCAGATTTGCTGTGTCATATCAGTCATACTAGGGGCACATTTCAAAGCAAGGAGGATTCAGTTCCCATCAGGGAATAACAGGCTTTTGTGCATCAGGTTAGATTTTAGCTGAGAAGACATTTCATATCCCACTGGTTTTTTGAATGAAAACAACGATTTAAAATAGTAGGTAGTGACTACTACTGAAACTGTGTTCTATGAAGAAATTTAAGTAGTTCAGCAATATACAGACTAAATAAATAGTGCAAAAGAACTCGATACCAAGAAGTATAATGTATGGTGTCATAACTGGAAGATGCTACAGTTGACAGTGGAAGCTGATGATTAAGGAGAATTTGACTTACAAGCCAGAAAACTGTGGCTATGACAAGACATGATAAGAATAAGAAGTGCAAGGAAAATGGGGAACAGTTTTGAATGGGTGAAGATGTTGCAGTAGCGCAGCTGCCAAGAATGAGAGGGAACCGGCGTTCAGTCCAAGGGCAGATGTATGTCCAAGTTGTTAGTGCACTCTGGGAGAAGAGATGGTAGCATTTGCTTCTTGAATAGTTTGCAAGCTGTCACAAAGTCTTACTGGACAGCCAGGAAGTAGGACACTTAGTTCTTCCAGCCGGCCGATCTGGCAACAAACGCCTTGCATGGCTACAGGTATCTGTACTTGTAAGATGATTTGGAAACTTTGAGGCATGGCTTGTTCTTACTTCACAGAGTTTAAACTGGTGCCTATGGGAAGAATGCCAAGAATTTTGGATGGATGCTCATCCATCCCTTCTTTAAGGATTGTAGCCTAAATTTTGATTTACAGAGAAAACAGTGAGATGTTGGCAAGGTATCAGTTATGCTACACATAACAAAAAAATACCGTTGAATATTAAGCAAAATGGATACAGCTGTAAAATTTTTGTGCTAAGTAGCACAGTGGGATATAGTGAGATCTTTCAATATTAATGTTAACACAGAGTGTTCTCTGCCTTTTTGTACAACAGTCCATAATGACAGAAAAAAATGCGTGTTAAAATACTGAATGGTGGCTTTCAGTTTTCACCTGGATTTTTGCATTCCCTTTACCTTTGGGTTTCTTGTGGACAAATATACCTCCTCTGACATTTGTTTTGCATGCAGTCCAGGTCAACATACATGAAATTAACAGGGGATTTTAATTTGTCCTTAGGTGAAAGGTCATTGGGTTGATAGCTCATGTGGCAAGAAGCTTCACTTGACAATCGTCTTGGTACCCTGTCATTCCCTCTTCTTACCCACTTTCAGTAAAAATCAAACCCTTGTATTTTCCCTCTGTCTTAGGTCCTCTGTCTCAACTGAGAGGGTATGCTAATTATTTACTCTATGATTAAATACCCACTGATTGTGTCATTGCCACTCTCTGTCACCTCTGCAGCTGAAGATCAGATATTTAACCTATTTACACCATAGAATTTTAACCAGAAAGTTTTAACTTGGTTGTATAATTAAAAAAATTAGAAAATCCCTCTCCCTGCTTATGCGAAGAACGTACTGTTCTGTGACTCTTTCTTGGTCATTCCCATAGCTAGTAATTTCTTAACACTTTTCTTGTCCCAGGTGTTTTGCCATGTAAAATTTAGATATGAGATTCAGAACTGTGTTCTGGAACAGCAGGTGAGGAACAGGAATTTTGGAGAAAAATTTGGGACTAGCTGTGGTCTGCCTGACTCCCACTTCTGAGCAGTAAGGGCTTCCACGAGCTTCTGCCTTGATACCAGGAGAGAATTATGCTTTCATCTCTCCCCATATTATCATAAAGCCTTAAAAGGGGGAGCAAAAAGATCTCTTCACAAACTAGAGCCAGGCAAACAATAAAGAAGTTTCAGCATTGGTATCTTTGGCCTCAGCAGGACAAATCACTGCTCAGGGTAGTACTTATTTCAATGCAAAGGATGTTTGTACTCAGCACTAAAACCACAGCAATTCAGTTTCACTCAGATAGTTCCAAATTAATAAACATTGAAAAGTTGATATAGGACCAAATTGCTGTTTAAAGTTAAAACTGTACAACCTTAGGTCTTAAAACCTGGAGTTTTCCATTTGTTATCTTTATTCGCTTTCAGTAGTTTATGATCTAAATGTGAAATATTAAAACCCCTGGCTAAACATGGATTAAATTCAGTACAAGATGAATATGCTCCTCTAATTATTAGAAGTTCACTAACCTTTCTCCACTTTTTTTTTAATTTAAAAGCTAGTAATTGTGTGTCACTTTAAACAAAAATATGGGCCATACCAAATTTCTCCCAGTGAAGAATGTTAACATCCAAAACTTAGAGCTTTATCTATTTTTCTGTTCACTTTGGTGAAAAAGTATATATGTAACCTCTTCCTATGCTATCTTGGAGTAAAGTCCTGGTTATTTCTCTTACTGTACACGGCCTTGTACTTTATTTACCTTGGAAAACCACAGCATACAACCTACTTTGCTACACTTTTATATGTATATAAATCTTAGGTTTTGTTGACAAATACAGTTCCCATGATAGAGTTGTTGATGCACTTTGACAAGCACATGCTTTTTTTGTTAAAACTCATGACTAGAGAGCAGTTTTATTCAAATGCCTACTTTTTTACTGCCTACTTTAAATTTAGCATGCTGCACTTTAAACTTTTGACCCCTGCTGGGAGGAGAAAGCCTAAAGCTTTAGTCAAAAATTTAATCAGAACTAAGAAGTGCAAGCTGATATGACATGATGTGCAACCTTGAAAGTTTTATCTTTTTTACCTGCTTTTTAACTTATTAAGTTTTCTGTTTGTTACTCCCCGTGTAAAAAGCAGTGCAGTGCGCTTAAACTCTTTCTTGAGATACTGTTACACTGTTTTTCCAGAGTAGCAGCAATATGGACAATTGAACTCTTAAACTGGAGATTTGGCATACATGTAGCCCTTAGCGTACAGTTTGTACTGTGTAATTTGGAAAAGATTAGTATAAAAGGACAACTCAAAGTCCATATGCTATCAGTTATGGTGTGAAATACTGTTTAACATCATCACTCAAACTTAACATGCTACAGGGACACTGAGTAACTTCAAGGGATACAGACAGATCATTAAAACTGGCCAATATAACTTAACTTGTTTCCAGGAATTCTTATGCTTGATAAAAACAGTGATGATTGCTGTTCTTGTACTACAGAGGGAGGGAGGGTTTTTACACTGTAAGAGGTCCCAAACAGGAAAGTCCTACCTGAACAGAACTAGGTGTGAGAATCAGATGTGAATTTGCCAGAGGAATCAAATTTAACCCAAGGATTCTAGCCTGAGGCATACATTGGCATAAATGTATGTAAATAGGTTTGTAATAGGCAAGTAACACCTAGGATTTTCCTTCCACAACCTTGAATCACCTATAATTTTGACCACTCTTATAAACATTAGTTTCCTGTCAAAGATATTTCTAACTATTTAATGTGTATCTCTGAAACATCAACAAAAAGAGTAGCATTTACAACTTCATATATCTCTCAGCATTTGTGAGAAGAAAGTAAAGAAATTAGTAGTTGGCTTCCTGCTATCTTATTTTAAACTTTTATAAAATCTTTATATCCGTTGCTACAATTGAATAATTTCTACAGTATTCTGAAACTGTAGCTTTTTTTCATGGCACTGATGGTACTTTGAATGAAGCTGCTTAGCTACTGCTTTCATCTTCAGTAGACAATGTTTTCTTTTTCTGTAGACTTCTAAGACTTAAGTCTCTTCTGTGAAAGTTCAGTATTTATAAAGGATCAAATGTTGGCACGTTGATAAGTAGTAGTGGAAGAAGACGTAATTTTTTACATTTATATCGAAGCTTCCAGCTCCACCCCGTAGATAGCAATCAAAGGAAAACTGGAACAACTCTGATATACACATGTGGAAAATATGAAATATTCACTAACTTAGTGTTACATAACTTCTAGTTGTGCCACTGGGAGTAGAAGAGCTAAGAATTCAGAGCAAGCATAATGCCTTGCTTCTGGTAGTACCTGACCTGTCACTCTTCCTGTTTTTAACCCCTTCTTCTCACATGTTTGAAACCTGATTCTAAAATTTTCACATCCCTAGCTTTTCAGGTAGATTGAGTATAATTTGCAAAGAAACTAGCACCCGTTTTTACTTTTTGTAACCTAGTTTCCCACCAGCTCAAAACATAGAACAAAAATGTTACCATGTTTAAGTCAAACTACACAGTAGGTAAAGACAACTCCAAAAACTAGCAGATTTAATAGTAATGCTTTTAGTGGCAATAAGACAAGTCTCCTCCCATGTATAAGCATTTTTTACTTCCTATCTCTAGATAACCACTGTAGTGATACCCCAAAACAATTTCAAGCCTCTTGAAAAACTCAGGATTTGAACACATGGTAAAGTACTCCAACATAAAGTAAATACTTTTCAGAAGTGATAAAATTCCATCTGATTACTTCTAAATTCCCCAAGCAATGGAGGCAGCAATTTAATATTCAGTTCAGTTGTAATCTCACATATGGAATGCACTTAGTATTAAATGAGGAAAATTTTTCCTTTTCTTTTATATGCTTGCCAAGAAAGATTAAAATAGCCACACTTGAAGAAGTCTTTAGGGTTCTTACTCTTATTGGCTTCCATATTTACTGACTGAAAAGAGAAAAAAAACCAGCTATGTCCTCTATGAAGCTGTGAACTTCAGTTGGTTTTTCTAGTCTGCTTCTCATCTTAGCTATCTAATATCCAAAAGGTGTGATAAAAAAAAAAAAAAAAGTAATTTTCCTTGTCATCTTGTGCAGAATACTGCACAAAATTTTACATCTTAATTATGATCTGAATGTAGGGATGAGTATGCTCATCTGTATGATGATTACTATGCTGATCTGTAACTAAGGCACCATAGCACTACTATTACAAATAGTCTAAGGAAAATAAGTATTACTCAAGCAAGTTTTTGAAGTAAAGCCAGAGATACAGGAATTTTCCATTCCCCTTAGAAGAAAAATAGAGAACAGAGTACTGTAATTTTTAGCTTGGTCAGTTTGGAGTCAGGGATTACAAATGCTAGCCAAAATGTAGCAATTGCTTCTCTCCAAGTAATTCAGATAGGTTGGAATTATAATCTCTTGCAGTATAAATATAGCTGCTAATGGCTGTCCTTCCTGGGCTGAAGTCTTAAGACTATATGTAAAAAGTCTGAAATTTACATTTTGATGTGAATACGAATGGCTTTACATGAGTTTCTTGTTAGAAATTTGTAAGCAACTGGTGTAGCTGAGCTGATTTTCCATGAGTTAGAAACACTGCAAGTACATTCTGTGCTTGCCTGTCAGGTTTCTCACGGTAGCTCCCTCGCACCCACCTTGCTCACTGACCCGTGCGGGACAACTAATGAAGGTGGGAAAGTGTTGCCAATCTCTGCACTAGTGGAGGTTATTTATCCCACACAATCCTGTGCTCAGATTACTTTTTCTGCAAACAAAACAAGCTGTGTTGCTTCCAGTGATAGAATCCCTTTTGTCCAACTCACCAACATTGAAAAGTATTGCAAAGGCGATGTGTTTAGGCTGAAGGAAGTTTGAGCTGCTTTTTGCTTTGTTCAGAAGAAGGGAACAAAGGGCAGAGTGGAAGAATATGGACGCTGTTGGCAGCCAGCGTTGTCGAAGTTCACTGGTTTTAAGCATTCATTTCACATGGATTGATTTCTAGTGACTGAAGCATAAACGGACACACAGAGTAGTGAAGTCTAAACATCTGGAAAAGGCGTTTTTAAATCACCTTGCTAATGACTCTGGGCCTCTGCTTCATGCCTTTTACTTGAAAGAGTATTGCAAGTTTTCTTTCTTTGCAATTAAAATATGAGATCACAGTTTATTCCATCAGTCTTCCACAGCAAGGTCAAAGAAAAGAGAAATAGCAGGCATAACAAAGGTTAAAATTAAACAGACAGAATCCCCAGAATCCCTAGCAAGATAACTCTTAATGGCGTAGCAACACGGGAAAACTTAATAGGTCATCTCCATTAATCATAAACTAGCTATAAAACCAAAGGCACCGTAATCTTCAGCTTCAAATCTATTATATAAAATTTCCCCTGTAGAAATCTACATGTGAGCAGTAGTACTGATGGTATGGCAATTCAGAATTCTTGTGTTCATAACACACTATTTCCCCTTTTTACTTCCTGCCAAAGTTCAACTTGAATCGAATATATTTTCAAAAAAAGTAATTCCTCTGCAGCTGTCAAAAGACTGTTCACGAGCACCAGCAGTTCTTACCCTAGAAAGAGTGCTACATGCTTCAAAGTGCTTTTTGCAAATAGACTTTTAGTAAAGCCATGGACATTACAGTTGAAGTACTTACATCTGTACTCTGATGAATAAAATACAATTTAAAAATCCAGCAGTAAAGTTACTGGATAACTGCTATAGCACACTCTGAAATGGATTTTGGGGGGGAGGGGGAAAGAGTTGGAGATTTCTCTCCTGAAGTAACTTTATAATTGCTTGTGTTACAGATTGCCCTGAAATATGACCCCCAGATAGAAGAAGATCTGCGTAACTGGATAGAAGAGGTTACAGGGCTGAGTATTGGTGCAAATTTTCAACTGGGATTAAAAGATGGCATAATCTTATGCGAGTAAGCATTTATTAAGTAACCTTATTTTTAGGAGTTTTCTACTTTTGAGGAAATAAGAACGGACTTTCTGAAGGTTTCCCTTCAAAAAACATCAACAATAACAGTCAAAGATAGCTGACTGTATGGTGGGACACTTCTTTGAAACTGTGGTAAAAATGAAAACTTAAAACTCCTTTATATTTCAGCAAAAGATTTCTAAGTATTTCTAAATTTAATGGTGAAGCTCATTTCTATCATAATCAAATGGCACACAAAAATTCTTACGGTCTATTAGACTTGTTAGACCTGAGATCTGAGCTAGGCTCTCTGTATAAACCAAAAAATTAACCATTTTGATGAAACTAATGCAACTAATAAAGCATGAGTGAAAGTATTATATAATGCCTGCACAGATGGTATAAGGATGAGATTTACTGTTTAAGCATTTCCCTCTTTTTCACCTCCCCAGGCTTATAAATAAGCTGCAGCCAGGATCAGTGAAGAAAATTAATCAATCAAAACTAAATTGGCACCAGGTAAAACAAAAAAAACCAAACCTAGAACTACACCTCTAACCCCTTCAACCCCCAAACAATTCTTTTGTTCTGTATTAACAAATTTGCTGTGAATATGGTACATCTTAGTAGCACCAGGTTTGCATATGATACATATCCAGCAGTTGAGGATTCTGCACTCATGAAGTGTTTAACAGAAAGCAGCTATGGCTGAGGTGGCTCATCAGTGGCAGCTGAATATTAACAGCAGTGCTTTAGCTGTTCAGTGAGGTGTCAGATGGAAGAAGAACTTTGAGTCCTATAGCAAGGCCTTTTCCAAGTTAAAAAAAAGCTGTTTACTTTTTGTTAAATCACAAATGAGTTTTCTATCCAGGCAGTGCTGCAAGGTGTTAGGTCAACAGCTTGCTTGTACCTAGACATCGCTGTATGAAGTGTCCTCCTGAGAAAGCATCTGGAGAGGATGCAACATGCATTTAGAACAGCCTTGGAAGGGTTGCTGCCTAGAGTTGACTGCCTTTGCTGTTGCTGAGTCTTGCTTCATACTTCTATGTCAGCCTCCTTGTTTCCTTGGCATTGAACACTTCTAAATCTGGCGGAGGATTTTTTTTTTTTTTAAATTTTAATACCTCTTAAGACTTCAGAAGGAAAGATGAGATTCGGTCCTTACTCCTTATTGCTTTCCAATTTCTACAGCGCTTAGTGCTAACAAACCCCAAAGCTTATTTGTCCCAGGAGGTGAGCAAGATAATGCCTTCAGTCCAAGTTAAATCTTCTTACTATCCACATAGTTCTGGTTTTATTTTATTCAAAATTATCAGTTGCTGAAGTCAAATAGCATGGCCGCTATGTCAAATTTTCCAATTTGAAGCAGATTTTAGATTAGAATTTCTCTTGGAAGGGACACACAGTTGAGACAAGTTTTCTTATCAAAGCCCACTCTAACAAAGTATATAATACTCACTGATGGAGAGATGCTAGGCTGGATAACCCCTTAGTCTGATTTCTGCAATCAGTATTAAAACTAACAAAAAATAATCCCAGACTTCCCACCAGTCACTTAACCATGCCAGCTATTTTGTTGAGTTTGCACAAGGCAAAGAACTTGTGTAAAACAAGCAAACAAACGAACACCAGAAAGCTTTAAAATTACTTAGTTTCTGATTTGAAACACTGAGTAGAAAACTGGCTTTTTTTGTTTCTGTTTAGCTGGAGAACATTGGGAATTTTATCAAAGCTATCCAAGTCTACGGCATGAAGCCACATGATATTTTTGAAGCAAATGATCTTTTTGAAAATGGAAATATGACTCAAGTACAGACCACTCTAGTGGCATTAGCAGGTCTGGTAAGTATTTGTACCCCTGGAGTTGGCACAAATCCACATGCCAGTCCAGATGCACCCTTACAACCAATGTAAATACAGAAAACATCATATGCAGCCTGTCAGGAGAGGACAGACAGTACTGAGAGTCTGAGATGGTACACAGAGGTTGCACTTCAGTGGGCTGTGAGCTACCACAACCCCAGGGAAGGCTTGGAGTTCAGACTGAGTGTTCCTGATTGCAGGTGGCCTTGCTCTGGAGGGGATGTGCATAACACAAAACAGGGGAGGCTCACAGGAGAACACCAATCCCTGCAGAATATCCTTCTGACTGCAGGTGGATTGCCATCTTCAAATGGCATGGGGAAATATTACTTTCTCTCAACCCAAACACGCAGTCTGTCGTAGAGACAGACCTGCTTATAGCATCATTTGAGAGCCCAGGGTGAGGGCTGTAAAGCCAGTGTTCCAGTAATAGAAAACATACTTCAAACACTGAATACTCTATTTTCCATCTCCTTAAATAGGCAAAAACTAAAGGTTTTCATACTACAATTGATATTGGTGTCAAATATGCAGAGAAACAAGCACGAAGTTTTGATGCAGGAAAACTAAAAGCTGGTCAAAGTGTAATTGGCCTGCAGGTAAGTAGGAAATTCAGATTTGCAGTTAATTTGTTACATTTGAGAACAACTTTCTTGTTTTGATTAACTGATACATTGTTTGTGCAAAACCAGCTGCAGAATTACAATATATTCTTGTCATGGAAGGAGGAATGAGGTTTTAAATCTTGTAAGCAGTTGATTGGCTTTATAAATTCAAGTGACTCCCCTGGAAGATTAATTTGTTTGTTTTAAATCTGCTATAAGAGTGATAAGGAGGAAATGAACAGCTAATATTAGCAGTGTCATCTCTGTCTTTTAAAGTGGTTTTAAGCAGGAGTTTTTGGATAGCTAAAGCTCCTTGTATGGTAGAAACTTTTTTTCTCTCCACTTTCCTTAGTAGTCATAAAAACCAAAATAAAATCTTGAAATTCCTGTGGTAGAGAAGTTGTGGCAACATATAGGAGTCACTACCATCAAAGGTAAAAGTTACTTATTACATTTTGAGGCATACATCCATTCCAATTGCAATGCAGTTGGGCACGTGCCAGTCATTGAAATGCCTTAGGATGACAGCTGCCTTTATTTTTCCTTTTGAAACTCAGTAAGGAGAAAGGGTAATTTGTTAAGGTATGGTCAAGCTACATGAGGAAAGCATGCATTGAAATTACTTTACAGTTACCAGCCATATTTGTTTCCTTAGACTATGCTTAATGTACAAATAAAAACCATTTTTTCTGTCCACCTCTTCCTTCCTCCAATAAAGATGGGCACCAACAAGTGTGCCAGTCAGGCAGGCATGACTGCTTATGGAACTAGAAGACATCTCTATGACCCAAAAATGCAAACTGATAAGCCATTTGACCAGACGACGATTAGCCTACAGATGGGCACTAACAAAGGAGCCAGTCAGGTAAGCAGGACGGTGTGTGGCCCTTGCACAGGGACACAGCTCTCAGCCAGGGAGAGCCGGTGGCACAGGACAATCTGCAAGTGGCACACAGCACCAAAGTCTAACAAGCAGCAGCAAGTGGAGACAGTTCAGCTGTGCTTTTATGCAGTAATTGAAGAACTTGAATTTCTTATCATTAACCAGTGTGTTCTGTACTGAATGTCTTCAGGCATAAAAATGACTTGGTGTTTCTAGAATTTCTGGCTGGCAGTGTTATACCAGAAGAAAACAGTAACTTCATTTCAAGTTACTAACTAGAGAGAGGCAAAGAAGAAATTTCTTCCAGGCACCACCTTAGTCACAGTACTTAGTATATTCTTTCCAAAGAGGAACATAAATTGAAGCTTTCTGCAAGGACTTTTTTCTGTGAGTTAGCTACTAGTGAGCGCATGCTGCTGTGCTGTTTTGTTATACTTCACTTCCTACTTTCTAGCACTTACAGTAAGGTGTAGTAGTTAAAATCGTAAATCTAGTAATCACAGCTCTTGACCTTCTTACTGAACCTCTACAATCCTGTTTTCTTAGGCTGGTATGCTGGCACCAGGTACCAGGAGAGACATCTACGATCAGAAGCACATATTGCAACCTGTGGATAACTCAACTATTTCATTACAAATGGGTACCAACAAAGTAGCTTCACAGAAGGGAATGAGTGTGTATGGGCTTGGACGGCAAGTGTATGACCCCAAGTACTGTGCTGCACCGACAGAACCCGTCATTCACAACGGCAGCCAAGGAACAGGAACTAATGGGTCAGAAATCAGCGATAGCGATTATCAGGCAGAATACCCAGATGACTATCACGGAGAGTACCAAGATGACTATCAAAGAGATTACCATGGCCAGTACAGTGACCAGGGCATTGATTATTAGCTTTGCATCAAAAGTTCAGTATTAGTCCATTATTTTATTCAGTAAGAACGAAACTAGCCTTGTGGAATTGTTACTTGTCTTTCCTACACACTACGCTTAATGTACCTAAAGAAATACTACCTTACATACATTCCTTTTTCCTTTCTCTGCCCTTTCCCTGTCTAGTTGCCTTTAGTGCTGTAACAGTTGTAGTCTACAGCATAAACAATAACTGCATATGAAGTAAAAGGAATACTGTGAAAGGGGGAGTGCTCTCGTACAGCCAGGTTGTTTAATAAGGAGCTATGCATTCTCACAGTCTCTACATAAGTAGGTATTTACATACCATGTTAAGCCTTCATTTTACATATTTACAGCTTTTCTGTTTTCCAGAGGAGATAAAAGAATTTCATGCTTAAAGTTACATGTGGTCTTTGCCAATTAAATTTAAGATATCCCATTAGTGATTTAAATATCATTGCTATGTTTCTAAGGTATTGTTTGCTAATGGTAAGTCCTACATTAGACATAAGCGTACATTTGTGATTGTGTATTCATTCCATTATCAACACTGACCAAACTTAGAAATAGTTGTCTTACTAAAAAGGGAGCTTGTACAAAGTCTTGAGCCAACAAAAGTCTCATGAGTGATGGTGCATTTACCTTTTATTGTGCCATATTATATCCATGTAGAAATGCTTTTTTTCTTCCTTGAACTGTATTTATTGCCACACTTCTCAAACTGATCCCAGTGTATTTTTATAAATAAATATTTTTTTCTTAAAGGTATGTAGAAGATCTTGTCTCATTTGTTATGCTACCATTCTTAAAGATTAGATGTCAGAATAATTATTCCCAAATCAGCATCACCTTTGCCTGTGTTAAGGGTAATGTTGAGCTCCTGTCTGGAGCAGTTCAGGTTCATTCTTTTCCATCGGATTTAATCTAACAACCTTGTAAAAATCTCCCAGGAATGAGTGACACTGACTTAATAGGAAAGGAATGTAGCTCCTTCACAGCTGAGTTCACTTCCCCTCTTCATGACTGTGAGGTTATGACCAGAGATCCTTAGCTGTTCACTAAATCCCTGCCGTTTTCTCAAGGCCAGTGAGGATCTGCACATACTTATCGCTGCCTCTGCTTCAGCCTACAGCCTTTGTGCCATCACTTGGAAAACTCAAAACACCCTTGCTTTAGATTTCATAAAGAGATACCCGCTCTTTGTTCCTGCTGGCCTGCAATTTGAGTTATTTGGTTACTGATAGCAGAGCTTTATTCCTAAATGGAAGATGCTTTCTTCCTCATCATAGAGTGCAGACAGGCTGTACTAATTTACCTGCACTGTTTATAAAAGAAGGAAAAAAAGAGTATGTATCAATGGGGGCCAATGTTGCAGCTTCTAACTTCTGCCAAATTATTAAAGGTATCTAAAAAGTGTTTACTGCAGTTTAAACTTACTGCATTCACATATGAAATGTTTTATACTTGCAAGTTCTGGACTTCTGAAGGATTCTTCCCTCAAGACTAGAAATTGTTTGTGCTTGTTCCATTAGTTTCTTTTATCATTGAGTGTGATATGGTGATCTGACTTTCAACTGACCTGTTTGTTGTGTAAGTCTTAAGCTTATTTATTTCACAGAATTTAAATTAGAAAGGATCTCTAGACGTCACTGGTCCAAGCCCTTCATCTGAGGCAAGAGAATTTTTAGTAAGACATCTGTTAAGACCTGCTCTCCTTGAATGATACTATTTCTCCCCCTTCAAAATAATAGCATCTAACAACGTAGAACTCTTGTATTGAATGCTGAAAAGCAGTTCTATGATCAATAGCAAAAGCTTTGTGGTTTTTATAGTTTAGGTGAAAGCAGTGTCTTTTTTTTAGGAGCCTGACCATGCCCTGCTTCCTGCTCTTTGAGTCCAAAACCTAGGCTTTAAACTGCTTGCACACTTTTATCGTGTATTTGAAAAGAAGAAACAGAAGAACCACACAAACTCTTCTCAGTATGCCTGTTTTCTTCCACCCACAGAGGTATCCAGGGGAATCATAACTGAATTGAGAGGTTGAAGTAGACACCAAGCAAGAGCAAAATCAAGCTGCCTTGCTTAAAACAGTAGGCTGCAATATTTAGCCATTTCCTGGTAAACAGACACCAATAGTCCCCATCTCCTATTTTTAAAGAACATAGTTATAGAAGTACCTTTCATTCCACTGAATCTTCCATAGCTGCAGGAAAGAAGAGTCCACACAGTATTGGGCTGCTTTGCAGGGCAGGTATTAAATCATTGAAAGTGGCTTAGACCACCATCAGAACTAGCTCCTGTATTCCCAGGAGCTGTACCTACATACAGCTTACTTTATAGTTGCCTGACTACAATATCCTGCAGGGGAAGAGGAAGACAGCAGTCAGAAACAAGCACTAAATAGCATCAGCTTCTGTAGCAGTGCCTTATCCCCCTAACTCAGGTGAGGACTCCTGCCATACAGGAATGGTACAGCTGGAGGTTGTTGACACAATTGCTAGCATAATGTATGTGAGACTGGGAGGTCTTGTGTTCTACCTGAGAGCTATAAAGCTATCCTTGTATACAAATTTAATTAAAAGCTGTATATTTGGAAGTCTTCTGTAATAATATACATGGCTCTCAAAACCAGCTTAATTGGCATTTTTTACTACCTTCCTTCTTTAAAAGTCAACCCAAAAGTTGTGTCCTTTCTCCACTCCAGAGCTGCAGTGAAGGCAATGCCACTGCATCATAATTGCAATGAGCAGAATCACAGAGTCTTTGAGCTTAGGAAGGAACCTCTGAAGGAGGCATTGTCTGAAAACAAGGACATACTTAGATAAAAATTTCCCTCCTTTTTTTCCACCAGAGAGTTCCTGAGTCAAAGGCCAAAACATGCAGTGTGAGTATCAAATACAAACAGGAAGAAATCCCCAATGTGTAATAAAAACTGATTTTTTTTTTTGACTTCCAAGCAAACCTCTTATACTTTGTAAATTAGTAAACAACATGTTTACATTGTGAAGACCTGACTATTTGGAAGCAATCTTACTGGGACCCATGGCAGAGGAAATGTTTTGCCCCTTTGGAAGTACCACATCTGCATATTTTCTCAGGGTTAGAGAGCTATTTTTTATTCATCAGGATTTTCAGTTCCCACAGCATCCACAAGCCAAACACCAGAAATACCCAGAAATAATGAAAGGTGGCGAGTCACAGACAGTAGATTATCAGCTTCACCTGCCAGGCAGAAAGTAATTAATCTATTTCTTTCCCCTTTTCATCATCTATCCCATATTCCACAATTTCTTGAAGTGGCTCATATTAAATTAGACTAAAGTTAATTAACTGATGAATAAAAAGTATTTCTTAGCATTCCCTAACAGCTAACTCGTCTCCTTTCAATGGCAGGAGACCAGTATTTAGCTGAAAGAGATTTCTCATTCAGGCCATCAATGAGCTTTTCTGTGTGTCATTTCCAAGCTCTGACTAATCAAGGGTTTATCAATCTATTCATTAAGGCACCTTCTGAGTCACCTGTAGTGATGTCTCACTTCCTATGCTGATGAGTACTTTACTGAAATCCCTGGAGTCATCTTCCCACCTCAAACAAAAGAGTTTTTGAACAAAGAGAATAAAATGTGCCACTGAGTAAAATCTAAAACTACCCCATATTCAGAATGAGGTGGAGCCCATGACGTGTACTATAATTATTATCCAGGTACAAAGTTTAAACAAACCTCAAAATTGCTCACAAGAAAATGCTGACAGACTGTTACCAAGTTAGTTTTTCTAAAAGTGTCTACACTTATCATGTTTCTGTTCTGACTAGAGTCCTGACAGTCACTACACTCCTCGATGACATATTTCGCACCCATGTTACAGCTAACATTTCTATAAAGTATTATTTATAACATCCTTTTATCTCATGTCTGTCCTCTTGTTTTATCTCTGTCATCTACTATTTTGCCAAGCTCTAAATCGAGATACAAATTTTTCTGCTTCATGTTTTCAATTGCAGAAGGAAGGTAGTTGTTTATTTTTATTTACAAAAAAAGCCAAGGACTATTCCTCAGCTGCCCTTTGGAGAAAAGCTGGTGGGTAGTTTATGATACTAACTTGTAAAAACCATTCCCAAAAGAGTATAATTAAAAGAAACACCTACCTCATAACTGCTACTTATCTTGACTACAGAGAATTTCTATCAAGGGTAATTTCCATCAATGAGCTCAGTTTCCATCAATGAGCTCCTTCGTTGGCTGTTCAGATATGCAGAATAAATCAGGAAACAGTTATCTCAGAGTGCCTCCTCTACAAATATTTCTACATTTACTGATCCAGGGATGACTGGCGCAGTACTCCAGAGAAGCGTGAAGAAAATCCCGTTAGTGGACATACCAAAAAGCTGAAAAGAACAGCTCCATGATCTTGCTGACTTAGTAACTTCAGTCAGACAACACAGAAATTTACAAGGAGTTTGTTTATTAACAACTTTCAGACCATCATAGCAAGTGTAGTAATAAAAATCAGATGTGATGACACAAAATACTTTATTTGTACAAACAAACTGTGTCATTTTACCAGTGCAGAAAGTACAACAGAGATTTAGAGAACTAATACTTTGTCTGGGGTATTGGTAACCTTCACTTTTCTTCTATGACTGTTTCTGCTATTGCTGCTCTGCTTTCGTAATTCTTATGTGCTTCACATTCAAGTCTACAAAGAGAGAAAAAAGGAGTAAATAATGTGTAGCACTAGTTCTGTTTCTGCATTTAAATGTCATAAGAGTAAACTGGGAAAACAATTAAGGTTATTTTGTGTCTCAAATCCACAATCTTCTTGCAGGGAATAACACCCACTCACTCTCTGGTTTCTGCGCTTGGCAAAAAATTACTGAAGAATGCAATAACAGATCCAAATTAAGCACAACTATCCCCCACTGTAGCAATAAATGGGAGCAGGGCTCTGCCTATAGCAGAATGCCCACAGAATTGTGTGAGAGTTGGCTTGAGCCTGGCACCTCTGGAAAGCAGATCAAGAAAAATCACTGACATCTGTTACACTCGTGTTAATAGCTGTGACAGCAGAGGACACTCATAGTAGTGCCCAGCACGTGTAGGTGTCAGAGGAGCTGCTGCTGCAGAATCTTTCTCTGGCAGCCCTAACTTGGCCCCCTTGATGCTTGGGGAAAATCAGTCCTGATTCTGAACTTGCTGGGACAGCCTCTCAGGTTGGGCAATCTGCAATATTTTTTCAGATGTCAGTTAGTGAGTGTTTACTCTCAGGGCTTTCCCAAGCCTGGGTGTGGGGAAACACTCCCTTCTGGCACCTCAGCTTTGTTACTCCAGCATAAAACAGAGTAATAATAAATAAATATATATACTGATAAAGAAAGAAAGAAAGAAAAAGGGTGGGGGTGGAGAATGAAGTCCTCTAGGCTTGATATTACAGCTCTGGAACTTCAGCAGTTCTGCCATGACGTTAAGCAGCCTACCACTCTTCTGACTTTGCTACAGCAGGCATGTGAAAGGCTATCTGAATAGCATTCATCTCCCACCCCCTTGCCACTGTCCAGACTTTCTCTTCCTCTGCTGGGCACAATGGGGAATGGGAAGAAGGATGAGAAGAAATATTTGATCCATCCATTTTGCACCAGCAGAGGGTTTCCTGAGGAGGGAAAGCAATAGAAGAAAAAACAGGATACTGGGTACAGCAAGTTGGTTGCTGTGAGACATCAGGAGATACATGACAACCTACATCCATTCTTCTTGAGACATAAAGGCAAACACACTAGCTGGCAGATAAATACATATCCAACGCTCCTCTCTCACCATAGGTTGGAGCTCTGTTCCATCTTCATTATCGTGGAAAGGTCTTGTGCTTCTGTGTTTTCGCCCTTCTGTTAACTTATTACTCTGACTCACAAAGGTCTACGAGCAAAAACCAGGGTGAGATCATTTGGGAAAGCAAACCATTATGTAAATAAAAATACCTGGTAAAGGAAGATAATTAGCCTGGGGCTAAGAAACTGTAGCTGGTTCCTGGCTGGATGGCACTGAGTGATACCAGGAGGGACTCTGCAGACGCAGCAAAAGTGATGAATGCAACTGAGAAGGATGAACCAAGAATCTCTGTTACATCTCCTACTGCAGGAATGAGGACTCTGGCTGTATGAAACCCCTCACCCGGCTCTCCGCCCACTGCTGCATATTGTCCTGAGGGCCACAGAGCCTCCCTTCCACCCCCAGCATGTTTGTAACCCGACTGTAACACAGACAAATGTGTTGGGAAACTCCAGATTCTTGGCTATGTGAGCAAACTTACTCTTGATCATATAATGAGGAGGAGTTTGGATGTGCTGCCCCCAGTTTTTCCGTAAAAGGGTACACAGTCTGTCCTGTTTGGAAGACTCCTTAGCCCTGTGGGAAAGCCTCTCTTCACCCACGGCCCTAGGGCACGGCTCATTACAAGGAATAAAGATCAGAGTTAAACTACCACAAAGTGTGGAAGTGGAGAAAGGAAAGCCTCTGGTTGTTTCATGAAGGAGAATTGGCTTAAGAAGTATTTTAGCATTTGGCAAAACAAAGAGGGAAGAACAGAGGTCAAGGCTTCAGAGTTTTCCATTCAGTTATATTCCTACCCAGGACATGTGCGTAAGTACTGTTCTGAACCAAAGCCAAAGAATATATATCTGCTTTCTTCTGTACAAAGGGTTAAGCCTATCTTTAGGTGCCTTTTTGTTGGTTTTGGGGATTTTTTTGTTCTCAACAAAATTCTATGAACATTACAGAGACTCTAACAGCAGCATTAAAAAAGTAAAATTAAAAAAACCCCAAACCAGTTATTCAGATACTGTCCTGAAGAAATCCATCCAGAACATTCGTGTCATGTGAGCTACTTTGGCTGCTGAGTTTGTTTTTCATGAATCACTAAGATTTTCTTTGTTGCATGGTTTATGGAGGAAAAGACAGAACTAGTAAAAATAGCATGAAAAGAAAAAAAATATGCATCTTCAGATATTCTCTTAATAAGAAAGGGATGGCATATATATATTCAAATGCTTCAGATACAGCTCTCCATTGCTATTAGCTACATACTGATGGTAATACAACACACTGATGGTAATACAACATGGTAATTACAAGGGTAAAGACACAGAACAATCAGTCCAGAGATAGTAGAATTTTATCAAGAGACAGAAGACAGTGTTTTGGCAAAAGAATCTATAAAGGTATGAAGCAGAGCAACTCAGGTTTGCATGAAGTTTCTTCAGACTTACAGCATCCATAGGATGTGAAATGGATCCCTGACCTGCTGCTCACAACAAGAAGCACCTTGTTGTTTACTTTTTTCATCATACAGTGAGTCACAATAAATATAAACATTAATCTAAGGGTACCCCATGGATCAGTTTCTGCAGCTAGTGCATCTATTTCTTTATATTTTTTAATTACCAACAATATATTGAAGATATATCTAATAAGGCCCAAATAATCACCCACTACTTGCAGAGTATGATCTAAAAGAAGGCAGCAGATCATAGCTAAGCACACAGGAGTCAAGGAACCCATTTACTTCAGTTTATAAATTAACGTACCACTTGTAACCCTGAATCCATCCTGTTCTAAGGTGTTGGAAAGGAAATAGTATGGACTGCGGGTTCAAATCACTAGGTCTTGGGGAATGAAAAGGTATTTAAAAGCTTAGAATGGCTCAAATATCTTTGCTGTTATAAGTGGGGTTTACCAGCAGCTCCTGATCCACAAAGTATGGCTTCTCTGCAGTTCCATCATTTGTTTCCATATAAATGGCAAAGCAAAGAAACATGGCATTTGCTGTCACTTCAAACACAGACAGAAAGCTGTGGGACATCAGGCAGGCAAAAATCCAACCAGCAACAGAGGAACTACCCAAGCTTGCAACTCCCGGTGGTAGTTAAATGCCATCAATCCTCCAAAAACAGTAAAACATACAACAAACACCTGTAAAGGGTAGCGAGAGAGAAGGGCAGCCTCATTAATCATGTAGAAATCTTCCTTAAAAAAAGCCAAATACCCCCCAAAAACCCTGAGGCAAATAGATAACAGCCAATATTTTAGCAGCACATCTCAGCTGGGAGATAGCTGAGCAGTTTCCAGCATCACATAGTTGTCACAGTTTTCAATTCCATGTGTAAATTCCATAGGGCAGAGTCAATCTGTTGCTATGTATCTACCAAAGACTTGTTGCAACGAAAACTGCAAGAGTGGCTCCAAGGACACTACTGTAATACGACTAAATAACTCTGCAAAGACTATGAAAAGGTTTAAATTCCTCAAACATTCTTCTCTCCTGAACTTTGTTTACTTTAACAAAGGTAAACCTTATTTACTTTAGGTATATGAAAAGATAATCAAAACTGATTTTCACTTCATTCTTACCAAACAGTACTTTTCTTACTCTTACCTTTCCTAGAAACAGGAGAAAATCTCCAAAACAGCTAATGGATGCAAGTTTAGCAGAATTCCTTGCCAAAATACAGTCAGCATCCTTTGCTGATGTACAAAAATTTGTCCCATTTATGGCCATAGTTGTGTATGCATGCTGAAATGAGATAAGACAATAATGCAGTGAGAGAGGAAAGACTTGTAATCTAGATTTTACTTCAGCAAAATGCAAAGCCTTAAACTCTATTTGGAAATAGTGACTTCATGAATATAAAGAGTTATGTTGCATAATACATCAATTTTATTTAAAGTTACTATAACAATTATGCTTCTAACTTCCAAGAGTTTTTCTACATAATTTCCACTATTAGCAAATGCTACAATAGTGACTAAATAAATTTCTGAACCCACCTTTATCAATTTTATTTTAAAACGCCGAAGTTCTCTACCCTAATTTTGTGAATGAATATGACACAACTACCACAAAACACCTGGAGTCACACTACCCAAACTTATTTGCTATCTATCTTCAAGATTGCTGGCAAACTATGTAAGTGAAATAATGAAGTTATGTATTTACCAAGTCATTAAAAGTTGATGATTAAAAAGCTTTTATACATAGTGCTTTCAAACTATTTATATGCTACTGAAATTCAAGCTTATGGTTATAGCCATAAAATAAACCTTTTCATGAAAGATGAAACCAACTGTGGAAATTACTGGAAAAGAACAGCTGAAGGACCCTGGACTAGGCCAGTGACTCTTAAGTCACAAGCTCCACCCCACTCTGAACTTCAACAGACAGCAGAGGCACTCCCAGGTTTTCAATGTATTGAAAATTTTACATTTCCCTTTGTGGAAACTTGCCTGGACAGGTGGGGAGGATAGAATATTTACCTTCATGGACTTGATTATTTTCACATTTGTGCATAAATTGACATATATGTCCCATTTATGGAACTCTTCAACAAGGTTTGAAAAATGAAACTATGTCCAAAGTATCAGCTAAGAAAAGCAGAACTAACAATACTTGAAATATATGCTGGGTTTTACCAGCAATTCTTATGAGTAGTTTCCCTTTACTCAAAATATTAGAAGGCAGATAATGCCACAAAGCCTTTAGTCACATCTGGTATGGTCAGTAAGAACCACAGCATGCAGGGGATTACTGTTCTGAAGCAATTGATACACCTCAACATGTGCTTGGTGCTTACATTACTTTCTGCTTCACCTGGAAGTGAATAAAAGCAGCCCATAACTGGTTTGCTGAAAATGAATTATACTGGCCTACTGAAAATACTTCCTGTTAAAAAACTGGTTTTTCTTACTTAAAATTCAAAATATAAAATAACTTCAGATATCTGAAGGCAAGAAAATTTATTTCTGTAGAGTCCAGTTTTACCCCAGAGCAATTTCTGTAACATACTGTAGTGTAGCATACTGTAGATACTGACATTATCTTAAAGTATTACAGAGAAAGGAAGACATTAAATGCAAAGATTCTTTGTCTCTTTACTGTGGATATTATTTATTTTATATGAAAAAAGACAATTTTTCTCTAATAGTAAGCAAAAAAGCAGTGACATTCTGTAAATATTGTACTTGCATGGTAGCAAATACATCAATAGATGGAAAAAATATAAATAAAGGCCATGGATTTATTGTCTACTCTAAGCAAAATCAGAGACTCCAATGAACTCTATAGAAACACAGAGTATCTGCATAAAAATCTGTTTAAACAAGCAAGTTTGCTTAATTCCTAAATAGGAAAACATGCTTTCTGTGCTAAGTTTCATTCATCCTAATGCTGTTCCTTTCCCAGCAGAGTGCTGTCACCATAACATCCCAGGATGTGGCAGCAGGAAGAGATCAGCCAGTGCCAGCATCGCTGGCCCAGGACTTGGGCATAGGGGAGGTGGCCTCACCTTAAGTTCCCTCTGTCTTCCATCTGTGACTGTCACTGAATATTTCAGACATGGGTAGACTTATCTTTATAACATCCTGTGAGTTAAGTCTGTTTCATCATTCCAATTAAACAGACGGGGGAACTGAGACATGAAGTTGAAAAGTGTTTTCTAAGTTTGTTTCTGTCCCTTAAGAGCTAAATTCACAGAGCAGATCCTCATTTGGTGAGGTCAGTATAAATTTTGCCAATAAATTAAACAGAGATTTTGTATTCATTTACGAATTGTAAAAAATGTGTTTTAAAAATCAAAAAGTTGAAAGTGCACATGCTCTTGTGCAAACATTGTTTCCAAACTTAAAATAAATACCCGTTTGTTTGCACTCTTGAAGTAGGCACTTTGGTATTCAAAGAATGTGCAACGAAAAGAATTTCTGATATTTATTAACTAGAACAGTTATCTTGGAAAGACTGAAAATAATGCTGGAGACTGTATACTACCTGCACAGGGATTTGTCGTGTTACAAACCAGTTGATAAAAACTGGCATTTATAACAGTTACAACTTAAACAAATTATGTAAGCATTAATAAATCATAATATTCAAGACACAAAGGCAGCCAGGTAATAATCCAACATTATAAGAGAGAGACAAAACTTAATGAACTGCTGAAGGCTACAAAACTAGTCAGACATAGGCAAAGCAAGAATATTACTAGCACAAGTTGAAGATTTAGCCAAGTCATCTCCACCTTTTCGCAAAAAAAACCCCAAAAACATTTCTGAGAAAAAAAATATTTGAAGGTTTCTTGTTCAGCCTAGAATCCTTTTCCATACACTTTCCTCACAATTCCCAAGTTTGTCATACAGACCCCATGCCCTGGTCCTATCCAGCCACACAGAAATCTACACGTTCTCACTAACAAAACATGTCTAACATTTCAGCAAATGTATGCTTCCATGAACTTCAGTGCGGCACAGAAAGGAGCTCAAACGATTTCTCATCCTTACTCACCAGAGAACACCTAACACATATGAACTATTATCAATATTAGCAAATAATTTTGGACTTTGGAATAAAAAGCTTAGATATCCCATTAATTTTGCAATTGCAGGGTATGGACAACAATCTAATGCCTTTCAAATTAAAGACAATTGAGAAGTCTAAGATGGTAGACCATGGTCAGTTAAGAACCTGATAAAATTTAGAAACATGTTATTTGTGTTTTTCTACAGAATGCATTCTTTTTCCATGCACAAAAGCTTTAGTGGACTTGAAAATGTTTGAGAGAAGGTCAGCAGGAATGATCCAAAAGGTATGGAATGTCTTCTGTCTGGGGAACACCAGGCTCCCCTGTCTGGAAAAGAGATAACTGAAGGAGGATGCAGTAAGAGGGCTACAAACTCATGAGAAATGCAGAGAGGGTAGGTAGGGTTAGATGGATCACTGCTGCTTCCAGACAAAACCCAGGCAGGGGGAGAACCATATGAAGTAGTAGAAGCCAAATTTGAAAACAGATGGTATTTCTTCTCACTGTAAATCTGTAAACTGTGAACTGCTGGACGAAGGATGCTTTAGCTGCTAAAAGTTCGCATGAGCTCAAGGGAGACTGGGAAGTTCAGGGAAAAGGAATCAGCTGAGAGATATTAAACACACAGAAAACACTCAGCTCAAGAAATCCCTAGGCTGAAAACAGATTCAGAAAGAGCACAGGGGCAGGGCAATGTCCTCTTGTTCTATCTTAGCATTCACTCACAGCCACTGTTGGAGATGGGATACTGAGCTAGAAGGAGACTAAGTCTGATCCTTATATACATATTATAGCTATTATGTTTTTATCTTTCCTTTATGAATTGATATTTTACAATTGTAGTCTCTGATACGGTGACAAGCAAGCGATAAGAGCATCAATATCATATGATTGATCAGAAGGCATGGGAGATTGTGGGGCAGAGGCAGTCTTCATCCTTGCACCAGCAAGCTGGTCCTGTACCGCCACCTCTCTGAAGAAAACAAGCTTCTTCTGGCTTTTCTGGGGCCTGGGAACTAGATGCTGATTTCTCAGTGTCGGGATTAATAAATAAGGAATGTGAATGTTTATATATTTCCAAATACCACAGTATGCAAAAAACCCCCTATTTGAAGATTATATCCTTCTGTGCCTCATAACACAGAATGTCAAAGGTCTTGGAAAAACTGACCGGCTAGTTTCATGAGAAAGGCACTGTGGCTCAGATCCAGGTCGTAAGTTCTCCAATTGTTGAGAATAATTGCTACTTTGTGTAACAGCTGAATTCAGTCCTCCATTCTAGGGCTTGCTTTCATAAAATGAGTTTGGGGAAGAGAGAATTGCCATAGCAACAGAACCTTCTTAAAAAAGAAGCAGGAGACATGCTGGTCTCACATCCCAGTTCAGTTTTTTCTGCTCTGCTGGTATTTTCAGTCTGATCTTATCTTGTTGCTGCCATCTCTCCTGGGGGCTGCCCTGGTTAGCTACACCCACTGCAGCACAGTGCAGCTCAGGCTGGACCTTTTTAAGTGTCTTAGCTTTCAAGTGCCACCACTGCCAGTGGAGGCCCCTCAGAAAACAAAATCCAATGGTAGCAAGAGGCAATGACATTTCTGTGGCTGCTGTGCAACAGTTAATGACCCGGTGAGAAAGCTGGATCATGAGTTGGAAATTATAGGGGTTGGAAAGAGAGCAACGCAGGCCTGTGTGGTCCCACTGAAGAGATGAGGACATATGACTGGAAGGGACTTCCAGCCACTCCAGTCCCTGGCTATTTCAGATTAGCACATTATACAAATCTTCTCTTAAGTGGAAAGCTCCCTCTTTAAACCACTTAGGACTTCTCCCTCTCCCAGCCCTTACATTTGGAGCTATCCTAGACAGTTGTCCCTCTGTCCTTAGCAACCTTCTTCCAACTTCCAGACAACATTCACTCATGAACAATTTACATCTAGTCATTTTTCTGCTGATATTGCCTGGTTCTTATCCCACCCTACTGTCCCATAGATGCCAATGGGCTTGCTCTTACCCTTCATTTGTCACAGGATATTCCAGTCCCTCCTGTGAAATAAGCCTGATCTCCTAACCAGCAACTTGTACAACAGCATTTATCCCCCTCTTTCCAGTGCAAGTATTTCATCTCACACTTTCCAGGACTGACTGTGCTTTCTGCAGCCTTATTAACTAAAGGCTATTGCCCTGTGGCTGACAAAGACAAGGAGATTATTCTCCTTCTCCATTTCCAACCAATAAGCACACAACTAATACAGAAATGGTTATATTTGATTCTTCGGCTAATTGTCATCTGTAAGAAACCCTTCAATAACCTCCTCAATTTTTTCAAGCAGTCCAAAAAGTATAGCCTTCATTTATTTCCATTCCACATTATATTTGCAGAAGAGAGAGGTATCAAAGTAAGAATTAGTCAGCATTGTTCAACTCTATCCCCTACATGGTTCATCCTACAGAGCAAGTAAAGACCTAAAGAATTTTATTTCCTGTTATCACATGTATAAAGCCTCTACGAGGAAAATAAACATATTTAAAATAAAATTTCACTAAAGATTAACAAGTTATTCAACTGTATTTTCAAGAGGACTGAAAATTCAGCTCAATATCCAGAAGCAATTTTGCCAGTAACATTAAAATGCAGTATTGTTTTTGGGAGGAAAAAGAAGTACTTGATGGGGTGAGGCACAATGTGTTTGGCATGCAAAGGAGAACTGTGCTTACATTAACATGCATAAGTTTTGGTCTTATCTAGGTGAATTCTCCACAAGACATTTAACTGCAACATCCTGATAGGCTGCCATCCAAAGTTAAGAGAAAACCAACTGCCATGGATATACAACCATTAGACAGACTTGCTCCTGGTTTATTACACTAGACAGTTGCTGGCTCTCAGTCTGAGGGAAGGTCTCAGGAGTAGCAAATGCAGGCTACACGGTGCCGAATTCAGACACGGCTGCCACAGGGCCAGGAAGGCTACACTGCAAGTAACTGCACTGATGGAAAGAGAGAAACCACAAACTGCTCAGCAGCTCCTTTAGAAACCCAGGCACTGCACTTTGGAGTGGCCCCTTTGCCAACTGGCTGCAGATGAACACAAAGCAAACACAGAAATGCAAAACTATCCTGAAATAGTTGCACTGCTTAAAAAAAAAAAATAATCCCTGCAACAGGGCTGTAAAGGGAAAGTATGTGAGTGCTTTGATGTATCAAAAGTTAAGACTGCCACTACAACTTCAGAAAGCAGGAGAGACATGGACCTTGTAGTTCTGAAACCACATTTAAAAAATGGTATATTCTTTTTACAGCAGAGAAATTTCAATAGCCTAGATTTTACTTGAGATGATTGGATATGTTTATCTGGAACATACTGAAGCCATCAGAGCCAGAAGATGAAAAATCTGTGGTAATTCTGACAAGGGTTGGCAAACAGAATTGTCAAGTAAGGATAATGACTCTATATTCAGAAAGCACTTTTCAGCCACAGAACCCAGAGTGCTTTACAATTGTTACTAATGGATTATACACACACATGAATCACTTTGCCCATGACTGAAATGGAACAGCTTAAGGAGTGAACTGTTTAACAGCACATAGCAACAGTACACCACAGTTTAGCACAGGATCCAGTTGCAAACTCAAGAGAAATTTAGGAAGGCAGAATGTAATTATCCGTATTGCAATCTGCACAGGACACTGGGCTTACATTACCCCTCCTCCAACAGCCACCACTGGAAATATGGCAATTGTGAGAATCCAGTTCAGCACTCTGTCATGATGGGAAGATGACAGGGTAACTTTTTGGCCTGTTTCAGTTAACTGCCAAGAGAGCTGAAAAGAAATTTAGCTGAGCCTGCACAGAATGAGTCATTTCAGGGACGCATGCGACTATCAAAGTCAGTGTTAAATCCCACCTGCAAGATGGCACTCCAGCCTGAGAAGTACTCTCTGATAACCTAACAGAGCATTTGGTTCATTCTGCATGGGAAGAAAGAAGCTTGCACTTTATCACCAGGGTTACCTCCTCCAGCACCTGTTTCTCATCTGCAAGTTTCTCAGAGGGAAAACAAGGGACTCTGTTTAATCCTGATTAAACTTGTGAATGAAGGAGCAGAAAGAATTTAAATCACCTAAGCGGTGTAACAACAGGTTGAAAAGAAAGTAGTGCAGAAGTGATGGGATTTTTTTTTTTTAGAGTTTCAGTTAATTATATGCTTATTACTATAGTGAAAGTAATACTAGAATAAAAGGCAAAATAGTAAGGAATGTTAAAGTACACAATGATCTTTGGACCAACTTTTATAACAGCTGTTCCACATTTCAGTGATTTCAGCTCATACAAAAATCAAAATTTGAACTTAGAAATGTAGGTACAAGCAATTTCTTAACTCCTCCAAGTCTTACTCTCAAGTCCATGTTCAACGTCTATGGGAAAATTAAAGGTTATTCCCAGAAGCTTTCACCAGTCTCAGTAAGAGCTTTTAAGAGTTTACTACTTCTGTGAATCAAGCAATATGTCAAAGCTGCTTAAAACTGGAGATTTTTTTTCCTTTTTTTTTCCCCTCTTACATTTGGCCACAGATTTTACAAAACTAAAGATTAATATTTTCAATCTTAGTAAAAATATATTTTTTAATAAATAGGCTTGGACATATTCATTAAGGGGGAGAGAAAAAACTAATTAGATACATGAATTACTCTATGAAATGAAATAACTTAAGACCAATGTTAGCCCTTCATACAGATAAAATTTCTATTAAAACCTATTCTTCTTCTCCAACCATTGCCAAAAAGGTATTCAAACAATTATCTAACAGCAAACACTGTATTATGATCATTAGGTTAAAAACCGCAACTCATACAAAAACAGAAATTTGCCTACAATAGATTAGGAAACAGGAAATCTTTTAAGGGAACAAGAGCTACAATACGGCCTTCTGAAACAAAAGGAAGAACATTACAGTAATTAATTGTTTTAACAAACACATAGCATACAACAGCTGCAGAAAGTAAATACTAGATGCTGGATATCTCTTTGAAAGGCAGGAAGCCAGGTCAAGGGGAAAGGGTAACTGCAAATGGAAAGCCTGGAATCAAAATGAACTCTGATATTCCTCACCAAGTCAGTGACCATAAGACCTACCTAGAAAACATAAGTCTGGAAAATTCATCAGAGATTTCACTGCACAAGTATTTAATCTAGGCTGAACTAAATTAAAAACTTTCTCTTCATAGCTGTCCAAGATCAAACTTATGCACATACTTAAGAGGACAAGTCAGATCCTTTACGAGAATTGTCTTGTTTACTTCACTACGGCCTTCAGCAATGAGAACAAAGAACTCAGCAGTCAGAGAGTTAGGAATGGGCATGAACATCTGATTCCCTTTCACATTAAGAATATCACAGTCACCAGAGATAAAAAAAGGGGAATGACAAAGAGAAAAACCTATTATTTATAGTTATGTACATAAAGCTGGAAAAAATTTGGAGAAAAGGAAAAAATAAGTGTCCAGTATCAGAAAAATTGCTGTATGTCAGAAATCATCCTTTTCCAATAAAAACACTTTTTAGACAAGACTCCTAACGTCATGGATCATATTCCCAGATATACTGATAATGGCAATCAGTCAGGAGTTCAAGTTTATTAAAGACTTAGAGGTGGAAAACACGGTATCTATTTCAAACACACATCTCCAGGTGTTTTTCTTAATTCTTCGTTGCTTCTTTCCACCTGGACCCTCTGTGTTTCAGTGGTCTGTCTGGCACATCTCAACAAAATGTTGTCTTCTTACCTACAGAAATAGCAAGTGGCCCTCTGAAAGGGCTGTGTCAAGCTGTATTAAAAAGTTCTCTAAAATCTTGCATCTTACATGTTTGTCAGTTCCCTGTTTCTTTCCAACAAGTTCCATCTGCACCTGAAGGCTTTTTTGTTTCTTTAGTTTAGGTGTCTAGCTTGAAACTTTGGCCTGCATGCACTGGCTGTAGCCTTTTAGCCGTGTCACAGGGCTGGCACCCACACGCAGCGTCCAGACTAGGCTGAGTGACAGAGATGACAGATCAAACCTGGTTAAAGGGTCTTAAGCAACTTTCATGGCAGCAAAACCAGCAGAAACAGCACTTGAACAGGCACTTTGTGTTCTTCTGCAATAAAATGAAATGATTGGTTATTGAACACATAATTAGGCTCAAACAAAACTGCCATTTTAGAAAAAACTTGCTTTACAGGTGTCCGACCCTTCTAATAAAGTGTTCACTTAGGCAGCAGATATTTCCATTAGGATTATAAGAACTGTTTTTAATTCAGACCCTTCAGTATTAATGACTGATGAGCTGTACGCATTTTTTTCTTCCTCTAGATGGAAGATTCTTCTCTGGGAAAAGAAAATAAGTGCTGCAAGCAGCTTTGTGAGCTAACAGCTGCTTGGAGAACAAAACAGGCAGGCAAGTCAGTAACCCTTACAGTACTTTGCAGTGATCAGGGAGTTCACTGACATATTTTGAACTTTTTTGTTTATCAAAACCCCTCACAGTTCTGAAATGACTGGTACCCTAATGAACAAAAAAAAAGCATGGGTAGAAGGCCTTATATGCATATATATGTGTTTTGACTCAGAGCATACATACATTTTTCAGGACAGGAAGAAAAAGCTTGTAGAACAGACTATTCTTAAACCATTGATCTATATTAATTTCATACTAGAAACAGAGCAATAAAGCTCACTGGTTTTTTCATGTTCCTGTACCCCCATCACATCACGAGCTCAGAACTGTTCATCACAATGATGCAAGACAAGAAAAAGACATCTTGGTAGTCATGGTAGCCTTACAAATTTAACTGGCTGTTTTTCTTAACAAAAGGAAATTCAGTTCAGGGATATTTGAGTCTTTTTAACTTTCTTTTTCAAGAGATCAGAATGTTTTTGTCTTAATTTGGAAAGTAGAGATCTTCCAGTAACTATAGGAAGACTCAGATCCCAACAACTCCCGTTGTTTGTGCAGAAACCACGAACCTCCCAACTTTTCCCAAAAAGGTTCATGAAAATATTCCAGGAATAAATCCTTTAAAATGGTGACTGTACATGCAAACTCCTGACAGAGAAATACTTTACTCTTGCCATGTATTGCTGGACAAATGATTGTACTAAAACTGTATTACCTCAGTAAGTACTGTTTGTTAAAAGCCTAGAGCAAGGGACTCCAACTACAATCTCCTCTCTGACTCTGCTTGAAGACTGCTGTGTAGAAACTATCTGTAAATTTACCTGCAGACCCCTGACTTTTCCTCTGTTCACAGAGAACAGCAGCATTTTTTGCAAAGGTGGTGAAGTCTGGGTGAGTTCTCCAAGAATGCAGCATCACTTCTCCATCCTTCAGTTCCACTGCTCTGGCCCTCTATGGAAAGGGCCTCAATGAAAGGGGCCACATTCTGTCCTTTCCCCCATGAGAAGGGATAAGGTTACTCTTGGGGGGATCCTTCTGTGGACTGAGGACAAGAGCTGGCCACAGCACTTTCTAGCCTCTTCAGCAGCAGTTACAGTTATGGGTCATGTAACATCCTCAGCTGAATGCTTGGGAACTGGACCAAAAGGAGCCTGTAGCACACTGCTGCAGACACAAATCATCTTTTTTTGCTAATTAAATCTACAGTTATTCAGATTACAAAACCACGCACCCAGTAAACCCACTTATTCTGCTTTCTCTAAGAGCAGAATTCTAAGTCATCCCACCTATCATCTTGATACAAAGTTCTTAGTTTACACAACTCACCAAGTTTTAGAACCAAAACTTTCATAAGACATAAACCCAGACACTTGAACATCCACATCTTTCTATCTTATTAAAAGGAGCATGACAGACCTCTCATCCTTGCCAAAGTGCCAGAATGAAGTACAGTGATATGTTTCCAGCAGAAGATAACAGATGTGGCAATGCATGAAAGGTAAAAAGAAGGAAAAAAACATTCAAAATGGCCCAGCTATAAGTTTTATATATCTTAAAAGATGTGTTTTGGATACTACACAAATCTCAGGAATAGTTCTTATTTCATATACTCTTTCTATAAACTCATATTACAAAGCAGATGAAATATTTTCTATAACAGATCTTATATCCAACAATATTCTTACATTTGCTTTTTAAAAATTTATGATGCAAAATATTTTTAATAGAGCATTCTGCCAGTTTTTTTCCTTTGCCCTTCATAAAAACCTTACATATAAAGACTAATTAAAGGGTGCTTTAAATACTGGTATTTTATGCTTTTAAAAATATCTGAGTTGAGAGAAAAAAGGAAGCACTGATATCTGAGATGAGAGGAAAAAAAGCTTTCTTAATGAAGAAAACAGGATAAAATATAAAATCCATGTAATATCATCCAGTTTTAAGCAAGAAATATATTCTTCACTCCCCCCCCCCCGTAATCTCACCTTTTAATTACTATTTTAATAGTGTTTCAGAAGTATATAGCTACCTTTTGTTTTAGGATATTATAAAGGAACAAAAGAACAATCCTTGGTATTCTCAGTACTGTGATTAGAAATGAGCCCTTGACAGCAGTTCCTAGATGGCAGCAAAAGAGAACTGATATGGAAGACAGGACTGGGTGAGGTGGTGGGCTATTTTTATTTCTAGAAAGAAAAGCAAACAATTTAGAAATGGTTTAGAAACTTATTTAAGAAGATAAGCATTGTGTCTTTTCAGTATGTCAAAATTTTAAGGATTAAGCTGTTATCTCCTTTCCTACTTGAGCTACTCCAGTTTTTCTACTGAGTTCATCTCAGTGTTCACCTTAGTAAAAAAAACACCCAACATCGAAGTCTATAAATTCCATTGGATTAGTTTAGTTCTTAAGCAATGACTGTTTCCTGTAATGGAAAAATATCTAGGAAAAAAACTACAATGGAAAATACAGAAGTGAATAATATCTGAGAGTACTCCTTGAACACCCCTCTCCAGTTTCTGTCACTTCTCTTATTTGCTCCAATCTTTCATTTGACTGTTGTTTCTGCAAGATTTTTGTCTGAGGGAATGAATCCACCATTTCTTGCTTAGAGGTAAAATTAAAACGAGAAAAAAATTACAAGTTCTCAAATGTAAAATTGAGAGCTGCTATCTACTTTTATAGTTGCAATTTGGCCAACTTTTGGTTTATATTTTGTTCAAATGATGAATTGTTTTTGTTTGTTCTCACTCAACAGGATTTCTTTTAAAAGGGAATACACACACAAAAAGGAATATTGTACTATATGGTTAGAATTATAATTTAGACTAAAAATTTGTACTATTAGTGCACAATAACCTGTATTATTTTGGAGAAATAATGTCTCTGCCAAAATCAAAAAGCAAAGACAAAAAATATGGCCTGAATACAAGTTTTATTTTCTTGGTTCCTTTATAAAGGTCACTTTAATGTCAGTTATTTACAGACAGCAGTATGACACAGCTCTCAAGAATTTACATAAAACCTAGGAAATCAACTTAAAGACACTCCCTTACTTCTTTAAAAACTGTTTCATAGGATTAAAAAAAAAACCACACTGATCAATATTCATCTATAAAGCAACTCAAGCAATTGGCCCAACACTAAAAATTTACTTAGGCAATAGAATCAGCAGCAGTTTGACTAAAGAGCAGACCTCATATCACAAATAAGAAGCCCTGTGTTCAGAAGTGATTCCTTCAAAATCTTTGTTTTCTTGAAAAAATAAATGGTTTTCACAGGAAACTAACAAATTAAAAGGCACCAATAAAAAGCTGAAAAGCTCTAAAATTATACTTTTATTAAATCCTAACTTCAGTAAGGATTTATATTATACACACTATATCAAGATAGGTATTACAATTCTGCAAGAATCCTGAAGGTATCACTGCAGTTCATTCAAAACTTCAAATACTTTGCAGCTGAGAAGTTGTATTTAAATATGTGAATATACCACATTATTTTAAATAGGAAATTCCAGAAAAGCAGTTGCTGTATTTATTATTTTTGATCTTACAACTAGGGGAACAGCTTGGGGGATAGTGGAATTTTATACTGAATAAGGCAGTTTGGTTGGGTTTTTTTAAGTCATCAGGTTTCTCTGTTAGGAACACATACATTGCAATATGGATGAGTTATTCTATTCATATTGAACCACTGTTTCCTTCTCCCCCATACACCACTTTACATATGACACTCAGTTTGATCTTGGAATACACATTATTAAGTTTCTGCAAGTTAAAGCTTAACAATTGATAAGAAACACAGAAAGGAGAAAGTTTACTCATTTTAATACTGTACTTGCTAGTGAAGAGAAAAATGAAGAAGGGTTTTGTTATTTTTAACAGGACTGAATAATGAGTAGGAATGTCAAAATGTGAAACTTAGTTTTAATAAATTTTTACACATTTTCTCACCCATGCTTTTCCACATCTTCTTTTCCTAGCAAAGGAATTATCACAAGAATAGGATCTGTTAAGATTTCTTGCTTTACTTCCAAACAGATTAAAAAGGAACAGATTTACCTTATAATTCTGGCTCAGAGTAGGAAACACGGGAAACTGGCTAAACACAACTGGTGATGCTTCTGGTTCAACCATCCACCTACTCCTGTTACCCCTAAGGCTGAAGTTTCACCCACCTTTGTACATGTCTGCAATCCTGAAGTGACTTTGGCACAAGCACAGTCAGCCATATGCATGAATTTTGTAGGCAGTTCATATTATACAGTGAATTCTGTGCATGTGAAATCCACTGCATGCACTCAAGTTATCAGGGAAAACTATAAGACTGAGTAGGGCCACAGCTTTCTTTTCCTCTTTGGCATTTCTATTTTATATTACCAAGAAATTGCTTGATTTACATAGAACACTACTATTCCAGTATCCTGTGGACCTGTATTCAATACCAGGTTATCTTTTAATAATTTTCTTTCTTCAGTACTGCCAGTTGTCTTATTTTCTTGTGAGCTCTGTGACACTCAATTTTTTTTTAATGCTAAGTTCCTTGAATCAGATGATCACACATGCATCTTGGCTTTCATTTTAAAAACATTGGTTTTGTGAGAAGAAAAAATGTAATCTTGACACACCCAACAGACACAGACATTTGAAAGGGGGAGGAGAAAGGGCATTTCTTCATTTCTTTAAAATCTTGTCCTCTTCAGAGCTATGTTTACAGTCCTCTTCACTCATGCCTCACCTGTTTCAAAGACTGCCTAAAAAAACCTTTAGCATAAAATACTTTGAAAGTGTTAAGGAATGAATCTTATCCTCCTCAAGTAAATACAAAGCTCAATTTTTAAACAAATGCAATAAATTACAAGATTTGTAGTAAAAGAGACATTATCAGACTAACAGAGAACACACTGACTGTATGTCCATCTGCCCTTTTACCTGATCTCAAAAACACCTGGGACAGGTCTGACTATATACATGCTGATGGCTCTTTTAGGTCAAGTATGTAAGTAGGGCAAAAAGTGTCCATAAACATTGCAGATATAATTGAAGAGGGAAGAGGAAGCCTTTAAAAATTTGGTTCTAGTTCAACTCTCAATGACCTTGGTGCCAATCCATAAACTTTCATTTCTGACTTACTGGGAGATGTGTGTATTTCATGTCTGTTGAAGTTGTGCTACTGAACACTTCAGAATGTGAATCCTGCAAATGCTTATAGACTTCCTTAATTTCAAACCTGTGCACTGACATACGGGAGTTACTAAATAAGCTCAGACATGGACAGGACAGTGATGCCTGTGACATAGATCAAGTTACCATATCACCTTCCTTTAATCCCAGAGAAGGGAAAAAACCTCATCTCCCTGAAAGGTAATTACACACAAAACACCTAAGCACACCAAGGTGAAAATAAACCTTCATGTAAAACACCAGTAGTAACAAAGAAGGTTTTTTAAAATACTGAGCCCTTTTCACAAGTTGTAAAAAGTAATCGTTAAGGAAAGAATTCTATTTATTTTAATAGATTAATAAAACCATTAATGCATTCATGTTTCATCTACAATAAAAGAAGGTAAAATCTATTTTCATTCATGGTATTACAGGTCAAATATATGTAACCTGCAAAGCTAATCCAACCAGAGTGACCCTCAGCCCTCCCCATTTGCAGTGGCACCGTGGCTGTTGGCCGTGCAGCACATTGCTGTGTGTGCTCTGGAAGGAGATTTCCGCAGGGAAAGGCCACACCATTTCCTCGGAGCACTTACAAGCAAAGAAGAAAGCCTCTCTGTAAGATACCATAAACAAACTCTTATGACATGCCTTTATGATGCTGCCCCAGGGAATACATTAAAAACACACAGCAGACAAGCTCAGAATTGCTGGAACAGCTCGAGATAACCCTTGCCCTTGATGGTGTGAGTGCTCCTGCAGCTAACCATCCCCTCCCCATTCCTGCACGGCTCTTCGTCTCTGCAGATCCGTGCTGACAGCCTGAAGGCCAGGAAAAGGGATTACCACCACAGAAAAACTGCATTTTCTTCCAAACACAACTCTCTCAACACAGTACATGTCACCTGGCAAGCAAGAGGAGAGCTCGATGGTAGAGGTACAAAATGATTTCAATACAATCGGAGCAGGAACCTTCTGTACTCGACAGCCAGTTCCTGCAGCAGTAAAAAAATAGCTGGAAAGCGGAAGCCCCTAACAGAGCAGTAAATGTCATCACAGCAGTTTCTACAGGTGCTTCCCTGCTCTGTGTGAACAAGATATGGACAGTGCCTTTGCCTTGGCGATTTATATGGGGATTTATGTACCAAAATGCACTGCAGCACACAGCCCAGGAACTCAGCAGAACTACTTGGCTTTCCCGTGCTTTCTCAAGCCAGTTTAAATGAACCTTTAGTGCCCCAGCATTCAGGTGCTAAAGCTGAGGTTCCTCCACGTGCTTACAAGAAAAGAGCAGCCCACTATCCACAGCAGCTCAGCCATGCAAGTTTCTTGCATTTAGAGCTTCAATAGGAAAAAAGGAGATGACATCAGAAATGCAAGTCCCTCCCTTTTCAGGTCCTATCATGCCATGTAAAACAGTATTGTGAGACTATGTCACTCTGCGGATCTCAACTTTTTAAAAAGCAACACTGTAGGTTTTGCTTTTTTACCTAAGCACCAGTTCAGTGGCACGACTGTTGGCTGTGTAGAGAACCTGGTCTGGAACGGGCTCCCAAAATGATGTTAAACATTGTCCTGCCTTGACTTTTTGGATGGGATGGTAAAACATTGCTTAAAACAGTGGTGGACACTGGCTTTTACCAATCTTCCAGCCCTGCTGCTTTGGCTGGAACAGCATGGCCATTGGCTGCTGCAGGAAAACTTTATGGAGCCACATCTGCAGACAGACGTCTCTGCTGCGCTGAGAGGAAAACACCATTTGGAGGCAGCAGGCCTCTTGATCAGGCACTGAAACATCCAGGGATACATCCTGACCATCAGCAGAAAGCTGCTTCCTAAGTTTTGGAGAAGCCTAAAGCCTCCCTTCCCAACTGCCCAGCCAGATGGTCCTGGGCAGCTGCCACCAGTGCTCCAGGGTCCCCAAGCCCTCTCCTGCCAGGCTCCCCACCTCACTCTCACACCACCTTCCTCCAAGGTTAATTTTTTAACAAATTGAGGTTATTGATATATTCTTCTAATACAAAATAAAGAAATGCCTTAAATGTCAGAGTTTTTCACAGATCAGAAAATTTCATCACTGGGCACAGAAGTACAGAGCAATGAGGATGTGAGAGCTCATAAAATACTTACGAGGGAAAATGTTATCAGGCTACCACTCTCTTCATTGTCAAACAATTCAACCACGTATCGTGAGATTTAAGTCTTCCCCTGCAATGAGTGCATTAAAACAATTCAATTTCGTTTTACTTTTACTCATTTCCTCCACATTTACATTCCAGGGCAGTATAAAATTAAAGGAAGCTAGTTTACACATCTTTGAATACTTAACAGTGGTGTTAAAGCATTTACAGTTGACTGAAAATAACTGCACAGAATGAAAAAAAGAGTAATACACCAGGCAGTTATGCAGTAAGAATAAAGGAAAACCCAGAGCAGGGGTGAACACTTACAAAAAAGTCAATGCCTATGAATACATGAAATTACCAAGGAACTCTAGATGGCTTCTCATTTGGAGCTAATGCAGCCTCCTGCAAAAGGGTCAAATGCAGCCTATGCCTTCTGAATGGTAATTCCACCGGAGTCAACTTGGCTCTAATGGTTTATAGGAAGGCTCAGTTTGGCCCAGTATCTCCAGAGGTAGGGGTTAGTCACATTATTATCATGCATATTGTAAAATCTAACTCAAGATCTTGCAACAAGCAAAATTATTTTATGGTAAATTGGATTTCAGATATTGACATAAATTGTGATCTATTTGAGACTATTTTTCCTTGACATAAATTGTGATCTATTTGAAACTATTTGCTGGAAAATCCCCAAAACTATCCAGGGGTTATTCTGCACTCACCTGTTGAAATAACAAGTAACCACGGCCCCAGCAATAACCATTTGCTGACAGGCAAGAATGAATTCACTAGTCCAGATAAGGCCAACGAAATGATACCAGGCCATGTAGCAAATTCCAGACAGAGCTCTGTATTCTACTTGTCCTCCTGAAGTAGATTGTGCAGTACCTGAAGTTGGGATCATACCATTGTATTATTATAACATACCAGACAAGGGGAGGGAAGTACATGTAAGTGCTTCTGTATCCTTTCTCTTAACTTCCCTTCAATAAAATTACCAAAAAAAAAAAAATCAGATGTTAGAGAGATAATGTTTTTTAATTCCAATTGAATCTTGTAAAAAATCTTACAAAAAGCAAAAATTGCATTTAAATTGGGATTAAGACAGCTGCCATTAAAGTCAAGAGGACAGCTACAAATTAGTGAAGATTTTTGAGAAGAGATTACTCAAGATTTGAGGAATCAAATACTTTGGAAGTAAATGAAATCTTAATTTTCTTCATTCAAATTTGAAATGAATTCATGTTTATGAAATGCTTTAGGTTTTTTTCTGTAAGAAACAAAAGAGATAGACTGCAGAAAAGTATTAACAATGCATGACGTATTGTTGCAACAAAACAAAACAAATATTTTAATTGCTATTACTAGTTAGAACCATGGCCACTAGTTTTCTGTTCTCTATACTTTGAAATCTTTGTGCAAAATACAGGCACATAGAGATGGCTGTTCTGAGAGGGGGGAAAAAAAAGCAGACATCTCTATGGTAGTATATGCTCCTGTATCCAGGAACATTGACAAATTCACTTATTCAAGCGAAAAAACGTTGCTTCCACTTCTGTTACTAACTAAGAATTTATTCCATATTCAGTAGATGGCTTTTCATGAAAGGTAGGGGCAACTCAGATTACTCAGCAATCAGACCTTTCTCTGTGCAATCCTATTTATGGCATTTGACTCTGCAGGCTAGTCAGGGGATAATGGCATTAGGACATTTGGTTCTTGTGAAAGTTCTCTATGTCTATAACATGATTTTTTTTTTTTATTTATTTAACCAAGCCTTAAGTCTATTAACCTGAAAGAGAAACATGTTCACCAAATAAAACAATCTCTGGAGGTGAATAGTTTCTTATTCAAACTCCACGAAAGAAATAACAAAATGAGATATAGAATTGGCTATTACTGCTAGAACAACAATATAACTTAAGCTTTAATATTTCATGTATTCATTTGGTAGACTTGGCAGTGTTACGTTTACAGCTGGACTCAATGATCTTAAAAGGTCTTTTCCAACATAAATGATTCCATGATTCTCTGTTCTCTCACAGGACAACCCACCACCTTCAAGTTCAAAACGACACGTACAAAGCTATCCATGAAATAGTTCAGTTCTGGCCTATTTTTCTATAGCCACAGACTACTTACTTGGGAATAACTAGAAGTAGAAACAATAAAGACTTGTTTCAGCAACACTATCAGGTATAGATGAGCTTTGTAAGTTTTCAGAACCAAAGTCTATTTGTCTGTAAATAATGAAAACTATTAATCTACTCCATAGTAACAATGCAAGATTATTTTAAAGTGCTTTGAAAGGATCAAAAAAAAGTTACATGGGTGCATAAATACGGATTTAAAATATGTTCTAGATATTTTCTTTTCAAGAGGTTAACAATTTTAGCTGAACAGGTAAGCTCTTTACAGCGCTGTATCGTTGGTCATTCGCAGAAATAGTGTTGCTTCCATTATATTCAAATGTATTTTAAGCCTGTGAAGTGCAAGATACTCGATGGTTTGAAAAAGCTACTACTCGGATCTCTTCTCACAAACTCTTCACCATTCCTCCCCATCCCGTGCCTCCCTGGTTTTAAGCTTGTAAAAGCTTTTTTTTTTTTTTAAGGAGAATTTTTGAGGATACAATTATTTACTGAAGTAATTAAAATAAATTAGGCACTATATAATTCTGAATTTGAGGGATTTTTAATTTCCCTTACTTCTTCCAGAGGCTCTAGACTGCCTTTTCCAGCAGCACACACAAGTAGCCAAACACGCTCACTATCCATAGCCTCTAGCCCTTACTGAGGAACTTCAGCAAATGATAGGTCAGTGAGATACTAGGTGTCCTATCACTCCATTTTATAGCAAAGACACTATGCCATTTGGTAGCAGAATTAAGCACATTTTCCACCACACAATCCACCTGAACCTTTCTTTTCCAAAACAGGCCTTTTCAGTCTTCATTTCAGTGGTTTTGTCATGAAGATTGACAAATGTTCATATGGTAAACCAGTTCTGTTTGCTTTTTACCAGCCTACTGAAATAACCACCTGCAGTAACAACAGTAATAGCTTTGTCTCTCCTGGCCAACCTTATACATGTGTATGCGCACAGTGCTGTGCTCTGCTCCACAGGAATCAGGCACAGCCACCTGTGAGTTCACGTTTGATCACTTTGCTGTCTAGGTATAGTAAACTGTTTTTGTTACTTCACAGAAATCTGCTTATCGATGTAAACTGATGGATTCCCTGTCTTCTGGGCCTACCAGACATGCATAATTTTGTCACAGAACTATATGCAATGCTATTTTTATATGTCAGTAGCTCAGACGAACTTTAAAGCTATCCTAGATACCCTGTCAAGAAAATGATATGCCATTTTCCTCAGTACTGCACTGTGATCTATCTGTTCACACAAACTAAACTTTTTCAGCAAAGCCTTGAAGTATGGTTTAATCTGTCAACAGAATATTTTTCTCCAGCTACATAATCACAAATCTTTCTGGTGTGCTATACACTCTTAGTGATAACACTAACAAGTCAGTAAAGAACTGAGTCCCTACAGCTGAATCACTAAATCTGGAAACCTCTGATCAGTACAAGCGTTGGTCTGCTGCAAATACTTCAAAAGAAATTATGTTAACAAAGCAAACAGGCACCAGTGTTTGCAGCAGAACTCAGGAGAGTTTCTGCTCTGACTCCACAGGCCAGTGCTGTGCTGCTATGGTAGCCAGCACAGCAATGCCAGGATACAACAGTGGGTACGTGCAGTTCCATCAGCTACATTTTGATACCTCCAGACTTATGTCAGATGTTGTTACTCAACAACTGCTGCTGCTGCAAGGTTTTGCTGACGCCTGTAGCAGCAGGCTGTTGTAAGAGACAAAAATTCCTGGGAAGTCTAGTCTAGTGATTTCCTTATCAGAAACAAAGAGCCACTGACAAAAAAGTAGTGAGAGCCTGTTTATCAGTTCCTGTTAACATGAAAATATGATGCGCCCCTCCCACTGCTAAGTGAGGAAAGGTTCTGGCATCACACACTGAATCTTCATGCTTCCTGCAACAGAATTTGTTGTATTATTTTATTTAGTGCTTTTCCACGTAGAGGTATTTACAGCTAAGCTAGCTGGCTGTAATTGCAATGTCAAGGCACCTGCAGGAAATACATTTTTATTGCTGGTGTTGCTACTGCACAGCTTTATGTGGCAGTTTTACTGCTCACTTGCCTGTAGAATGCACCTTCATTACACAAAAATCTCACACCACTTTCTCATCCGATATTACACACACAGTATTTATGCCATGTGGACCTCACAACTCCTGCATACTGCAAAGTCAAAAGATGTGCCACATGGCCACTTCAAGTTCTGCAGTTAAATACCCACAAATTAAAGAACAATAAAACTCAATAACCCTAAGACATATCAGCTTTTCCAAAGCACAGCTGAATTCCATTCCTAGCCAGCTAATGGTTCTAACTGGTGCCACTGCTTGTGGTCTCATGAAGTCTTGGCATTTCTCCTAGTTTTCTAGGCCTGGAATTCACTCAGTCTCTGCTGCTCTTACAGATTCTGAATTACCAAGGTACTTAGGCAGGTGCCTATCTTAAAATACATAAGTAGTCCCGCTGATTTTAATAGGATTATCCACGTGTTTCGAATGAGTCATGTGCATAAGCACCTTTCAATTGCAGGATATAGTTTTCTATGGCTCCCAAGAAGTTAGTTTTTTTCTCACAGTAACACTAACTTTTGGAGGGGGTGTAAATAAGGTAGCTGTGTGGCCCCATAATGATCAGGTGCACCACAGCTGAAACAAGCATCAAGTGCTCCAGAATGGTTAAGATGCAGAGGCACTATAAATATAACCAGTGAAGATTCAAGGAAAATAATAAGAACAGGTGCAGCACAGCAGCAAGCCAATTTCATTTACCCATCGCTCTGTATTACTTGGAAGACTAGTGTTTTTGTAAACATTTCATTTTTTCAGCTTTCTTGGTATATTTGCATTTAAACTACAGTCTGGATAGCCCCAGAAAACATGTAGGTCAGAAGAAAAACTCAAAGTGTCAAAACCAAGAAAATCACCACCTGTATTTTACAAACTGAATCCTGGATAGGCAACTATTTGTCAATAAAAAAACCAAATTGCTCTATAAGAGAAAGCATATCTTTGAAGACCTTCAGAGAAGTACTCTCAACTGGTGCAAAAAGTCCCCAAAACTCAAAAGAAAAAGAAATGTCTCTTATTTACAGGACAATTGTGGAAAACAAATAATGCAGAGCCGTTCTGTCAATGCATTAAGCATACAGTACTGTATGTATTTATTGTTACAGGATATGTAAGTACTAGTCATCCTAGAACAGCAGAACAATCCCCAACAAGCTATTTTACGGTGAGCAGCTATAACAGCCAGCATTTCAGAGGACTCATATTTGGGCTGAAAACTTGAAATACAATCTAAAGGCATATTCTCAATACCAAATCTAGTTTGCTGTGCATTTGTCCAAGTTTTGAATTGCAAAACAAATCTGAGGTAAGAGTAAGGGACTGGAAATCCAAACAGCTATCTTGCTGACATCGACCTTCTGTCACCTGTATAAATCTTCTCAATCTGAGGGTTGGTTCAAACACTCCATCACTCCCTGCCCGGGTTATTAAAACGTTCAAATGGCCTTTGTTTGCCGGGAGGAGTTTCCCACCCCTGTGACCAGAGCCGCTGTGAAGAGCCGCGCAGGGGGAGGAACACCCTTCCCGCACTGCTCGAGCGGCACCCGGCGGGCACGGGCGCTCCTGCAGGTCATTCCATGGCACCGGAACACCTCCGCCCCCGGACCTGGCCAAGGGCTCAGAGTGCACTTCGGTAACAACAGCCGCCACTCGGCATAGACAACTTAACAAAAGGAATAACTATCAGTAGAAAAGGTGAAATAAATAAAATCGAGTTTTAACCAGAAAAATAATCGAATACACGGAGTGGCATTTTTCTATCTGCATTCACACTTAGGTTGCAACTTAGAATTGATTTGGATTATTTATCAAATGCACATTCTTTTCTAGATATTAACATACTGTTAACAGAAAAATCTTATAAGGACTGACAACTACACTAGAAATATCCTGCCAAAATATCTCAGTCAAAACATGTTTTACTAGATTGCTCATAAAATCAAGATGTTGACAATTAAGTGCCTGAAAATGACTTTCCCTTCTTATTCTAAATCTGCAAAAAGTCAATTCTTTAAAAACTGAAACTTTACTATCACTCTACTGTGCAGCAAGCTTAATTTGCCTTCTGTACTATACTGTTTGTACAGTTTTTTGTTTTCACTAGAAACATCAGCATTCCTATTAAGCTAGGGAGAAGTCAAAAAATACCTTTGAGTCAAGAGTTGTGTGCTGCACTATGAATGTAACAGCAGGTCATAAACTGTTTGAATCCTACTCTCCAAGCAGGTAGAGGGAAAAAAAAAATAAAAAATTGAATGAAAATTACTAGCAGGAAACAGAGGATATAAGCAATGAAGGAAAATGGCACAACATGGAAAAAGCATAAAAAGCCTCTCAAAGGCAGTTTTCATTGGGTTTTATTTCCCTGCGAATACATGCAGAATTTGCTTTTGGATATAATGTGCAAGTCGCTAATTTCCTGAAAAGTCTGTAAAAGCATCTAGGAAATACCCAACTGGTTCCCCATCCTGCTTTTATCATCCATCTATTTCTGTCATGTGAGCTAAAATATTTCTACTCTTCTAATGATTTCTATATTTCCAAAAGCTTTTGAAGACAACAGACTCAGCTGTTATTTTCTAAATTTAGATATAATAAGGGCAAGCTTTACATCCTTGTGTGTGCGTATTAAGAGTAAGCCAGGTTGACTTAGCATCAAGGATGTAATATTTCCTCTAATGGTTCTTGTTAATTATATATTTAGAAAATCTGTATGTTATAATTAATTTTATTTACCTGTTGCTAAATTTATTATAGTTAATGGCTTTCTTAAATTGTATCTGATCCAAGCAGGTGCATGAATGAACAGTTGGTTGATACCTCAGGAGATGCTCCTTTCTACAAAGGACTGGTCAGAAGCAGTGATAAGGTATCACACAAGGCCAGTTTCAAAATTACTGCTGCCTGGCTGATCTGTGCATAAATGGTATGAGGATTTTGCAGAAAAGCTAACAACCACACAGAGCTATGTCCAGCACACAATGCTGCTTCTGTGATGGGAAGATCCAGCTTAAACGAGTATCCATGACACCTAAATCAAAGTGCATCAGCTTGACTATTTAGTCAGGAGGAACAACTCACAAAGAGACTGCAGGTTGGACTTCTGGCCGTGCTAGGTCTGACCCTTTCGCAGGATAAGCAGATTATCAGCAGCCAACTGCTTCAAGCAGCCATTTCTGACAGACAAGAGCTACTCAGGAAAAGGCAGCAGAAACAGAGACTTGCAAACCTGCATAAGTCTCCAATGAAAGATGGAGAGAAACAGATCCCAGTCCAGCCTAAGCAATGGTTGAGTGATTTGCAATGTCAGCAGGGACGCAGACAGATTCTCATGTTACAAGTCAGTTGGCTCTTCTATAGAGCCAGAATTAACAGAGTGAGATGAGATGGAAGCTGTTGTGATAGGAGTGAGCACAGCCAGCTCTGTCAAATGGGCTCAGCTATAGAAAGGCTGGAGGCTTTTCTGGCCCAGCAGGAATCTGTAAGCCTGTACAGAGAAGTTACTGCAGCCCCTATATCAAGGGGTGGTGGAAACAAAACAAAGACACAGAAGCATTTGAACAGTTAGGCTGCATTTGGTTTTCCACACAGAAATCACTGCCAACTGTTTCTGAAAACAGAAAATCCATGAACAATAGTGTCTATCCACACAATTCTTCAATCAGCTCCAGCCCAAAGGACAACAATTGGCTCCTAACAGTGGCCCTAGAAATCTAAAATGAAAAAATACTAACCCCCAAATCATAATGCTTTCCATGTACAAAGGCTGATGCCTACATGTGGAGTTATCCCCAGAGCTACACAGAGTTTAGCTTCACTACTTTGGGTGATGTTGCATAGAAGGACAATCTCTCCTTGACTTGGGTGGCATGATGCTGGGCCAAGGCATCATGCAAATTACCCTGGTTCAATCAGTGACAGATCTTACAGTGGTGTATGCCTCAGTAATACAATTTCCATACTAAAAATCTGTTCTTGTGGATCTTTCATAGTGGATGACTCCTTCCACCTCCCTTACAACTGCAAGAACCCCTGGATTAATCCAAATTCTGTTACGCTACTCTAAATAACGATAGCAGTTGTTACTGCTCAGAAGCAACATTCTACCTCTGTGACAATTCAACACTGTTCACCTCCTCTGACTATAAACATTCGCATTTCATAACAACTGCACTAAAATCTGTCTCCTTCCTCCAGCTACTTTCTCCATTTAAATATACCAAATATATACTGTATCTACCACAATCTGTTCATAAATTAAATAACTGAGAAAGAACAAAACTAAGGTCTACATACAGAAGGAAAATGGCAATGTAGAAGACTCCAAAAAGTTGGAAATAAAATAAAATTAACAAGTTAACTCAGCTGTGTAAATGCTAGCCCACATTTTGTACACTAACACCAAGAGGTCCCACATTTAAGAACTGAACTTAGGAAATGTACAGCACTCAGTCAAAAACATGGAAGGCATATACTTACCTGCAACTGATGCAGGTCCCTTATGTCAGAGCTGTGTCACTTCTCCTGGGTGGGGGGACGGCCACTCAGCACCCTGCCTGCTGGAAATGGCTCTCAGGAGCCAGTCAGCCCATGCCAAGCACACTCTGTTTGTCTTTGTGCCCTGCTCTGTGTGGCGCTGGGACTCGGGGCTCATTACACACAGGCAGGGACAATTTGTGACCTCCACACATGGCAGCTCTGCACACACCAGGGATCGTTCCTCCCATTGCTCTCCCTGTTCCCAGACAGTCCCCACAAACCACATCCCCTCGTGGCATTGCCTTTGCTGCCAGCAAACACCTCAAAATCCCCTTCCCTTGGGGACCAGCCAACCCGGGGTGGGGGGAGAGGGAGGACAATAGTGTGGGGGGTGCCCAAACCAGACACCGCCTGACAGTGTCAGGCCAAGCTCCTCCTGAGTCCTCCTCCCCGGCTGTGATGGAGCATGAGGTCACTTTGGACGTGGCTCAGGACACACTGCCAGAGGCAGCGCGTGTCCAGGAAGTCAGTAACCACCGCGGGTTTGCAGGCCCGGGACCCATCACACTCCGTGAGCTGCACACAGGGCTGTTCCCTGCACGGCTCCTGCTGCTTGGATTGCCTGGGCAGGGAGAGGGCTGGGGCACAGAAACCCAGGCTCCAGAGGGTACAGTTGCTGGGAGGCCTGTGAGAGATCTACAGCTCCTGGCTAGAGCCAGAACAATCAGAAAGCATCAATTAGAGAGGGAAAAGAGCTGTGGCTGATCTGTGCCTGCTGGGACACTGAGTTTGCATGAGACAGCAGATACCTTGTGCTGTCCATGTGTGCCCAGGACTCGGGGCCGTGAGAAGGTGAGGATGTCACGGGGCACTTTCAAAGCAGAGGAGTGAGAAGATGTTGAGTCTGGAGTTGTTTCCCAGCCTATGCAAATCAGCTTGGTGCTAAACACTGCTTCCTCCTGCCTTTCCTTCTCCAAGCACACAAGTGCCTTATCTCCTCCTTAGCATCAAATGGGGGAGTCTAGTAGATGGCAAATTTGTAGATTAGATTGAGATTTTTGACTGAGAAAACATAAAGCTTGGAGAAGTGCAAAGTCTGTGTCCTTCTGCTGCTTGACCCAAGTTGTGCACACAAGCTGTAAGTCAAACAGTAAACAAAAAAAACTACAAGAGCACAAACCACAATGAGGGAAAATGTGACCAAAAATCAAGATACAGCACTGCATTCTCATATTACTCTTTAGAAGTTAACCATCTTAATTTTTTATTTGCTCAGAAGAAGGGCAGGGAGCAAGAGATAAAGCTGTAGGAGCATCTGGTTGAGAGAAAAAAATAAGGTGTCACCTCTATGAGCACATATTTTCCAGTGTTATATTAACCTCTATTAAACAAATGATTTGGAGAGTTTCCCAGTGCTGCTGGGCCGCAACGAGCTGCGCCAGCCCGTGCTGCGGGTGGTGGGCGGCAGCGGCGCGGCAGCAACGGCGGTGCTGAGCTTCGCGCTAAGCTGGGACGCCGTGCGGCTCTTCACGCGGTTCGCGGGCGAGGGGCGGGCGACGGGGCGGGTGGGGCCGGGCGGCGCGCAGGTCCTGCTCTCCGACTGCCCCTCGGACGCGCTGCGCCGCTTCCTCCGCCTCCTGCGGCTCAAGATGGCCGCCGGGTTGCGGGGCCTGGCGCAGCCCCCGCGCCTGGTGGAGCGGCCGCCGGCGTCCTTCGCCGTGATCAGCCCGGTGCAGGAGCGGGACCTGCTGCGCAACCCCGGCCCCCGCCGCGGCTGCGGGACGGGGCGGGGGGAGCGCCCCGCCGAGGTGAGTCCCGGGGCGAGGGGCGGCCCCGGTACCGGGCCCGGGTTCGGGCGCTGCCCTCACAGCGCACCGCTCCTGTCTGTCCCGCAGGTGCCCCGCGCCGAGAGGCGGCCCCCGGCGCGGCTGTCGGTGGAGCAGGAGGCGGTGCTGGGAGCCGTGCGGACGGGGAAGAGCATCTTCTTCACCGGCTGCGCGGGTGAGGGCGCCCGGTGGCTCTCGCTGGGGAAAGCCCTCGGGCCTCGCCGCTAACCCGTTGCTTCTCTCTCCTCGAAAAGACTGGGAAGTCCTTCCTGCTGAAGAGGATCGTGGGCTCCCTCCCTCCGAATGTCACCTATGCCACAGCCAGCACGGGAGTGGCCGCTTGCCACATCGGTGGCACCACTCTCCATACCTTTGCAGGTAATGCCTGCCCGACAGCGAGGGACTGAGAGCTTTCACTTCCTTCCCAATGAATCAGGAGCTTCCCAAAGCTTTGCTTTCTTCTCCCCTGCCAGGGATCGGCTCTGGGAAGGCATTTGGTTGGTCATTTATTACCTCCACACCTCTGCTTTTTCTTTCTATAGCATCTTATTAAGGGCTTTCTCAATTTTTGCCTCCCTTTCTGGCTGTTGGATACTTCCTTTAGCGATCTGGTGTTGGCAGCAAATGAAACTGGTCATATGCTCAAAATGCTGGCTGCTCAGTACTTATTTACTGCTGGCCTTTGATTCCTGTGCCTTTCTGTGCTCTGGGAGTTCTGTTGGGAAGAGAGGCAATAGTGAGCTCTGTGACAAGGTTTGTGTGAAGATGTCTTAGCAGCAGAGCAGAATGGATATTAAAAGAGGAATTGCTATTAGAAATAAATACTGAGTCTCCTGCCATGCTGTGTATAATGTGTTCAACAGCTGCAATTTGCTATGTCTTTCTTTCCTTAACAGAAGTGCACACGTTTGAGGCTTTGGATAGTGACCCAATGCTGGTGAAGTTAATTGATGCTCAGTGTCCTGTGGGTGGTAGAGTTGAGCTGAAGCTTGGAGCTCAGGTAAGTATGTGTACATACACATGAGATAGAACAGCAGATCAAATGGTATAAGAAAAATAAAGGAATATCAGATAAATATATAGAGTACATTAATACACAGAATGCAGATTCAATATAGAATGTCTATGCCAGGCCAACAGAAGATTCATTCCAATCTTTTATATTTTCTCTGCTTGGAATCTTATCCCAACAGAAAATGAGTTTGATTTGAGTGCAGTCCATGTCTTGGGGACAGTGGTGATTGCTGTGACTTTGACACACTTTTCCAATCAGGTTTAGAAGCTTTCAGTAGCAGAGAGCACAGGCAACTCATAGTTGTGGACAGAAGCAGCTCAAGTGAAGTGTTCAATGCTGTAAAATAGCTGGGAATCCTAGGAAGGAAAGGCTGTGAAATAATTTCAGTTGGAGATGGTGCTCTGTCCTGCAATAGGCAGGATAGGAGATTGTGGCCATGTCAGCCTGATGTGCTTATGCTTCCTGGGAGATTGTGGCCATGTCAGCCTGATGTGCTTATGCTTCCTGGGAGATTGTGGCCATGTCAGCCTGATGTGCTTATGCTTCCTGGAAAGAAGTTTAGCTGCAGGTGGCTGAACAGGCTGTAAACCCAGTGCACTGAAGGATTTTTCTTTTTCTCTGTAGGTGATGCTAGCAAAGAATCTGGATGTGTCTCAAGGGCTGGTGAACGGGGCACGAGGCGTTGTTATAGGATTTGAAAGTGAACAGAAGGGTAAGTGAGCTTCTTGATCTCTTGTTGAAGGAAGAGGGGAAAAATAACAAAACGATTTTTCATTGATGGCTGATGACTTCTCAGCTTTGTTTACTGCCTGGTAAGAATAATTTGAGGGAAAGCAGGGAGGAGATCTCTACAGGCTTGGGGCTCTCATCAGCTGTGATGTCATGCACTGCATCAGCTGTAGCTATCTATGGGCCTCTTGTGTTTGCTTTTCTGTGTTGTCTAGATGTGGGTGTTCATTTGCATTTCCTGTTTTGTTTTGTTCAAGCAAGTTTTTGTTTGTTTTTTCTCAAAGAATAATGTTCTGCTACCTGCAATGTGTATTTTTTCTCTGCATTTCAGCTGATGAAATACCTGACTTTAATTCTTCTGCCTTAAGTAGGTGCCAAACATCATTTCAGTACATGCTATTTACTGTTTACGGGTTTAAGTTTGGTTTAGGAGGGGGGAAAAAAAGTGTTCTTAGGCTGCTGACTTCCTGGATTTTGAGTATCAGGAATACATCCCTGTTTCTCTCCTGCTCCCATTCCTACAGGGCTGCCTAAGGTGAGGTTTCTCTGTGGGGTCACACAGGTCATAAGCGTGGAGAAATGGGTCTTCAAAGGACCATGAGGAGTTCACCTGAGTCATCAACAGCTGCCTTTAAAATTGGCATGGGCCATTTCCATTCACAAGAGTCAGGTGGGTGTCCTTATACAGCTGTCTAAAGACTTCCACACCATCATAAGCCTTATTTCCTGGGTGAGCTTGCATTGCTGGTAAAACAGGAGGGAAAGCTGAAAGGCCCTTGTCGGGGGGAGAACTCCAGAATATGTGTGTTTAGCTGCACCTCTTCTGCTCATGATGCCTGCCTATAGGGTCACAGATGGACTAGATACACTGCTGGAGTTTCCATGGGGTGCTGCCATCTGCATAGTTGGTGTTGGACTATAAAGCAGCATTATTTACCACTGTGGGCTGATGAGAGCAGTGTTTTCTTGAGAGTCATCAGCACTAGAGACCCTGAGGTTTACAGTATAACTGAGGTAGCTGCCAGAGCCACAGCTGTGCTCTTTGGGCTGGGCTCGCGCTTTAGTGGTGTGTGTTTGTTTTTTTTCAATGTAACAGTGTAACTTTCTCAAAGTTCCTTCCTTTCCAGAAGACTTCATACACTTTGATAAATACTGGTGTTGGAGACCTGTGAGTTTGTTCCCATGCCACTGTTTATTGTTCCTGTGCCACTGTTTAAACCAGGGCAGGCTGTAAATTCTGCTGTGCCCAGGACAGTCCTGCAGACAGGCCTAACCCAAACTCTCTGATCTGCCTGAGGACTGCTTGAGAGTGGTGACTGTTCTAGTTAACTACTAGGAGTGAAACCAGCAGGATTTCTTTCCCTGCTGTGTTGATTAGATGGGATTTATGGAGTTTTGTGCAACAAGAGGTTCTCTGGAGTTAGTTAGTGGATTCTACTATCTGCTAGCAATTTACTGACAGTAGAAAACTGCCTTTCCTTTCTGATTCTCATCTTTTAATCAGTTACACAGTAAAACAAAAGACTTCTTTGTTTTTTTCTTTTTTTTTAATCAAACCCTTACACCAAGAACGGTACCTTTGACAGACTCACAGGTTAGTGTTGGTACAGCACAGTGTTCTTTTTTGTTTGTTCTGTAACAAAGTTCTCTGTGTCTTTGGCAGGGCATGTCTTTAGATTGTGTGGAAATCTCCCTGTCTCGTGTCTTTGAAAGTGGGCAGGCTTACGTAGCCCTCTCCCAAACCGTAGCCTTGCAGGTCTCCGTGTTCTGGATTTTGACCCAAAAGTAGTGAGAGCTGATCCTTCTGTGCTGCAGTTCTATAGACAGCTGAGACGTCATCAGCTTTTAACCCAGGTAAAGAAAAACCTCATGCTAGTAAAGCCTGCTTTGTGCTACCAAGATGAGAGATGTTGGCACTGAGATGCTTCTTTTTCTTCCTAAGCAAGACCATTCAAATTAAAACTTGTAGTGGCAGGAGAGATGAAACTGCAGAGAGAGCATGTGGCAGGGCAGCTCTTGGTAGTAAAATATCTACAGTAGTTTTGGGATTATATAAAACTACCTGGCCCTGTGGGCAAAAGGATAGGTTGGGATTCTTTGGTCTTCCTTTTGCAGTAAGGAATGAAGGGGAAGTGGGCACAAAAGAAATCTGTTCCATTTTTTTTTTTATTTCTTCTTTCTCCCCAAAGGATTCACTACACACCTATTCAGATGCTGATGAGAAGGAGAATGTGAAATGCAGCTGATAATACTCTCCTGGTTTCTGTGAAGTGTCAGCACAGACTCCTGAGATGCAGTGATCTTGCTATTGAGTGTATTTGATAACATAGGTAAAGTCAAAGGACTTTTTTTAGCTGTTTGCTTCATTCAGCTGACTCTGGATATATAGAAGTATCTCTGTCTCGTGCCTCTGGAATTTGGAAGGCTTCTGTAGCCCCTTTCTGAGCCCACAGACCTAAGTAAGCACTTCTGTGTCACAGATGCAACTCCAGCAAACAAAATGACTGAACAAGGATGTTCCTGAGGGTCCTTCCTGTGGTTCTATCCTGCTTGCCTAGTTGCATTTAATCCTCCACATATATAGACTGAAACTTGTGTCCCTTTCTTCAAGTATACCACTGTTGTTAGATGGAAGGTGTCTGGATGGATTGGACCTTTTCACAGGAGCTGCTGACACAAGGGAAAGCAGTGCTAAGTATCTGGAATACATACTTGATTCTTCTGCAAGCAAGGAGCTGGGCTATTACTTTACAGCATGCTGAGGTGTTCCAGATGCTTGACACCAGGAGGCTTTGCAAAACTTCCTCCACAAGCAGAACTGCCAGTTACATATTGCTTGTTATGCTGATATGTAGCGTTTTTATTAGTCTGTTGCATAAGACGTGATTTTTATTTTTTTAACCCTCTGAGATGAACTGGCACTGTTTAAAGACAGGAGGAATTCCTACATCTTATACCTGTAATTATGGAACTAGAAGAATTGTGAAGTTCTGTTACTCCATTAGGGAGAAGATGGGTACTGGTGAGAGTTCCTCTTGTTTAAACACATGAGGCTTGCTCAAATGAAAGTTGTTCCTGGAAAAAACTTGTCTGACTAATAAGGTGGAAGTTTAGTGTGAAATAGGGAATAATGGCTATGGACATGTGAAGTGAGTTGTAATGTCACCTGTTTCAGCAAAAGCAGAGATAAGCAGAACTAATATACTGTCTTAATTAAGGAAAAGCTTTGGTCTTTGTATTTTAGCACTTTGTTTAAAGCTTAAGTAACTTGTATATTTTAAAATGTTTAACATCTTAAAACATGACATAACATTCAGCTAGAACTTGTCTCTTGCAGGGTTATGTCTCTAACAAAACCTCTGCTGTGGGAGTGAGTTGAAGGTTACTTCTTGGCAGCTGCTCTCCTTAAAGCCAGGAAAGGATGTTGATTAGCCAGTGGTAAATATAGCAGAGAACAGTTTTAATAGGATTTCAAAATGCATATTTTAAGTGGGGGTTGTTTTTTTTCTTCTGGGCTTGAAAGGTAGAGTTTTAGAGGGAGTCATAGTAGAAGACAGAAGTGTGACTGTTATTCAGAGGGGTTCTTAATGTATCAGCACATTGTTTCTTCAAAGAAGTCTGGTGGGGAGTGGATGAAGTAGCTGGAGCCTGTGGAAGACAAGCCCTTTCCCCCTCACACTGCAGGCTGTAAACTTTCTAAATTATTTTTTTTAAACAACACATTCCAATCCTTTGAGCTGGACGTGAGCTGTTTGTCCACCTTGAGGAGGAACTGAAGATTAACTTCTCCCTGCCCACACACCTGGCAAGGAGGGTGCTGGCACACTAAAGCATCATTTCTGGTGCAGATGAGCCCTGAGGTGTGATTGTTTGGCCTGCAGCTTCCAGAGCTTCCACTACAGCTGGGTGAGGGCCTGACTCTGTTGCAGGCTGTGTCCCCCAGCTGCCAGTGCCAGTACCCAGGTGAGGTGCCCATGAGCATCGTGTGCTCAGGTTCAGCCCCTTTCTCCTGTGGTAGGACACAGGGGGTGCAGGTGTGGCAGGCTGGCTCTAGCCTTTCCTTGGACACCTCTTGTTCCCCCAGCTGCTGTGTGTCCCCATCTTGAAGCACTCTTGCTCTTTCCTCATGCTGCTGTTCTGCAATGGGTGCCCTGGCACAGACTGTGCTGTGCCACTCGTGCCTCCTGTGCAATTCCAGCTATGCCTCAACTGCATCTTCCACCTTTGTGTGGGTTGAGTTTTTGCTTTTGTTCACCCCCCCATGCCCCTTGTGCAGGTGGCAGAGGCTGTGGGTACCTGATCATCAGGGCAAGGCTGTCCATGCAGGCAGGGATGCCCAAGGGGTTGCCCTAAAGCCTGTATGCTTGGTCAAGGGGCTGGGCTGGGTCCAGTTTGCACTCTCATGGGTTTTTAGACATGCGGCAGTATGAGGGCTTTGTGTTGCACTGGAGGTTGAGGTGTGGGATCTGAAATGCCCAGAATGTCAGTGGGTTTTACTCTTGGGGTAGACAGCTAGGAAGGATATGCCAGGCATGTCCACTCATACACAATACATTGATTTACTGACAGGTTGCATAAGAGTGATTAGATAATGCAGGCTCAAATCCTTTAACATCTCTTAAAAAGTTCCTGTATTGCTGCAATGAAAAGATAATTTAGAGTGTAAGAGTGGTGATTATGCAAATAAACTTCTAATTGTGATTTTAAGAAGCAACTCACTTGACTGTAGTTTTCCTGGATTTAGGGACTGAAATCTTTCCAGTTGTATGGGGGTTTTTTTTGTGCCAAGCTGAGGTTTGAGATAAAATGCTAAACAGAACTTAAAGCTGGAAAGGCTAATCAATATTTCATGTTAGTATTAAATATACATGAAATATTGTGGTTGCCTTCTCAATGATGGAACTGTGGGAACAGAATAGTGGTGGCTTTTGAAGGGCTGGCAGCTGTTCTGAGGCCAAAAGGGGTCCATCTGTGTAAATTTTGGATGTTATTACTTCCAGGTAAAGCAGATGTAGGGATGGGGGCTGGAACTGGAGGCTGCTATTTAAATCAGAAAAGAAGCAGCCAGGACAAATCTGAGCTGTCAAGCTCTGTTATGGCTCCCCTTCAGTCAGAGTTGTGATGAGGCCTTTTTTAACAGAATAATACTTCCATATATACATGAGGTAAAAATCTTGTAATACAATAAATATCCCTTCTTCCAAGTTTTCCATAATGTGTTGATTTTTCTTTCAGAGGGACAGTCTGTCGCTAGAACCCAGTATGACAACATGGGATTTTTTTTTTTTAAAGAACTCTTTATTGTGGTAATTGTGCTGCAAGAACAGAGCTCCTCTTCTCTTCGTTAGTCAGTAAAATGAAGAAGAATCTGAAGGCTGAGCAGCTTTTTATACAAGACTGCCCCAAAGCCATCCTCAAAATGTCTAGTGCTGCTGTTGCTTTCACCTGCTGAGGCAAGGTGGGCTTAGCAGGCTGGATTCTTGTGAGGACAATTTACATGGCTTATGACAGAGCAAGTACCTGTGCCATTCTCCACTTACACAACCTAGAGTTCATGCTTCTCCCCTGCCCCTCCATGGATCTTCTCCACAGGCTGTGGTCCTTCAGGAAGAAGTCTGCTCCACCACGGCCTCGCTGGGGGCTGCAGGGGCACCTGGAGCTCCTCTTCCACCTCTGACCTGGGTGATCGTTTCTCACACCTTATTCCCCACACTCTGCAGTTTTTCCACCTCTGTCTGTTGTTACCACCAGTATCAGTGAGGAGCTCAGCTGTGCCCCATGGTGGGGCTGTCCTGGAACTGGTTGGAATTCGCTGTGTCGGGCACGGGGCAGCCCCGACTTCTCCTCACAGGTTCCCAACACGTGTGCACGGGCACCTCATACACCAAGAACCAAGTGTGTGAGCATCCTTCAAACTGCCCCACCACCCTTGCCTGCAGCAGTTGGGTGGTTGGATATCCTGGGCTACAGAGGAAAGGCTGAAGGTGCTGTGGTAGGTGAGGGGGGAATGGCTGGTGATGGAGGAGCTGCCATGGCCATGGGGCACTGGGCAGGAGCTGGCCCGGGGTGCAGCTGGAGCCCAGCTCATGGGAGAGGCACTCCGTGAGGGCACATGGCTGTGCAGCAGCAGGCTGGGTCCCAGCTCTGTGGAAAAGGAGGCTTCCATTACTGCACTCCCATAAACATGGGGAATTAATATTGTCCTCTGCTTTCACAAACTGAAGAGCAAGAATTTAAGCTTGGTGTTTGCCTTAACTGCAGCTATCATTAAGTGAATTACACTAAGAGTTAGATACATAATTGGTATTTCTGTTACCACAAAGTGCAGCCATTCTCTTTGCGAATACATTAAACCACAAGAAACTGCTTTATACCAGCTAAAGCTTCATAATACATTTATGTGTTATTGGAAGCATAATTCACAAGCAGAGTGTTATTAAAACCTTACCAACTTCCAGTTTAAATCTTTGTACAGTGATTTAACACCCTTCTCATTTCTTTATGTGACATTTTCACAATAATTAAACATGAATGTGTCCTCAGAGTCTGTACCCACAAGTCCTGTGAGTGCAGGAAAGGCAGCAACAGTCCTGTTGATCTCAGATGCTGTAATAAGGTTGTGTCCAGGAATCAGATCTTCATATCCAGAGTTGCTCTGAATAGATGAAACAAATACTACTCCTAAGTGATGGAAATACAGTACCTTATAGGTTATGTTATGAATGTTAATAATGTAATTTTTCTCACAGATATTAAAAGTTTCTCATTTTGTATTATGCCACTCTGTGACATGCAATTGTCTTCTGCTGTTAAATCTAAGCAGCTCTATTATTAGCCTGAGAAAAGACCTGAATTGCTAGAGATTGCATTTAGATGTGTAAAATCACTGTTTCGCTGCTTCCTGTATAATTATTTTATGCTTGTTTCTATTACAGATTATAAGGATGTTGGATGGAATTTTTTAGCTAAACTACTGACTAGGATATAATGTATGAAATCTGGTTGTAAAAGCAAAATAAGTTGATAAAAAAATCTAAAAGTTTTTCACTTGTAATTATTGAATAGTGCACTAGCTGAATTTTTAATATTTTTTTTTTTTTTAATTTGGTATGGTGTTGATGCAGAGGGCTGTCAGATGTGACAGAGAACCTATGAGAGCCCTTTTGGGATGGCAGCTGGGTAGGCACCAGCAGCATCCTGACTGGTACCATGTGCCCATGTGTGGGCAACCAGATTAAGCCTGCAGTGTTCTAAATGTAACACGTTTTTACTAAATTGTTTATTACAATCCCTTTGCAAGAAGGTAGAGCTCTGATAAAGATGCCTCTGACAGAAATTTGGCTAAGATTTTTAATTATAATGATTTATCACATGGAGTTTGGCATTTTAGGTTTTTTTCTCTTATTTCTCAAAATGTATGGTTTTTGTCACCAAGTAGGGGAATATGTGCACAAACCACACTTTTCATCTACTCTTCTCAAGCCACTGGGCTATATCAGTTTTCTGTGAGGGTACATAATTTTTTTTTTTCAATTATTAACACCTTGAGAATTACAGGGAGATTTGCCCAGACTTTATTGGAGGTTAGGAGCTGGTCCAGCTCTTTAAAGATTCTGGATCTTGTTTTGTTTATTGAAAGATCTGTGATTCCCTATCATCAAATATCAGCTTAGAGAGGGTATAATGTATTTTGAAGACAGTGCTAGACAGTAAAAATATTACTAAAACTTCTTAAGGTTATTCCAGTAGCTCATAATTCACAAAAGTGAGGCAACACATATCTTTTAGTATTTCCAGGTGAAGGCTGGACAGACTTATTAAACATAATAAATGTCAAAAATATTTATGTGGATTAGTGAGAATAACTTGGATTAAAAACCAATTTTTAAAGTTTGTCATTTATCTTGGAAGTTGTACATATGATCAGCCTGGTTTTAAGTTGTTCCGTAAAAACATTCCTGGTAAGCTACCTTCTTGTTTTTATTGGATTAGTGGGACTCCTTGCAATAAAATATTTGACCATAATAACACCAGGTACTTTCAACTGACACTTTGCAATACAAAGTAAATTTTAAAAAGATATCTTGAAGCCTAGGCAATAAGCTGGTATTTAGTTGCCAGTATTTCAAAGCATAATGCATTAGGCAGAGGGATGTTACCAGAACTAATTTAATAATAAAGAAGGAAGTTTTGGAATTGTTTGGGGTTTACATGCTTTTTCTCCACATGAGAGAGACCTTGCACTAATTTTAACCATTTTACTTGTGACAGTAGAAAGCTCTGGCTATTTTAACATAAAAATCCCCACTGAAAATGGAACACAGCTGATGATTCAATAGGGTAAAAATGACAAACTTTCATAAAATGCTGTCTCTTTGTCTTCATTAGCCATAATTATGGCTTTCAGTTAAACTTTTGGACAAATACTGTATGTTTTCCTCTTGTTTTGAAAATAAAGTTGTTTGTGCAGAGTAATTTTTATCCTTTAAGTTCATGTTAGAGATACAATGCTACTTTTGACAGACTGCTGTGTAGTCTTGTGCATTCTCAGATGTCAAAAAAACTACAAGGTCAAAAATATTGTTTGTGATGATGTATATATTTTAATAGAAATTGTCCAGAGGAATTATAATCAGATTTTGACACTTGTCCTGAAAGTGTCAAAGTCTCCATAACATATAACAGCTCAGAAACATCAGGCAAAAAGCCATAAGCATAACTCTCATTCAATAATTCTGTAAGATATAGATCATCTCACAGTGATAAGTTTCAGGAGAAATCTGAGTTTCAGGAGTATCTGAGAAATAAGTATCAGTCTCTTAACAACATTTGCTACAGGTTTCAGGAGATTTTCTTTTTAAAAAAGGGTGCAAAAAGCCCCCCAGATCAACAAAAAAAGCCTAACCAAAAGAACCCCAAACTATTTCTGGCCATCAGTGAAGAGGAGTTTTACTGTCAACAGAAACAAGGGCTAGAGGGAACCTCAAGCACAAGACTGCACTCTGCAGGTTTTTTTTCTGCAGCAGGAGGCCTCAATGAACACAGTATTCATCACTGTACCAAGTGGTGACAACTCCAAGTAGTGTGCTGATTTAGAGTAGTTCCCAAGCATATTTGCAGATTCAGTATGCATATAGGCCTTTGGGATGGGTAAGAGATCTAGTATGTTCCAAAAGTGCCTGAAAGAATCACAGCATCAACTGGGTTGGAAAAGATCTCTGAGATCATCAAGACCAACCCTTGATCCAACCCCACCGTGGTTCCCAGGCCGTGGCACTGATGCCACATCCAGTCTCATCTTAAAAACCTCCAGGGATGGTGAATCCACCACCTCCCTGGGTTATGGGCTGGTTATGTATTCTTAGATTTCATCCCAAACAAGTGGCAAAAGACACAAAAAAACCTTGATAAAACTCATCAAAAGGGAAGACTTAACAATTACTGTGGAGCCTAAATAGAGGAGAGGATTTTGCAAATGAATTAGATTCTGCAGTGGTCCCTTTCCTTCAAAATGGTCTATTTTACTTTTACACTATGGAGCCCTCTCATTTATTTCCAGAGTCCATTTCTCCCCCTCTTTTCCTAAGGTGTGGCTATGTTGTGAATAATTGACGCTTCTGTGTAGAAAAATATTTTTGTTATCATGTTGCAGAGTTTAACTCAAAATAAACTCTTAAGCATTCTACTATCTGATCAGTGTCTGCATAGTGACATTTGTCAGGAGAGAGAGAGACACAAGAAATAGTCAGCGACTGGAGATTCTTACAGACTGAAATAGTGACACTGTAATCCTGCTCGTTCCCTCCCTATACCTATCACCCCCTTTTCCAATCTCTATATTGTGTATGTGTCTATATTGTGTCTATATTTAGACACAGCTAAAACGACTGTTAGAAGTGTCCCTTGACATGTGTTCAAATCCAAACCACAGGTATTAAAATTCACTTAAAAAAAAAAAACCAACAACAACAACAAAAGACAATTTAAGCATTTTCTGGTTCCAGGACATACAACAGAAAAGACATGACTATTTACTCAAATGTAAATAACAGGCACCGCGACCCATCTGTAGCCAGGGTCTGGGCGTGTGCTCGCGCTGGAGCCCCCTGTAGCCAGGGCAGCAGCCTGTTTGGCTGTTGAATGGTTCAGGATACAGGAATCTCTTCCCTGAGGGTAAGAAGCCTTTTAATACATGGTATGTTCTCTGTGTGTTAGTACTTCTCTGCTGCAATCAAGTTACCTTTCAAACTTTTTTCATAAGCTTAGCGAATTGCATTCATTCTGTCCTTCACAGTAGGGCTTTTTTTCAAGCATTCAGATAATCTTTGTGGCTTTCTTCTTACACCGCTTTCATTTCTTCCACTGTTAGAAACACTTGACACCTGACTTGTAAGCAATATTCTAGTACTGGCTTCATTAAAAAAATTGCCTTCCTATTCCTACACACTGCCTTCCTGAATAGATTTTAAAAGTCTTCTTAATCCTGTTTACCTCACACACACAACACACACAACTGTGTCTTGACTCAGTTGTTCAACATGATTTATAAGCACTTTCCAAAGTTGCTGTTTTCAAGGATACTGTCCTCCCCTCCATACTTAAAAATTTTATTTTTTAGACATACAGCTCTTCATGTGAATATATTAAAACAGCAGCTAACTGCACAGGTTTATTCTCTTTACCAAACTATCCATGTTACTCTGTGTGACTTCAGCATCATTATCTGTCCTGCTGTCAAATTTCTGTGTCATCTGCATATTTTGTCCATGGTGATTTTATATTTAAATCCAGGGGATGCATAAAACTGGCATCACTTTTCTTTGAGTGCTTTCCTTTGGAAGACACAATTTTAAACAGCCTCGCTGGATGATTATTTCTCACTGGCATTATTTTTCTAACCCATCAGTTCCAGACTGTATGTGCTACAGTGCCAGCTATTTTAAATGAGCAGTATCATATTGAGCTCGCTGGATTAACAAGCTAACAGTTAAAGCATATGATATCTCCATAGTAGGATTACATCTGTAATCTCTCAGAGAGTTAAATTAGGCCTATTTTCTATAAATTAATTGTATTCATTTAATTCTTTATCACTGAAATCATTTGCCTTTTTCCTCTATTTCACCTGGATCATATCAAGTTAACAGGCCCTTTAACTACAAGTCCTTCAAAAATACTCCTAAATTATTCACAGGTTTCATGCTTCTGTAATTTCCTGAGCATTCCAAAATTCATGTCAAAAGCTGGTTAGTGTGTGTGAAGTGCCTCAGCCAAATGTGGGGTTTTTTAAGGACTTTCAGGTGTGAATGATCCCAACTTGAAAAATTTGAAAAAAAAATTATTCCAGGAAAGTGGTGCCACCTGTGTCCCTGAGGGCGAGGTGGGTACTTTGTGTACCCCTGAGGGGCTGCGTGACTCACTGAGAGGGACCTGAGTATCTCCTGTATCACTGAGGAGGGGTGGGTGTTCTGTGTGTCTCTGCGGGGGAAGAGGATGCCCCGAGGGCTAAGTGGGTGTCTCCCGTGTCCCTTCAGGAGCTGTGAGGGACACAGGGCGAAAAGGATGCTCCGAAGGGTCACCGAGGACCCCTGAGGGTGCCCTGAGGGAGACGAGACGAGACGAGACGGGGCGGGGGGGTCGGGTCGGTCGCCGAGGCTGCGCTGCTTTTCCCGCCCTCCCCTCAGCGCCCTCAGCCCCCTCAGCGCCCTCAGCCCCCTCAGCGCCCTCAGCCCCCTCAGCCCCCTCAGCCGCAGTGTCCCGTCACTCCCCGGTCCGTGAGGCGGGCGCAGGTAAAAGGCGCTTTGGAGAAGCTCGATAAAAGGTTGTGGAGTCGCCCTGGAGAAGATTTTGGACTATTAAAGACGTAATACAGTGTTGAGCAGCAGCGTCAGAAGGTCAGCACGGTCTTTCAGTGGAGTTATTGAGGAAAAAGCTTCTTGAACTTCATCACCCTTGGTAAGTAACACAAAGGGGACTAAGAGTTTCAGAGAGGTAAAGCTGAGGGAACTTGGAAAGCACATGCAGGGGATGTTTTGAGGGAAGATGTCAAGTAAAGTGTGAGGGACAGACTGAAAATCTTGGAGGGAAAAGTTGAGTCGGGGATATTTTGGGGGTTGAAATATATGGTGTCCTGAGTATCACTGAGGGTTTTGAGGGTCACAAAAGAAGGAGGCTGGTGCCCCTTGTATCACTGAGGGGAAGGAGGATGTGCTATGTGTCCCTGAGGGGAAGGCATGTTGCTGAGGGGGGAGGCAGGTGCCCGGTGCGTCCTTGAGGATCTCTGAGGGGGAAAAGGGTGCCCCGAGGGCTACGCGGGTGCCTCCTGTGTCCCTTTAGGTGCTGTGAGGGACACAGGGCGAAAAGGGTGCTCCGTAGGGTCACCGAGGACCCCTGAGGGTGCCCTGAGGGAGACGAGACGGGGCGGGGGGGGGGGGTCCGTCGCCGATGCCGCGCTGCTTTTCCCGCCCTCAGCCCCCTCAGCCCCCTCAGCCGCAGTGTCCCACCACTCCCCGGTCCGTGAGGCGGGCGCAGGTGAAAGGCGCTTTAGCGAAGCTCGATAAAAGGTTGTGGAGTCGCACTAAGGCAGATTTTGAGCTGTTATAGAGGTAATACAGGGCGTTGGGCAGCAGTGTTTCAGTAGAGTTATTGAGGGAAAAGCTTTTTGAACTCCGTCACCCTTGGTGCGGTAACACAAAGGGGACTAAGAATTTCAGAGAGGTAAAGCTGAGGGAACTTGGAAAGCACATGCAGGGGATGTTTTGAGGGAAGATGTCAGGTAAAGTGTGAAGGACAGACTGAAAATCTTGGAGGGAAAAGCTGAGTCGGGGACATTTTGGGGGTTGAAATATGTGGTGTCCTGAGTGTCACTGAGGGTTTTGAGGGTCACAAGAGAAGGAGGCTGGTGCCCCCTGTATCACTGAGGGGAAGGAGGAGGTCGTGTGTGTCCACTGAGGGGGAGGCAGGTGCCCTTTGTGTCGCTGAGGGTCCATGAGGGTCATGGGGGAGGAATTGGGTGCCCCAAGTGTCACTGAGGGGCTTTGAGGGTCAGTGAGGAAGAGGTGGGTGTCCGGCACATCACTGAGGGGAAAGTGGGTGCCTCGTGTGTTACTGAGGGTTCTGGGAGGGTCACTGTGGGTGAAGAGGGTTCCCTGAGGGGCTGTGAGGGTCACTGAGGGGAAAGCAGGTGCCTCGTTTGTTGCTGAGGATCACTGAGAGGCAACTGGGTGCCTTGAGTACCGGCAAGGAACTTTGAGAGTCACTGAGGGAGAGGTGTGTGTTCTCTGTGTCCCTGAGGGGAAGGCAGGTTTCCTGCATGTTGCTGAGGGGGGAGGCGGGTGCCCGGTGTGTCCCTGAGGATCTCTGAGGGTGAAAAGGGTGCCCGGAGGGGTGAGTGTCTCCTGTGTCCCTTTAGGTGCTGTGAGGGACACAGGGCGAAAAGGGTGCTCTGGAGGGTCACCGAGGGGCCCTGAGAGTGCCCTGAGGGAGACGAGACTGGGTGGGGCAGAGCAAGGGCGGGTTGGTCGCTGCTGCTGCGCTGCTTCTCCCGCCCTCCCCTCAGCCTCGGTGTCCCACTCCTCCCCCGGTCTGTGGGACGGGAGCAGGTGAAAGGCGCTTTAGAGAAGCCCGATGAAAGGTTGTGGAGTCGCCCTAGAGCAGATTTTGGGCTGTTACAGAGGTAGGGATTGTTGAGCAGCAGGGGCAGCAGGATGTTTCAGTGGAGTTATTGAGGAAAAAACTTCTTGAAGTCCGTCACCCTTGGTGAGGTAACACAGAGGGGACTGAGAGTTTCACAGAGGTAAAGCTGAGTGAACGTGGAAAGCACATGCAGGGGATGTCTTGAGGGAAGATCTCAGGTGAAGTGTAAGGTGGTGAATAAAGCACAAACCCTGCCGGTGACACAATCAAGTGCCAGGGCAGAATTAAGGCTTATTACAAAACAATTTGGTTTAAATACAGCGCTTAAACATGTCACATGATCTTCCAAACAATGGCAATCAAATATTGATTGACCATGCGTGAGAACGTGGAAAACTACAACTCCCATAATTCCTTGCCACATCTCCCCTTCTCTAAATAATTAACAAGCTGTAAAACAATACATTTTTTAAACATTCTTAATGTAACCAATTTTATCTTAACTGTTTATAAAAAACAAGGCCTTTATTGAGCTGTTTACAACTTCATTGGTTCGTGCAATATTCAAGCAACCTTGCATTAGCCAGAGTTCGTAGATGTGTAGAATCTTTTATCTGAGGGTAATTTTGTGTGATTGGGTAAAGGCATCATCTTTATTTGAAAGGGAAATGTGTTGGGTTATAGATGTTGTGTTTGAAGTAGTGTTGTTTGAGGTAGTGTTGTTGAATGAGTGTTTAAGATATCTTGCTGTAAAGTGTATTTGCATTCACACACACATACATATCTCCACTCAACTTTCTCATTCACATTCTGATGGCCACTGTTTCATTCTCTCCTAACACATGCATTCTTAAACCCTTTATTGTGTTTGAATCATGGAGTTTTGTTTTTGTATTGGTTACTGTTTGTGTGTTTCTTTTGGTTCTGTTTATTGCTTCTTTGTGATTGTTCCTGTTTTGAAGAAGTGTTAATGTAGATTTTACACATATAGGGACCAGACCCATGTCTCTTTCCCTCCCTTTTTTGTGTTTTTATAGCATGTTTCTCAATGTGTGGTGTGTTCCTTTTACTGTTGTTGGTTATGTTTCTTCAAATCCAATTTCTTCACTCATTTTTTCTGGTGATTGTTTCTGTTGTGAGGAAGGGCTAATATAAGGCCTGACACATTTAGAAGAGATCTTTTGTAATTTGGTACCCTTGGATACACAGGCATATATCCTCCCTCAAGTTCTGAGATCTACTGGTCCTGACCATTGCCTAGGTATTAGATTTTTAATCATAACTGGTGCTTTGGAAGATGAAAGTATTTGAGTTTTATGTTGGTATTCATACCTGCTATGGTTTGTATCATCACAGTTTAAGAAATTTAGAACATATGATGCTTTCTATAAGTGTTCCTGGGGGCTATATACCAACTCCCCTCTTTTTTGCCTTTGAAGCATTTCTTTTAGTGTGCAGTGTGCTCTTTTTACAATTGTTTTGTGGCTGAGTGCAGCATGTTTGTGGAATGGAATATCTTCTGATTTGTGAGATGTGTTTTAGCTTTTGTTGAATAACATACAGGATCATTGTTTGTGTTTATGGTTTTTGGAATGTTTGAAATTGCAAAACAAATTAGTATTTGGTAGTATCTTTTGCCTTTTTCTAGTGTGTGTTGTATTATTCTATCTGGAATGTGTGTGAATGGATGTATCTTATGTAAGAGTTAGATTTTCTGTGATGAACAAGGAATTATGTGGTGTGTATTTTTCTAGGTAAATGAGGGTTAGTGAAATCTCGAAGGAAGGAGGCTTCGAGATGTGAAAGTAGCATAGCATGGATCAATTATAACACTCATAGGTTAATTACAAAACAGTTTAAATGCCTTGCATATATGAGTAAGTTGTAAAACTTTATTATAGAGTCCCGGTCCGCGGTTTGTATCTTATTGTTCTGTTGTCTTCTTTAGTTTGTCCAGATGTAGATGGTCTTAGTGTCCCATTTACTTACTACATCTTTCGTTGTGTAGTTTTCTTTGTATTGGAGATTGCATTGTTGGTCCTGTTAAATTTTTCTGGGGAAAGTTTTACAGTCCCCATTTCTTAATCGTATCAGTTAGAGCAACTGTAACCAGGTTTAATTCAGTCTCTCAGGTAGTTGCAATTTACAAGCAGCTATTTTGCACTCTTGTTGACATTATGTATGTTGTTCTGTGATTGCAAAATGTTTTGAAAATGTTTGAATGTAACAAATATGGGGATGTTTAAGATTCTATACTTATTATTTGAATAACATTGTTATGATAATTGCATGTATGTGGATGTATTTGAGAATTTAATAACTTCTAATAACTTTTATTTTTAATAATTCAAATAAAGCTACTGGGAAATTAATGAAGAAATAGGGAAAAAAATTTTAAAGCTGTAGTGTTCTGGTTTTGTGGAAATAAACTTAAATGTTTTTGGTTAAAATGACACCAATTTACATGGTGAAAGGCAATAGCAAGAACTTTTAGGCAACAAAGAGAATTTTTCTCTCTCTTTACACTAAGAAGGTTTCAAATCTTCTTTTGCATCTTGAGTCTAGTAATTGATTGGTAATCAGCATGCAATCTATGCTGAAACAGTCTGTGGGTAAATTTATTTAATTCAAATTTATCTCCCTAGTAAATTGCTTATATTGCTCCAGTTTTTATAATATGTGTAGCAATTTTGTTTGCTGATTGATAAAAGGTTTATCTTGCATTCTTTAGCATAGCTAGAAGAATATGAAACTGCTAAACCTAATGAAAGTTTTGTATCAGCCAGTTTTATATTTAAAAAATATAAATTAATGAATATATTGGACTTGAAAATAGTGAGATGCTAAATTTTATTCCATGTATGTTTTTAAACTATTTTCTACCCTTTATTTCTATTGTTAAGAAAACAATTTACAGTACTTTTAAGCAAACTGATTTGAAAACAAAAAAGAAAAAACCACAAATGTTAGAAGTAAAATTTATATTTTCTTGAAAATGTAAAATGCAGTGCTATGAGTGATTAGTTAATAAAGTTTTAGTTCGCTATGTTTTGCTTTCTTTTTCCCATATTATGTAAGAAAGGAGATTTTGAGTGAGAGATGAGAGGGGTTTGCTTGTTGTTTTCCTCACCAAAAGGCAAGTCACTTGTTTGTTTAGCCAAAGAGTTAGTAGGAAAGTTTATATAGGAACAGGAATAGTGGTAGAAGATAACAAAATCTAATTCCACTCAGTTGTTAAGCAGTAAACCATTGTTATGTTTGAGGGGCAACACATTATTTCTTGTTTTGCAAAGGCAATTATGCAAGAAGTGTTTTTTATCCTTTTCTTTAATTAAAAAGTCATTTGTAAAATCTTGGTTTTCAAAAATTCTAATCTTTTTGCACTCTGAGACAGGGGTAAAAAGTATGAAAATCCATTTTTTTCTACTTTGAGAGACTGATAAATTAGTGAAAGGGTTTTTGTACGTAGCAGGGCTGTGTTTATATGTTTTTCTAGTGTTGTGTGTAAATGCATCACCTCTGTTTTAAGGAAAGACCACTGTATCACGGATTTAGGGCTATTTGTTTCTTGGGCCACTTGTGGGTTTAGCTGCAATGAAACTGCCTTTGGGGAAAAATGCGCTGTTAATTGATTTCCTCTTTGACTGAGGCAGCCTCTGCTCTACAGAATGAGTGATTTCAGGGGTCCAATGAAAACAGGGTTAATGTCTGGGCTATTGCTGGTTATGATGTTTCTGTTTTGTTTTGGGGGTGCTAGTTTAAGAAAACTTGTTAAAAAGGTTTGGATGTTTTTTTAAGAGCCATTGTGAGGTTACATCTGTTCTGTTGTTAAAAATGTTTGATACTGCCATTCTAATTGTTTATTTTGAGTATAGGCCAATTTATGCATGTTTGTGTTTTGAATGGATTTGGAGGTGTGTATTGCTGTATGTTGCAGCCTTGTGAGGCATCTTTGGGCTTGTGTTGTAGGAGGGATTTGTTTGTTTTGCTTTATCAAGGCTTTTGCAGTGACTGTGTGTAAAGGATTATGTGTTTCTGCAGTTGAAATTGTAATTGGTTGTTTCTTTGCTACTTGTTTAGGTTTGGGTTTCCATGTTGTGTATGGCATATTGTCTAACAGCATTTTAAAATACTGAGAAGTAAATACTCTATTTAGGGTCCCTCCTAGAATTTCTATTCTTCCCCCCTGTAACACAGAAGAACCTTTTATAATAGTAGATAATTTGTCAATTAGTAAAGTTGTCCTTTTGTGACTTAGTAAGTTAAATATGGTAGCCGATAGTTGTATGTCTGCTGTGTTTTGCAATGTTACCTTTAGATTGTTGGTTGTGTCAGTAGGTGGATTGTGTTGTTCCAGCTGAAATTCTCGCAACATAAAACCAACAGCTGCTGTTGTTAGCAACGTAACCAATATATATATTGTCCATTTTAACATGACTGTACTGATGGTCTCGGCTTGGGCAGGAATATGTTTTGTGTACTTTCCCAGTCTGTATTCTCTTCAAGCTGAAGTAGTAGCTGTAGCCATGTTTGCTATTCTTCCTCTTCTGCAGGATCCAAAACTGCTTGTCTTCTTTCTGGTTCTCTCATCTCGCTGAGTTCGGTTTACCACAGCTGGGCTAAGATTTCTAGGGTGTCAATTTCTAATCTTCCTCCTCCATCAGACCGTCTTCAGCATAGAAGCTGTTCTGAGGCTGGTGAGGGCTGTGGGTTGGTTTCTTGGTAGGAGTGCCACGGTGGTGTTTTAAGTGTTCTGCATTTGTTGTCTGTTGGTTGAACTGGTGGTGACGGAAGAGGCACTTTAACTTGTACCTCATGACAGGAGTAAGCTGGCTGTGTCCATTGTTCTACAGAAGTCTCACGGCCACTGCGCTGCCACAAAGAGTTACTGGACCCCCCTGACACCGCAACAGCAGTCCATCTGTTGGCCCCTTGTAGCAGCCCCTGCAGCTGACGTTGCTGCTGGTGCACTAACCCAAGTGAAGTTTGGAGGGATTTGTGGAGGTGGGGAGGCCTATGGGTGGGCGGGTGGGTAGTAGGTTGGAGATCTCCCTCTGGGGATGTAGGGATGTTTTCCTTCTTCGAGAGGAGCTGGTATTTCTCAGGCTAAACTGTGTCTTCCTGCCTTGGCAGAAGATATCAGAGAAGAAAGAAGGGACTGGAGTGGAACTTCGAGACAAGAGCAAAGAAGAAGAGCAGCAACGTCGAGCTCAAGAGTGGACAGGCAAGGCAAGAGCCAAGAAGAAGAGCGTCGACTTCGTGCTCAAGAGGGGGCGGGAGAAAGACCCTCTGGGCAAAGACCCTCCCTGGCATCCCCAGGCCAGGGACCCCTAAGAGTCCGGCGGGCAGCTTCCGGCTGCGCCGGCCGGCTTGGCGCTGGGCGGACCTCCCTGTAAGCAGGGCTGGGTCCTTTCCTTTGCTTGGTGTTGGCCTTTTGCCATCGCGCTCCTGTGGCTGCCCGGAGGGAGGGGCAACCGCCCTGTAAGGAGGGCAAGAGTGCCCGCCTCCGCGCCCGAGGGGGGAAACGGAGCTCTCCCGACCCCCCAGCCCGCCCGCCCTGTAAGCAGGGCAGGGCTTTTTCCCTTGGCACCTTAGGTGCCTGCTGGCGGCCCCTGGCCAGAGCGACCCCCCGTAGCCGGGGTGCGTCACAGGCCGTGTCCCTCGCCCCCCAGCACGCTGAGGCCCTTGTGGCCCGCGCGCAGCCCGGGGGCGAGCCCGAGGCTCTGCTCTCCCGCTCGGCGGCAGGGCCGGCTCCCCCCGGCTTGGCGCACAGAGCTTGCTCCCTCTTCTGGGACGTTCCCCCTTTGTGTCCCTGTCTTGTCTTGTGTGTGTGAGCGAGTGAGCGAGCTGGCCCCTCCTGTAGCCCCCGTAGGCAGCGTAGCTTAGACCTCCCAGGAGGGAAAGAGGGGCTCTGTGCGCCAACCCGTGGGGAGCCGGCCCTGCCGCCGAGCAGGAGAGGAGAGCCTCAGGCTTGCCCCTTGTTCCCGAGGACGGAGCGAAGCCCGTTAGTGGCGGCGCGGGCGCCGCCACCCGCGCCGCGGGGCTGCCCGTCCTGCTGGCGATGTGCCAGCGTGGGCCTCCCCCCGTCCTCGGGGCTGGGGGCCCTGTCCCCGCCGGCCTTAGGCCGCGAGGCCGTTGTTGGGAGTGCCGGGCCTCGGGGGGGGCGGCCCCCTAAGTGGGGCTTTGTGCGTCCCCCCTGCTCGGCGGGCGGTTGGAGGGACCCCCTGTAATCAGGCGGGTGTCCCGCGGGGTCCCCCGGCCTCTCACAGGCGTGGGGCTGGGCGTGTGCCCTCCCTGCCCTCGGGGCCCAGCTCCGGGCCTTAGGCCGCGAGCCCCAGTGCCTGGCCTTTGAGCCAGGTACTTGATGCTGCGGGGGAAGGCCGAGCTCCGTGGCTCCCTGGGTGTGGACCCGCCTGTAAGCAGGGTCCGGGTCTGGGAGCCTTTGCGCTCCCTCAGCTGGCAGCCTGTGCGGGGCGACCGCCCCGTTAGCGGGGAGCGGGTCAGGTGCCCCCCGAAGCGGAGAGAAGGAGCCTCCGTAGGCCTTTGGGCCCAGGGCCCCCCCGTAAGTCGGGGCCAGTGCCCTGGTGTCCCAGGCGCTTTATGGTCCAGGCAGCGGCCGGAGCCCCCTGTAAGCAGGGCGGCAGCCTCTTTGGCCGCTGCCTCGCATGCCCAGCTGCCTTTGCCCAGAGGGCCCGGCTCCCCGCAGCGGCTGGGACTGCGCCGTGCGTCGCCGTGGTGAGTCCAAGTGAAGCTTGGAGAGTTTTGTGGGAGTGGGGGGGCCTGTGGGTGGGCGGGGAGGGGCTTGGAGATGTGCCTCCGGGGGCGTGGGGTCTGGGTTGCCTTGGCACGGAGGAGCTGGTGTTTCTCGGGCCCACCTGCCTCCTCCCGCCCTGGCAGAAGCCGTCGGAGAAGAGAGGGGAAGAGGCGTCGCGCGGGACGGCAGCGCCGACGCGGGAAGACGCCGCGGTGAGCCCGGCTGAAGTTGGGGGGTGGTGTGGAGGTGTGGGGGTCCTGCGAGTGGGTGGGCGGGTGGTGGCTGGGGCAGCTGCCTCTGGGTCCTTCGGTGCAAGGACTCGGAGCTTCTGAGTCCGAGCTGCGTCCTCCTGCCTTGGCAGGAGTCCTCCGCGAAGAAAGCGGAGCCGTGGAGCGGGACGGCGAGGCAAGAGCGAGGAAGAAGAGCGTCGGCTTCGTGCTCAAGAGGGGGCGGGAGAAAGGCCCTCTGGGCAAAGGCCCCTCCCTGGCATCCCCAGGCCAGGGACCCCTAAGAGTCCGGCGGGCAGCTTCCGGCTGCGCCGGCCGGCTTGGCGCTGGGCGGACCTCCCTGTAAGCAGGGCTGGGTCCTTTCCTTTGCTTGGCGTTGGCCTTTTGCCATCGCGCTCCTGTGGCTGCCCGGAGGGAGGGGCAACCGCCCTGTAAGGAGGGCAAGAGTGCCCGCCTCCGCGCCCGAGGGGGGAAACGGAGCTCTCCCGACCCCCCAGCCCGCCCGCCCTGTAAGCAGGGCAGGGCTTTTTCCCTTGGCACCTTAGGTGCCTGCTGGCGGCCCCTGGCCAGAGCGACCCCCCGTAGCCGGGGTGCGTCACAGGCCGTGTCCCTCGCCCCCCAGCACGCTGAGGCCCTTGTGGCCCGCGCGCAGCCCGGGGGCGAGCCCGAGGCTCTGCTCTCCCGCTCGGCGGCAGGGCCGGCTCCCCCCGGCTTGGCGCACAGAGCTTGCTCCCTCTTCTGGGACGTTCCCCCTTTGTGTCCCTGTCTTGTCTTGTGTGTGTGAGCGAGTGAGCGAGCTGGCCCCTCCTGTAGCCCCCGTAGGCAGCGTAGCTTAGACCTCCCAGGAGGGAAAGAGGGGCTCTGTGCGCCAACCCGTGGGGAGCCGGCCCTGCCGCCGAGCAGGAGAGGAGAGCCTCAGGCTTGCCCCTTGTTCCCGAGGACGGAGCGAAGCCCGTTAGTGGCGGCGCGGGCGCCGCCACCCGCGCCGCGGGGCTGCCCGTCCTGCTGGCGATGTGCCAGCGTGGGCCTCCCCCCGTCCTCGGGGCTGGGGGCCCTGTCCCCGCCGGCCTTAGGCCGCGAGGCCGTTGTTGGGAGTGCCGGGCCTCGGGGGGGGCGGCCCCCTAAGTGGGGCTTTGTGCGTCCCCCCTGCTCGGCGGGCGGTTGGAGGGACCCCCTGTAATCAGGCGGGTGTCCCGCGGGGTCCCCCGGCCTCTCACAGGCGTGGGGCTGGGCGTGTGCCCTCCCTGCCCTCGGGGCCCAGCTCCGGGCCTTAGGCCGCGAGCCCCAGTGCCTGGCCTTTGAGCCAGGTACTTGATGCTGCGGGGGAAGGCCGAGCTCCGTGGCTCCCTGGGTGTGGACCCGCCTGTAAGCAGGGTCCGGGTCTGGGAGCCTTTGCGCTCCCTCAGCTGGCAGCCTGTGCGGGGCGACCGCCCCGTTAGCGGGGAGCGGGTCAGGTGCCCCCCGAAGCGGAGAGAAGGAGCCTCCGTAGGCCTTTGGGCCCAGGGCCCCCCCGTAAGTCGGGGCCAGTGCCCTGGTGTCCCAGGCGCTTTATGGTCCAGGCAGCGGCCGGAGCCCCCTGTAAGCAGGGCGGCAGCCTCTTTGGCCGCTGCCTCGCATGCCCAGCTGCCTTTGCCCAGAGGGCCCGGCTCCCCGCAGCGGCTGGGACTGCGCCGTGCGTCGCCGTGGTGAGTCCAAGTGAAGCTTGGAGAGTTTTGTGGGAGTGGGGGGGCCTGTGGGTGGGCGGGGAGGGGCTTGGAGATGTGCCTCCGGGGGCGTGGGGTCTGGGTTGCCTTGGCACGGAGGAGCTGGTGTTTCTCGGGCCCACCTGCCTCCTCCCGCCCTGGCAGAAGCCGTCGGAGAAGAGAGGAGAAGAGGCGTCGCGCGGGACGGCAGCGCCGACGCGGGAAGACGCCGCGGTGAGCCCGGCTGAAGTTGGGGGGTGGTGTGGAGGTGTGGGGGTCCTGCGAGTGGGTGGGCGGGTGGTGGCTGGGGCAGCTGCCTCTGGGTCCTTCGGTGCAAGGACTCGGAGCTTCTGAGTCCGAGCTGCGTCCTCCTGCCTTGGCAGGAGTCCTCCGCGAAGAAAGCGGAGCCGTGGAGCGGGACGGCGAGGCAAGAGCGAGGAAGAAGAGCGTCGGCTTCGTGCTCAAGAGGGGGCGGGAGAAAGGCCCTCTGGGCAAAGGCCCCTCCCTGGCATCCCCAGGCCAGGGACCCCTAAGAGTCCGGCGGGCAGCTTCCGGCTGCGCCGGCCGGCTTGGCGCTGGGCGGACCTCCCTGTAAGCAGGGCTGGGTCCTTTCCTTTGCTTGGCATTGGCCTTTTGCCATTGCGCTCCTGTGGCTGCCCGGAGGGAGGGGCAACCGCCCTGTAAGGAGGGCAAGAGTGCCCGCCTCCGCGCCCGAGGGGGGAAACGGAGCTCTCCCGACCCCCCAGCCCGCCTGCCCTGTAAGCAGGGCAGGGCTTTTTCCCTTGGCACCTTAGGTGCCTGCTGGCGGCCCCTGGCCAGAGCGACCCCCCGTAGCCGGGGTGCGTCACAGGCCGTGTCCCTCGCCCCCCAGCACGCTGAGGCCCTTGTGGCCCGCGCGCAGCCCGGGGGCGAGCCCGAGGCTCTGCTCTCCCGCTCGGCGGCAGGGCCGGCTCCCCCCGGCTTGGCGCACAGAGCTTGCTCCCTCTTCTGGGACGTTCCCCCTTTGTGTCCCTGTCTTGTCTTGTGTGTGTGAGCGAGTGAGCGAGCTGGCCCCTCCTGTAGCCCCCGTAGGCAGCGTAGCTTAGACCTCCCAGGAGGGAAAGAGGGGCTCTGTGCGCCAACCCGTGGGGAGCCGGCCCTGCCGCCGAGCAGGAGAGGAGAGCCTCAGGCTTGCCCCTTGTTCCCGAGGACGGAGCGAAGCCCGTTAGTGGCGGCGCGGGCGCCGCCACCCGCGCCGCGGGGCTGCCCGTCCTGCTGGCGATGTGCCAGCGTGGGCCTCCCCCCGTCCTCGGGGCTGGGGGCCCTGTCCCCGCCGGCCTTAGGCCGCGAGGCCGTTGTTGGGAGTGCCGGGCCTCGGGGGGGGCGGCCCCCTAAGTGGGGCTTTGTGCGTCCCCCCTGCTCGGCGGGCGGTTGGAGGGACCCCCTGTAATCAGGCGGGTGTCCCGCGGGGTCCCCCGGCCTCTCACAGGCGTGGGGCTGGGCGTGTGCCCTCCCTGCCCTCGGGGCCCAGCTCCGGGCCTTAGGCCGCGAGCCCCAGTGCCTGGCCTTTGAGCCAGGTACTTGATGCTGCGGGGGAAGGCCGAGCTCCGTGGCTCCCTGGGTGTGGACCCGCCTGTAAGCAGGGTCCGGGTCTGGGAGCCTTTGCGCTCCCTCAGCTGGCAGCCTGTGCGGGGCGACCGCCCCGTTAGCGGGGAGCGGGTCAGGTGCCCCCCGAAGCGGAGAGAAGGAGCCTCCGTAGGCCTTTGGGCCCAGGGCCCCCCCGTAAGTCGGGGCCAGTGCCCTGGTGTCCCAGGCGCTTTATGGTCCAGGCAGCGGCCGGAGCCCCCTGTAAGCAGGGCGGCAGCCTCTTTGGCCGCTGCCTCGCATGCCCAGCTGCCTTTGCCCAGAGGGCCCGGCTCCCCTGCAGCGGCTGGGACTGCGCCGTGCGTCGCCGTGGTGAGTCCAAGTGAAGCTTGGAGAGTTTTGTGGGAGTGGGGGGGCCTGTGGGTGGGCGGGGAGGGGCTTGGAGATGTGCCTCCGGGGGCGTGGGGTCTGGGTTGCCTTGGCACGGAGGAGCTGGTGTTTCTCGGGCCCACCTGCCTCCTCCCGCCCTGGCAGAAGCCGTCGGAGAAGAGAGGGGAAGAGGCGTCGCGCGGGACGGCAGCGCCGACGCGGGAAGACGCCGCGGTGAGCCCGGCTGAAGTTGGGGGGTGGTGTGGAGGTGTGGGGGTCCTGCGAGTGGGTGGGCGGGTGGTGGCTGGGGCAGCTGCCTCTGGGTCCTTCGGTGCAAGGACTCGGAGCTTCTGAGTCCGAGCTGCGTCCTCCTGCCTTGGCAGGAGTCCTCCGCGAAGAAAGCGGAGCCGTGGAGCGGGACGGCGAGGCAAGAGCGAGGAAGAAGAGCGTCGGCTTCGTGCTCAAGAGGGGGCGGGAGAAAGGCCCTCTGGGCAAAGGCCCCTCCCTGGCATCCCCAGGCCAGGGACCCCTAAGAGTCCGGCGGGCAGCTTCCGGCTGCGCCGGCCGGCTTGGCGCTGGGCGGACCTCCCTGTAAGCAGGGCTGGGTCCTTTCCTTTGCTTGGCGTTGGCCTTTTGCCATCGCGCTCCTGTGGCTGCCCGGAGGGAGGGGCAACCGCCCTGTAAGGAGGGCAAGAGTGCCCGCCTCCGCGCCCGAGGGGGGAAACGGAGCTCTCCCGACCCCCCAGCCCGCCCGCCCTGTAAGCAGGGCAGGGCTTTTTCCCTTGGCACCTTAGGTGCCTGCTGGCGGCCCCTGGCCAGAGCGACCCCCCGTAGCCGGGGTGCGTCACAGGCCGTGTCCCTCGCCCCCCAGCACGCTGAGGCCCTTGTGGCCCGCGCGCAGCCCGGGGGCGAGCCCGAGGCTCTGCTCTCCCGCTCGGCGGCAGGGCCGGCTCCCCCCGGCTTGGCGCACAGAGCTTGCTCCCTCTTCTGGGACGTTCCCCCTTTGTGTCCCTGTCTTGTCTTGTGTGTGTGAGCGAGTGAGCGAGCTGGCCCCTCCTGTAGCCCCCGTAGGCAGCGTAGCTTAGACCTCCCAGGAGGGAAAGAGGGGCTCTGTGCGCCAACCCGTGGGGAGCCGGCCCTGCCGCCGAGCAGGAGAGGAGAGCCTCAGGCTTGCCCCTTGTTCCCGAGGACGGAGCGAAGCCCGTTAGTGGCGGCGCGGGCGCCGCCACCCGCGCCGCGGGGCTGCCCGTCCTGCTGGCGATGTGCCAGCGTGGGCCTCCCCCCGTCCTCGGGGCTGGGGGCCCTGTCCCCGCCGGCCTTAGGCCGCGAGGCCGTTGTTGGGAGTGCCGGGCCTCGGGGGGGGCGGCCCCCTAAGTGGGGCTTTGTGCGTCCCCCCTGCTCGGCGGGCGGTTGGAGGGACCCCCTGTAATCAGGCGGGTGTCCCGCGGGGTCCCCCGGCCTCTCACAGGCGTGGGGCTGGGCGTGTGCCCTCCCTGCCCTCGGGGCCCAGCTCCGGGCCTTAGGCCGCGAGCCCCAGTGCCTGGCCTTTGAGCCAGGTACTTGATGCTGCGGGGGAAGGCCGAGCTCCGTGGCTCCCTGGGTGTGGACCCGCCTGTAAGCAGGGTCCGGGTCTGGGAGCCTTTGCGCTCCCTCAGCTGGCAGCCTGTGCGGGGCGACCGCCCCGTTAGCGGGGAGCGGGTCAGGTGCCCCCCGAAGCGGAGAGAAGGAGCCTCCGTAGGCCTTTGGGCCCAGGGCCCCCCCGTAAGTCGGGGCCAGTGCCCTGGTGTCCCAGGCGCTTTATGGTCCAGGCAGCGGCCGGAGCCCCCTGTAAGCAGGGCGGCAGCCTCTTTGGCCGCTGCCTCGCATGCCCAGCTGCCTTTGCCCAGAGGGCCCGGCTCCCCGCAGCGGCTGGGACTGCGCCGTGCGTCGCCGTGGTGAGTCCAAGTGAAGCTTGGAGAGTTTTGTGGGAGTGGGGGGGCCTGTGGGTGGGCGGGGAGGGGCTTGGAGATGTGCCTCCGGGGGCGTGGGGTCTGGGTTGCCTTGGCACGGAGGAGCTGGTGTTTCTCGGGCCCACCTGCCTCCTCCCGCCCTGGCAGAAGCCGTCGGAGAAGAGAGGGGAAGAGGCGTCGCGCGGGACGGCAGCGCCGACGCGGGAAGACGCCGCGGTGAGCCCGGCTGAAGTTGGGGGGTGGTGTGGAGGTGTGGGGGTCCTGCGAGTGGGTGGGCGGGTGGTGGCTGGGGCAGCTGCCTCTGGGTCCTTCGGTGCAAGGACTCGGAGCTTCTGAGTCCGAGCTGCGTCCTCCTGCCTTGGCAGGAGTCCTCCGCGAAGAAAGCGGAGCCGTGGAGCGGGACGGCGAGGCAAGAGCGAGGAAGAAGAGCGTCGGCTTCGTGCTCAAGAGGGGGCGGGAGAAAGGCCCTCTGGGCAAAGGCCCCTCCCTGGCATCCCCAGGCCAGGGACCCCTAAGAGTCCGGCGGGCAGCTTCCGGCTGCGCCGGCCGGCTTGGCGCTGGGCGGACCTCCCTGTAAGCAGGGCTGGGTCCTTTCCTTTGCTTGGCGTTGGCCTTTTGCCATCGCGCTCCTGTGGCTGCCCGGAGGGAGGGGCAACCTGCCCTGTAAGGAGGGCAAGAGTGCCCGCCTCCGCGCCCGAGGGGGGAAACGGAGCTCTCCCGACCCCCCAGCCCGCCCGCCCTGTAAGCAGGGCAGGGCTTTTTCCCTTGGCACCTTAGGTGCCTGCTGGCGGCCCCTGGCCAGAGCGACCCCCCGTAGCCGGGGTGCGTCACAGGCCGTGTCCCTCGCCCCCCAGCACGCTGAGGCCCTTGTGGCCCGCGCGCAGCCCGGGGGCGAGCCCGAGGCTCTGCTCTCCCGCTCGGCGGCAGGGCCGGCTCCCCCCGGCTTGGCGCACAGAGCTTGCTCCCTCTTCTGGGACGTTCCCCCTTTGTGTCCCTGTCTTGTCTTGTGTGTGTGAGCGAGTGAGCGAGCTGGCCCCTCCTGTAGCCCCCGTAGGCAGCGTAGCTTAGACCTCCCAGGAGGGAAAGAGGGGCTCTGTGCGCCAACCCGTGGGGAGCCGGCCCTGCCGCCGAGCAGGAGAGGAGAGCCTCAGGCTTGCCCCTTGTTCCCGAGGACGGAGCGAAGCCCGTTAGTGGCGGCGCGGGCGCCGCCACCCGCGCCGCGGGGCTGCCCGTCCTGCTGGCGATGTGCCAGCGTGGGCCTCCCCCCGTCCTCGGGGCTGGGGGCCCTGTCCCCGCCGGCCTTAGGCCGCGAGGCCGTTGTTGGGAGTGCCGGGCCTCGGGGGGGGCGGCCCCCTAAGTGGGGCTTTGTGCGTCCCCCCTGCTCGGCGGGCGGTTGGAGGGACCCCCTGTAATCAGGCGGGTGTCCCGCGGGGTCCCCCGGCCTCTCACAGGCGTGGGGCTGGGCGTGTGCCCTCCCTGCCCTCGGGGCCCAGCTCCGGGCCTTAGGCCGCGAGCCCCAGTGCCTGGCCTTTGAGCCAGGTACTTGATGCTGCGGGGGAAGGCCGAGCTCCGTGGCTCCCTGGGTGTGGACCCGCCTGTAAGCAGGGTCCGGGTCTGGGAGCCTTTGCGCTCCCTCAGCTGGCAGCCTGTGCGGGGCGACCGCCCCGTTAGCGGGGAGCGGGTCAGGTGCCCCCGAAGCGGAGAGAAGGAGCCTCCGTAGGCCTTTGGGCCCAGGGCCCCCCCGTAAGTCGGGGCCAGTGCCCTGGTGTCCCAGGCGCTTTATGGTCCAGGCAGCGGCCGGAGCCCCCTGTAAGCAGGGCGGCAGCCTCTTTGGCCGCTGCCTCGCATGCCCAGCTGCCTTTGCCCAGAGGGCCCGGCTCCCCGCAGCGGCTGGGACTGCGCCGTGCGTCGCCGTGGTGAGTCCAAGTGAAGCTTGGAGAGTTTTGTGGGAGTGGGGGGGCCTGTGGGTGGGCGGGGAGGGGCTTGGAGATGTGCCTCCGGGGGCGTGGGGTCTGGGTTGCCTTGGCACGGAGGAGCTGGTGTTTCTCGGGCCCACCTGCCTCCTCCCGCCCTGGCAGAAGCCGTCGGAGAAGAGAGGGGAAGAGGCGTCGCGCGGGACGGCAGCGCCGACGCGGGAAGACGCCGCGGTGAGCCCGGCTGAAGTTGGGGGGTGGTGTGGAGGTGTGGGGGTCCTGCGAGTGGGTGGGCGGGTGGTGGCTGGGGCAGCTGCCTCTGGGTCCTTCGGTGCAAGGACTCGGAGCTTCTGAGTCCGAGCTGCGTCCTCCTGCCTTGGCAGGAGTCCTCCGCGAAGAAAGCGGAGCCGTGGAGCGGGACGGCGAGGCAAGAGCGAGGAAGAAGAGCGTCGGCTTCGTGCTCAAGAGGGGGCGGGAGAAAGGCCCTCTGGGCAAAGGCCCCTCCCTGGCATCCCCAGGCCAGGGACCCCTAAGAGTCCGGCGGGCAGCTTCCGGCTGCGCCGGCCGGCTTGGCGCTGGGCGGACCTCCCTGTAAGCAGGGCTGGGTCCTTTCCTTTGCTTGGCGTTGGCCTTTTGCCATCGCGCTCCTGTGGCTGCCCGGAGGGAGGGGCAACCGCCCTGTAAGGAGGGCAAGAGTGCCCGCCTCCGCGCCCGAGGGGGGAAACGGAGCTCTCCCGACCCCCCAGCCCGCCCGCCCTGTAAGCAGGGCAGGGCTTTTTCCCTTGGCACCTTAGGTGCCTGCTGGCGGCCCCTGGCCAGAGCGACCCCCCGTAGCCGGGGTGCGTCACAGGCCGTGTCCCTCGCCCCCCAGCACGCTGAGGCCCTTGTGGCCCGCGCGCAGCCCGGGGGCGAGCCCGAGGCTCTGCTCTCCCGCTCGGCGGCAGGGCCGGCTCCCCCCGGCTTGGCGCACAGAGCTTGCTCCCTCTTCTGGGACGTTCCCCCTTTGTGTCCCTGTCTTGTCTTGTGTGTGTGAGCGAGTGAGCGAGCTGGCCCCTCCTGTAGCCCCCGTAGGCAGCGTAGCTTAGACCTCCCAGGAGGGAAAGAGGGGCTCTGTGCGCCAACCCGTGGGGAGCCGGCCCTGCCGCCGAGCAGGAGAGGAGAGCCTCAGGCTTGCCCCTTGTTCCCGAGGACGGAGCGAAGCCCGTTAGTGGCGGCGCGGGCGCCGCCACCCGCGCCGCGGGGCTGCCCGTCCTGCTGGCGATGTGCCAGCGTGGGCCTCCCCCCGTCCTCGGGGCTGGGGGCCCTGTCCCCGCCGGCCTTAGGCCGCGAGGCCGTTGTTGGGAGTGCCGGGCCTCGGGGGGGGCGGCCCCCTAAGTGGGGCTTTGTGCGTCCCCCCTGCTCGGCGGGCGGTTGGAGGGACCCCCTGTAATCAGGCGGGTGTCCCGCGGGGTCCCCCGGCCTCTCACAGGCGTGGGGCTGGGCGTGTGCCCTCCCTGCCCTCGGGGCCCAGCTCCGGGCCTTAGGCCGCGAGCCCCAGTGCCTGGCCTTTGAGCCAGGTACTTGATGCTGCGGGGGAAGGCCGAGCTCCGTGGCTCCCTGGGTGTGGACCCGCCTGTAAGCAGGGTCCGGGTCTGGGAGCCTTTGCGCTCCCTCAGCTGGCAGCCTGTGCGGGGCGACCGCCCCGTTAGCGGGGAGCGGGTCAGGTGCCCCCCGAAGCGGAGAGAAGGAGCCTCCGTAGGCCTTTGGGCCCAGGGCCCCCCCGTAAGTCGGGGCCAGTGCCCTGGTGTCCCAGGCGCTTTATGGTCCAGGCAGCGGCCGGAGCCCCCTGTAAGCAGGGCGGCAGCCTCTTTGGCCGCTGCCTCGCATGCCCAGCTGCCTTTGCCCAGAGGGCCCGGCTCCCCGCAGCGGCTGGGACTGCGCCGTGCGTCGCCGTGGTGAGTCCAAGTGAAGCTTGGAGAGTTTTGTGGGAGTGGGGGGGCCTGTGGGTGGGCGGGGAGGGGCTTGGAGATGTGCCTCCGGGGGCGTGGGGTCTGGGTTGCCTTGGCACGGAGGAGCTGGTGTTTCTCGGGCCCACCTGCCTCCTCCCGCCCTGGCAGAAGCCGTCGGAGAAGAGAGGGGAAGAGGCGTCGCGCGGGACGGCAGCGCCGACGCGGGAAGACGCCGCGGTGAGCCCGGCTGAAGTTGGGGGGTGGTGTGGAGGTGTGGGGGTCCTGCGAGTGGGTGGGCGGGTGGTGGCTGGGGCAGCTGCCTCTGGGTCCTTCGGTGCAAGGACTCGGAGCTTCTGAGTCCGAGCTGCGTCCTCCTGCCTTGGCAGGAGTCCTCCGCGAAGAAAGCGGAGCCGTGGAGCGGGACGGCGAGGCAAGAGCGAGGAAGAAGAGCGTCGGCTTCGTGCTCAAGAGGGGGCGGGAGAAAGGCCCTCTGGGCAAAGGCCCCTCCCTGGCATCCCCAGGCCAGGGACCCCTAAGAGCCCGGCGGGCAGCTTCCGGCTGCGCCGGCCGGCTTGGCGCTGGGCGGACCTCCCTGTAAGCAGGGCTGGGTCCTTTCCTTTGCTTGGCGTTGGCCTTTTGCCATCGCGCTCCTGTGGCTGCCCGGAGGGAGGGGCAACCGCCCTGTAAGGAGGGCAAGAGTGCCCGCCTCCGCGCCCGAGGGGGGAAACGGAGCTCTCCCGACCCCCCAGCCCGCCCGCCCTGTAAGCAGGGCAGGGCTTTTTCCCTTGGCACCTTAGGTGCCTGCTGGCGGCCCCTGGCCAGAGCGACCCCCCGTAGCCGGGGTGCGTCACAGGCCGTGTCCCTCGCCCCCCAGCACGCTGAGGCCCTTGTGGCCCGCGCGCAGCCCGGGGGCGAGCCCGAGGCTCTGCTCTCCCGCTCGGCGGCAGGGCCGGCTCCCCCCGGCTTGGCGCACAGAGCTTGCTCCCTCTTCTGGGACGTTCCCCCTTTGTGTCCCTGTCTTGTCTTGTGCGTGTGAGCGAGTGAGCGAGCTGGCCCCTCCTGTAGCCCCCGTAGGCAGCGTAGCTTAGACCTCCCAGGAGGGAAAGAGGGGCTCTGTGCGCCAACCCGTGGGGAGCCGGCCCTGCCGCCGAGCAGGAGAGGAGAGCCTCAGGCTTGCCCCTTGTTCCCGAGGACGGAGCGAAGCCCGTTAGTGGCGGCGCGGGCGCCGCCACCCGCGCCGCGGGGCTGCCCGTCCTGCTGGCGATGTGCCAGCGTGGGCCTCCCCCCGTCCTCGGGGCTGGGGGCCCTGTCCCCGCCGGCCTTAGGCCGCGAGGCCGTTGTTGGGAGTGCCGGGCCTCGGGGGGGGCGGCCCCCTAAGTGGGGCTTTGTGCGTCCCCCCTGCTCGGCGGGCGGTTGGAGGGACCCCCTGTAATCAGGCGGGTGTCCCGCGGGGTCCCCCGGCCTCTCACAGGCGTGGGGCTGGGCGTGTGCCCTCCCTGCCCTCGGGGCCCAGCTCCGGGCCTTAGGCCGCGAGCCCCAGTGCCTGGCCTTTGAGCCAGGTACTTGATGCTGCGGGGGAAGGCCGAGCTCCGTGGCTCCCTGGGTGTGGACCCGCCTGTAAGCAGGGTCCGGGTCTGGGAGCCTTTGCGCTCCCTCAGCTGGCAGCCTGTGCGGGGCGACCGCCCCGTTAGCGGGGAGCGGGTCAGGTGCCCCCCGAAGCGGAGAGAAGGAGCCTCCGTAGGCCTTTGGGCCCAGGGCCCCCCCGTAAGTCGGGGCCAGTGCCCTGGTGTCCCAGGCGCTTTATGGTCCAGGCAGCGGCCGGAGCCCCCTGTAAGCAGGGCGGCAGCCTCTTTGGCCGCTGCCTCGCATGCCCAGCTGCCTTTGCCCAGAGGGCCCGGCTCCCCGCAGCGGCTGGGACTGCGCCGTGCGTCGCCGTGGTGAGTCCAAGTGAAGCTTGGAGAGTTTTGTGGGAGTGGGGGGGCCTGTGGGTGGGCGGGGAGGGGCTTGGAGATGTGCCTCCGGGGGCGTGGGGTCTGGGTTGCCTTGGCACGGAGGAGCTGGTGTTTCTCGGGCCCACCTGCCTCCTCCCGCCCTGGCAGAAGCCGTCGGAGAAGAGAGGGGAAGAGGCGTCGCGCGGGACGGCAGCGCCGACGCGGGAAGACGCCGCGGTGAGCCCGGCTGAAGTTGGGGGGTGGTGTGGAGGTGTGGGGGTCCTGCGAGTGGGTGGGCGGGTGGTGGCTGGGGCAGCTGCCTCTGGGTCCTTCGGTGCAAGGACTCGGAGCTTCTGAGTCCGAGCTGCGTCCTCCTGCCTTGGCAGGAGTCCTCCGCGAAGAAAGCGGAGCCGTGGAGCGGGACGGCGAGGCAAGAGCGAGGAAGAAGAGCGTCGGCTTCGTGCTCAAGAGGGGGCGGGAGAAAGGCCCTCTGGGCAAAGGCCCCTCCCTGGCATCCCCAGGCCAGGGACCCCTAAGAGTCCGGCGGGCAGCTTCCGGCTGCGCCGGCCGGCTTGGCGCTGGGCGGACCTCCCTGTAAGCAGGGCTGGGTCCTTTCCTTTGCTTGGCGTTGGCCTTTTGCCATCGCGCTCCTGTGGCTGCCCGGAGGGAGGGGCAACCGCCCTGTAAGGAGGGCAAGAGTGCCCGCCTCCGCGCCCGAGGGGGGAAACGGAGCTCTCCCGACCCCCCAGCCCGCCCGCCCTGTAAGCAGGGCAGGGCTTTTTCCCTTGGCACCTTAGGTGCCTGCTGGCGGCCCCTGGCCAGAGCGACCCCCCGTAGCCGGGGTGCGTCACAGGCCGTGTCCCTCGCCCCCCAGCACGCTGAGGCCCTTGTGGCCCGCGCGCAGCCCGGGGGCGAGCCCGAGGCTCTGCTCTCCCGCTCGGCGGCAGGGCCGGCTCCCCCCGGCTTGGCGCACAGAGCTTGCTCCCTCTTCTGGGACGTTCCCCCTTTGTGTCCCTGTCTTGTCTTGTGTGTGTGAGCGAGTGAGCGAGCTGGCCCCTCCTGTAGCCCCCGTAGGCAGCGTAGCTTAGACCTCCCAGGAGGGAAAGAGGGGCTCTGTGCGCCAACCCGTGGGGAGCCGGCCCTGCCGCCGAGCAGGAGAGGAGAGCCTCAGGCTTGCCCCTTGTTCCCGAGGACGGAGCGAAGCCCGTTAGTGGCGGCGCGGGCGCCGCCACCCGCGCCGCGGGGCTGCCCGTCCTGCTGGCGATGTGCCAGCGTGGGCCTCCCCCCGTCCTCGGGGCTGGGGGCCCTGTCCCCGCCGGCCTTAGGCCGCGAGGCCGTTGTTGGGAGTGCCGGGCCTCGGGGGGGGCGGCCCCCTAAGTGGGGCTTTGTGCGTCCCCCCTGCTCGGCGGGCGGTTGGAGGGACCCCCTGTAATCAGGCGGGTGTCCCGCGGGGTCCCCCGGCCTCTCACAGGCGTGGGGCTGGGCGTGTGCCCTCCCTGCCCTCGGGGCCCAGCTCCGGGCCTTAGGCCGCGAGCCCCAGTGCCTGGCCTTTGAGCCAGGTACTTGATGCTGCGGGGGAAGGCCGAGCTCCGTGGCTCCCTGGGTGTGGACCCGCCTGTAAGCAGGGTCCGGGTCTGGGAGCCTTTGCGCTCCCTCAGCTGGCAGCCTGTGCGGGGCGACCGCCCCGTTAGCGGGAGCGGGTCAGGTGCCCCCCGAAGCGGAGAGAAGGAGCCTCCGTAGGCCTTTGGGCCCAGGGCCCCCCCGTAAGTCGGGGCCAGTGCCCTGGTGTCCCAGGCGCTTTATGGTCCAGGCAGCGGCCGGAGCCCCCTGTAAGCAGGGCGGCAGCCTCTTTGGCCGCTGCCTCGCATGCCCAGCTGCCTTTGCCCAGAGGGCCCGGCTCCCCGCAGCGGCTGGGACTGCGCCGTGCGTCGCCGTGGTGAGTCCAAGTGAAGCTTGGAGAGTTTTGTGGGAGTGGGGGGGCCTGTGGGTGGGCGGGGAGGGGCTTGGAGATGTGCCTCCGGGGGCGTGGGGTCTGGGTTGCCTTGGCACGGAGGAGCTGGTGTTTCTCGGGCCCACCTGCCTCCTCCCGCCCTGGCAGAAGCCGTCGGAGAAGAGAGGGGAAGAGGCGTCGCGCGGGACGGCAGCGCCGACGCGGGAAGACGCCGCGGTGAGCCCGGCTGAAGTTGGGGGGTGGTGTGGAGGTGTGGGGGTCCTGCGAGTGGGTGGGCGGGTGGTGGCTGGGGCAGCTGCCTCTGGGTCCTTCGGTGCAAGGACTCGGAGCTTCTGAGTCCGAGCTGCGTCCTCCTGCCTTGGCAGGAGTCCTCCGCGAAGAAAGCGGAGCCGTGGAGCGGGACGGCGAGGCAAGAGCGAGGAAGAAGAGCGTCGGCTTCGTGCTCAAGAGGGGGCGGGAGAAAGGCCCTCTGGGCAAAGGCCCCTCCCTGGCATCCCCAGGCCAGGGACCCCTAAGAGTCCGGCGGGCAGCTTCCGGCTGCGCCGGCCGGCTTGGCGCTGGGCGGACCTCCCTGTAAGCAGGGCTGGGTCCTTTCCTTTGCTTGGCGTTGGCCTTTTGCCATCGCGCTCCTGTGGCTGCCCGGAGGGAGGGGCAACCGCCCTGTAAGGAGGGCAAGAGTGCCCGCCTCCGCGCCCGAGGGGGGAAACGGAGCTCTCCCGACCCCCCAGCCCGCCCGCCCTGTAAGCAGGGCAGGGCTTTTTCCCTTGGCACCTTAGGTGCCTGCTGGCGGCCCCTGGCCAGAGCGACCCCCCGTAGCCGGGGTGCGTCACAGGCCGTGTCCCTCGCCCCCCAGCACGCTGAGGCCCTTGTGGCCCGCGCGCAGCCCGGGGGCGAGCCCGAGGCTCTGCTCTCCCGCTCGGCGGCAGGGCCGGCTCCCCCCGGCTTGGCGCACAGAGCTTGCTCCCTCTTCTGGACGTTCCCCCTTTGTGTCCCTGTCTTGTCTTGTGTGTGTGAGCGAGTGAGCGAGCTGGCCCCTCCTGTAGCCCCCGTAGGCAGCGTAGCTTAGACCTCCCAGGAGGGAAAGAGGGGCTCTGTGCGCCAACCCGTGGGGAGCCGGCCCTGCCGCCGAGCAGGAGAGGAGAGCCTCAGGCTTGCCCCTTGTTCCCGAGGACGGAGCGAAGCCCGTTAGTGGCGGCGCGGGCGCCGCCACCCGCGCCGCGGGGCTGCCCGTCCTGCTGGCGATGTGCCAGCGTGGGCCTCCCCCCGTCCTCGGGGCTGGGGGCCCTGTCCCCGCCGGCCTTAGGCCGCGAGGCCGTTGTTGGGAGTGCCGGGCCTCGGGGGGGGCGGCCCCCTAAGTGGGGCTTTGTGCGTCCCCCCTGCTCGGCGGGCGGTTGGAGGGACCCCCTGTAATCAGGCGGGTGTCCCGCGGGGTCCCCCGGCCTCTCACAGGCGTGGGGCTGGGCGTGTGCCCTCCCTGCCCTCGGGGCCCAGCTCCGGGCCTTAGGCCGCGAGCCCCAGTGCCTGGCCTTTGAGCCAGGTACTTGATGCTGCGGGGGAAGGCCGAGCTCCGTGGCTCCCTGGGTGTGGACCCGCCTGTAAGCAGGGTCCGGGTCTGGGAGCCTTTGCGCTCCCTCAGCTGGCAGCCTGTGCGGGGCGACCGCCCCGTTAGCGGGGAGCGGGTCAGGTGCCCCCCGAAGCGGAGAGAAGGAGCCTCCGTAGGCCTTTGGGCCCAGGGCCCCCCCGTAAGTCGGGGCCAGTGCCCTGGTGTCCCAGGCGCTTTATGGTCCAGGCAGCGGCCGGAGCCCCCTGTAAGCAGGGCGGCAGCCTCTTTGGCCGCTGCCTCGCATGCCCAGCTGCCTTTGCCCAGAGGGCCCGGCTCCCCGCAGCGGCTGGGACTGCGCCGTGCGTCGCCGTGGTGAGTCCAAGTGAAGCTTGGAGAGTTTTGTGGGAGTGGGGGGGCCTGTGGGTGGGCGGGGAGGGGCTTGGAGATGTGCCTCCGGGGGCGTGGGGTCTGGGTTGCCTTGGCACGGAGGAGCTGGTGTTTCTCGGGCCCACCTGCCTCCTCCCGCCCTGGCAGAAGCCGTCGGAGAAGAGAGGGGAAGAGGCGTCGCGCGGGACGGCAGCGCCGACGCGGGAAGACGCCGCGGTGAGCCCGGCTGAAGTTGGGGGGTGGTGTGGAGGTGTGGGGGTCCTGCGAGTGGGTGGGTGGGTGGTGGCTGGGGCAGCTGCCTCTGGGTCCTTCGGTGCAAGGACTCGGAGCTTCTGAGTCCGAGCTGCGTCCTCCTGCCTTGGCAGGAGTCCTCCGCGAAGAAAGCGGAGCCGTGGAGCGGGACGGCGAGGCAAGAGCGAGGAAGAAGAGCGTCGGCTTCGTGCTCAAGAGGGGGCGGGAGAAAGGCCCTCTGGGCAAAGGCCCCTCCCTGGCATCCCCAGGCCAGGGACCCCTAAGAGTCCGGCGGGCAGCTTCCGGCTGCGCCGGCCGGCTTGGCGCTGGGCGGACCTCCCTGTAAGCAGGGCTGGGTCCTTTCCTTTGCTTGGCGTTGGCCTTTTGCCATCGCGCTCCTGTGGCTGCCCGGAGGGAGGGGCAACCGCCCTGTAAGGAGGGCAAGAGTGCCCGCCTCCGCGCCCGAGGGGGGAAACGGAGCTCTCCCGACCCCCCAGCCCGCCCGCCCTGTAAGCAGGGCAGGGCTTTTTCCCTTGGCACCTTAGGTGCCTGCTGGCGGCCCCTGGCCAGAGCGACCCCCCGTAGCCGGGTGCGTCACAGGCCGTGTCCCTCGCCCCCCAGCACGCTGAGGCCCTTGTGGCCCGCGCGCAGCCCGGGGGCGAGCCCGAGGCTCTGCTCTCCCGCTCGGCGGCAGGGCCGGCTCCCCCCGGCTTGGCGCACAGAGCTTGCTCCCTCTTCTGGGACGTTCCCCCTTTGTGTCCCTGTCTTGTCTTGTGTGTGTGAGCGAGTGAGCGAGCTGGCCCCTCCTGTAGCCCCCGTAGGCAGCGTAGCTTAGACCTCCCAGGAGGGAAAGAGGGGCTCTGTGCGCCAACCCGTGGGGAGCCGGCCCTGCCGCCGAGCAGGAGAGGAGAGCCTCAGGCTTGCCCCTTGTTCCCGAGGACGGAGCGAAGCCCGTTAGTGGCGGCGCGGGCGCCGCCACCCGCGCCGCGGGGCTGCCCGTCCTGCTGGCGATGTGCCAGCGTGGGCCTCCCCCCGTCCTCGGGGCTGGGGGCCCTGTCCCCGCCGGCCTTAGGCCGCGAGGCCGTTGTTGGGAGTGCCGGGCCTCGGGGGGGGCGGCCCCCTAAGTGGGGCTTTGTGCGTCCCCCCTGCTCGGCGGGCGGTTGGAGGGACCCCCTGTAATCAGGCGGGTGTCCCGCGGGGTCCCCCGGCCTCTCACAGGCGTGGGGCTGGGCGTGTGCCCTCCCTGCCCTCGGGGCCCAGCTCCGGGCCTTAGGCCGCGAGCCCCAGTGCCTGGCCTTTGAGCCAGGTACTTGATGCTGCGGGGGAAGGCCGAGCTCCGTGGCTCCCTGGGTGTGGACCCGCCTGTAAGCAGGGTCCGGGTCTGGGAGCCTTTGCGCTCCCTCAGCTGGCAGCCTGTGCGGGGCGACCGCCCCGTTAGCGGGGAGCGGGTCAGGTGCCCCCCGAAGCGGAGAGAAGGAGCCTCCGTAGGCCTTTGGGCCCAGGGCCCCCCCGTAAGTCGGGGCCAGTGCCCTGGTGTCCCAGGCGCTTTATGGTCCAGGCAGCGGCCGGAGCCCCCTGTAAGCAGGGCGGCAGCCTCTTTGGCCGCTGCCTCGCATGCCCAGCTGCCTTTGCCCAGAGGGCCCGGCTCCCCGCAGCGGCTGGGACTGCGCCGTGCGTCGCCGTGGTGAGTCCAAGTGAAGCTTGGAGAGTTTTGTGGGAGTGGGGGGGCCTGTGGGTGGGCGGGGAGGGGCTTGGAGATGTGCCTCCGGGGGCGTGGGGTCTGGGTTGCCTTGGCACGGAGGAGCTGGTGTTTCTCGGGCCCACCTGCCTCCTCCCGCCCTGGCAGAAGCCGTCGGAGAAGAGAGGGGAAGAGGCGTCGCGCGGGACGGCAGCGCCGACGCGGGAAGATGCCGCGGTGAGCCCGGCTGAAGTTGGGGGGTGGTGTGGAGGTGTGGGGGTCCTGCGAGTGGGTGGGCGGGTGGTGGCTGGGGCAGCTGCCTCTGGGTCCTTCGGTGCAAGGACTCGGAGCTTCTGAGTCCGAGCTGCGTCCTCCTGCCTTGGCAGGAGTCCTCCGCGAAGAAAGCGGAGCCGTGGAGCGGGACGGCGAGGCAAGAGCGAGGAAGAAGAGCGTCGGCTTCGTGCTCAAGAGGGGGCGGGAGAAAGGCCCTCTGGGCAAAGGCCCCTCCCTGGCATCCCCAGGCCAGGGACCCCTAAGAGTCCGGCGGGCAGCTTCCGGCTGCGCCGGCCGGCTTGGCGCTGGGCGGACCTCCCTGTAAGCAGGGCTGGGTCCTTTCCTTTGCTTGGCGTTGGCCTTTTGCCATCGCGCTCCTGTGGCTGCCCGGAGGGAGGGGCAACCGCCCTGTAAGGAGGGCAAGAGTGCCCGCCTCCGCGCCCGAGGGGGGAAACGGAGCTCTCCCGACCCCCCAGCCCGCCCGCCCTGTAAGCAGGGCAGGGCTTTTTCCCTTGGCACCTTAGGTGCCTGCTGGCGGCCCCTGGCCAGAGCGACCCCCCGTAGCCGGGGTGCGTCACAGGCCGTGTCCCTCGCCCCCCAGCACGCTGAGGCCCTTGTGGCCCGCGCGCAGCCCGGGGGCGAGCCCGAGGCTCTGCTCTCCCGCTCGGCGGCAGGGCCGGCTCCCCCCGGCTTGGCGCACAGAGCTTGCTCCCTCTTCTGGGACGTTCCCCTTTGTGTCCCTGTCTTGTCTTGTGTGTGTGAGCGAGTGAGCGAGCTGGCCCCTCCTGTAGCCCCCGTAGGCAGCGTAGCTTAGACCTCCCAGGAGGGAAAGAGGGGCTCTGTGCGCCAACCCGTGGGGAGCCGGCCCTGCCGCCGAGCAGGAGAGGAGAGCCTCAGGCTTGCCCCTTGTTCCCGAGGACGGAGCGAAGCCCGTTAGTGGCGGCGCGGGCGCCGCCACCCGCGCCGCGGGGCTGCCCGTCCTGCTGGCGATGTGCCAGCGTGGGCCTCCCCCCGTCCTCGGGGCTGGGGGCCCTGTCCCCGCCGGCCTTAGGCCGCGAGGCCGTTGTTGGGAGTGCCGGGCCTCGGGGGGGCGGCCCCCTAAGTGGGGCTTTGTGCGTCCCCCCTGCTCGGCGGGCGGTTGGAGGGACCCCCTGTAATCAGGCGGGTGTCCCGCGGGGTCCCCCGGCCTCTCACAGGCGTGGGGCTGGGCGTGTGCCCTCCCTGCCCTCGGGGCCCAGCTCCGGGCCTTAGGCCGCGAGCCCCAGTGCCTGGCCTTTGAGCCAGGTACTTGATGCTGCGGGGGAAGGCCGAGCTCCGTGGCTCCCTGGGTGTGGACCCGCCTGTAAGCAGGGTCCGGGTCTGGGAGCCTTTGCGCTCCCTCAGCTGGCAGCCTGTGCGGGGCGACCGCCCCGTTAGCGGGGAGCGGGTCAGGTGCCCCCCGAAGCGGAGAGAAGGAGCCTCCGTAGGCCTTTGGGCCCAGGGCCCCCCCGTAAGTCGGGGCCAGTGCCCTGGTGTCCCAGGCGCTTTATGGTCCAGGCAGCGGCCGGAGCCCCCTGTAAGCAGGGCGGCAGCCTCTTTGGCCGCTGCCTCGCATGCCCAGCTGCCTTTGCCCAGAGGGCCCGGCTCCCCGCAGCGGCTGGGACTGCGCCGTGCGTCGCCGTGGTGAGTCCAAGTGAAGCTTGGAGAGTTTTGTGGGAGTGGGGGGGCCTGTGGGTGGGCGGGGAGGGGCTTGGAGATGTGCCTCCGGGGGCGTGGGGTCTGGGTTGCCTTGGCACGGAGGAGCTGGTGTTTCTCGGGCCCACCTGCCTCCTCCCGCCCTGGCAGAAGCCGTCGGAGAAGAGAGGGGAAGAGGCGTCGCGCGGGACGGCAGCGCCGACGCGGGAAGACGCCGCGGTGAGCCCGGCTGAAGTTGGGGGGTGGTGTGGAGGTGTGGGGGTCCTGCGAGTGGGTGGGCGGGTGGTGGCTGGGGCAGCTGCCTCTGGGTCCTTCGGTGCAAGGACTCGGAGCTTCTGAGTCCGAGCTGCGTCCTCCTGCCTTGGCAGGAGTCCTCCGCGAAGAAAGCGGAGCCGTGGAGCGGGACGGCGAGGCAAGAGCGAGGAAGAAGAGCGTCGGCTTCGTGCTCAAGAGGGGGCGGGAGAAAGGCCCTCTGGGCAAAGGCCCCTCCCTGGCATCCCCAGGCCAGGGACCCCTAAGAGTCCGGCGGGCAGCTTCCGGCTGCGCCGGCCGGCTTGGCGCTGGGCGGACCTCCCTGTAAGCAGGGCTGGGTCCTTTCCTTTGCTTGGCGTTGGCCTTTTGCCATCGCGCTCCTGTGGCTGCCCGGAGGGAGGGGCAACCGCCCTGTAAGGAGGGCAAGAGTGCCCGCCTCCGCGCCCGAGGGGGGAAACGGAGCTCTCCCGACCCCCCAGCCCGCCCGCCCTGTAAGCAGGGCAGGGCTTTTTCCCTTGGCACCTTAGGTGCCTGCTGGCGGCCCCTGGCCAGAGCGACCCCCCGTAGCCGGGGTGCGTCACAGGCCGTGTCCCTCGCCCCCCAGCACGCTGAGGCCCTTGTGGCCCGCGCGCAGCCCGGGGGCGAGCCCGAGGCTCTGCTCTCCCGCTCGGCGGCAGGGCCGGCTCCCCCCGGCTTGGCGCACAGAGCTTGCTCCCTCTTCTGGGACGTTCCCCCTTTGTGTCCCTGTCTTGTCTTGTGTGTGTGAGCGAGTGAGCGAGCTGGCCCCTCCTGTAGCCCCCGTAGGCAGCGTAGCTTAGACCTCCCAGGAGGGAAAGAGGGGCTCTGTGCGCCAACCCGTGGGGAGCCGGCCCTGCCGCCGAGCAGGAGAGGAGAGCCTCAGGCTTGCCCCTTGTTCCCGAGGACGGAGCGAAGCCCGTTAGTGGCGGCGCGGGCGCCGCCACCCGCGCCGCGGGGCTGCCCGTCCTGCTGGCGATGTGCCAGCGTGGGCCTCCCCCCGTCCTCGGGGCTGGGGGCCCTGTCCCCGCCGGCCTTAGGCCGCGAGGCCGTTGTTGGGAGTGCCGGGCCTCGGGGGGGGCGGCCCCCTAAGTGGGGCTTTGTGCGTCCCCCCTGCTCGGCGGGCGGTTGGAGGGACCCCCTGTAATCAGGCGGGTGTCCCGCGGGGTCCCCCGGCCTCTCACAGGCGTGGGGCTGGGCGTGTGCCCTCCCTGCCCTCGGGGCCCAGCTCCGGGCCTTAGGCCGCGAGCCCCAGTGCCTGGCCTTTGAGCCAGGTACTTGATGCTGCGGGGGAAGGCCGAGCTCCGTGGCTCCCTGGGTGTGGACCCGCCTGTAAGCAGGGTCCGGGTCTGGGAGCCTTTGCGCTCCCTCAGCTGGCAGCCTGTGCGGGGCGACCGCCCCGTTAGCGGGGAGCGGGTCAGGTGCCCCCCGAAGCGGAGAGAAGGAGCCTCCGTAGGCCTTTGGGCCCAGGGCCCCCCCGTAAGTCGGGGCCAGTGCCCTGGTGTCCCAGGCGCTTTATGGTCCAGGCAGCGGCCGGAGCCCCCTGTAAGCAGGGCGGCAGCCTCTTTGGCCGCTGCCTCGCATGCCCAGCTGCCTTTGCCCAGAGGGCCCGGCTCCCCGCAGCGGCTGGGACTGCGCCGTGCGTCGCCGTGGTGAGTCCAAGTGAAGCTTGGAGAGTTTTGTGGG